>NC_062551.1:119462787-120090695 GCF_016906955.1 Phacochoerus africanus
AATATTAGCATGTGGTGATGATGACTGCAAAATTAACTTATTCGTTCAACAAAATGATCAGGTAATTAATGATGTTTATTAAGAGGCTAGAATTACATTCTGCTTAATTACATATCTTAATACAGATTATATTTTCAGATTATAGAATTTGAGGGATAGTCTAAACTAAATAATCCAGTAGCAGAATCTTTTCAACAGTCCTGTGTTAAATGGTTTTTCACTCTTTATTTGAATAGCAGGTAGTTATTGCTTTGGCCACCAGGTCCAGAGTTGTTGGGGGAAACAGATCATTAGGTGGGGAAGGAGAGAAAAGATGCTTTTAAAAATTTAAAAGAAGTCTAGCATACCCACTGTGAAATACTTCCCAGTAGTAGTTAATTTGTCCTTTCGAGCTTTACCTATTCTTTGAGTGGTTAAATTAAAGTTTCAGAAAGAGGGTTGGTTAACTCTAGGTTCATTTCATTAATAATGGGGAGACTTGTTTCTTTGCATTTTATAAGAAAGTTTAAAATGATTGTGATTGTTCAACCTCTCAGTTTTTTTCTGCATTATATCCACAGCATATGTCATTTTACCTTGTGAACGTGTAGTGTATTTAAAGTCTGCAGATTATCTACTCAGCACCGCTTAGATAAATAATTTAGATAATTATGAGATTTTTTTAATTCCCATATGAGAGCTCTATGTTCTGTCTAATCAGTAATCACTTTTCTACTATTCCAAGTTAAAACAAACAAACAAACAATGCATTAGGACTGGCTTGAGACCAAATGAAGTCACTAATACACTGAAAATAGCAAATTCTATATGAAGTCCTATGATTTTTGTCATCTTACTAGTTTCAGAATGTACTTTTTCTCTCTGGACATGAGGATTGGATAAGAGGCGTGGAATGGGCAGCGTTTGGTCAGTATGAAATTTTGCTAAAGTACAAATAATGGGGACAGTATGTGTAACTTGCAAGAAAGCAGCCTTTTGTTTTAGTTTAAAGTTTTCTTTGTAGATAACATTTTTCTCTTGTCCCAATTGGAAAACAAGATCCTTAATCCCTTTTAATAACTATTAATTTGGGGTGCTAGAGGATGAAACAAGATGATGTTATAAGAGGACGCTAGCTAATTATTACATATGCAGACATTCTTGAGAAGTTCTTTGTAGAAATTAGTAGATTGTATATGAATACCACATATTATAACCATTTATTAGCACTGTGTATATATTTGTCAGTGTTATTGAATATAGGTCAAGTGAATGAAGGATAAAGAAGCAAAGTCTAATTTTTTGGGGAAAGCTAGAAATGTCTGTATTGTAGGAAAGAAACTTTTTAAAACTATTAAAATATAGTTGATTTACAATGTTGTGTTAATTTCTGGTGTACAGCAAAGTGACTCAGTTATACATATATATATATATATATATATATATATATATATGCTTTAGAAAAGAAACTTAAATGTAAGGGTAGAATGTTTTACAAATAATAAACTTTGTTTTTTTAATTAGGTAGAGATCTTTTCCTAGCAACCTGTTCGCAAGATTGCCTGATACGAATATGGAAACTGTATATAAAATCAGTGTCTTTCGAAACTCAGGAAGATGATCATATAAGACTAAAAGAAAATACTTTTGCTATAGAAAATGAAAGTGAGTAATGATGAAAATATTTGCTGTAACAGTTCTTAGGTTTCCTAGATGATTTCTTTATCTGTTTCTCCACACGTGTATGTGTGAAGGTTAGGTTTTCCAAAGTATCAGATCCCTCCCTGAAACTGACCCCATGCACTTTTCCTTTTTTATTTTTATGTGACAGTGAGTTATTTTTCATGTGTAAAACTTATTTTTCTTCTAAGCCATATTAACGAGATTTTTTTTTAAATTGCTGAAAATAATTTTAATATTTTCTCAGTAAATTAATTTCTAAAATATTACCTAATTTGCAGTTTTAGCATAGGAAGATCTAAAGGAGTAATGCAAATTATCTGTACCTTTGTTAGAGAGTATTTATGAGACAACTAAATCCCTATGTTTAAGTAGTAGTATATGTAATTCTGATTTTCTCACTCTCTGTCATCACAATAGTACCTCTCTGTGGTAGATGTCATTGAATGTTTTGTTTGTTTGGTTTTTGGCCATGCCTGCAGCATGGGGTTAAACTCACCCCACAGAGAGCAACTCCTGGATCCTTAGTCCACTGTGTCACAAGGGAACTCTGGAATGTTGCATTTGGAGATATTTTTGGATATGTATTTAAATTATAAAGTTAGTCATTTTGTTCACCCAGGAATATTCTTCTTTGTTATTACCTCTCTTGATTATAAATAAAGTCAATTAGAGTTGAGAATTGTAACAGATTTAGAGTAAGAACCAAGAAATATTATAACTAGCATATTGTGAGTAGCTATTTCCAAATATGAAAATTTTTGTGACATTGTCATTATTTGGTTTGAAACATCACAGTACTGATTTGACTTCCTTTAATTTCTGCATTTATCTTAGGGTTGTTTTTTGGGGTTTTTTTAGTGGTACTTTAGACTATCAAATGTAATGAGTGAGGATAGCAAGGAGGCTAACGTGTCCTTTTTTTTTTTCATTTGCAGTAGAAGAGTAGCTGTCCCTGAAGATTTAAAAGTAGAACATATTCCATAATTTTTATCATGACTGGGTAGGGAAAATAGAGAGAAAAATTTATCTAGCTTTAAAACTTTTTTCTCCTGTAATTTTTAACAATGGATGAAGTTAATGAAATTTGGAATGCATACTTTTTGTTGACTCTAAATCATATTCTGTTCTAAATTCTTTTTGGGGGTGGGGGCATGAAGTTGTACAACTGAGTTGGTTATGAAAATGTTCTTTCTGGGAAGTTCCCCGATAGCTCTATCGCTTAAGGATACAGCATTGTCATTGCTGTGGCTTGGGTCACTGCTGTAGTGCAGGTTCAGTTCCTAGCCCAGGAACTTCTACATGCCTCAGGCGTGCCCTCCCCCCCAAAAAAAAGAAAGAAAAGAAAATGTTCTTTTTAGAAGAGCTTTAAGGAAAGAATATTTATTTACTTATTTATTTATTTACTTCATAGGCAATAAAATAGCATTTGCAGTTACTCTGGAGACTGTGCTGGCTGGTCACGAAAACTGGGTAAATGCAGTTCATTGGCAGCCTCCATTTTACAAAGGTAGGAAGAAAAACATACTCTTATTTCAGTTAAATCTCACAGAATTTTAAGCTGACCAAATGAGGTAGAGGGTTTTTTTTAATGTAATTAGAAATCTCAAATATAAGATATTTTCAAGTGTTCTGCTGGACACGCAACTCCATTGAAAATTGTAGTTCTAAGAAAAGGGAAAACTATAATTCCTGTCATGATGCCAAAACTGCCATACCACTTTTAACTTTTGTCTTTTTGTTTTGTTTTTGGTCTTTTTAGGGCCTCACCCACAGCATATGGAAGTTCCCAGGCTGCCGGCCTACACCACAGCCACAGCAATGTGGGATCCATGCTGCATCTGTGACCTACGCCACAGCTCACAGCAATGCCGGATCCTCAACCCACTGAGTGAGGCCAGGGATCAAACCTGCATCCTCACGGTTCCTAGTTGAATTCGTTCTCGCTGCGCCACGACAGGAACTCCTTAACTTTTTTCTTTAACGTTTTTACCTCATCCTTCTAAGATTTAAGAGAAATTAACTTTCAAGCCAACTTCACTGGAACCTTTACCCTTGGAATACAAAATTGGTAATGCGAAGATACATCATTTATGAAAAAGTAAAGACTTTTCATTTGCCCTTATCCTCTATTTATGGAGTGATGATTGTGTGCATGTTAAGCTGGTACTGGGGTTTAGAGCTGAGCACAGCAGCAGGCTCATGTTCTTCCTCCAGCCTCTTCCCCAGGACAAGAGTAGAGAATAGCAATAATGGATGTTCTGATAACACCATCCATCTTTTATTATGTTATGCCATATTTTCTCTAGTTTAAAAAAGATAAATTAGATTTTACAGATATTGAGGATCCCTGTATATTCTTTCCTGAACCCTTTCCCTCCATCATTCCCCTGAGGCTGAATTCAGTGCATATCATGCCCATGCATGCTTTTATACTTTTGCTATACATTTATGTGGCCATAAGCAATATAGTTTTATAGCTATTAAAACTTGACGTCAGTGTGCATCTGTCATCTCACAGCCTGCGTTTTGAGCTTAATGTGTTTTGGATTCACGTTAACTCTAATTTCTTAATTTTTATTGCAGGGTAATATTCCATTGTCTAAGTATTACCATAATTTGTTAATCTGGTATTCTTATGGTAGACTTTTGAGTTGTTTCCAGTGTTTTGCTATTGCAATGCAGCAGTGAATGTTCTTGTTGTAACCTTGTGTTTTTCTGGTAATCTACAAACATAGATCACCTGTGCTTGTTGATCACCTAAATGCTGTAGTGTTTTTTGTTTTTGTTTTTTTTCTTAATTCTTTAGATGGGGTTCTACAACAGCCAGTGAGATTATTGTCTGCCTCAATGGATAAAACCATGATTCTCTGGGCTCCAGATGAAGAGTCAGGAGTTTGGCTAGAACAGGTAAAGTGTGAATATTTAAGGAACCAAAAATTGGTTTTATTAATCAGTTGATCCCAAGTCTGTATTCCTAGAGCTACAAATGTTGGCTCTTTGTATATGTTAAGTAAGTGAGAATATAACACCTGGAATCAGTGGTTTCTATTGTGAGAAATGTGGACTGTTGATTATAGATTGTTTTCTGTCTATTGTTGAATAGGTCCGAGTAGGAGAAGTAGGTGGAAATACCCTGGGATTTTATGATTGCCAGTTCAATGAAGATGGCTCCATGATCATCGCTCATGCTTTCCATGGAGCATTGCACCTTTGGAAACAGAATGCCACTAACCTAGTAAGAAAAGTGCTTTTAAGTAAATATTTCTGATCAAGTAAAGTGAATCGGGGAGTTCCTTGGTGGAACAGCAGTTAGGGACCTAGTGTTGTCACTGCAGTGGCTTAGGTTAGTGCAATGTCACGGGTTCAGTCTCTGGCCCAGGAACTTCCACATGCTGACGGCATGGCCCCCCCCAAAAAGTGAATCCTAAATGAAATCTGGGTAAACAGCGCTGTTTTACTTATAACTCTCTACCGAAACATAGTAGATGCATTTAAGTTCAGATGATATCACTTCTTTCTGTAGAAATTACTCTGTATTTATAGTAGATAAGAAACATTTACTTTTCTAAGGAGAATAGTTTTCATTTGTCCTACATTTGTTGAAATATTGGAATTTGCACAAGGTAAATTTTCTACGTAAGTGAAGTTTAAGTTGTATAAATTTTAAGCTCTCCCTTAAAGTAATATGCATTTTTTTGTTGGGAGTTTTTTCCTAAAATGTGTAATTTCTTTGTTTTCTTTAAGTAACATAATTTGATATTTTCCTATTGGATGGTAGGTACTCCATTGATAATTATTGAATGAATGACTGACACAAGAGTATTAGAAGCACCTGTTATTTATTTATTTATTTTTTTGGGGGGGGCACCTGAGGCATATGGAAGTTCCCAGGCTCTGGGTCGAATCCGAATAGTAGGAGCCGGCTACACCACAGCTCACAGAAATGCCACATCCTTAACCCACTGAGTGAGGTCAGCAATTGAACCCGTGTCCTCATGGATACTAGTCAGATTTGTTACCACCGAGCCACAATGGGAACTCCACACCTGTTATTTTTGATGGACTATATTGATGCTCTCAGGGGCTTCTTGATATGTGTAATTCTAAGTGGTCCTCCATATATTGGGCTCTTAGTAGATCTTTCTTGTAGTTTTAGCCTCTTCTCAGAGAGAGGTAATCTTCCTCTAGTCATGTATCTGCCTCTCAGCATTATTCCCCATTTAACTTTCTAATTTGCTTCTGATCTGCTTCTGTGGGTTTGAGGAAATGCCATAGCAGGAACAGTGTCTAGGAGCCTAGGCCTTGGAGCTAGTCAGCCCATATCTTGGCCCCAGCACTTACTAGCTGTGTTTTTGAGGACATTACTTAACCTGTGTCTAAGGTTCCTCATCTGTAAAATGTGGACAGTAACAGCATCTACTTATGGAGTTTTTATGATGCTAAAATGAGGTAATATTGATGAGTGAAAAACAGGGCCTGGCACAAACTGGATACTATATATTTCAAATAAAATAAAGGAGTAAGAACATGAGCAAAATGTGATTTTGAATGTGTATCTAATGGTTTCTTTTTTAAAATAAATTTATGGCGCCCCGGTGGCACAATCTATAAAGTACAAATTCATGGATTTGGATAACCTTTAGTTTGTTGGCTTTTTAATAGTTGTGTCACATAGGAGGATTTGAGTTCACAGTATATAGAGTGATTTACTCTTTCCCTTGTATCTTTCATTTGGAGTTGACTTTTAAATTTGTTTCTACCATTGAATGAGCCAGGGAATCGTTAGCTATGATACTTTTAACTAAGTTTTTTTTTTTTAGGATAAATTTAATTATATTGTTAACTCAGAGCTACTTGAGCCATATTTCAGCTGGTCTTTGAGAGCCTTTATAGAAAAAAGCCTCAGAAGAATAAGGAGAAACTCCAACCAGAAGACTTTACTGTACTTTTGCTTATAATTTGACTTCAAATTTATAAGAGCTGTTTACTAAGTATTTAAGGTGACTTTAAAAAATTTTTGGAGTTCCTGTTGTGGCTCAGCAGGTTTTGAACCCGACATAGTGTCTGTGAGGATGCAGGTTCTATCTTTGTCTTCGCTCAGTGGATTAAAAATGTGGCATTACTGCAAGCTACAGCATAGGTTGTAGATGCAGCTCTGATCCAGCGTTGCTGTGGCTGTGTTGTAGGCTGGCAGCTGCTGCTCCAATTCAACCCCTAGCCTGGGAACTTCCATGTGCCACAGGTGTGGCCATAAAAAAAAATTTTTTTTTAACTTTTTCCAGTGATTTTATTTTTTTATTAAAACAGAATTGATTTACAATGTTGTGCCAATTTCTGCTGTATAGCAGAGTGACTCAGTTATACATATATATATACACATACATACACATTCTTTTTTATATTCTTTTCTATCATAGACTATCCTAAGAGATTGGGTATAGTTCTTTGTGCTATACAGTAGGACCTCATTGCTTATCCATGCTAAGTGTAATAGTTTGCATTTACTAACCCCATCCATCCCATTCTCTTGGCAACCACAAGTCTGTTCCGTATGTCTGTGTGTCTGTTTCTGTTTTATGGATAGTTCATCTGTGCCATATTTTAGATTCTACATATAAGTGATACCATATGGTATTTGTCTTTCTCTTTCCTACTTACTTCACTTAGTATAATCTCGATTTGCATCCATGCTGCTGCAAATGGCATTATTTTCTTTTTTATAGAGTAGTATTCCATTGTATATATGCACCACATGTTACTCCATTCATATGTTGATAGACATTAGATTGTTTCCATGTCTTAGCTTATGAATAGTGCTACTATGAACATAGGGGTGCATGTATCTTTTTGAGTTACAGTTTTGTCTGGATATATGGCCAGGAGTGGAATTGCTGGATCATACGGTAATTCTATTTTTAGTTTTATGAGGAACTTTGATGCTGTTTTCTTTTCCTTTTTTCTTTCTTTCTTTTTTAATGGCCACACCCCTGGTATATGGAAGTTTCTGGGCCAGGGATTGAATCTGAGCCCAAGCTGTGGCAACTCTAGATCCTTTAATCCACTGTGCTGGGCCAGGAATCAAACCCATGCTTCTGCAGTGACCAGAGCTGCTGCAATTGGATTTTTAATCCACTGTGCCACAACAAGAACTCCCCGTGCTCTTTTCCATAGTGGTTGTACCAGTAGTGGATACACTGATACAACATAGTGGTTATACCAGTCTACATTCCTACCAGCAGTGTGGGAGGATTCCCTTTTTCCACATCCTCTCCAGCATGTTTTTTGTAGACTTATTAATGATGGCCATTCTGACCTGTGTGAGGTACCTTGTTGCAGTTTTGATTTGCATTTCTCTAATATCTAGTGATGAGTATCTTTTCATGTGCCTGTTGGCACTCTGTATGTTTTCTTTGGAGAAATGTATATTTAGATCTTCTGCCTATTTTTCTATTGGGTTGTTTGGTTTTTGTTGTTGAGTTGTATGAGTTCTTTGTGTATTTCAGAGATTAAGTAAGCCCTTGTTGGTTGTGTCATTTACAAAAATTTTCCCCCATTCTGTAGGTTGTCTTTTTTTCTTTTATGGTTTTCTTTGCTGTGCAAAAGCTTGTAATTTTGGCTTAGTCCCCATGTTTGTTTTTATTTCTTTTGCCTTGGGAGACTAACCTCAGAAAATAATGTGTATGATTTATGTCAAAATGTTTTGCCTCTGTTCTCGTCTAAGAGTTTATGATGTTGAGTCTTATGTTTAAATCTTTAAGCCATTTTGAGTATTTTTGTGCATGGTGTGAGGGTGTGTTCTGGTTTCATTGATTTACAATCAGCTACCCAATTTTCCCAGCACCACTGGCTGAAGAGACTTTTTTCCCATTTTATATTTTGCCTCCTTTGTCAAAGGTTAATTGACCACAGGTGTGTGAGTTTATTTCTAGCCTCTCTATTCTGTTCCATTGACCTATATGTCTGTTTTTGTGTCAGTACCACACTGTTTGGATTACTGTAGCTTTGTAGTATTGTCTGAAGTCTGGGAGAGTTATTTATGCCTCCTGCTTTGTTTTTTTCCCTCAGGATTGCTTTGGAAATTCTGGATCTTTATGGTTCATATACATTTTGTATTATTCTAGTTCTGTGAAAAATGTAATGGGTAATTTAATATAGGGTGATTTTTTTTAAAAATAGACTTTATTTTTTAGAGAAATTTTAGGTTCACAGAAAAATTAAGGTGAAAATACAGAGTTGCCATTTGCCTCTGTCTCCCATATATGCATAGCTTCCTCCACTGTCAGCATTCCATCTGAGAGTGGAAATTTTTTACAGGCAAGGGGAAACCAACATTGTCCTTTAGAACTGTATTGATAGTCCCAAAGTGCTGCACTTTGCTCGGAACTTTTTGGAAATTCCCACTAGTGCTGACTTTAGGATCAGTTGTTAAGTCACAGAGGAAATTAATAGCATTTCTTTGTTCCAGCCTATTTATGGTTTTGACCAGAAAATAATATAGCTTAGCCTAATCATTGATCATATTCATCAGACTTGGCTTTGAATGACCTTTTAACCATTTATACAAATTTAATTTTCCTCCAGTGTTCAAGTTACCACCACTTGAGTTCAAAAAAGATGCTTGGTGGACTAGGCATGTGACATTTTCTGTATTTTGTTTTCGCTGTTTGTTTATATGGTTGCTGGTTGTTTGTTTATATGGTTGCTGGTGCAGGCTTCCTCAAGAGGTGAACTAAATAGGTTTGATTTGACCTCTGTCCTCTGCACCTGCTGCTGTTTTTACATAATAAAGTGCGTCAGGCACACAGTCACAATCTACAAACTCATGTTAATGCTACTCTATATTATTTAGTTTGACAAATAAATACTCACATAGTACCCAGCATGTATGAATATAAAATCATCTAGTTCTCAGTAATCATATCAGCTGGGTAGGTAAGAGTTAATTGAGGCATGAAAAGGTTAAGTAGTGTCTGGGTTCTAAGGAGGCATTCATAAACGTTGAATGGAGGGCACTATCCCGAGGTTACTGCCTTAAAGGACACAGCACATATTTGAATGTTTACGTTCTAATATGCTTGATTAAAGATCCTGTTACTTTTTACCTTGCTCAGGGTCTGTGATGTTCCCCATATCAGACCTGAGGGCTGACGGCATTATCAGACTTCCTTTTGAGTGGTGGTCTTTGATTATCTTGGTGTGTCATGAGTACTTTCATTGCAGCGAGAATGGATTCCAGAGATTGTTATTTCAGGACACTTTGATGGTGTCCAAGACCTGACGTGGGATCCAGAAGGAGAATTTATCATCACTGTTGGTACTGACCAGACAACTCGACTTTTTGCTCCATGGAAAAGAAAAGACCAGTCACAGGTAAAATGTCTTCTTACTTGACTGATCTACTTTCAGAGACATCCATGAGCATGTGAAAAGTGGGGCAGCATCATTAGCCATTAGGGAAATGCAAATTAAAACCTTGATGAGATGCCTCTACACACCCTCTAGAACTATAACTTTCATATATTGCTAATGGGAATATAATATGGTTTAGTCACTCTGAAAAAGTTTGGTATTTTCTTAGAAACTGAAGTATTCCAAAGAAGACCTACAGGTAGGCAACAGACCAAAGAAAAGGTACTCAGCGTCACCAATCATCAGGAAAATACAAATCAAAACTACAATGAGATACCACCTCACATCTGTTAGAATGGCTGTCATCATATAGATAACAAAAGACAAGTATTAGCAAGGATATGGAAAAAGGAGCCCTCTTGCACTTTTGTGGGATCATAACTTGGTGCATCCACTGTTGAAAATTGTATGGAGGTTCTAATAAAAGTTAAAAATAGAATTCTACCTCATGAGCCTTTAGATCATTTCACTTCTGGGTAGCTTACCTGAAGAAAACAAAAACATTAATTCTAAAAGATATATTCACCTCCATGTTTATTGAAACATTTTTTACAGTAACCAAGATATGGAAGCAACTAAATGTCTTTAGATAGATGACTGGATAAAGAAGATGTGGTAATACAATGGAATATTACTCAGCTATTTAAAAAAAAAAGGAAGTCTTGCCATTTATAACAACATGGATGGACCTAGGGGATATTGTTCTAAATGAAATGGTTCAGACAAAGACACATACCAGTGATTTCACTTATATGCAGAATCTAAAAAACAAAACAAATGAACAAAATGAAAATAGACTTATAGATACAGAAATGAAATGGGCGTTTGCCAGAGATGCGAAGCTGGGCCACATAGGTGAAGGGAATTAAGAGGTATAAACATCTAGTTATAAATAAGTCACAAGGGATTTAATATATGCTACAAGGAATATGGTCAATAATGTAATAACTGTGTGAGGACAGGTGATTACTAGACTTACTGTGGTGACCATTTCATAATATATTTAAGTGTTGAATTGCTGTGTTGTATACCTTAAACTAACATACTACATATCATGCCAACTGTATTTCAGTTAAAAGTTAAACACACACGTATGCTTTACAGTTCAGACAGTTCAAATGTTTGTTGTCAAAATGTATTTACTTCAGCTCCACATAAAAGTTCTCTTATACTTTGTAACTTTAGATTTAATTCATTAGGAAACACTATCATATCTGCAGTAAAAGCTAATTTCTAACATCATATATATTATATAATAGTAGTTGAGGCCAGTTTTTGTTCAGGAAACTTTTCAATCTTGGCCCTGAGCTTCTAAAAAAATCCACAATAGGAGTTCTTTTGTGGCTCAGTGGTAACGAACCTGCTAGTATCCACATGGACACAGGTTCGATCCCTGGCCTCGCTCCGTGGGTTAAGGATCTAGGTTGCAGCCTCAGCTCAGATCCCACATCGCTGTGGCTGTGGTGTAGGCCAGCAGCTGCAGCTCTGATTGGACCCCTATCCTGTGAACTTCCATATACCTCAGGCACATCCCTAAAAAGACAAAAAACAAAACAAAACAAAACAAACAAAAAAACCCACAGTAAAACTTGACCACTGATAAACTACTGAACTGTGCTATGCCATAAAGAAGGTATACTCAATTTCAATTTCTGACAAAAAAAGTCAGAATTAACTGTGCATCAGTCCATGACAGCTAATGACATTGACCAACTGATAGTTCTGCTTCAGCAACACATGGAAGATTGAAATTGATAGAGTTGAGGATGTAAGTCAAAAACAAAGCAAATGATTTGGAGTGGTTTTCTGTAGCTCTTGGTTATTGCTACCAGTATGACTCGGTTGTTTATTCATAATCCATTAAAAATGAATAAGACTTTACCAGAATGGAAAATTTCTGCTCTTTGGAAAGACACTGTCAGGAAAATGAAAAGACAAGTTACAGACTGAGAGAAAGTACTTACAAAGGACATGCCTGATAAAGGATTTTTATCTAGAGTATGTAAAGAACTTTTCAGACCTCAGTAATAAGAAAAATCCAGGTTTTTATTTTATTTTATTTTGTATGTTTTTGCATTTTAGGGCTGCACCCGTGGCATATGGAGGTTCCCAGGCTAGGGGTCGAATCGGAGCTACAGATCCTTAACCCACTGAGCGAGGCCAGGGATTGAACCCTTAACCTCATGCTTCCTAGTCAGATTCATTTCTGCTGCATCATGATGGGAACTCCAGAAACATCCAGGTTTTGAAAAAAGAAGGGCAAAAGATGTTTCTCCAAAGAAGAGACATGGGTGGAAAATAAGTGTAGGAAAAGATTCTCAGCACCATTAGTCATTAAGGAAATGCAAATAAAAGCTACAGTGAGATATATATTAGAATGATCAGAGTTGAAAGACTGACCCTACAAGTATTGAAGAAGGTGTGGGCAGCTGGATCTCTCTTATGTTGCTAGTGGGATTGTAAAATGTACAGCCATTTTGGGAAATAACTTGGCAATTTCGTAAAAGTTCACATGTGCATTCACCACATCATCCAGTCGTTCTGCCCATTGGTGGTAATTGCCCAAGAGAAATAGAAGCATATATCCATGCCAAGACTTGGTACATGAAAGTACATTATTGTTTTTTCAGTAAGAGACAAAAACTGGAAACAACCCAGATGTCTCTGAGTGGATAACTAGATCAACAATTTGTGGTTTGTCCATACAAGAGAATACAATTCAGCAATTAAAAAGGATCGAAGGATTGGTAAACACAGCAACATGAATGAATCTGCCCCATGGTCCACACTTCCATAGCATAATGAACAATTTTGTTTCTGATATTTTACTTATTGAAAAGAATTCAGCTTTTGAAGTGTGTGATTATGTTTATTTATCCTATTTTGATACCCAGGTGACTTGGCATGAAATTGCAAGGCCTCAGATACATGGGTATGACCTGAAATGTTTGGCGATGATCAGTAGGTTTCAGTTTGTATCTGGAGCTGATGAAAAAGTTCTTCGAGTATTTTCTGCACCTCGGAATTTTGTGGAAAATTTTTGTATTATTACGGGCCAGTCACTGAATCATGTGCTTGGTAATGTGAGTATTCTAAATGTTTTAACTAAATCTAACCACTTCATATAAAATTTTTAAAATTTTTACTTAAGGCTGTAAACAGTATATGGGTAGAAAAGAAATATTTTTACTATTGGCTTGACAAACTTTTTTTTTTTTTTCGTCTTTTTAGGGCCTTACCCGAGGCATACGGAGGTTCCCAGGCTAGGGGTCTAATTGGACGGTAGCTTTGGGCCTATACCACAGCCACAGCCACGTCATATCCGAGACATGTCTGTGATGTACACCACAGCTCACGGCAGTGCCGGATCCTTAACTCACTGACTGAGGCCAGGGATAGAACCTGCATCCTCATGGATACTAGTCGGGTTTGTTAATCACCGAGCCACAACAGGAACTCTTGGCTTGATAAAACTTTTATGTGCATTATGGCAGGCAGTAGTTTAAATATTAAAACCAGAAATTTTTGTACCAAGCCCCCAAGGCGCTGTAAATAATTAAAATGTTAAATTAAGGCACAAATACTATGTATCTTCACTGTGTTTAGTGACTAGGATAAAACAAAACACAGTAGATGGGTCATATTTCCTGGGAGATTACCATCTAGATGTAGATTAGGTGTAGAGGGTCCAACCCTCTGAGCCACAACGGGAACCCAAGGATAGGTACACTTTTTTTTTGGGGGGGGGGGGGTCTTTTTGCCATTTCCTTGGGCCGCTCCTGTGGCATATGGAGGTTCCCAGGCTAGGGGTCTAATCAGAGCTGTAGCCACCAGCCTATGCCAGAGCCACAGCAACGTGGAATCCAAGCCACGTCTGCAACCTAACCGCAGCTCATGGCAACGCTGGATCCTTAACCCACTGAACAAGGCCAGGGACCGAACCCGCAACCTCATGGTTCCTAGTCGGATTCGTTGACCACTGAGCCATGATGGAAACTCCCCAGATAGGTACACTCTTGATGGGCAGAAGAAGGAAGGAGGGCAAGAGACCAGTGGGGTGGCCAGAGCTGTTTGAATGAAGAGTATGTAGAGGGAAACAGAGGTGCCGAGGGAGAGTCAGATGGTGGAGGCTCTTGGGAGGCAGGTGTAGTTCAGATTCTGGGGTACTGATGAAGGTTCCTAAACAAAGTGATAAAAACCACTTTGGGGCAGAGAGTTTCGTGGGAGCAGGATACTTTGAGCCCAGAGACTTTGAAAGCAGGGTCACTAACACCAGTCTAGGTAAGACTGGAGAAGAAGGTGAGTCATTTTAAAAGAAATGTCTGGAGTTTCCTTGTGGCACAACAGGTTAAGGATGTGGCATTTTCACTGCAGCAGGTCGCTGATCTGGTGCAGGTTCAATCCCTGGCCTAGGACTTGCACATGCCATGGGTGTGGCCAAAAAAATATATAAATAAAATAAATGTCCTACTACAGTTCCTGGAACGTTATCATGAGCACTTTATGCCACAGGTGTTCTTGGTTGTGTGAAGAAGGTGAAGAATTCTCATGTGCTGTTTGTGATGCTAATGGACAGTGGAACGAAATCTTGATTGTGATTATTATTTAGAACTAAGCTTGTTGGGGTGGAGGGGTAGGTAGTTTGAGAATCTCACAGTTCTAGGGACTGAAATGTGGTTTTAGGATTCTGTGAGAGGGGTTAATCCCAGGTATATATTCAGTTCTGTGACCTAAGATACTGAAATCCTGTAGACTGGAAAAACTCTCATTGCATTTTGGGTTTGTTCCCATACCACATTTTGGGATATGTAGGAATGCCTCTTATTGTTCTTTTCCATGGTGTTTTCTTTCTCTTGGTTTCTAAAATAAAGCATGCAGGCTCTTATGTCTCATGTAACCATTCTTGATGATAGTTTACATTCCCATTGCTCATGTTCATGTTGAGTTGCAGCCTCTGTATTAAAGCTTAAATTATAAGACTTGCCCTTAGTTTATGGACATGTGCAAGTTTTGATGGTTAGCATATGGTTTCATATGTAATAATTTGATAAAAAATTGTAGCATATAAGCAGATGATTGCCATTTCAAAGGGCACTCTGTTACAGTTTTAGAATATTCAAAATTTTAAATGTGTTTAATAAAATACTATGATTCTGCCTTCTTGGGAAATATCTGTGTTTACATGAGCATCAGGGATGTGCCTGTGAGACTATCTTGGAAATAAAGCTCCAGGCCATCTATTTTCAACCCACTCTTTGCTAGAAGCCAGCACAGTGCTTTCCTTGTCAAACACTGGAACCTGTTGAGCTGTCGGGGTTTGATGAGCTCATGGATGAAAGGATGCCTGACTATGGTTTGGGTTGGGAGCATATTTGCTGGAGAGTATTGCTCAGCATTGCATCTCTGGGTTCAGGAGATGGAAGTGGGGGCAGATATCTGCACACAATGGTCTTTACGCTGCTTCTGAGCATTTATGAGCATGTCATTTTTAATAGTGTCTGAGGTAGTAGTAACTTTCAGCATTTAAAACATATATCATACTTTTTATTCCAGCAAGAAGGTAATCTTCCAGAAGGAGCAACTGTCCCTGCTTTGGGATTATCAAATAAAGCTGTCTTTCAGGGTAAGACTTTTGTCTCCAAAAAAAATTTTTTTTTGTCTTTTTTAGGGCTGCAGCCATGGCATATGGAGGTTCCCCGGCTATGGGTTGAATTGGAGCTGCAGCTGCCAGCCTTTACCACAGTCATAGCAACACCAGGTCCGAGCCACATCTTTGATTTCACTACAGTTCACAGCAACACCAGATCCTTAACCCACTGAGCAGGGCCAGGGATCGAACCTGTGTCCTCAAGGATGCTAGTCAGAATCTGTTTCCGCTGAGCCATTACAGGAACTCCCTGTCTCCAAAATTATTGAACCTATAGTGGTACCTAGTTACACATTTATATAACATGTATCTAATGTTCGTTATAGGTGATTTACCTTTTTGAAGAGTCACAGTACATGCATCTCTTTTCTCTGTTAGATATTTCGTGGTTATCTACTCTGTGTACACATGCAGATCCTAAAATAGGTATACCTTTTATAAAGTGTATTTCATGGAGCGCTTGGAACCAGAGATGCTAATATGCGCCTGAGAAATGTATTCCATAGTTGTAAAATCTTGGGAAATGTTTAGTCAAAGAAAGAGGAAGGAATCTTGAGGAATTAATCCATACTCTGAGGAGCACATTTGGAAAATAACCAGAGTAGTGGAAATACCCTTGGCTTTGCAATCACCTGGACACAGCTTTGAATCACACTACTTTGAAGTGCCACTGCTTTGTGCCTAGTGGCCTTAATATTGGGACAAGTGTAGGAGACATAAAGATGGTGACTAGATTCATGATGTTGATGTGTTTCTCTTAAACTAGGAGATGTAGCTTCTCAGCCTTCTGATGAAGAGGAGCTGTTAACTGGTTCTGGTTTTGAGTATCAGCAGGTGGCCTTTCAACCCTCCATACTTACTGGTAAGACAAGGCAAAAAGATGGTTTACTGGACTCATCTGTACACATAGTATGCTGTCTGTCACTGCTGAGCTAAGTAAGCGCTACAGTACAGAATTCACTTACTTATTTGTATGAAAATAGAAAAATTAATCGCAGTGCTATAAATTTATTGTAGAACCTCCCACTGAGGATCATCTTCTGCAAAATACTTTGTGGCCTGAAGTTCAAAAACTGTAAGTTCAGCCATATGTAGCTCTTTGGTCTGGTTCTGTCATAACTCGTGATCCCCCCCACCCCCGCCCCCAGTTGATTTTCTCTTTCTTTGCTTACCTCTTATTTATATCTTCCCCCACCTCCCCGACCCCTCTCTAAGGATCTTTTGGTGGCTTTCATAAGAAGCGAGAATCAAACTTTATGTAAATTTTTACATTGCTATGTATTACATTTACTGGATTTATTGGTTTTCATTTTTAAAGTAGGAGAGGCATAACACTATATATATTTTTTTTCCTTTTTAAGAAAACTTATTCTTTTTTCCCCCTGTAGTTTTTCCCCATCAAAACTTTTCCATGGTGTATTGTTCATTGTACTGGCTGGCTAGGGGTGAAAACTTGTATTTTAATCTAGTTGTTTGAGTAAGTTGATTCCTTCTAGGAAGTTGGCATTTTTCTCCAGTCTCTGTTTTTGCTCCAAATATTTGTTTAGACAAAAATGTAATGTTTTTTAAAAGAACTGTATGTTAGCTAGAGAGATCGATGTTTTTCTTTTCACACTTAAAAATTGTGCAGCAAGAGAATAGGCCCATTTACTAATACAGGGGTTATCCATTTTCTCTTTTTAAATTTTAGATATGGACATGGTTATGAAATATTTTGTGTTGCTTGTAACAATTCAAAGACTCTGCTTGCCTCAGCTTGTAAGGTAGGGAATTTTACTTTTTTATTTTATTTGGTCACAGGTTATTTGAGTCATCAGGCTTCTGCAAATTTAGTAGTGATTTGGGCTAATTGGACGTGAAAAGCCACAGGTGCCTGATTTTTTCATTCTCTTTTCTGTTCTGTCCCTTCAAAAGCTTGTGGTTGCATCTTAAATCTGTTTGAGCTGCACATTTTTGTTCGTAAGCTCTTGATTTGAGCTGATTTTTGCCCCTACTCAAAAATTATTGAATCAGGTATCTTAAAATGAGGCATAGAAATGTGATACATAAATGCTTAGTAATGGGAGTCCTAGAGACACAGGGGAATGAGAAGGTGGAACCCACTGAGCACCCCATCTGACCGTCTCTCAAGCACGCTCTCTGAGTAAGTAGAGTCCCTTGGCGCATGCCAGGGTGAAGCACGGTGGCCAGCTGAGTGAGCCATCAGCACGTGGCGCTGCGGAGTAGTGCGCTATTCAGTATTTACCTGTATGCTGTGGAGGATTGTCTGAAGGATTTGAGACACACATATTCCTCTAAATTTCCTAAAATTTATTTATTTGTCTTAAGCAAGATGATGAGAGCTACCTACTTGGATGGGCACCTTTTGGTTTTTCTGATATGTTTGTTTTTTGTCCCTACTCTTGCTGTGGCTTCTTGCTACTGGCCTATATTGAAGGGCATTCTAAGAAATATTGTCATGCTTGTGCCTCACCCCCTTATTTGTTGTCCCCTTTGTGAGGGTGGTACTGAGAGTACTTCCTTCTGTTAATTCAGGGGCCTTTAGGAAAAATAGGACTTAACAGCGGGAATAATTAGCTGAGCAGCTAATTTATTTTTGGCTTAGGTCACTGTCAGTCATATAAATGATTATTTTCTCCTTTTCACCTTGGCTCATGTGTAGCAAGTATGTGCCTTTCTCTTTTAAGCTACCTTTTTTTTCCTTTAATGGCCACACCTGTGGCATGTGGACGTTCCTGGGCCAGAGATGGAACCCGAGCCACAGCTGTAACCTACAGCCTATGCTGCAGTTACTGCAACACCAGACAGATCCTTTAACCCACCGTACCAGGCCAGGATTGAATCCGCATCTCTGCAGCAGCCCAAGCCACTGCAGTCAGATTTTTAACCCATTGTGCCACAGTGGGAACTCCTAAACAAACTTTTTTTTTTTTTTTTTTGCATTTTAGGGCCATCCCTGCAGCATATGGAAGTTCCCCAGGCTAGGGGTCAAATCAGAGCTGCAGCTGCTGGCCTGCACCACAGCTACAGCAACACGGGATCCAAGCTACGCCTGAGACCTACACCATAGCTCATGGCAACGCTGGATTGGTAATCCACTGAGCAGGCCAGGGATAGAACCTGCATCCTCATGGATTGGGTTCGTAACCTGATAGGCCACAATGGCAACTCCCTAAATGAACATTTTAAACAGCTTTTTTAAGGTGTCATTTGCAATTGTAACTTCCATGTTGAAAGTGAACAATTTGGTAAACTTTGACATATGTTTATACCTGTGAAATCATTACTGCAATCGAGATAATGAACATACCATAAACCCCCAAAATTTCCTCTGCCCCTATCCCTAGTAAACCACTAATCTGCTTTTTATCATGATAGAATAGTTTACATTTTCTAACTTCTTGTATAGTATGCACTTTTTTGTCTGACTTCTTTCCTGTAGCATAATTATTTGAGAGTCATCTATGTTGGATTTCTTTGTTTTGTTTTGCTTTTTTAAATAGCTCTAATCTTTCCTTGACCTTTTTTTTTTTTTTTTTTTAATTTGGCTGTACCTGCAGCATATGGAATTTCCTGTGCCAGGTATTGAACCCATACCACAGCAGTGACCCAATCTGCTACACCATAAGATAACTCCTTATCCATGTTGTTGCCTGTATTGGTTATTCATTCTTTCTTTCTTTTATTTCTTTAAGTTAATGTTGGGTCTTTTAAGATCGATCAGTTTTTTTTTAAGAGGTTTTTTTTGGCTTCAGCATGTGGAATTTCCTGGGCCGAGGATCAAACCTGTGCCACAGCAAAGATTCAAGCAGCTGCAGTGACAAGGCCACATCTTTAATCTGCTGTGTCACAAGAGAACTCCCATTCTTTTAATTTCTGAGTAGTCTTTCCTTTTGCAGATATATAACAATTTGTTGATCCACTCATTTATTAACAGACATTTGGGTGATTTCCGGTTTTTGGCTTTTAGCAATAAAGCGGTTGTGAACATTTTTGTACAAGTCTTTGCATGGATATATGCTTTCATTTCTCTTCAGTAAATACATATGAGTAGAATTGGCAGGTGATATGGTAGATGGCTATTTAAATCTTTAAGAAACAGACTCTTCCAAAATAGTTTTCCAAAAATGGTGATACCATTTTACAGTCCCACTAGCAGTGTATGAGAGTTCCAGTTGCTCCACACCCTTACCAGTATGTGTTATTGTCAGTCTTTTTAACGTTAGCCATTCTGACTCCCTGTTGCCTTTTAGGGATCCTTTAACCTTTTGATTCCCTCACCCATTTAACCCACCTCCCAATTCTGGCTTCTGGCATCTGCGAAAATCCGTTCTCTATGTCTATGAGGGGTTTTTTGTTATTGTTTTTAGATTCTGCTCCTAAGTGAGATCACACAGTATTTATCTTTGACTGACTTATTTCACATAGCATAGTGCCCACAGAGTGCACCCATGTTGTCACAAATGGAAAGATTTCCTTCTTTTTTAGGGCTGAATACTCTTCCACCCTTCTCTCTCGCGTGCTCTCTTTCTCTCTCTCTGTGTATTCGTGTGTTTTCTATATCCATTGGTCCATTTTCTTTATCAATTTGATGGACATTTAGGTTGTTTCCATATGTTGGCTATTATAAATAATGCTGAATGAGCATGGGGCATGCATATCTTTTCAAGTTACCCAGAAGGGGGATTTCTGGATCATACAGCAGTTCTAGTTTTATTTTATTTTTACTTTTTCAGGGCCACACAAACAGTATATGGAGGTTCCCAGGCTAGTCGTTGAATAGGAGCTGCAGCTGCTGTTGGTCGTGCCACAGCCACAGCAACGGCAGATCCAAGCCACATCTGCAAGCTACACCTCATAGCTCATAGCAATGCCAGATGGTTAACCTACTGAGCAAGGCCAGGGATCAAACCTACATTGTCATGGATACTAGTTGGGTTTGATACCATTGAGCCACAGCAGGAACTCCAGTTGTGAGCTTGTCTTTTAATCCTTGCAGTTCATTCAGTTTGTACTTTTATGTATTTTGAAGCTCTGTTGTTAGATCCTAAATATTTATGATTGTTATGGTCTCTTGTTTAATTTACTTTATCATTATGAAATGAATCTCTTATTTCTGGTAGTATTTTGTGCTCGAAAATCTGTTTTGTCTGATGTTAATATAGCCACTCCAGTTTTCTTTTGAGTAGCGCTTGAATTACGTATCTTTTTCCATTATTTTACTTTTAAATTATTTCCTTTTATTTCAAGTGGGTTTCTTGGAGGCAGCATATAGTTGGGTCTTACGTTTTTTTTACTCTGATCATCCTTCATTTTAGTAGGAGTATTTATTAGACCATTTGCATTTGATGGAATATTTGATATGATAGATTTACTTCTGTCATCTTGCTATTTGTTTTCTATTTGACCCATCTGTTCTTTGTTCCATTTTACTTATTTTGGATTAAGTGATTGCTTTTTATGATTCCATTTTATTTCTTTTGTTTGTTTAGTAGATAGGACTTTGTTGTGTTTATTGGCTGTTTCACATTTTATACTATGTATCTTCAATTTGCCACCAAGTAATATTTGTGTATGAGAACATAAGTATACTTTCATTTCCCCCTACTTGGTGGTATTGTTGTACATTTTACTTTTTCATGGAAATCCCACGATATTATTTTTTTTCTTTAACAATTAGTTAGACCTAAAGAGATTTAAATAATAAAAAATTTTTTCCATCAAAAGGATATCATTTTCCTTCTGCCTGGAGGATATTCTTTAGTCTTCCTTGTAATGCAGTTCTGTTGGTCAGGAATTTTTCAGCTTTCACCTATCAGAAAAAAATCTATTTCTCCTTCATTTTTAAATAGTATTTGCGGTGGGTAAAGAATTGTTGGTTTTCCTTTCAGTGCCTTTTAAATGTTGCTCCTTTTCCTTCTGACTTGCGTTATTTTGGATAAGTCCTCTGTAATTTTCCTTTGTTACTTAGTAATGGGTTTTTTCTCATTTACCTGCAATTTTATATTTATCATTGGTCCTAATTTGATTATTGGTGGTATAGTTTTCTTCATGTTTCTTGTGCTTAGGTTTTTTTTTTTTTGTCTTTTTGCCATTTCTTGGGCCGCTCCCATGGCATATGGAGGCTCCCAGGCTAGGGGACGAATTGGAGCTGTAGCCGCCAGCCTACACTACAGCCACAGCAATGCGGGATCCGAGCTGCGTCTGCAGCCTACACCATAGCTCATGGCAACGCCAGATCCTTAACCCATTGAGCAAGGGCAGGGCTCGAACCCGCAACCTCATGGTTTCTAGTCGGATTTGTTAACCACTGTGCCACGACGGGAACTCCTCTTGTGCTTAGGTTTTATTGAACTTCTTGCACCTGTAAGTTTATCACTTTCATCCCATTTGGAATTTTTTTTTTTTTTTTGGTGGTCTTTTCTAGGGCTACATCTATGGCATTTGGAGGTTCCCAGACTAGGGGTCTAATTGAAGCTGTAGCCACCGGCCTTTGCCAGAGCCACAGCAGCTTGGGATCCAAGCCGTGTCTGTGACCTACACAGCTCACGGCAATGCCGGATCCTTAGCCCACTGAGCGAGGCCAGGGATCGAACCCACAACCTCATGGTTCCTAGTCAGATTCGTTAACCACTGAGCCATGACAGGAACTCCTGGAAATTTTTGTAAGTGTTTTTTTCTTCTCCTCCTTTTGCAGACTATAGTTGTATTTGTTTGATTGCTTGACATCATCATAGAATTCAGTGATGTTCTTTTGTTTTTTGTTTTTTGTTTTTTTTTCATTTTTTTTTCCTACTCTGTGGTTCATTTTGTCTTTTAAGGATCACTGTTCTTTGTTACCAGATATCTAATATTTTGGAATGTCATTATTTCATGTATTTTTGTCTGATCTTCTAGTTTTCTTCACATAGGAGAGTAAATCTGGTCCCTGTTACTCCATATTGACCAGAAGTGAGTCTCTAAACTACTAATTGTATAATTAATACACAAATGTATTCTTCTTATAAAATATTATAGTAGTATAGAGGTTCCTTAGAAAATTAAAAATAGAACTATAAACTGTATGATTCACAATTATGCTTTGGGGTATTTATCCAAAGAAAATAAAAAGTAATTTATAAAGATATGTGTACCCCTGTGTTCATCCTGGCCTTACTTACCATAACCACAATATGGAAGCACCCTAAGTGCCCATCAACAGAAGAATGAGTAAAGAAAGGGTGGAATGTGTGTATGGATGAAAACATAAGTATACTTTCTATATATGTACACGATGGAATATTACTCAGACTTTAAAAAAAGAATCTTGCTCTTTGTGGCAGCATAGTGAAATAAATCAGAGTAAACCAAACGCCACGTGGTTTCACTTACTATGGAATCAGAAAACAAAACAAACAAATCGAAACAGAAACAGATTCATAGACATAGAACGTAGACAGGGTGTTTTGGAGGGGTGGACAGATGATTGAAATAGGTGAAGGGGATTAAGAGGTCCACACTTTTAATTATAAAATCAATTAGTCACAGGGATATAATGTACACATAGGAATATAGTGAGTAGTATGGTAACAATTTTGTATGGTAATGAATGGTAGCTGGACTTATTGTAGTAATCATTTCATTATATATAAAAATATTGAACCACTATGTTTACACCTAAAAACTAGTACATTAATTATAACTCAATTTAAAAATTTTTGATTACAGTTCCACTCTCTAATTCATTATTTCTAATCCAAGTCTGTCTCTTCTCAGAAATTAACTTGGTTATAGTATTTATAGTATATTCTCAGAATTTTTTTTTTTAATTTACACAGATACATAATAGATACCACAGAGATAATATATTATTTTGAAAAATGTTTTCTTTTCAGTTTCAGTTAAATTGCTTTATTGTTTCATCTCTTTCTATAGGCAGCTAAGAAAGAGCATGCTGCTATCATTCTTTGGAACACTACATCTTGGAAACAGGTGCAGAATTTAGTTTTCCACAGTTTGACTGTCACACAGATGGCCTTTTCTCCTGATGACAAGTTCTTACTAGCTGTTTCCAGAGATCGGACCTGGTCACTGTGGAAGAGGCAGGACACAATCCCACCTGAATTAGGTAAAACAGCTCTTGGTTGGGAAGGTTATTAGTGAAACAGTTATGTCCATTTTACCCACCTTGAGCCGCTCTTGGGTAAAAGAAATAGAAGTAATATCATTTTATTTATTTTATTACTTATTTATTTATTTATTTATTATTTATTATTATAACATATTATTTATTTTATTGGATAAAAGAAATAGAAGTAATAACAATTACGGTTGCTGTGAGTCTTTCAAAGCTCTGTGATAACTGAGGAAGACCTGACCTTCCTTGAAAGGATGGTATGTATCCAAACATCTCAGTTAAAGAAACTTAAAATCTATATGTAGAAAATTTAGGAGTTCCCGTCGTGGCGCAGTGGTTAACGAATCCGACTAGGAACCATGAGGTTGCGGGTTCGGTCCCTGCCCTTGCTCAGTGGGTTGACGATCCGGCGTTGCCGTGAGCTGTGGTGTAGGTTGCAGACGCGGCTCGGATCCTGCGTTGCTGTGGCTCTGGCGTAGGCCAGTGGCTATGGCTCCGATTCGACCCCTGGCCTGGAACCTCCATATGCCATGGGAGCGGCCCAAAGAAACAGCAAAAAGACAAAAAAAAAAATCTATATGTAGAAAATTTAGATTTTGCAGATGGTTGTAGAATGCCACCGTTAAACCGAATGGATGATAGATACTGAGTGGGGTGTTTCGGGACAAGAATAAGGAATATAAAGTTAAATTATGAAACTTAGAAGGAGCATTGTCTTTGCCCTTTACCTACCCTCTGTCATAATGATGAAGGAGAAGGGCATTTTAGGCATCTGTTTGTGGATAATATGACCCCGGGCAAGATGTTAACACATCTATGTATGTTCTACCTTGGACCTGGCATAGTTTTTTTTTAAATGAAAAGGAAAGAAAACTTGTGGTGGCCTATTCTTATTCCCATAGTTTCTTTGAGTGGGTAAAATCTAGAGAGTGTTTAAAGTACTCATGTTGTTTAATCCCATTTTTAATTTTTCCATGGGTATAACTACTTACAGTTTGATCTTACAATATTTTTAGTCCTTTAGCTTTTTGTATTTTAGCATGTTCTGGGGACTATGCCACATACTGAGCAGTATGTGTTAGAACAGACATTTCTTTTGCAACTGGTGATTTCCCAACATACAATCTTTACTTTTTAAAAAGTTGAAATGAGGAAGTTCCCCAGTGGGTTTTGGATCGGGTGTTGTCACTACAGTGGCTTGGGTTCACCCCCTGGCTCAGAAACTTCCGCATGTCGTGAATATGGCCAAAAAATAAATAAATAAAAAGTTAAAGTAATACTAATAGCAAATCTGTTAATTTGTTATATCATTATGGATTGTAGATTATTAGATACACTAATCTTCCCTCTGTACACAGTAATGTTTTTTAGGTTTATATGAGGGTGAGAAGTTAGTTACCTTACACTTAAATCTTACAGGGAAAGATTTAAAAAAAATTGTTTTTAACATTATTTAAGAGTACCTTATTCTTTTTTCAGTGGCTTAATATACAAATCTGGCTACTTCCTGAGTGAGATTAAATTTCTTCAGGCTTCTTCCATAAGCATGAATTGAACCTTTATTAGTTAAGTGTCCAGAAGATGTTTGTCATCAGTCACTGGAGAATGACTAGTCAATAAAAAAGCATTTCCTACTAAAATGATGACTGTATGCCCATAGCCTTCTGGTGAGGGGTCTGCTGCCTGGCCTTGTTCTATTGCAAAACTCTGTACACAGTCTGTGTACATATAAATTGATAACTAAATCACATGATGTATATTGCTCTTAAACATAGCTTTCCAATGAGTAAAAAACAACAGCTTTTTCCACTTTGTGAATAATGCATGTATGTTTCTCTCAGACCCAGTTTTCAGTCTCTTTGCCTTCACCAACAAAGTCACTGCTGTGCACAGTAGAATTATTTGGTCTTGTGATTGGAGTCCTGATGGCAAGTATTTTTTCACTGGAAGTCGTGACAAAAAGGTATTTTTTTTTAACTTAATATTTTTTCAGATGCAAAATAGTAGTATTACAAGTACGTTTGGATAAAGAAACACATAATTCTGGTTTTCTGATACAACTTTTAAAAGTCAGGTTATGTATTCCTTCTGGGTTTTTGATACGCATTCATAAAAAGCCTTTTCTTACCTGTTAAATTCTATAAATACATGTCTCTGAAATATCAAATATGAAGAGACCCTTTTGTTGTTCACATAACTATCAGACAGCCACAGTGGGAAAAAAGTAGTACATGAAATGGGTCAAGACTGAAAAATTGTATGGGAGCAGGAGTGGATAGTGGGGCATTGGGGAAAAACACTTTCTACTTTTCTTTTTCATACTTTTATGTATTTAAAATTCTCTTTGGAGTTCCTGTTGTGGCTCAGCATTTTAAGAATCCAACTAGTATCCATGAGGATGTGGGTTCAGTCCCTAGCTCAGTGGGTTAAGGAATACAGCATTGACGTGAGATGCCATGTAGGCTGCAGCTGCAGTTTGGATCTGCTGTCGCTGTGGCTGTGGCGTAGGCAGCTCCAGCTCCACTTCAACCCCTAGCTGGGGAACTTCATATGCCTAGGGTGCAGCCCTAAAAAAAGACAAAAAAATTTATTTTTATAATGAATGATTATTATCTCTTTTCATTCAGTGGAGAAAGCAGGGTGCATATGTGTAATGTGTAAACTTGGAAAAAAGATCAGAAAAAGTTAGCCAGCAGTAGGTTCTTTTTCTTTTCTTTCTTTTTTTTTGGTCACACCCTTGGCATGCGGACGTTCCTGGGCCAGGGTTGCCACAGCTGCAACTGGAGCCACAGCAGTAATAAATTGTATCCTTGGAGTTCCTGTCGTGGCACAGTGGAAATGAACCCGACTAGTAACCATGAGGTTGCAGGTTTGATCCCTGGCTTCACTCAGTGGGTTAAGGATCAGGCGTTGCTGTGAGCTGTGGGGCAGCTGCTGTGAGCTTGGATCTGATGTTGTTGTGGCTGTGGCGTAGGCCAGTAGCTGTAGCTCCGATTGGACCCCTAGCCTGGGAACCTCCATGTGCCGTGAGTGCGGCCCTAATGAGAAGAAGGGAAAAAAAAAAAAAAAAAAAGCAACAACAAATTGGATCCTTACCCCACTTGGCCACCAGGGAATTCCAGCAGTAGATTCTTGACCATGACCTCGCCCTTGTTCTCTGGGAAATGTTCTCCTGGCCTCTAGTCTTTCCTCTGTTTTCATGCTCTTTAAAACATCCCTCCATTTTCTACATTTCCTGCAGACCAGAGGAGCTGAGGCGCTCAAGCATTTCCTTCCTCTCCTGTCTTCTCCACTTGTAGTCATGGTACACGTTCCCGAGATGGAGGATTAATGCAGGCATGTTGTCACTCAGTGAGACACTGAAATGTCAGCCTCTGAAATGCTTTCTCTCAGGCCTTCACTCTGTCATTTGCATTTTAATTTCTTCCCCAGCATTTATTTTTCTACTCTTTGCTCTCTGTTCTGGCAGCAGGATGGCTTCTACCCTCCACAGTCAAGTCCAGTTAGCTGTGACTCTCACAGATAGGTTGAGGCTGAAGCGGACATAGCATCGTCCACCACTCAGTCTCTGCTAACTTGGGCTGAGCCTTCTGCTCAGAATCTTGCTTTGGTCCTGCATTTTGCAACTCTTATCTGTTTCACTGTCCTCTCCATTTCTCTGTGCCCAGTCACATCCCTTTGAGGCATGAGCTCCAGGACAGCTTTATTGCTTACCTGGTGTACCATCAAGGTTAGGGCCTCCTGACAGCTGAGCTGATTTCCTGAGCCGTGAGTGGTGTAGAGGAAGAGCAGGGGACTTGATTGTTGTCCCACATTTTGTGTAATTTCTTGGTGGGGTGCATGAGCACCTTGATGAAGCCATGGTGGTCAGAATCTCACTGGGTCACAGCTGGTTTCCTGAGTATAAAGATCAGGTTGGACACCCCTGCTCTCTGGGCAGGGACCAGCACACTTGGGTAGTTGAGGTCCCAGAGACTCTGTGATGCTTGAAAGACTTGAAAGTCCTGGAACACAAATGAAAATGTTGCATTTTAAAAAATGTCAGAGTGTTATCTCTGTCATTGAAACTCTCTAATGCACTGCTGGAAACCTTGCAGAGAGGAAGCTTTACAGAGTTTGCTCTGTCTGTGTTAGGTGGTTGTCTGGGGTGAATGTGACTCCAGTGATGACTCCATCGAGCACAGCATAGGTCCCTGCTCCTCCGTTCTGGATGTGGGCGGAGCTGTGACAGCTGTCAGCGTCTGCCCTGTGCTTAACCTTTCCCAACAGTGAGTATCTGTGGGAGGCATCATTTTATGTTTCTTTAAGAAGACCACTTGGTTTCTCAATATGTACCTGTCTTACACTTTAATCTGTGGGTTCTCTTAGCTTCTGAGTTGCTAAAGTTTTTTATAATGCTTAATGTTTCTCATAAGAATTTCTAAATTGAAAGTTCCCATCATGGTTCAGTGGTAATGAACCTGACTGGTATCCATGAGGACGTGGGTTTGATCCCGGGCCTCACTCAGTGGGTTAAGGATCTGGCATTGCCGTGAGCTGTGGTGTAGGTTGCAGACATGGCTCGGATCTGACGTTGCTGTGGCTGTGGTGTAGGCCGGCAGCTGCAGCTTCAGTTCGACCCCTAGCTTGGAACTTCCATATGCCACGGGTACAGCACTATTCAGAAAAAAAAAAAAATTGATACAACTCAATATTCCGAGTGGTGAAATACAGATGAGTGTGTGGCTCAAAGGTTCTTTTTCACCAAAGTTAGGCCTGTGGTGCTTTTCCTGTAATAAATGTTTTCAGGACTCCTGTAGCCAACCAGGGTAACACTAGCTCATGGACCTTGCCAGCAGAGGACAGAGGTAAAGCTGTGTGCGCCCTCGATGGAGAGGAGGCTCTGGGCTGGATAGTGGAGCAGCACACTGGATCCTGGGCCTGCACTTTCTAAGAGACCTTTTAAGCCAGGGACAGTCGGAAACACTATAAAGTACTTTAGATTGATGATGATGGAGATAACAGGAATGCATGCTAAATTAACACTGTCTCCCTTCCTCCCTTAAAAACAGATATATTGTTGCAGTAGGATTAGAGTGTGGAAAGATTTCTTTATACTCCTGGAAAAAGACTAATCAAGTTCCAGAAATAAATGACTGGATCCACTGTGTAAAAACAAGTCAAAGGTATTTCTTCTTATTTTTGCTTCCACCAGATTAGGTAGAAGTCATGGGGTATTTATCAGGAAATCTTATTTGCACGGAGAGGCACACAGGCCTATCCATGTGCTTTCCACTAATTGATACCTCTGATTTTATGATAGTGTCTTGAAATTCACATTTGTTACTCTATTACACTTGGTTTTTGAAGGTTTACTTGACAAGGTTGCATGTTTGCATAATATTGTCTTTATAGACAATGCAAAAGAAAGTGATTTTCATAAATGGAAGTTTTCAGAACTTGACTACAGTAAAATCTTAATAAAATGTGATTCAAAATATTGATGATTTTTGAAATATAATAGATTGTTTGGTAGTCAGATCTTGTGTGTGAACAGTTCACATGTAATGGAGCAAACCATCAAGTGTCCCACAAAGTCCCATGAGTGGCCTTCAGGCTGAGTGGACACTTCTGAGCCTCCTGGCCTGGGCATGGGCCTTTGCCACCTGAGCTAGCTTAGAGCACTCGCAGTTTGATATTACAAGATATTTCTTCCAGGGGAGCTTGTCTTTTTGTCAGCAAAGCATGTTAATGTCATAATTGTATTTATGATAATGAGATCTCCTTTTTTTCCCCCCCATCTTTTTAGGGCCACAGCTGTGGCATATGGAAGTTCCCAGACTAGGAGTCAAATTGGAGCTGCATCTGCTGGCCTATACCACAGCCACAGCAACAGGATCCGAGCCACATCTGCAGCGTACACCACAGCTTTCAGCAGTGTCGGATCCTTAACCCACTGAGTGAGGCCAGGGATCAAACCCCCATTCTTATGGATACTAGTCAAGTTCTTAACCTCCTGAGCCACAATTGGAATTCCGAGACATGCTTTGTAACTGCTGCCCTCCTGGCTCTTCTCCTGCCCTTATGATGCTGGGTTTAGTTAAAATAGTTCATGCTGTTGGCTACTGAAGAGAGAAGTGTCCAATGAAATTCCCTATTTCAGACATTGGATATTTTCTTTCTTCCTGGACTCTCCTCCCTTCTCTTTTCCTTTCTTTCACTTGCTCTGCCCAGGATGCTCACTCTGCCTCTGCCTGGTACTGCCCAGATGTGAGACACTGGCAGAACGCCCCTTAAGGAAACAAAGGCAGGGGACATGTATAGAAACTGAGTTTTTCATCAAAAAATTTTTCTTTTCTGACTGTGCCCGATGCATGTGGAAGTCCCCGGGCCAAGGACCGAATCCACATCATAGCAGCAGCCCAAGCTACAGCAGTGACAATGCTGAATCCTTAACCTGATGGGTCATCAGGGAACTCCTCACTAAAATAATGCTTTTAGTCATTACAGTGATTTTGGATTTGCAAGAACTACCTTCTGTTATTTGTATTGCTAATATTCCAGTTATTAAATTACAAGTACTTTTCAAGTGAAAGGTTTTGCTAGTAATGATATACAAAGGTAATATAAGCAAACACTGCCTTCTAGGTTGACTCCTCAAGCTCCCTGTCTTCCAAATGTGATTTAGTAACATGCTGGATTTAAAGAGCATTACCCATCACCCTCATTCCAAAACCAGACAGAGATACCACCAAAAAAGAAAACTATCGCCCAATATCATTGATGAATATAGATGCAAAAATTCTCAACAAAATCTTAGCCAACCGAATCCAACAACATATCAAAAAAATTATACACCATGACCAGGTTGGGTTCATCCCAGGTTCACAAGGATGGTTCAACATACGCAAATCAATCAGCATCATACACCACATTAACAAAAGAAAAGTCAAAAATCATATGATCATCTCAATAGATGCAGAAAAAGCATTTGACAAAGTCCAACATCCATTCATGATCAAGACCCTCGCCAAAGTGGGTATAGAGGGAACATTCCTGAACATAAAGCCATTTATGATAAACCCACAGCAAATATAATCCTCAATGGGGAAAAACTGAAAGCCTTCTCACTCAAATCGGGAACAAGACAGGGATGCCCACTCTCACCACTGCTCTTCAACATAGTTTTGGAAGTCCTAGCCACAGCAATTAGACAAACACAAGAAATAAAAGGCATCCATATAGGAAGAGAAGAGATCAAACTGTCACTGTATGCAGATGACATGATACTATACATAGAAAACCCTAAGGACTCCACCCCAAAACTCCTTGAACTGATTAATAAATTCAGCAAAGTAGCAGGATATAAGATTAACATTCAGAAGTCAGTTGCATTTCTGTATACCAGCAATGAAATATTAGAAAAGGAATACAAAGATATAATACCTTTTAAAATTGCACCTCACAAAATCAAATACCTCGGAATACACCTGACCAAGGAGGTAAAGGACCTATATGCCAAGAACTATAAAACTTTAATCAAAGAAATGAAAGAAGATGTAAAGAAATGGAAAGATATTCCATGTTCCTGGGTTTGGGAAAATCAATATTGTAAAAATGGCCATCCTACCCAAAGCAATCTACAGATTCAATGCAATCCCTATCAAATTACCCAGGACATTTTTCACAGAACTAGAACAAACAATCCAAACATTTATATGGAACAACCAAAGACCCAGAATCGCCAAAGCAATCCTGAGAAACAAAAACCAAGCAGGAGGCATAACTCTCCCAGACTTCAAGAAATACTACAAAGCCGCAGTCATCAAAACAGTGTGGTACTGGTATCAAAACAGACAGACAGACCAATGGAACAGAATAGAGAACCTGGAAATAAACCCTGACACCTATGGTCAATTAATCTTTGACAAGGGAGGCAAGAACATCAAATGGGAAAAAGAAAGTCTATTCAGCAAGCATTGCTGGGAAACCTGGACAGCTGCATGCAAAGCAATGAAACTAGAAAACACCCTCACACCATGCACAAAAATAAACTCCAAATGGCTGAAAGACTTAAATATACGACAGGACACCATCAAACTCCTAGAAGAAAACATAGGCAAAACACTCTCTGACATCAACATCATGAATATTTTCTCAGGTCAGTCTCCCAAAGCAATAGAAATTAGAGCAAAAATAAACCCATGGGACCTCATCAAACTGAAAAGCTTTTGCACAGCAAAGGAAACCCAAAAGACAACAAAAAGACAACTTATAGAATGGGAGAAAATAGTTTCAAATGATGCAACCGTCAAGGGCTTAATCTCTAGAATATATAAACAACTTATACAACCCAGCAGCAAAAAAGCCAATCAATCAATGGAAAAATGGGCAAAAGACCTGAATAGACATTTCTCCAAAGAAGATATACAGATGGCCAACAAACACATGAAAAAAATGCTCAACATCGCTGGTTATAAGAGAAATGCAAATCAAAACTACCATGAGATATCACCTCACACCAGTCAGAATGGCCATCATTAATAAATCCACAAATAACAAGTGCTGGAGGGGCTGTGGAGAAAAGGGAACCCTCCTGCACTGTTGGTGGGAATGTCAACTGGTACAGCCACTATGGAGAACAGTTTGGAGATACCTTAGAAATCTATCCATAGAACTTCCATATGACCCCGCAATCCCACTCTTGGGCATCTATCCGGACAAAACTCTACTTAAAAGAGACACGTGCACCCGCATGTTCATTGCAGCACTATTCACAATAGCCAAGACATGGAAACAATCCAAATGTCCATCGACAGATGATTGGATTCGGAATATGTGGTATATATACACAATGGAATACTACTCAGCCATAAAAAAGAATGACATAATGCCATTTGCAGCAACATGGATGGAACTAGAGAACCTCATACTGAGTGAAATGAGCCAGAAAGACAAAGACAAATACCATATGATATCACATAACTGGAATCTAATATCCAGCACAAATGAACATCTCCTCAGAAAAGAAAATCATGGACTTGGAGAAGAGACTTGTGGCTGCCTGATGGGAGGGGGAGGGAGTGGGAGGGATCGGGAGCTTGGGCTTATCAGACACAACTTAGAATAGATTTACAAGGAGATCCTGCTGAATAGCATTGAGAACTTTGTCTAGATACTCATGTTGCAACAGAAGAAAGGCTGGGGGAAAATGTAATTGTAATGTATACATGTAAGGATAACCTGACCCCCTTGCTGTACAGTGGGAAAAAAATAATAATAAATAATTAAAAAAAAAAAGAGCATTACCCTCCCCATTTATCTCAAAGCTTATATAGCCAAATGAGTACTGTCCCTCAAAGTAACTCCCCTGGGAAGAAGTATGCTATATAAATACACACACACGTGTGTGTTTGTGTGTGTGTGTGTGTGTATGTATACACACTTGTTTTAGTGATGTCACTTTTTCAGTCAATCTTTTAATGAGACGCGAGAACAAATGAGATCCCACCGATGTTGCTGTTATTTTCAGAACTTCTCTTTAGGAATTGTGTTCAGAACTAGCTTAGTACTGATGCAAGAAAGCCAATTCTGATATCTTTTATATGAAGTTTTCCTCATTTGACCATTCACATTTTTTTTAAAAGCTCAGCATTCATCTTATTTATAAGCTCCTCTCCAAATGAGCTTGACTTCTTTCAATAGTCAAAATTATCCTTAAAGGAAGGATAAGCTGTCATAGAGAGCACTCAGGTCCCAGTCTGTGTGGAAGCATTTCCTTTGGGAGAATTTCAGGAAACATGAGTCACAACAGCATTGTGGGAATGTGTGGACCCTCCCAGAATGGCCACTTGCAGGGGCTCATGGTCATTAGGTGGTATAGGTGCTGGTGTGCTGATTTTTTTCTTTCTCTTTTTTCTTTTTAGGGCCACACCTGCCACATATTTCCATAGGCTAGGGGTCGAATCAAAGCCGTAGCCGCTGGCCTGCGCCACAGCCACAGCAACACCAGATCCGAGCCATGTCTGTGACCTACACCACAGCTCATGGCAATAATGCTGGATCCTTAACCCACTGAGCGGGGCCAGGGATCACACCCCCATCCTCTTGGGTACTAGTCAGGTTCGCTACCGCTGAGCCACGATGGGAACTCCTGGTGTGCTGATTTTTTTAAATGTGCTTCACCACTTTGACACTGTAGTTTATTTCCACCTTTTCATCCTGAGAGTGCATCTGGTGACAGGGTCTCAGCATCTGAGAGTATGATTCTGTTCTCTGATACTGCTTTCAGTGATTACTGCTTTAAAACCTATTTAGGTTTTTCACCTTATTCCTTCTTAGTTTGGAGAACAAAGTGGCTGGTTAAATTTATAGAAGACATTATATTTTCATAGAATTTTATTATAATCTGTGTTTGTCAGCATCCTAGGTCAGCCATGGGCCTGGGGGAATGCATTAATGTAAACATTCTGCCCAGGGTCATGTGCTTACAGGTCATATTGGTTCTTCCACTAGGCAATTGATTAAATGTTTTCACTGTCTCTCCTTACCTAGCGGTCACAGGAATGTCAAAAGAATCAAATAATCTAGAATATGTTGTACAGTTGGAATTCTCAAAAAAAAACATTTATTAATGTTTCCTGAAAGACTGATTTTAATAGCTGTTTCATGGATTCCACTGATCATTAAAGCAAAATTCAACAAAAATGCATTTCTTGCTCTTTTCAGTGGTTTCCTTGGTCAGTAAGATGTTTTTAAGGTTAACGTAAAAGTGCTAAAACATTAGTGATAGTATTTTATGAGACTGACACGCTGCTTACTATGCTGAGGTACCTAGTGATAGTATTTTAAAACCTGTACATTTTGTGCTTCTTAACTATTTATGTTAACGTTAATAGTAAGAATATGCTAATTAAGTAAACATGCAGCTGAGCACCCAGTAAAGTGTTTCATAGTCGTAGCATACCTTCATTTCATGATTTTTCTCTTTGTTTTAGCCAAAGTCATACACTTGCTATCAAAAAATTATGCTGGAAGAATTGTAATGGAAAAACTGAACAGAATGAAGCAGAAGACACTGAATGGTTACACTTTGCAAGCTGTGGCGAAGATCACACTGTGAAGATACACAGAGTCAACAGATACGCGCTGTGATGGACTTAGTAACTACAGGCACATTCTCATTGGTGTCTTAAAATCTTTATCCTGTAAATAGATAACCTTTACCTCATAATTTCATCGAGTTTTGTTTTTAAGTCCTGTTGCAGTTGTCTTTGAGTCATAGACCCTTTGAAATCTAATGAAAGCTACAGACTCTTTTTTCAAAATTTTTGTATGTGCACACCCTCTCAGAACCTTGCCCATACTTTCAGGGATTCCAACCCACATCCTTGTGTCTCAGATTGAGAGCCTCTGTGTTTATTTTCTTCATGATCAAATTTGCCTAATTTTGTGTCATTTGGGTCTTTCTCTCTTCATATGCCCCTCTTTGGGACAGCTCAATATTTATTACCCTCCTCCGAGGAAGGACATAAAGAATAAAAAGAAATGAAGCCCAGATTACTATATTTTTATTTTAATAATTTTTGCAAATAAACAGACCACACAAAGAGTGGTCTTGACCCCTTCCTCCCAGTACACACCAACCATTCTAGGAATTTGGCAGGTTGTTTTGAGTTTGAACTGCAGTCAGTTCTTTCTCTTATTCTTTAGAAGTACAAAGAGTCTTCCTTCAGGGTTTAACTTAAAATAACTGGGAGATGGAAGGGCTGGAAAGTAGAGTTCTGAATCCTCTGAATTTCTGTGAAGTTGCATAAGTGAGTCACAAGAGGAAGAATGAAGTCATGAGAGCAAAGGCGGCTGTCCCTCAGGGAGAGTGAGCAGTGGGCACCGAGGGAGGAACACACCAGAAAGATAGTGCTGGCTGTGCCACTCGGGTCTGGGAGGCGGCCGGAAAGTTGGGCACTTGGGAGTTGGGTGGAGAGGTTAGGAGAGGGGGTGGGAGAGCGTGCGAGGACTGGTGTGAGCAGAGGCTCCTCCTCCCCCCCCCCCCCGTGGGAACATGGAGCTGCCTGGCTAATTGCCGCTTAAATACACACTATACACAAAAAATGTGCTGGAAGAAGGGAGGTGAGGATTTTCTTTCTTTCTTTCTTTTTTTTTTTTTGGTCTTTTTGCCTTTTCTAGGGCCACACCCGTGGCATATGGAGGTTCCCAGGCTAGGGGTCCAATCGGAGCTATAGCCACCAGCCTACGCTAGAGCCACAGCAACACCAGATCCAAGCTGCGTCTGCAACCTACACCACAGCTCACGGCAACGCTGGATCCTTAACCCACTGAGCAAGGCCAGGGATAGAACCTGCAACCTCATGGTTCCTAGTCAGATTCATTAACCACTGCGCCACGACGGGAACTCCGAATTTTCTTGGTGGAAGTTTATGCCGTTAGCTGGCATGACATTTTGCTTCCAAAGGAGTTAAGTGATACTTCGTCTAAATGAAGGTAATGTGAGCTACCTATGTCATTTAAATTTTTCTAGTGGACACACAGAGTAAAAAGAAAGGGGATGATTTATTTATTTTTTATTTTTATTTTATTTTTTTGCTTTTTAGGGCCGTACCTGTGGCATATGGAGGTTCCCAGGCTAGGGGTCAAATCAGAGCTACAGTTGCTGGCCTACACCACAGCCACAGCAATGCCAGATCCAAGCCACATTTGTGACCTACACCACAGCTCATGGCAACACCAGATCCTTAACCCACTGAGCGAGGCCAGGGATTGAACCCACAACCTCGTGGTTCCTAGTTGGATTCGTTTCCACTGTGTCACGACGGAAACTCTGGGGTGTCACTTATTTTAATGACACATTTGTTATAACCCAGTATATCCCAAATATTCAATGTAAAGAATTATGAAGATACTTTACCCTTTTTCATGTATAAAATCTTTGTGTACTACAAAGTCATTTTACACTTAGAGCCCATCTTAATTCAGACCCACCACGTTTCAAGTGCTCAGTATGGCTAGTGGCCATATCTGTATTTGGACAGTGCAGTTCTAGACTATGGAATCTGTATACATTTGTCTTACACCTTAGATCTTTTTTTTTTTTTTTTTTTTAGTGTGGAAGTTCCCAGGCCAGGGATTGAACCCATGCCAGAGCAGTGACAACAATGTGTCCTTAACCTGCTGAGCCACTAGGGAACTCCTTGAAGTACATTCTCTTTGCTTATCAGATGAAGGATCTGAATCTTCCATTGGCCCAACTAACCCTGCGCATGTGGGATTCCAGAGCAGATCTGTGGACTAACAGCCCTTTAAAGCTGTTTCCAGCACAGAGCCCATCCCCCTAAGGTCTTCTGAAAGCCGGCCTAGTCTTGGAGAGACCACATCCATGGTTGGTTGTTGTTTTGCCAACTGTAAATAGCCAGTTTTCCTAAGTTGTCCTGAAGCATCTTCCTTAGTAATCATGTGTATAATGATTGAGTTCAATAAGTATTCCCAAAGACTTGCTCTACATTTGGGCAATATCTTGAACTTCATATACCTGCCTTGTAGTTTTACCACGATGGTCCTAATCTGCTAAAGGAGAACAACTTTGAACCATCCTGTAATAATTCATAACCTCTAAAGCAAAAAGGCAGTCTTGCAGTTCTGCTGCAGGGAAGCTGAGGAGTCTTTCAGAATCCCCATTCTGTCCTTCCCTGTTTTCCCTGATAATTTCATTTCTCTGCCTGATACACAGTATCTGAATTGAGATTGATGCCAAGCGCCGTCCTAAGTCGTTGCTGTCTTCTGACCTATCTGGCTTTCCTAGATGAAAGAGAGGTGATTGGCTTGTGTTCCCAGTACATGCTTATCCTGCACAACAAAGAGCCAAATCACTGTCTTCCCAGTAGCCTCGGGACATGGAGACATGTTTTGCTTTGGGTTTTTTTTTTGTTTGTTTTCTTAGGGCTGCACCTGCAGCATGTGGAGATTCCCAGGCTAGGGGTTGAATCAGAGCTACAGCTGCCAGCCTACACCAGTCACGGCAACTCAGAATCTGAGCCGGATCTGACCTACACCACAGCTCATGGCAATGCCGGATCCTTAACCCACTGAGCAAGGCCAGGGATAGAACCTGTGTCCTCATGGATGCTAGTCAGATTCATTTCCACTGAGCCACGACAGGAACTCCCAGACATAGTTATTGATGCCAAAGAGAAGCTGTGGGATTTGGAGGGAGACTGTGCCGATTCAGGAATAAAATGAAAGGACAGAATCATTCTCTCTCTCTTTTTATTTTTTTGGTCATATCCGAGGCATGCCGAAGTTCTCGGGTCAGGGGTCAGTCCCTCGCAACAGCAGTAACTAGAGCCACAGCAGTGACAGCGCCAAATCCTTAACCTGCTGAGCCACCAGGGAACTCCCCATTTTCCCTCTGTCTTAGATCAGAAATCCTACCCACCATAGAAAATCCTGGGTCATCTGAAGAAAAATACAAGGCCATTTACTCACTTTTGATCAAATCCTATGTATTTCTCAAGGCAGTCTGGGTGAGAGTTGGATTCTGGATATAAGGATTAAGAAGTGTGTTTGAATCCTGGCTCACAATGGCTATAACTGTGGGTAAGCTTTCCTTCATTTGTGTAAATGGAGATAATATTAATGGATCAGTCTGACCTCCATTCCACTCTGTGAAGAAAATGCAAAATGTTCTTTCGGCTTACTGCAGTCTTTCTCAAAAGGAATCAAGGTAGGCAGACCAGGTAGGGCAGGGAGACTTGTCATCGTGATTAGGGGACCCAGGCTCTTTTCAGCCGTCCTCATTGTGTGGCTTCCTCACTATCCACAAACCTGCTTGGCCTCCTGCCATGATCTTTTCATCCCAGCCAGCACAGAGGAGGAAGGCATTAGAAAACTCTTGTTCCTACCTTTAGGAAACATGGAAGTCCATACAGTTTGGTTTAATCTCTGGCCAGAATTTTGTTTTGTGGCCATACCTCAAGAGAGACTGGGAAATGAAATCTTTGTTGCAGGTGGTCATGTGCTCAGCTGAGAATGGAGGTGGTTTATTCAGGAAGAAAGAACAAATGTTAGACTCACTTCATTAAAAAATAACCGCCTTGTAGGGTTATTTTGAGAAATAAGCCAGTGCATGAAAAACGCTAGCCCAAAGCCTGCATATAGTAAGACACTATTAATTGGCAACTGTTACTATTACAGTAAATAAAGTTCAGTTCATGTTGCCTCCATAGAGCCTTTATTAATCCCCTCGTTTCAAATATTATTTCTCTGAATTCATAGTATGTCATTCTTATTTTCTTTTATGATATTTGTTACTGCCTATTTTTGATTAGTGTATGTCTTAAGCTGTTTCTTATCACAGAACTAGACGCTTTCTGTGATAAGAAAAGTTTGTCTCCAAAAGATGCAGGGGAATAATAGCTCACATAAATTGAAAAAAGTGCAGTTGTGGGACAAAGGCCAGGGCACGGTTTCCCTTTCCTTAGTTCTCTCAGCTCTTTTCTCCCATGTGTCAGTCTTCTGAGGCTGCCCTCCCTCATGGCCACAAGATGGATGAAAGCAGCCCCTGAGGTTACAGGTTCCCTTGCTCATTCATATCAAAAAGAATAAACCTTTAAACATTAAGTCGCTAGCTTTACTCCGGACCACCCTGAACCAAACACAGTGGGCAGAGGAAACCACACAGCAAGTGGCTGGGACCTGCCCGTTTGATATAGCAAGAGCATGAGATTCCCTATTGTGGAGCTGGAGGCAAGGTTGGTTGCATTAGGACCACGTGGTTACTCTAAAGGGTGGTTTTCCAAAGCAAAATTGGAGGGCATTGGGTGTTGGATAGGTAACCAGTGAGAGCTAAAAGTGTAAGCCTACTGAACAAATGTCAGGCCATCAGCTTTGTTGTCTTATTTTCCATAGCACCTTGCACCGTGGGTCGATCACCATGTACTGTCCAATATTTACTGAATTCAAGAAAGAATAAGTTTGACAACACAGATGGCTGGCTGGCAGAGGAAGCAAGTTCCACTGTAATTTACCAGTCAGCACATAGAATAGTTGATAGCAGATCCTTTCCATGACTTAGTGGCATAAAGTGGTAGGGGACAGAGCAGGAAGGAGATGTCAACACAGAAGGGAACAAGAGGGCGTGGCCTGGTGCAGTCACCCGTCCTTGAATGAACAAGGAGAAGCTGGGCCCCCAGGAAAAGAGCCTCAGGAAGATCCGTGCTCTGGGTCCACCCACCCACTCCCTCCCGTGGTCTGCCTAGTACTGGCGGGGTTTTGTTTTGAACATTATGGGCTTGGATATAACGAAGCCTTGTTCCCAAACATATTATGATTTTGAGTTGCCCTTTTAGCTTCTATTCACAGAAAAGTTCTTTTGACACTCCAGGGTGGGGCAGGGGATGGGGGAAACTGGGGTTTTCTGATCTTTTTTTTTTTTTAATGGTTTAATAAAAAAAGAACTTCCACGGCAGATGGAAGTTCCAGGGCTGGGGAATGAATCCAAAATGTAGCTGCATCTGCAAAGCAGGTTCCTTTAACCCACTTCACCGGGCCAGGATCAAACCTGTCCGTCCACAGCGACCTGAACTGCTGCAGTTGGGTTCTTAACCCACTGCCACGCGGGAGCTCATGATCTCTCCACTGCTCTGAAGTTGTTTCTACCAGAGCTTCCGCCCTGCCAGACTTTGGTGAGAAACCTACACTGCTCGCTGTCTCTTACTACCTCTTCTGATTCTCCTGTACCAGCAGGTGAGCAGGTTCTCATTGTTAGAGTGGTATGCATTTCACTTGTAGCAGGAAACACTAATCTCATCCAAACCTCCTCTGAAAGGCCTACCCTTGTCCCAACTACTGGGCAGGAAATTTGATCACTCATAGTTGGCAGCCCCAAACTACCTCCCTCTCTGTTCATGAGGTCTTGGGAGTTTTAGCCGGTGGAAAACCACTACCCTTCCTCACCGTTTAAGACTTGACCATTATAGTGGAGGCTCCATCCCCCCCAAGATAACAGAAATGCTCATTTGGGTCACTACCTACTACTAACCAAGCAATGCTCTGATTGGTCCTCCTCATAACTGGCTTTTCAGCCTTGGTTACCACCAGGGTGCTCTCTGCTGGCTCTCCTCCCCTCTCTGACTGTACCTTCTCACTAGTCAGTGGCATGGAGGCAGATGACCTTTAAAGTCACTGTCCCGAGGGCTTTGACCTCTTCCCCTGAACATTCCAGAGCTACTGGGGTGACCTCTCCAGCCCCTCCCATGAGGCATGTCTTCTTCCTGAGCCCTGGGCCCAAATTTCCACTTAGACATCCTGAACTGAGTTCCATGTTGGCTCCCTCTGCCTGGGCCCCCTCCTCCCTGCCTTCACCTAGTCTCCTGGGTCAGTGCTCCCTCAGTCCCCATTAGTCCCTGAATTCCATCACTTGTGGCACCACTTGGGCCTCAGATCAGGCTCTTGTTGCTCCCCGTCAGGACTTGTGCCCTGCCTCTGATGGGCAGCACTGCCCGCAACCTCTCCACACCCAAGCTTCTCCTCAGTGCTGCCAGGGGCCTCAGACACACCTCTTCCCGTCGCTACTGGACCCCAGCCAGGCTCCTGCACTGCCCGGTCTGACCTGCTCTCCTACCTCACTCCCCATCCCCACACCCACAGCCTGTGCTCCAACCTCGATGAAGGTCCTGCTTTTAGAATTTCTGGGCCTTTTTGCACCCCAAGGCCGTGGCACAGAATGCTTCCCTCCCTCCCACCTTCTCTTCCAGGATACTCTGGAGTCCAAGGCAGAGAGGCTCAACTATTTTAAGGAAGGTCCCTTCAGCAGTCTGCTTGGAGGGGCGATCTGGCTGTGGACTCACCTTCTTCAACATCCTGGAGGCCTCTCAGCCCAGAGGCTACCTTATGGACTCTTGTCTTCCCAGCACCTATTATGTTCCTAGCAGGGAACAGCTCCTTGAGTGTTCCAAAGCCAAAGCCCATTTTCATCGGCATGAATTCAGCCTGGACAAGATGTTTCCCTGTCTCCAATTCTATCACCCCATCCAGCCTGGTCACGGCTACTAGACAATTTGGCCTAAATCACTTCTCGGGGGCATTTCTTGCTCAAAAATCTTCAGAATCAGAGTTCCCTAGTGGCCTAGCAGTTAAGGATCTGGTGTCACTGCTGTGGCTTGGGTTTGATCCCTGGCCCAGGAATTTCCACATGCCACTGGTGCAGGCAAAAAAAAAAAAAAAAAAAAAAAATGAAGAATGAAATTTCACTCCCTTAGCTTGGCCTTAAATCCTTTCAAAACCTGCCCCCAGAAGTTCTGTTGTCACTCAGTGGTAATGAACCTGACTAGTATCCATGAGGATGCAGGTTTGATCCCTGGCCTTTCTCAGTGGGTTAAGGATCCAGCGTTGCCGTGAGCTGTGGTGTAGGTGACAGACGAGGCTCAGATGTGGTGTTGCTGTGGCAGTGGCTTTGGTGTAGCCCAGCAGCTGCTGCTCCGATTCGACCTCTAGCCTAGGAACTTTCATATGCTGCAGGTGTAGCACTAAAAAGACAAAAAACAAACAAAAAACCTGCCACCAAACCTGCCCTGCCTCCTTCCTCGACGCCCTATTCCCACTCCAGATTCTAACTCTGAGAGGCACTCACTGAACTGTTGCCAATGAATGAATGATACATGAGTGAATGTCTTATATCGGGTGAAGATTCTCCAGAATGGAGCTCATTGCCTGGGACTACATCCTGAGTACAGATTCAGGCTCAGTGAGCTGAATCAGGGACAAGGCATCACCAAGGGGGAGGGATTTGAAGTAAAAAATTGGGGCTGTCTCTCCTGTCTATCCAATCTGACTATAGAAACATATTTTTCATGGTTCTTGGTGAGAGAGGAGAAGCTGGAGAACTGTTTCTCTTCAAGGACGCAAACTTTGGGTGCAAAGGCTGGCTGCCTGGGACCTCAGCATGACCAGTTCGGGCTCCTCCGAGGGCCCAGGCCAGGGCCAGTGGCTGGACCGAGGAGACAAGGCAGGGGCAGACCTATAGCACAGGACCCAGGAGTTCACTGAGCGATGAACATGTGTAAGGCTCACATTGGTGAGGCTGGGGGTTTGCTTCAGGAAGGTTGAGAGGGAGCAGTCTGATTCCTGACTATCTCTTTCTGGCAGGAAAAGCCCAGGGAATCTCAGTGAAATGCACTTGAAGGTGCCAGTTAGAGACTGACACTCTCAATGTTCCCTCTACCCCACTCTCCCTTCTTCACTGTGGCCCAGGTCCTTCCCTCGACTCTCAGGTTGGAAGGAGCTCCTTCTTTCTCCTGTAGTTCTGCACATGCACCCTGAAGCCACAGGGCTCTCACTCCCGTTGTATGTGTCATTTCCCTATGTGGCTGTAGGCACAATATCTTCACATCCTCCTGAGCATACTGTGCCCTGGCCAGAGCCAGGGGCTTAAAGACGCTTCTTGGCTAAATGGTAGTTCAGTGGTCTTTAATGCCCTTAAGAGTTCTACACTGTACATCAAAGGACACCATCAACAGAGTGGAAAGATGCCTCCAGAATGGGAGAAACTATTGCAAATCATATATCTGATGAAGGGTTACGATCAATATTACATAAAGGACTCCTACGGAGTTTTCTTATGACACAGCAGGTTAAGGATCCAGTGCTGTCACTGCAGCGGTTCGGGTCACTGGGGTGGCCCAAGTTCAATCCCTGGCCCAGGAACTTTTGCACGCCATGGGTTTGGCCAAAATAAATAAATAAATAAATAAATAAATAAAATAAAGAAGAACTCCTACAAACTCCTACAACTCAACAATATGAAAATAATTGATTCCAAAAAAGGGCAAAGGATTTGAATAGACAGTTCTCCAGAGGTATATACAAATGGCCAATAAGCATATGAAAAAATATTTAATACCACTAATCATCAGGGAAACACAAATCAACACTACAATGAGAGGCCACTTCACACCCAGTTGGGTGGCTACTATAAAAACAACAAAAACCAAACCAACAAAACTAGAAAATAAGTGAGAATGTGGAGAAGTTGGAACCCTAGTGCACTCTTGGTGAGAATGTAAAATGGTGCAGCTGTTATAGAAAACAGTATGGCAATTCCTCCAAAACAAAAACTAGAACTACCATTGATCCAACATCCCACTTCTAGTTATATATCCAAAAGAATTAGAAGCAGAGTCTCAAAGAGATACTTAAACACCCATGTTCATAGCATTATTTATATTAGCCAAGAGGTGGAAGTATTCCAAGTGTCCATGGATAGATGAACAGGTTAATAAAATATGATATATACATACAATGGAACATTATTTGGCCTAAAAAGGAAGGAAATTCTGAACACATGCTACCATATGGACGTGGTAGCCAGTCGCAAAAAGACAAATACTCTGTGATTCCACCTATGTGAGGTACTTGGCATAGCCAAATTTGTACATGCAGAAAAGAGAATGGTGGTTACCAAGGGATGGGGGAGGGGCAAAGGGGAGTTTTTATTTAATGGGTATAGAGTTTCAGTTTTGCAAGAAGAAAAGAGTTCTGGAGATAGTTTGCACAACAAGGTAATTGTATTTGGTACTACTGAACCTAGGATGGTAAATTTTATGTTATGTATATTTTAACACAATTTTTTTTAATGGTAAAAAAAATCACAATATTGTAAATCAACTATACTTCAATAAAACTTTAAAAAATGAAAAAATCTATAAAGGAAAAAAAATGTTAAAAGTTCTGATTTAGAGTTCCTCTTGTGGCTCAGTGGTTAACAAACCCCACCAGTATCCATGAGGACTCAGGTGTGATTCCTAGCCTTGCTCAGTGGGTTAAGGATCCGGTGTTGCCGTGAGCTGTGATGAGGTCACAGGTAAGGCTCATATCTGATGTTGCTGTAGCTGTGGCTGTGGCATAGGCCGGTGGCTATGGCTCTGATTCGACCCCTAGCCTGGGAACTTCCATATGCAGCAGGTGCGGTTCTAAAAAAAACCAGAGTTCTGACTTAGCCCATTCAGATTGTTCCCCAGGCAAGTTTGTCCTAAAATTAACATCCTTGTGGATTTGTGCTTTGTTGCTTGGCTATGTAATACCTTGAAGAAAGGGAAATGACCTTGGCCGTCACTCCTCCGGGTGCAGTCCAAGGACCCCAACATCAGCATCGCCCAGGCTAGTTAGAAACACAGAACCTCAGATCCCACCCCAAACTTAAAGAATCAGAATCTATAGCAGATGCAAACTATTATACATAGGATAGATAAACAACAAGGTCCTACTGTAGAGCACAGGGAACTATGTTCAATATCCTGTGATAAACCATAATGGAAAAGAATATCAAAAAGAATAAGATAGATAGGTAGACAGATATAACCGAATTACTTTGTCGTGTGGCAGAAATTAACACAACAGGGAGTTCCTGTCCTGGAAACATGAGGTTGCAGATTCGATCCCTGGCCTTGCTCAGTGGGTTAAGGATCCAGCGTTGCCATGAGTTATGGTGTAGGTTGCAGATGCGGCTCAGATCCTGCCTTGCTGTGGCTCTGGTGTAGGCCATCCGCTACAGCTCCAATTAGACCCCTAGCCTGGGAACCTCCATATGCTGCAGGATCGGCCCTAGAAAAGACAAAAAGACAAAAAAAAAAAGAAAGAAAAGAAAAAAGAAATTAACACAGTATTGTAAATCAATGATACTTCAATAACATTTTTAAAAAAACAGAATCAGAATCTGCATTTTAATAGGTTTCCAGATGATTCTCGCAGGTTAATTCTTTTTTTGTGTCCTTTTTTTAGGGTCACACCTGTGGCATATGGAGGTTCCCAGGCTAGGGGTTGAACTGGAGCTGTAGCCACTGGCCTATGTCATAGCCGCAGCAATAGCAACCCCAGATCCGAGCTGCATCTGTGACTTAACCACAGCTCACAGCAACATCGGATCCTTAACCCCTGAGGGAGGCCAGGGATCGAACCCACAACCTTATGGTTCCTAGTTGGATTCATTTCTGCTGTGCCACGATGGGAACTCCATTGCAGGTTAATTCTTTTGTGTGTGTGTGTGTGTGTGTGTCTTTTTTGTCTTCTCTAGGGCCTCACCAGAGCATATGGAGGTTTCCAGGCTAGGGGTCCAATTGGAGCTATAGCCACCACCTACACTAGAGCCACAGCAACACCGTATCTGAGCCATGTCTGCAACCTACACCACAGCTCATGGCAACACCAGATCCTTAACCCACTGAGCAGGGCCAGGGATTGAATCTTCAACCTCATGGTTCCTAGTCGGATTCGTTAACCACATTGCAGGTTAATTCTTGAAAAATCTGGCCTGGAGGAGATCCTCAATGGGAATTAAGGCATTAAGAGGAAAGGTTGGGGGAGCACCAACACCACCACACTCCCAACTTAGAGATGGGGAAACTGAGGCCCTGAGGACCACAGTGGCTTGTATCAGAGAGATGGTTGTCTGCATTTAACTGGTTGGGCTCTGGAGACACTTACCATGTGCTAGGTTGCTTTACCTCCCTCTGCCTCCGCTTTTCCAATTGTAGGAGCCACCTCTTAGATCTGTATATTTAATTGTTGAATAACCATTACAGGTAAGAGTATAGACGTGCCCAGTGCAGGGGCCACTCTTGTCGGTGTTGTTGCCCCAAGTCACGTTTAGAGGGATACAGGGGAATGGGCCAAGATGCCCAATATTCCTGCCCTGATTATAACCAGAAGGTATGCCCTAGACAGATGGGTTGGATGGTGATGGGAAGGAGCAAACCCAGGCATCCATCCATCAGTACATTCCTTCCTTCCAGGACAAGTATGTGTGCTTGTCAAGTAAGAGCCTGGAGATGCTGTACTGAGTGAGACAAGATGCAGCGGTCTTTGGCAGAGGCCACCTAGGGAGGAGTCTGGGCACAGCTCTAGCACTGCAGCCTCGGTACCCAACACCTCTTGCCAGGGCTGCAAGGAACCCCACCCCCACCCCCTGAGTTTTTCTCAGATGTAGTATTGGGGCCTGGGCCAGAAGGGGCAGGGCTGTGCACAGCTCTCCTATGGCTCTCACCGTGGGCCACTGGGCAGTAGAAACCTTGGGGCGCTTTTTATTCAGGCAGAGGCGGGGGTGGGAGTCTGCTACAGGCATTACCCCACACATCCCTGGGCACCTGCAGCCCTTGTGCTAGGCGTGGGGGCCTGGCTGCAGCACAGACAGTGATTTTGTGGCCTGGGCACCCTTCGCACCTCGTCCCACCACAGCTTGCTTCCAGAGTCAGTGGTCCATTCCTGGGCCCCCACCTTCAGCTTCCCCCCAACCTGATCTGCATCTGAACCCTCACCTAAGACCCCAGACTGCCCCTCTCTGCAGTGGGTTCACACAACCAGCACCCCAATCCCCAGCAACTTGGTTCCACACCTCGTACCTTTTCTGAGCCTCCAGTGCCCTGTCCCCTGAAGCCTGCCCACATCTGCCCACCAGCTTCCACACTCACACTCGGCCCTGCCGAGTGGTTTGTGAGTTTGGCCGGTCCCTCCATACTTGAGGCAATGGTGCCCTGGGACAGAATGTCCCTTGTACCCTAGATGCAGGCCTGAGGGCGGAGCGGAGGAGGTGTTTTTCCGGGGTCACACAAGAGCTACTGGGTTCCAACGGTGCGCACCTACAGAGAATTTAATAATCAAAGGATTGTGGACTCCTAATCTTTTTTCCTCTTGAGCCTCTTGCTCAGCTGCATTCTCAAAAACACGGAGCACATGCCCCCTTACGGAGCAGCAACCGGGAAAGCCTCCTTGCAAACAGGAAAGCCCTGCACACTAGGGCCGCTCCACGGAGAGTGAGGGTCCCCGGCGCTGTGTTGGGCTCGGGCCGGGGAGAGTCGGGCGGGGAGGTACTCCGGGTTCCAGGATGCCCTGCAGGAAAAACCAGTTCATTGCTTCTTCAATCAGCCTCTCCGCGGTACCACAGATTAACGAGAACTCTGTGTTCCAAGTGTCTGGGGGCACCTCCGTGGACTCCGTTGGAAAGCAGTTAAAAGAGACAACCACGGGCACTCCCTCCCCCCTGCCCCCAGGTGGGAAAGGGGCACGAAGAAGTGAAACTCCTTGAGTCAGCTTCCCCGGGGCAGGCCCTACCCGCCCCGAGAGGCGCCGCCCCTCGGCGTGGACTGGGTACAGCTGGCGGGCGGGGAGGCGAGGCCAGGGCGCGGCGGGGCGGAGTCGCGGCGGGGGTGCCTCTGAGTCCACCGGCTCAGCTCGCCTGGACGGCGCGGCCGGCAGGCCTGGGTCATGGCTGGCGAGGCAGCGCAGCCGGGGGTCGAGCCGCTGGCCTTCGCGCGGTTCCTGGACTCGAGTCCGCAGCCTTTCGTTTATGGGTACGGCGGGCGCAGCCTGCGCGAGATGCGGGAGCGCGAATTCGGCCGCCTGGCAGGTGAGACCGGCTGGGGCATTTGTGCGGGGCCGGCTGGGAGGCCGTAGGGGACACGCGGTTTCCAGAACCGACGTGGAAAGAGCTTTTGCTCCAGGTGGGAACGGCGTTACCTCATTGGGGAAGCATTTTGAATCTAAGCGCCCGCTTCGTGGACTCGACCTCCCTGAGGTGCCACATGCAACCCCAAGACTTTTTTGCTTCTTAGACTTTCCACGGATGTAGGACCAACCTGGTCCTTTCCCACCTGTCTCCGCCCTCCGCGAATAGGGCTGAGGATTCTTTTTGGCTTCTCTTGCCATGTGACTCCGACTCTAAAGGTCCTACTGGAGCGGGGGTTGCAAAATGCAGGAATGCCCCGCGGCCCTGTCTGTTCGGGTGCTCTCCCGGGGACAGGAGACGTGACCCGCGACAAACGAGCGGGGTGGGGACTGAGAGGCTGCGGCTGTCAGGCAGGGGCCTCCCAAGGCAGTGTTCCAGACTCAGCTGGGATGGCTCCTAGTAGCTATTATTTTAAAAGCCTCATTTTTCTCACTCGTGCAGGCAGAGCAGTGCCTCCAAGTCCCGCTTGCTGGGGGATCTGAAGAATTAGCAAACCGTGCAATTTCAAGGTGAAGTACAGGCTGAGCCTGTACATCGGATGAGAGGACCGGGATCACATCTTGCCTTGGAGTTCCGCAAGGCGGAACAGGCAGGTTAAACTGGAAATCAAGCTCGATCTGGCGGGGGGTCCTCCCAGCCTGTTTTTGCGGAGCAGGGGGGTGTTGTTGGGGCGCACACGGACCGCACTCACCTTATAGCCAGGGACCTTGGGTGAGGGGCTTTGCCAAGCCTTAGAACAGCGTGCTGTTGAACTGAGAGGGATCCGGGGTAACAGAGCAGGTCGTGGCACCGGAATTTGAGATGTATTTATTCTGTCGTGGTGAACAGTTGTTGCTGCTTCCTTGCTTCTGATAGACCAGCAGCTATGATTTATCTTTCACTAATCGGGGAGCTGACTTCAGCTCTTTGGGTCATTTCCTCATGCTTTGGAAAGTGATTTCCACCCCCGCACCCCCTTGGAAGGTTTAAGGGCTATGGCCACCTCCTTGAGGGGCCCTGGTCTGTACTAAAGTAGGGAAGCTCAGGGAGGAGACAGGCGCCCTCCGGCGGCCTCCCTTCATTCCCTCCTTGCTCTTCGCAATCGCCCATTCACTTGCTGGCAATAGCGCCTCCTCCCCGCTCCCTACCCCCAGTCTTTTTCTTTCTGAGCTTTTTTGGTTGTGGACATTTCCTAAGCACAGAAATAGAGACTCTGAGGAGTTCCTGTCTGGCTCAGTGGTTAACAAATCTGACTAGGAACCGTGAGGTTTCGGGTTGGATCCCTGGCCTCCATCAGTGGATTAAGGATCTGGCATTGCCCTGAGCTGTGGTGTAGGTCGCAGACTGAGATGTGGTGTAGGTCGCAGACTCGGCTCCGATTCCGCATAGTTGTGACTGTGGCGTAGGCCGGCAGCTACAGCTCGGATTGGACCCCTAGCCTGGGAACCTCCGAATGCCAGCAGACACTGATAGAGTAAACACCCACATGTGCAGAGAGAGTGAGATAGGCACCCTATTCTTTTGAAGCAAATCCCAGAGCCTATTATGTGTTCAAAAAGCAATTATTTCAGCACTACGCCTTCTTAATCCCCTAATCCCCTCCAGCTCTGATCTCCCATCTTCATCTTGGCTGGCCTCTCCCCACAATACCACCTGGGAAAGGAGAAATATGTTCTAGGTCACTTCTTGTTTCACTCTTGTCTCTCAGAGAACAGCACATTTTCCCTCAAATATAGAGTTTAGATGTGATCAACAGGATCCCAGGCTGGACTTCAGGGCCCTTTTAACATCTACTATATTTGTGATAGTGTTTTATGCAGTATCTATCTATCCATCTACCTATTTATTTAGACAGTTCCCCAGCATTTCCTCTATGTTATGGTTGAAGCAGACTTTTGTGGACTAAACTCACCTTCCCACTGCTGAGTGTCTTGGGGTATATTCCTATTTTTCACATAGAAACAAGTGAACCAGAAAGAGGACAGGGAAAAACAAACCAAGCCCAAATCATGTAAAGCTTTACCTTCTCTTCCTTCCCTTGACCCCTACCCGCCTCCCAAAATTTTCGGCAGATTTGAGAATTTGTCTGGTTAAGTGGTTGCTTTGGATACTTAAATGCTTAATCTTTAAGTGCCAAACTATTTTGCCTAACCGATTGGGTGGGTAGGTCCTTTTTTTTTGGTGAAGGGAGCATTTCGGTTACACAGATGTGGTTCAAGTGGTTCTTGAAGCCTCAGGGTGCTGATTGACAGCCCCTCACCCTGTGTGGAACCACGAATTGAAGGTGCATGAGCCTGAAGAGAACTTTCTTTCTTTCTTTCTTTTCTTTTTCTTTTTTGTCTTTTTGTCTTTTTAGGGCTGTACCCATGGCATATGGAGGTTCCCAGGCTAGGGGTCGAATTGGAGCTGTAGCTGCTGGCCTATCCCACAGCCACACAGGATCCAAGCCTTGTCTGTGACCTACATCACAGCTCACAGCAATGCCAGATCCTTAACCCACTGAGTGAGGCCAGGGATCAATCCTGGTGATTACTAGTCAGATACATTTCTGCTGAGCTGCAATGGGAACTCCCCCTGGAACTTCCTTTCTTGAAGGTCTAATGCCAGTTGGTTTGGGAGTCGTTTGCTTGCTTCTTCTAAAAAGAGCCAAACCTTGTGGGGTGTTTACTGTGAACCAGGCACTGGACCAGGCACTGGACTAGGACCAGCTTGTTGAATCCTCATCTCACCTGAGGAGCGATGGAGCAGAATTCAGTCCAGGTTAGATGTCTTGGATTCTGCACTGTCAACCACTATGATGGCTGGCCTTCTCCTAAGATCAGATCTCTAGCTGATCTACCATGGCTGCCTTGTTTTGTCAAATTAACTCCTGGACCAAAGGTCAAAGCAGGCTTCTCCCAAATGGCTTCCTGCAGAAGAGGTGGGCGAGGTGCCTGGTGCTTCCTGGCAGCCCCTCAGGTTTCCCAGGTGCTGCCCAGGAGTATCTCCCTGATGCCTGGGTGGACAAAAGCCTTTCTTTTGGTCTGGTATTTTTGTGTTTCTGAATATTTAGGAAACGAGAATGTTACTTTAAAACTATTTTTTTTTTGGATTAGGTAATATATTTACATGGTACCAAAGGAGGATGAAAAATGGCCAGGGAACCCTCCTCTCACTCCTGCTGCAGCTGTCATGGCCACCCAAAGTCAACTACTGCCATTCCATCTGGTGCACCTTTCTGGTGGTTGTCTATATGTATATGTGTGTGTACATGGGTTTTTTTGCATTTTCAAAGTTGAGTCACAACATTTCTTAGCACCTGGCATAGTTTATATTGATTTGCTTATGGTCTTTGTCACTCTCGTACCAGTTTCTATTTTTTCTGCTACTATATATCCCAAGCACTTAGAACAGTGCCTGGAACATAGTATGTGTTCAATAAATATCTCTTAAATATAAAAACACTCAATAAAACTTGGAATAAAATGCAATTTAATCAACCTGACAAAGGCCATCTATAGGAACCCACAGCTAACATCACACTTAAGGGTGAAAGAATGAAAACTTTACCCCTAAGATCAGGAACAAGCCAAGGGCATCTGTTCTTACCACTTCTATTTAATATTGTGCTAGAAGTTCTAGCCAGAACAATTGGGGTAAAATGAGAAAAAACATGGGGGCATCCACATTGGAAAAGAAGAAGTAAAACAGCTCTACTTGTTGATAATATAATCTTGTATATAGAAAATACTAAAAAAAAATCCGCACATAAAACTATTAGCACTAAAAACAATTTCAGCAAAGTTGTAGGGTACAAGATCAATATACAAACATTAATTCAGTTTCTGTACAGTAGCAGTGAACACTATGAAAGTGAAATAAAGGAAACAAGTACTAAACCATCAAAAAGAACAAAATACACAGAAATAAATTTATCGAAAGAAGCACGAGACTTATTTGCTGAAAACTACAAAACATCATTGAAAGAAATAAAGAATGACCTAAATAAATGGAAAGGTGGCCTGTATTCAGGGATTGGAAGACTTAATATTATTAAGCTGGCAATACTCCCCCAATTGAACTGCAGATTCAATGCAACTCCTATCAGAATTTGCAGAAACTGGCAAGTTGATCCTAAAATTCAAATAGAAATGTAAGGGACCAAGAATACCCAAAGCGATCTTGAAAAAGAAACAAAGTTGAAGTACTCACATTCCTCATAAAATAAAGTAAGATTTACATAAAGTTACAGTAATCAAGACAATGTGTTATCAGCCTAATGATTATGGAATAGAATTACAGGTCCAAAAATAAACTCATAGGTCTATGGTCAATTTATTTTCAACAAGATCTAAGACTTTTCAATAGAAGAAGGAATAGTCTTTTAAATGGTTTACACACATACGAAAGAATGAAGTTGGACCCCAGCTCAACACTGCATTCAAAATTAAAATGGATCAAAGACCTAAATATGAGCTAAAAGTATAAAACTCTTAGAAGAAAGCATAGATATAAATCCTTAGGATACTGGATCAGGCAATGGTTTCTTAGGACACCCAAAATGCAAGCAACAATAACAACAAAAATAGACAAATTGGACTTCATTAAAATAAAACAAGTTATTTTTCAGTAGACACCATCAAGAAAGTGAAAGAATGACCTATTGTATAGCATAGGGAACTGTACTCAATATTTTGTAATAACCTATAACAGAAAAGTTTCCAAAAAAGAACATATATATATATAGATATATATATATATATCTCTATACATACATTAAAAAAAAACAAAAACAAGGAGTTCCTGTTGTAGTTCAGCGTGTTAAGGATCTGACATTGACAAAATCTGCAGTGTAGGTCAAAGATGTGTCTTGGATCTGTTGTTGCCATGGCTGTGGCGTAGACTTCAGCTGCAGCTCTGATTCGACCCTTAGCCTGGGAACTTCCATATGCCACAGGTGCAGCCATAAAAAGGAATAAATAAATAAACAAAAACAAAACAGAAGAAAGTGAAAGAACAACCAACCAAATGGAGGAAAACATATACTCACACAAAACCTTGTACTCAAATATAACAGCATAAACAAAAAATGGAAACAACCCCCATATTCATCAGCAGATGAACAGATAAACAAAATATGTGGCATATCCATACAATGGATATAAAAAGGAATGAAGTTCTGATACACACTACAATGTAGATGCACCTTGAAATTACTGCGCTAAGTGAAAGAAGGCACAGACCACATATTGGATGAGTCCATTTGTATGCCATGTCCAGAATAGGCAAATCTACAGAGATAGAAAATAGACTGGTAATTGCCAGGGCTAGAGCTGGGTGGATTTGGGGAGTGAGTGGTAATGAGGATTAGGTGTCTTTTTGGGATGAATGAGATGTTCTAAAATTAGACAGTGATCATGGTTGCCCGACTTTACAAATGTACTAAAACTGCTAAGTTGTACACTTTAAAAGAGTTGATTTTTGATTTTCCATTCTGGCTTAGCAGGTTACAAATCCAACTAGGATCCATGAGGGTGCAGGTTGGATCCTTGGCCTCACTCAGTGAATTAAGGATGCGGCGTTGCCTGTGAGCTGTTGTAGATGGGGCTTGGGTCCCAAGTTGCTATGGCTGTGGCCTTGGCCGACAGTGGCAGCTCTGACTTGACCCCTAGCCTGGGAACTTCCATATGCTGCAGGTGTGGCCCTGAAAAGCTAAAAAAACAAAAAGAATGAATGTTATGGTATGTGAATTAATCTCAATAAAGCTGTGATAAATGAAAAATCCATCTTGCACAAAACAAAAAATATTTAAGTGCTTGAAAGAATAAATGAATCTATTCACGTTGTGAATTCGTGAAAATGTATCTCAGAGTTTGTTCCATGTCAGTATTTATAAAGAACTAGATGGGTGTACATAAATTCTTTAGTCTAAATACATATAGATGGATATTTAAGTAATTTCCAGTCTTTTGCGATTGCAGACAATGCTGCACTGAATGTGCTCATTTGAAAGGCCATTTCACAATTTGTAAGATAAAATTTTAAAGACGAATCCTAGGTTAAAGAGAGTTTGCATTTTAAGGTGTGAGCAACATTGCTAAATTGATATCCATAAAGAAATTGTTTCGATTTACCCTCCTACCAGCCAGGTACCAGAGGGCCTGTTTTCCCACATCCTCGCCCACACAGTGAATTATCCAACCACTTAAAATTTTTTTTAATTAATTAATTTTTTAATCCAACCTTTTGATCTGGGGCAATCTGACTGATAAGACTCGGTCTCTCACTGTCATCTCAATTTGCCTTTCTCTGCTCATGAAGAAGACTGGAAAGATCATTTCCATTCCTGGTCATCTCTGAAACTGTCAAAGCTGTTCCAGGATTGAGGACTGTGGGAAAGTAGAATCAGGGCTGAATGGCCAGGGATTTGCACGGAAACTCCAGAAAAGGGCAAGGCATAGCATGAAATTGCTTTGCCATCATCAGTCTGCTGGGCTCCTCCTCTGTGTGGGTTGCTCTTCCAGGTTCAGAAGAAAGCCGGTCCATCAGGAAGGCTCTCAGGACTCAAAAGGCGTGAAATGTTGAAAGTGCAGTCCTTTCATTGTTCACGTCTCCACTTAGGTTAAGAAGCACATATCGGACCGTACTACAAAGCTACAGCAGTTGAGACTATGGTACTGGTGTAAGAACAGACTTACAGATCAATAACATAGAACTAAGAGTCCAGAAATTAAGCCATTTATGTATGGTCAATTGAGTTTTGACAAAGGTGCCATGACAATTTAATAGGGGAAGAATAAGTCTTTTCAACAAATGGTACTGAAAGAACTGCATTTTTACATACAAAAGAATGCAGTTGCAATTCTATCTCACACCATGTACAAAACTAACTCCAAATGAATCAAAGACCCAAGTGTAAGAGATAAAACTATTAAGAAGAAAACATAAATTTAAACAATCATAGCACAAGACAATTTAAAAAAAAAGTGCATTAAAAAAAAAAAAGAAGTGCAAAAAGAAGGTGGGAGAGGAGTTCCCATTGTGGCTCAGCAGTAACATCTTGACTAGTATTCATGAGGATGCAGGTTTGATCCCTGGCCTCGCTCAGTGGGTTAAGGATCCGGCGTTGCCGTGAGCTGTGGTATAGGTCACAGACAAGGCTCAGATCTGGTTTTGCAGTGGCTGTGGGGTAGGCCAGCAGCTGCAGCCCCGATTCAACCCCTAGCCTGGGACCTTCCATATGCCACAGGTGTGGCCCTAAAATGAAAAAAGAAAAAAGAAAAAAACAAAAAACAAAACAAAAAAACAACGAAGAAGCTGGGAGAAATCAGTGGCCCGGTGTTATGTCTATGTGTGTCAAACGGGCACCGGTCAGGCTCACACAAACCAGATCTCAGTGAAATGAGTGGAAAGCTTCTGAAAAATTATCACAGCTTTATTTTGTTTTTTTCTTTCAGGAACTGTCTACCTTGACCATGCAGGAGCCACGTTATTCCCCCAGAGCCAGCTTACAAGCTTCACTAAAGATCTCATGGAAAACCTTTATGGTAAAGAAAACAGACTGTAACTGATTTTTGCATTAAATATTAGCCAACGCCCTTCAGCTAATGTATCTATGCCTAATAAAATGTTAGATTAACAGACAGGGCCTGTGCCGAACACACAAAGCTGGGTGAGCTCATGTGAGTGGGGGTCAGGCAAACACCCAGGGTCTGTCCTTGTAGCACCTGTGCTGCTGGATGGGAGGAAGTGCCTCGGGGACACACAGGTTACTTCTAGAAGAAGAGGTCAATGCCAGGAAGGGCACAGGGGTAAAAAAGTGCTGTGTTTGGTGGTGGGATGGCCCTGTGGGACCAGCACAGTGTGGTGGGCAGAAGGAATATTCATTTATTCATTCACTCATTCACTCCATCTTTGCTTATTAAGCCATTCTGGTTTGGAGGGTACGGTTCTGTAAAATGGGAACAACTGTCTCTACCTTCATGGTCTATGGTCTAGTCAGGACAAGAGCTTAAGCAAGTGATCTCCAAATAAATGTTTAAAAAAAAAATAAAGCAGTGTGAAGTGTAAATGTAAAATGTTAAAAAAGTAAATGATCCCCCGTGGGAAGGGCTGTGACCAAAGGTGGAGGGGGCCGTGGGGGTCTGCATCTGCAGAGTGATGGTAGGTTGGCAGTGTGAGTGTCAGGGAAAGCTCCCTCTGGAGTGGGGCAGGTGCTGGAATGAGCAGGAATTTACTTGGAAAAGAAGAGGAGAGGGCATTTGGGGCAGAAGGAGCAGCACGAACCAAGACCGTGCAGTGGTTTCAGGAACCAGCCCAGGAAACATGAGTAGAGGTCTCAATGGAGAGCTGGGTAGGGGTGTTGGAGGTGCTCTGTGGAGTTTGATTTTTTTTTTCTTTTTCTATTTTAGGTCTACCCCTGCAGCATATGGAAATTCCCAGGCTAGGGGTAGAATTGGAGCTGCAGCTGCCAGCCAACACCATAGCCACAGTCACATGGGATCTGAGCTGTGTCTGCAACCTATACCACAGCTCACAGCAATGCCGGATCCTTAACCCACTGAGCAAGGCCAGGGATCGAACCCACATCCTCATGGATACTAGTTGGGTTCTTAACCTGAGGAGCCACAATGGAACTCCCTGGAGTTTGATCTTTATTCTAGAAACCATGGGCAGTTACTTTGGGCAAAATCAGTGGCATACTGTGATCAAAAGTCTGGAATAACAGGAGTAGCAGCCATAACCATGCCCACAAGAGGAGGAGCCATAAGTAACACATCCTGGGCACTCACTGCCCTCTAACTACTGCTCCAGAAGCCTTATGTGTACCCTTTCCATCCTCGTGACAAGCTAAGATACAGCTTCTGTCATCAAACCAGCTAAGGTACAGGTTTTGTTAACACCCTTGTTTTTCAGGTGAGGAATCTGGGCCCCCAGAGAGGGTAGGTGATTAACCAGAGGCCACACAGTTGGGAAGCACTGGGGCTGAGGCAGCTGGGGGAGCAGTTTCCAGGCAGTTTGGCTCCAGAGCACAATCCCTTAGCCCCCGCCAGGTTGCCTGGGTTCACGACAGTTCTGTAAAGTCACACTCAGGCTCTGGCAGCCAGCAGAGAGGGAAATCTGGGGCATGGTTTCCAGGGAAGATGCCAGAGTGAGAGATTTTATCTTTTTTTTTTTTTGTCTTTTGTCTTTTGTCTTTTTAGGGCCAAACCCGTGGTATATGGAGGTTCCCAGGCTAGGGGTCCAATTGGAGCTGTAGCCACCAGCCTACGCCACAGCCACAGCAACATGGGATCTGAGCTGTGTCTGCAACCTACACCACAGCTCACGGCAGCACCCGATCCTTAACTGGCTGAGCGAGGCCAGGGATCAAATACACACCCTCATGGATACCAGTTGGATTTGTTAACCACTGAGCCACTACAGGAACTCCTGAGGGATTTTAATCTATGATTTGCAAAGAGACCTGCAATTCTCCTTTAACCTCTGCCAGAGTCCCAAGCATGGGAGAGATACTGGCCTGAGAGGTAACAGAATCGAGACTGCTGAATGTAATGATTCGGGGCCAAACACCAAAGTGATGAAAGGCAGCATGGATAAGTACCAAGTCCCACAAGTAACTAGCTGCAGTGGGAAGGGAAATTTATAGCTTCAACGGCCAGATATCCAGTGTGATCCTACAGGGTGGCTTCAGAAAAACAAACAAGAAACTCTAAAACAGAAAAGCCCAAAACTGCCCTAATATGCACATACAGTCCTGCACCTGATAAATGCTACTGATCGGCCCCTGCAGGTCAGGTCTTTGGAAAGATTTGCATTATGGGGGGCCATATTTTGAGGGAGAAAGTGAAACCCTAGAGAAGTACTAGAAGCTGACAAGGAAGGGTGAAACCGAGGGAGCCTTTGGCCTTGAAAATGGGTGACTAGGACAGACACGACGGTGCCCTTCATATATTTTGAGGAAGAAGCAAATGTGTCTCTGCAGGAATGGTGCCACTAGCAGGAGTGTGAATGCAGGGCAACAGATGGGGACCTAGTTTAAGTGGTGCTTGCGTCTGTCTCTTGGTTAGGGGAAAGTGCAGCCCCTTAAGGCTGTGTACTTGACTCCCCAGCGTTAATGAATAGGGCTGGGCTCGTCACCTATTGGGAAACTTACAGTGAAGCTTCTTGCATTGGCTTGGCTGCCTCTGAGCTGCTTTCCAACTCCAAAATGCACATCCCAGATTCCATCTTAGGAGGGACCGTTTTTTTTGTTTTGTTTTTGTTTATTTGTTTAACAGCTTTATTAAGTTATATTTTGCATATAAAGTTCACCTATTTCAAGTGTACAATTCAATGATTTTTAATAACTTTACTAAATGGTGCAACCATCACTATAAATAATTTAGAACATTTTCATTATACCAGGAAGTTCTCTGATGCCCATTTACAGTTAATCCCTGTTGCCCACCCCACCCTCACCTCTGCACCAGCCTCAGGCAACCACTAATCTACTACTTTTTAAATGGACATTTTATATAAATGGATTCATACTATATGTGACCTCTTGTGCCTTATGTATTTCACTTTGCATATTTCTAAGTTTCTATCATGACATGGCCAGTCATTTTTTCCTTTTTGTTACCACATAATTTTCCACTGTATGGACATATCATATTTTGTTTCTCTGTTCACCAGTTGATGGGTCTTTATGTTGTTTCCAGAATTGAGCTTTACAAATAAAGCTACTGTGAACACCCAAGTGCGTGAACCTTTGTGCGGACACGTATTTTCATTTCTCCAGAGTATGCAGCAGTGGAATTGCTGGGCCTGTATGATATTTTTGTTGCTTAACTTTTTATGACATGGAGGGAGAGGGTCTTGGAGGAATACAAAAGAGGAGACCATAAATAGTGACTGGATGGCTTTGCCTTTATCACCTGCCAGGTAATCCTCACAGCCAGAACATCAGCAGCAAGCTCACCTATGAAACAGTGGAGCAGGTCCGCTACAGGTGAGGAGGTGGGAGTTGGGGTGGGAGCAGCCTGTGTGGGTGCCTGTGAGTGGATGGACTTCCTACCATCTGCCTGCATCTCACAAATGTTCTGAGTTGGTTTCAGGAGCATCATGTTCAGCTAAATGGCACACCGATAACCATCAGGGTCAGAGGACAGGAAGGTGAAAGTGAGCAGGGGCAGAGCAGGGCAGACCAGAAGTATAGGTAGGTGCCTCTGAGGTGTCCAAGCTGTTGTATGTGGCCCTGGGCTGGTGTGACAAGGAATAATTCAGGTTCCTGTCTTGTTCTGAGGAAGAGGAAAAACGGCTTCTCTCTCTCTCTCTTTTTCATATTACATATTTAGACATTTCATTTTCTCAATTTCCCCCCTTTTTACTAATATTTGCACGTAACAGTAATTTGGTTTTTAGCAGATAATTTCCGGGTGGTACCTAAAAATATTTGGGGCAATACAATTTCAAATTATTTTCAATTTGAAAGTGATACTCTTTTGCTATAGGGTTGCTTGTCTTAAAAGCAACGTGAAACAAGCTGATGACTTAACACTTGTTATGATGAGAGCCAGACAGTAGACCAAGAAGGAGGTGATTTCAACTGAGTTTAAAGTAGTTGTGGATTTTTGTGTTATTCACTGGGGGCGGGGATTTGGGGGACTGGGTGATTTCGCCAGTTTGCATCGATTGGTCATTTCTTCCCGCAATTTCCTCTGGCCCTGCCCTAACTTCACGATTGTTTTAAAGCCTGTTTTCTTCCTGGCTATCAACGTAGAGAGATGTTGTATTTAGTAGAAATACAACTACCTCCAAACATTTAACACCCTGCGGGAGACCAAGGAGTCGCTCGCTGCTGTGTTTCTTCCAGGATCCTAGCGCACTTCCGCACCTCCCCAGAGGACTACACTGTGATTTTCACGGCAGGGAGCACGGCTGCTCTTAAGCTGGTGGCAGAGGCTTTCCCATGGGTGTCTCCAGGCCCGGAGAGCAGTGGGAGTCGGTTCTGTTACCTCACTGACAGCCACACCTCCGTGGTGGGCATGCGGAAGGTCACCACAGCCATGAACGTCACTTGCATCCCAGTCAGACCAGAGGACATGTGGTTGGCGGAGAAACAGGATGCGGCCGCCGCCGGCGACCCTGACCACCAGCCTCCGCATCTCTTCTGCTACCCGGCTCAGAGTAACTTTTCCGGGACCAGATATCCCTTGTCCTGGATAGGAGAAGTCAAGTCCGGGCGGATGCGCCCCGTGAGCGCGCCTGGGAAGTGGTACGTGCTGCTGGACGCGGCCGCCTACGTGGGCACCTCGCCACTGGACCTGTCGGTTCACCAGGCCGACTTTGTCCCCATCTCCTTCTATAAGATCTTTGGCTTCCCCACCGGCCTGGGAGCTCTGCTGGTGAATAATCGTACTGCTCCTCTGCTGAGGAAAACCTACTTTGGAGGTGGCACGGCTGCGGCGTACCTTGCAGGGGAAGACTTCTACATCCCGAGAGAATCAGTGGCTGAAAGGTAACCTGGTGATGGGAGTGGCCTCTGGGGGTCAGCAGGGCTAGGGTCGTGCCGCCTGTAGGATTGTGCCAGGCACCCGGCTGGGTGGCAGGGCTCGGATCTGAGGGGCCCAGATTGTCTGGCGCTGCTGCTGCAGGCGGCTGTGAATTCCACACCGTGTGCGGTACCTCTTTGCTTCAGTTTGGGTGGTTTGCCTTATAGCAGGTGCTGCACTGAGATTCCCAGAAAGCTGAATGTATTTATTTACCATTAGACCCCTCATTTTTTTTTCTCGTGACCCTAGGACTAGAACTCAGACTACAGACTTAACATCCAACCCATGTGTTTCTGGAACAGGTACCTGGACCATGTTCTTAATGTTTTCTATTTTATAACCCAGTGAGAAACAATGCTTGACAGAAACAAACAAAAAAAACACCTCCCTTTTCTCCCGAGTCTATTAATTATTGATCAATCAATTATTTATTATTGATCAATTAATAACCTAAGCTGTTATTGCCTAGTAATGTTTAATGTTATTAAAGTGTCATTTTTACTCATTTATTAGTGGCCAATTAATTTAGTTGCCTCATTATTAATTCTGTATGTCTATTAATTACCATTAGTTTTTTTTTGTTATTTCCCCAATACGACTTTTTTTTCTACTGTACAGCATGGTGACCCAGTTACACATACATGTGTACATTCTATTTTCTCAAAAAGAAAGCAAAAAGAGGAGTTCCCATCACGGCTCAGTAGTTAACGAATCTGACTAGGAAACATGAGGTTGTGGGTTCCATCCCTGGCCTCGCTTAGTGTGTTAAGGATCCCACGTTGCTGTGGCTGTGGTGTAGGCTGGAAGCTACAGCTCCAATTAGATCCCTAGCCTGGGAACCTCCATATGCCACAGGTGCAGCCCTAGAAAAGACAGAAAGACTTAAAAAAAAAAAAGACAACATACAGAATAGGAGAAAATAATACCATTAGTTTTAGTTTTATAAGGAAATTCACACTGCCACAATAATAATAATTTATTTATTTAATTTTTTAATAGTAATTAAGTGTGAATAAATAATTCACACATATATTTTGAGTACTTCTTACCCCTAGAGTATTAAAACACAAAACACGATTATTTCCATTGAAAGCTTCCACTTGCACAAGGTTGCTGTTTGTCATGGTCCTTTACCAAGATGCCTGCTAGAAACTCCTCACTGTCCCCCAACCTTCCCCCTAGCTAGTGCAGCAGCCAGAGGAGTCTTATCAAAACCTAGTCCCATCCTGTCACTCCTCTCTGCTCAGAGCCCTCCAGTCACCTGTCCCATCCAGGGCAAAGCTCTCTGACTTTCTCTCCTACCACCCTCCACCTTGCTCACACGCTCCCCGCCCCACTGACCTCCTTGCTCCACCTGCTAAGGTGCATGCTCCTTGCTCCACCTGCTAAGGTGCACCCTCTCCCTGGAATGCTGTTTCCCTCTGAACTGTGAACTCAGCTGTTTCAAAAATGAGCAGCTTTCCTCAATCCCTTACTTCTGCTCGGTCTCTGCTCCTATGATCGTCCTTTGAGAGGAACCCCCCCGACCATCTCATCTAAAGCAGCCGCCCCGGCCCCTCTGTTTGGACATTTTCATTGCACATTGTCCCCCCCCTGGCTTGCTGCTTATTTGGCTTCTCTGAGTCTTTGCTATTTGTCGTTCCTTGTGTCTGTGCCCTCAAGAGGATGGCTACAAGCCCCATGGAGGCAGGGATTCTAGCTGTCATGTTCACTGCTGTATCCTTAGCACCTAGAACAGTGCCTGGCATGCCGTACAATAAGGACTTGGTGAGGATTTCATCTAAATGAGTAATTATAAAATGCAAACATAATCATCACCTTGATAACCAGGAAGGTGTATATCTGCTGAATTGAGAGCCTTGCAATTTTTTTTTTTTTTTTGCTTTTTATGGCTGTACTCACGACATATAGAGGTTCCCAGGCTAGGAGTCCAGTCAGAGTTACAGCTGCCGGCCTACTCCACAGCCACAGCAACGCCATATATATCTGAGCCCCAAGTGCAACCTACACCACAGCTCATGGCAATGCTAGATCCTTAACCCACTGAGCAAGGCTGGGGATTGAACCTGCAACCTTATGTTTCCTAGTTGGATTCGTTTCTGCTTTGCCATGATGGGAACTCCAGAGAGCCTTGCAATTGTTACCAAAGCCTGTGGTTCTACAGACTTCGATATCAGAGACTCTTGTTAAGAACCTCATGGCTGGAATTCTCCTGTGGTACAATGGGTTAAAGATCTGGCATAGTCACTGCAAATGACTGTGGCATGGGTTCGATCCCTGGCCTCAGAACTTCCACATGCCATGGGCACAGCCTCCCCCACCAGAAAAAGAAAGAACCTCATGGTTGAACAATTGGGTTCCTTGAATTGGTGCTCTTTTGGGGTCATTTCAAGAGCCCACAGCCCTTGAGGTTTTTCAAGTCTAAAGTCTTCCAAGGTGGTAGCCCTTTATCACCACTGCCAGCTCCTGAGAAAGCTTCAGAGCAGGTCAGGGCCAGAGGCAGCCCGCGTGTCCTGGTGTGCACAGCCCTCTTTCCTGAGAGGGAGGGGGAGGGCAATATAGGGCAGCAGAGGCAAGGTCTCCATAGATTGCAACAAAGCCTAGAGTCAAAGCCCCATCACTGCATACACAAAATACACACAGAGGCATTGGCCACAACTTGACCTTGTCCCCCTCACCATGGTTACAGGTTCGAAGATGGCACCATCTCATTCTTAGACGTGATAGCACTAAAACATGGATTTGATGCCTTAGAGAACCTCACAGGTCAGTGGACACCTTTACCCATGGGGAATTGCCTGTGCCTTTTAGGGAGCCCTGGAATGAATGGGTGGGGTCCAGATGAAGGAGAGTCTGCAAGTGACTGGCATGGGTGCAGTTGAAGCTGATTCTAAAGAACGTCCAAAAATAGGAGTTCCTGTTGTGGCCCACAGGTTAATTAAGAACCCAACTGGTATCCATGAGGATGTGGATCCCTGGCCCCACTCAATGGATTAAGGATCTGGCATTGCTACAAGCTGCAGTGGAGGTCACAGATGCAGCTCAGATCTGGTGTTGCTGTGGCTGTGGCTGTGGCCTGCAGTTGCAGCTCCAATTTGATCCCTAGCCTGGGAATTTCCATATGCTGTAGGTGTAGCCCTTAAAAAAAAATGAACTTCCAAAAATGATTTCTGAGGCAGGAGCAAGAGACTGGGCTTTTTTTTTTTTTTTTTTTTGGTCAGTTCAAAGAACATTTTAACAAGTGAGAGGCATTCCAAATTCAGACAGGAATAACCTCACAGAAGCAGAGGGGCCATCCTTGGCCCTTGCACTGGAAACGCTTGCAGACCCTGAGATCTCATTCCACTCTTACCTTGCTGGGTCTTCCCATGGGGGAGCTTCATGACAAGGTCACTTTGCCCCGAAAGAGCTTATGGTCAGAGAGGTTCATTGCCTTCCTCAGGGCCAGGAGCTGGAAACTGGGAGGGCTAGGATTTAAACCCAGGCATGACTAATGCCTGATCCTGAGCACCCAACCGCTGTCTCTGCTGCTGGTCTTTGAAGTCATACATGTTTTCTTTACTGACAAGTGCTTGGGGGTGTGTGAGCAGGTGGGGGGCTCTCGGACACACAGATGGATGCCACTTCCCATCTTGTGGGGCTTGACACAAGGTGCAAGGCTGGAAGAACCTCTTATGGGGCTTGACACAAGGGACAAGGCTGGAAGAACCTCTGTCTGGTGAGCCAGGCCTCTACCCTCCTACTGCACTCTGGGTGCTCCTTCTAGAGGCTGAGAAGGGGGTGGCACTGCTCGTACCATCCACATGGAGATGAGGTTATGGTGAACCAGGAAGGCAGCCTTTCCTCTCTCTTCCTTTCTCTCTCATCATAATAATGAGATCTTTAGGTCCTCACCCTAAGCCCAACACAGTGGGCAGACAGAACTCATGGGATAGGAGGATCGTCCTGACAGTAATGCTGGGAGGTAAGGACATCGTCCAGCCAGAGAGGAGACAATCAGGACAGACTTTGAGAAACAAGTACTTTCCCAAGGAAAGATCCTAACGAGGCCTCCAAACCACAGGTAACAGGGTCTGATGGGGTCAGGAGCATTTCCAAAAGCAATTATCAGCCCCACATTAAGGCCAGTTCTGATTTTTCCCACTTAATGGCTTTTTTTTTCGAAAAAAAAATGTGGTAAAAGCTCTATGACATGAAATGCACCAGTTTAGCCATTTTTAAGTGTACAATTGAGTGACATTAAGTATATTCACATTTTTGTGCAACCATCACCACTCTCCATCTCCAGGGTTTTTTCAGCATCCCCAACTAAAACTCTACCCATTAAACAATAACTCCCCATTTCCCCTCTCCTAGCCCTTAGTACCCTCGGTTCCCCTTTCTGTTTCTACAGATTTGTCTAATCTAGGCACCTTATGCAAGAGGAATTATACAATATTTGTCTTTTTGTGTCTGAATTATTTCACTTAGCATAGTGTTTTCAGGGTTCGACCACATCGTAACAAGTGTCCTTAACTGCTTTGTATAATGCTAGAATGATTTAAACACGAACAAAAACAACAGCAAAAAAAAAAAAAAAAGAGATACATTTAAAGACAAAATTGTACATTTTGGTGATCTGTTAGTAAAGGGTCTAAATTTTCTGAATGTTTAAGTAATAGCACTTTTTTCTTTTTTAAAGGGAGATGGCAATTTCTATGGAAAAATTCCACAGAAACACCAATGGTTCGACTGTTGTTCAGTACCAACGACCTAAACATTTGTTGTGTGGGCAGTCTCATACAATAGTTACAAGTATTTATTTATTTATTTATTTACATACATATATATATATATATATTTACATATATATATATGTATTTATTTATTTACATATATATATATAATATATATATATATATATTCTTTTTCTCTTTTTCTCACATTATCCTCCATCATGTTCCGTCACAAGTGACTGGATATAGTTCCCTGTGCTGTATAGCAGGATCTCATTGCTTATCCACACCAAATGCAATAGTTTGCATCTATTAACCTCAGAGTTCCAGTCCATCCCACTCCCTCCCCACAAGCGTTTAAAATCATTCATATGAGGTCCAAGTTTGCCAGTTATGATCTCCTCTCCTTTCCTTTCCTATCCTTTTCTTTTTTTTTATGGCTGTACCCACAGCACACGAAAGTTCCCAGGTCAGGGATTGAATCTGAGCCACAGCTGCGACCTACACCACAGCTGCTGCTGGATCCTTTAACCCATTGTGCCAGGCCGGGGATCAAACTTGTGCCACTGTAGCAACCTGAGCTGCTGCAGTTGGATTCTTACCTCACTGTGCCATGCAAGAACTCCAACAATCTCGTTCTCTTAAAAATTTTTGCATAAAGCTCATGATCCCCTTTCATCTTCGTAACCATTTTAAGGTGGAATGGAGCGCATCAGGCAGCATACCTTTACCCTGGCTCGGTACACCTACGCCTCCCTGACTGCCCTCCGGTACCCCAACGGAGCCCCTGTTGTGCGGATTTACAGTGACTCTGAGTTCAGCAGCCCAGAGGTTCAGGGTCCAGTCATCAGCTTCAACGTGCTTGACGATGATGGGAACATCATTGGTTATTCCCAGGTGGGTTTTCTTTTTGTCTTGCTGATCTGTTCACAACAGAATCACTCTTGTCTGGAACTCTGCGGCCCTGAAATTTGCAGTCAAGGCCTCTGGGTCCTTTCAATAGCCCTGCTGGAGAGGCCACTGGCCCTTCCTTAGAGGCTGTTCATTCTCACTGACACACAGTTCTAACAGGCACAACTACTTAGCTCTTCAGCCCTCTTTATTCAGTCACAGATGGTCAGTTTCACAGGTGGGAAGAGAAAGGCTAAGTCTCTGACAGCAGTGGGAGGGGACAGTGACAGCTTGCCAGCAAGGGAAGACACTCTAAAGTAGTGTAGACAGCAGCTCCCGTTGTGGCTCGGTGGTAACAAACTCGACTAGTATCCATGAGTATGTGGGTTTGAGCCCTGGCCTTGCTCAGTGGGTTAAAGATCTGGTGTTGCTGTGGCTGTGGTGTAGACCGGCAACTGCAGCTCCGATTCAACCCCTACCCTGGGAACTTCCACATGCTGTGGATGGGGCCATAAAAAGCAAAAATAAATAAATAAATAAATAAAATAAGTGTAGCGAGACCAGCTTGCCTGAGGTCATTTCATGTATGAGGAAATTCAGCGCCCCAGCAATACCACAGACCATACATAACATAGTGTCGCACAAAATCCTGGGTCTCTTACCACCATTTGTCTGCAGGTTGCTTGTCTTTTTAAAGATATTTATTATTGTTATTATTTTTTTGCTTTTTAGGGCCGCATCTGCAGCACATGGAGGTTCCCAGTCTAGGGGTGTAATTGGAGCTACAGCTGCCGACCTACACCACAGCCACAGCAACGAAGGATCTGAGCAGCGTCTGTGACCTATACAACCTCATGGTTACTAGCCGGATTTGTTTCCACTGCGCCACAATGGGAACTCGTCTTTTTTTTTTTTTAATGACAAGTAGAAATGATATCCTTAGTATCGCAAAAGCCCTTATTTCTGCCATTGTTCATGCACATTATGAGTTCAAAGGATTTGGTAGCTTGGTTATAAAATAGCTTCTGCAGATGTACCCTTTGTTGTGTTTTCCCAGTAATGGTTTGCTGCCAGTAATGGAACTGCTTGGATCCTTGCCAGAGCTGAGTAAGCTGGGCACTGCCCCGTATGTTAATAGGGTCACATTCAGCATTCAGAGATGGCAAAGGGTGGTCACTGGATGGGGTATCATGGACTGGGCATGGGGAGCCCAAGGCCCTTCCCAGAGCCTGGGTTTTCAGAGCTGTTGTGAGGAGCAGATTCCATCAACAGATGAGTTTGGGAGATAATACTCTTCCCCTGAAAGCCATTATCTCCATACATCTTTGTAAACCCAGAATTTCATAAACAAAATCCATTTCTCAAGGAATCATGTCTCCCATTCTGAATATCCATACACTTTCTGAGGTGCAAAGTTGAGAAATATTCTTTGGGGAGAAATGTTGGTTCTCACTGGTGTCCGTGGTCCAACCGTCTACAACCGTTAAGTCGTTTCTTGGGTGAGTTGACTGTGAAGACACCTTCCCCGCACCCCCGCAACTGTCCCTCACTTACACAGCAGAAGCAGCCCAACACCACTCAAAAGCAGGCAGTTTGATTATTTTAATTATTTGCTTTTTAGTGGCACATGGAAGTTCCCAGGCGAGGGATCAAATCAGAGCTGCAGTTGCTGGCTTACACCACAGCCACAGCAACACAGGATCTGAGCTACATTTGTGACCGACACCATAGCTCATGGCAATGCCGGATCCCCAAGGCACTGAGCAAGTCCAGGGATCAAACCAATATTTTCATGGATACTAGTTGGCTACTGCTGAGCCATGATGGGAACTTCTAATTTTATTTTAAATTAAAAAAAATTTTTTAAACTATAGTTGATTTATAATGCTCTGTCAATTTCTGCCTTACAGTAATGTGACCCAGTCTTACATATATATATGCATTTTTTGTCATATTATCTCCCATTGTTATTGGATATAGTTCCCTGTATTATTCAGTAGGACTTCATTTCAGAAAGAGGCAATTTTGTTTTATTTTTTGCTTTTTCTTTTTGGAATGCACTCACAGCCTATGGAGTTTCCCAAGCTAAGGGTCAAATCAGAGCCACAGCTGCTGGCCTATGCCACAGCCACAGCAACACAGGATCTGAGCTGAGACTGTGACCTACACCACAGCTCATGGCAACACCGGATCCCTAACCCATTGAGCAAGGCCAGAGAGCAGAACCTGCAACATCATGGTTCCTAGTCTGATTTGTTTCCACTGCACCATGACGGGAACTCCAGAAAGAGGCAATTTTAAATGCTTTTGAAGTATGGTGGAAAATGCATTAGGGACAATTTTGCCTCCTCAAATACATTATTCTAGGTAATTGGTACAAAAATTTCATTCTTTTAAAAATATTTTTTATTTTTTAATTATTTCCCCAAAACAGTTTTTTATTCTACCGTATAGCATGATGACCCAGTTACACATACATGCACACATTCTATTTTCTCACATTATCATGCTCCATCATAAGTGACTAGACATAGTTCTCACTGCTACACAGAAGGATCCCATTGCTAATCCATTCCAAAGGCAATAGTTTGCATCCATTAACCCCAAGCTTCCAATCCACCCCCCTCCGCCCCCTCCCCTTGGCAACCACAAGTCTATTCTCCAAGTCCATGATTTTTTTTTCTGTGGAAAGGTGCATTTGTGCCCTGTATTAGATTCCGCATATAAGTGATATCATACGGTGTTTGTCTTTCTTGTTCTGTCTTACTTCACTCAGGATGAGGGTCTCTAGTTTCATCCATGTTGCTGCAAATGACATTATTTCGTTCATTTTTTATGGCTGAGTAGTATTCCATTGTGTATATATACCATATCTTCCCAATCCAATCATCTGTTAATGGACATTTGGGTTGTTTCCATGTCTTGGCTATTGTGAGTAGTGTTGCAATGAACATGCATGTGCATGTGTCTTTTTTAAGGAGAGTTTTGTCTGGATATATGCCCAAGAGTGGGATTGCTGGGTCATATGGTAGTTCTATGTCTAGATTTATAAGGTACCTCCATACTGTTCTCCATAGTGGCTGTACCAGCTTACATTCCCACCAACAGTGCAGAAGGATTCCCTTTTCTCCACACCCCCTCCAGCATTTGTTCTTTGTGGACTTATTAATGATGGCCATTCTGACTGGTGTGAGGTGGTACCTCATGGTAGTTTTGATTTGCATTTCTCTAGTAATCAGTGATGTTGAGCACTTTTTCATGTGCTTGTTGGCCATCTTACATCTTCCTTGGAAAAATGTCTATTCAGGTCTTTTGCCCACTTTTCAATTGGGTTGTTGGCTTTTTTGCTGAGTTGTATAATTTGCTTGTATATTTTAGAGATTAGGCTCCTGTCAGTTGCATCACTTGAAACTATTTTCTCCCATTCTGTAAGTTGTCTTTTTGTTTTCTTTTTGGTTTCCTTTGCTGTGCAAAAGCTTGTCAGTTTGATTAGGTCCCATTGGTTTATTTTTGCTCGTATTTCTCTTGCTTTGGGAGACTGACCTGAGAAAATATTCATAAGGTTGATATCAGAGAATGTTTTGCCTATGTTCTCTTCCAGGAGTTTGGTGGTGTCTTGTGTTATATTTAAGTCTTTCAGCCATTTTGAGTTTATTTTGGTGCATGGTGTGAGGGTGTGTTCTAGTTTCACTGCTTTGCATGCAGCTGTCTAGGTTTCCTATCAATACTTGCTGAAAAGACTGTCTTTTTCCCATTTTATGTTCTTGCCTCCTTTATCAAAGATTAATTGACCATAGGTGTCAGGGTTTATTTCTGCATTCTCTATTCTGTTCCATTGGTCTGAATGTCTGTTTTGGTACCAGTACCACACTGTCTTGATGGTGTGGCTTTGTAATATTTCTTGAAGTCTGGGAGAGTTATGCCTCCTGCTTGGTTTTTGTTTCTCAGGATTGCTTTGGCAATTCTGGGTCTTTTGTGGTCCCATATCAATTTTTGGATTATTTGTTCTAGTTCCGTGAAAAATGTCATGTGTAATTTGATAGGGATTGCATTGAATCTGTAGATTGCTTTGGGTAGTATAGCCATTTTTACAATATGAATTTTTCCAACCCAGGAGTATGGAATATCTTCCCATTTCTTTACATAGTCTTTAATTTCCTTGATTAATGTTTTATGGTTCTTGACATATAAGTCCTTTATCTCCTTGGTCAGATGTATTCCCAGGTATTTGATTTTTTGAGTTGCAATTTTAAAAGGTATTGTATTTCTGTATTCCTTTTCTAATATTGCATTGTTAGTATACAGAAATGCAACTGATTTCTGAATGTTAATCTTATATCCTGCTACTTTGCTGAATTTGTTGATCAGTTCAAGAAGTTTTTGGGTTGAGTCCTTAGGGTTTTCTATATGTAGTATCATGTCATCTGCATATAGTCACAGTTTTATCTCTTCTCTTCCTATTTGGATGCCTTTTATTTCTTTTGTTTGTCTGATTGCTGTGGCTAGGACTTCTAGTGCTATGTTGAATAACAGCAGTGAGAGTGGGCATCCTTGTCTTGGTCCATATTTTAGTGGAAAAGCTTTCAGCTTTTCTCCACTGAGTATTACATTTGCTGTGGGTTTGTCATAAATGGCTTTGATTATGTTAAGGAATGTTCCCTCTATACCCACTTTGGTAAGAGCTTTGATCATGAAGGGGTGTTGGACTTTGTCAAATGCTTCTTCTGCATCTATTGAGATGATCATGTGGTTTTTGACTTTTCTTTTGTTAATGTGGTATATGACATTGATTGATTTGCATATGTTGAACCCAATGTGGTATATGACGTTGATTGATTTGCATATGTTGAACCATCCTTGTGAACCTGGGATGAATCCCACCTGGTTGTGCTGTATGATCTTTTTGGTATGTTGTTGGATGTGGTTGGCTAAAATTTTGTTGAGAATTTTTGTGTCTAAATTCATCAAAGATACTGGTCGATGGTTTTCTTTTTTGGTAGTATTTTTCTCTGGTTTGGGAATTAGGGTGATGGTGGTGTCATAGAATGTCTTTGGGAGTGTTCCTTCTTCTTCAACCTTTTGAAAAAGTTTAAGGAGGATGGGTATAATTTCCTCTTTGTATGTTTGGTAAAATTCTCCTGTGAAGCCATCTGGTCCTGGAATTTTATTTGTAGGGAGTGTTTTTATGACATATTCAATTTCATTTCTAGTGATTAATCAGTTGAGTTGATCTATTTCTTCTTGATTCAGTTTTGGCAGGCTGTAAGTCTCTAGAAAGTTGTCCATTTCTTCTAGGTTGTCAAATTTGTTGGCATATAATTGTTATAGTATTCTTGTATGGTTTCTTTGTATTTCTGTAGTATCCGTTTTGATTTCTGCTTTTTCATTTCTTATTTTGTTTATTCGGGGTTTTTCTCTCCTGTTCTTATTGAGTCTGGCCAAAGGTTTGTCAATTTTGTTTACCTTTTCAAAGAACCAGCTCTTGGTTTGATTGATTTTGTCTACTGTTTTTTGAATCTCTATTTTATTGATTTCCTCTTTGATCTTTATGATTTCATTCCTTCTGTTGACTTTAGATCTTTTCTTTCTCTCTCTCTTCCTTCCTTCCTTCTTTCCTTCCTTCCTTCTCTCTCTCTCTCTCTCTTTCTTTCTTTCTTTTCTTTTCTTTCTTTCTTTCTTTCTTTCTTTCTTTCTTTCTTTCTTTCTTCTTTCTTTCTTTTTAGGGCCACACCTGCAGCATATGGAGGTTCCCTGGCTAGGGGTCCAAGTGGAGCTACAGCTGCCAGCTTGTACCACAGCCACAGCAATGCAGGATCTGAGCTGTGTCTGTGACCTACACCACAGCTCACAGCAACGCCGGATCCTTAACCCACCAAGCAAGGCCAGGGATCAAACCTACAACCTCATGGTTCCTAGTTGTATTCGTTAACCACTGAGCCATGACAGGAATTCCCTTATTCTTCTTTTTCTGATTCATTTAGGTGGTGGGTTAAGTTGTCGATTTGAGATTTTTCTTCTTTTTTGAGGAAGACCTGTAATGCTCTGAACTTCCCTCTGAGCACTGCTTTTGCAGTGTCCCATAGGTTTTGAGTGGTTGTGTCTTCATTATAATTTGTCTCCAGGTATTTTTTTTTTTTTTGGTAGAGTCTTTAGGATTCTCTAGCTATAGTATCATGTCATCTGCAAATAGTGATAGTTCTACTTCTTCCTTTCCAATTTGGATTCCTTTTATTTATTTTTTTGTCTTTTGTCTTTGTTGTTGTTGTTGCTATTGCTATTTCTTGGGCTGCTCCCGCTGCATATGGAGGTTCCCAGGCTAGGGGTCGAATCGGAGCTGTAGCCACTGGCCTACACCAGAGCCACAGCAACTCGGGATCCGAGCCACGTCTGCAACCTACACCACAGCTCACGGCAATGCCGGATCGTCAACCCACTGAGCAAGGGCAGGGACCGAACCCGCAACCTCATGGTTCCTAGTCGGATTCGTCAACCACTGCGCCACGACGGGAACTCCTGTCTCCAGGTATTTTTAAATTTCCTTCTTGATTTCCTCATTGACCCATTGGTTTTTTAGTAGCATGTTGTTTAGTCTCCATGTAGTAGGTTTTTTCTCATTTCTTTTCCTGTGGTTGATTTCTAGTTTCATGCCATTGTGGTCAGAGAATATACTTGAAATTATTTCTATACTCTTAAATTTGTTGAAGTTAGCTGCTTTGTGCCCCGATATGTGCTCAATTCTTGAGAATGTTCCATGTGCACTTGAGAAGAATGTGTATTCTGATTTTTTTGGATGTAATGTCCTGAGAATGTCGATTAAGTCTAACTTTTCTATTGTTTCCTTTAGGATCTCTGTTTCCTTATTGATTTTCTGTCTAGAGGATCTGTCCATTGATGTGAGTGGGGGGTTAAAGTCTCCTACTATGATTTCTCCTTTTATGTCTGTTAGTATTTGTTGGAGGTATCTGGGTGCTCCTATATTAGGGGCATATATATTGATGATTGTAATATCCTCTTCTTGAATGGATCCTTTAACCATTAAATTGTGTCCTTCTTTGTCTTTCTTAATGACCTTCATTTTAAAGTCTATTTTGTCTGATATGAGTATTGCAACTCCTGCTTTCCTGTCTTGTCTATTGGCATGAAATATCTCTTCCTATACCCTCACTTTCAATCTGTATGTGTCCTTTGCCCTAAGGTGAGTTTCTTGTAGGCAGCAGATTGAAGGTTTTTGCTTTTTTATCCAATCTGCCACTCTGTGTCTTTTGATTGGAGCATTCGGTCCATTGATGTTTAAGGTGATTATTGATAGATACTTATTTATTGCCATTTTAAGCCTTGTTTTCCAGTTGACTCTATGTTTCTCTTTTCTTCTTTTCTTTTTTTGGTTGGATGGTTTCCATTTATTTTATACTTGAGTATTTTTCTTTTCAGTTTCAGTGAATGTAATGTTTGGCTTTGATTTGTGGTTGCCCTGTTTTTTAAGTATGTTAACACCTTCCTATCTCTGCTTACTTTAGCCTGATAATCATATAGGCTCAAACACATCACTAAGATAAAAAAAAGAATCTATTTTTTTCTTACCCACATTGCATGATTTTGATGTCTTTTTTTTTTTTGTCTCTTTGCCTTTTCTAGGGCCACTACCTGCAGCATATGGAGGTTCCCTGGCTAGGGGTCTAATCAGAGTTGTAGACGCTGTCCTACACCAGAGCCACCGCAACGCGGGGATCCGAGCCACGTCTGCGACCTACACCACAGCTCACGGCAATGCTGGATCCTTAACCCACTGAGCAAGGCCAGGGATTGAACCCACAACCTCGTGGTTCCTAGTCGGATTCATTAACTACTGCACCACGATGGAACTCCTTGATGCCTTTTTTTTTTAATTAACATCTTCATGTTTGGATCTGTATACTGGCTTAAGTGACTCCTTTCCAATTGTGGTTTCCTCCATCCTAGTTCTTCTTTCTTTTTTTTAATTTAGAGAAGCTCTTTCAGTATTTCTTTTAGAATGGGTTTCATCTTGCTGTACTCTTTCAGCTTTTGTTTTGTTCTTTATTTCCCCTTCCATTTTAAATGATATTCTTGCTGGATAGAGTATTCTAGGTTGCATATTTTTTCCTTTCAGTGCTTTAAATGTCTCTTGCTACTCCCTTCTGGCCTGTAGTGTTTCTGTAGAGAAATCAGCTGATAGCCTCATTGGGGTTCCCTTATAATTAACATTTTGCCTTTCTCTTGCTGCCTTTAGAATCCTATCTTTATCTTTAACTTTTACCATTTTTATTATAATATATCTTGGTGTGGGCCTGTTTGGATTCAACATGTTTGGGGCCCTCTGTGCTTCTGGTATCTTGATATCAGTATCCTTTAGATTTGGAAAGTTTTTAGCCATAATTTCTTCAAATATATTTTCAACCCCTGTTTCTTTTTCTTCTCCTTCTGGAATTCCTATTATGCATAGATTTGCCCACTTTATATTATCCCATAGATTTCTTACATTGCTTTCATATTTTTTCATTTGATTTTGTGTCTGCTGTCCTGTTTGGGTGATTTCCATTATTCTATCCTCCAAGTCATTAATTCGTTCCTCCGCATTATTCATTCTGTCTTTATTGCCTTTAGCTCAGTTTGTATCTCTGCACATGAATTTTCTAGTTTATCTTGGCTCCTCCTTATATTTTCTAGCTCCTTTCTGAGGGAATCTGCATTACTGTTCATATCCTCTCTTAATTCCTTCAGTATTTTCACTATATCCCTTTTGAACTCAACATCTGTCAGACTGCAGAGGTCTGTTTCATTGTTGGTTGCTCTAGGTGAATTCTCCTGTTGCTTTAACTGGGAATGGTTACTGAGCTTCTTCATCATGCTTGTGTTTTTCTTTTTCCACAAATTCGGGGAAGCCAAACTGTAGTTTGGCAGTCCAGGGTAGTCTGGTGGGCCAGCTCTGTGAGGGTAGGGCATGGGCAGCAGGAGTGTGTGAAGGTGCTGGTGGCTGGTTCCGCACAGGTGGCCGGGGCCTGATCCTCACAGGCTGGGTGCAGGTGCCGGGAAGGAGTGCTCAGCTCTCTGCAATCCAGTGAGCAAGTGTGCACACTGGGGCCCAAGGAGTTTTCTATGGCGGCCTGCCACTCCTCCTCTCCCCTTCCCAACAGCAGGATCTTGCCTCTCCTGTGGGTCCGGATCTTCTCTTGGGTTCCCTGTGCTGTGGCTTCCCACTCCTCAGCCCTTAGCATACCACTGCCCCGCCCCCCACCAGCAGCGCACTGCTCCCTAGTCCCTTAGGCTGTCTCCACACCACCAACTCCAGCCCTCTCCCCGGACTGACCTCCAGAGCCTAAGTCTCAGCACCCAGCCACTACTGTGCATCTCAGTCTGTGGTGTCTGTGCCAGTGGTTCAGATGGTCTGTGCGTCTCTCACTCTGCTTTTTGGATCTCAGACCTGCTGCTCTGCTTTTCTCGGCTTCTTGGAGTTCCCTCCGACTTGGCTGATCTTTCCATTGGTTAGGTGGCTTCCCAGGGTGTAGGTTCCCTTTCTCTTTCACAGCTCCCTCACAGAAGTGTTAGACCCATCCTGATTCTCTCTCTCTCTCTTTTCTTTTGTTCTACACAGTTCTGTCAAGAGTTTCTTGCACTTTTTGGAGGTTTAAGTTCTTCTGCCAGCATTCAGTTGATGTTCTGTGTGAATCGTTTTACATGTAGATATGTTTTTTGATGTGTTTGTGTAAAGGGTAAGCACGTCCTCTTACTCTTCTGCCATCTTGCCAGCCCCCCAAAAGTTTCATTCTTGAACCTGAAACAACTTTGTATATTTTGAGAGGTGAGGAGGAAGGCAGACAGGTGACCATGAAGTGTGCTGTGGCGGGCATGTCACTGAACTCAGAATTGGCTGCTTGAACTTCAAAAGCCCATAATTGAGGGGCAAGTGTCAGTAGAAAGGAAAAGTGCTTTATTCAAAAAAGTCAGCAATTTGGAGAGAAGGTGGACTCATGTCCATAAACTAACTCCCAAGAGTCTGCTCAGCCATGACAATTTTTAAAGGGAAAGTGAGAAACAATCTCAGTTAATCATTAAGGTAGGAGGTCAGGTTCATCATTTTTCCATTGTGGGTGGACCTGCTGACTTCTCTCAATCTTCGTTTAGATGCTGTCCTGCCTGTGTGGTCTACTTGCATATTTGCTAAGGGGGAGTCTAAGAGTAGAGAGTCAGTCATTCTTTAACTACTTAATTCTTCTTCTTCTTCTTTTTTTTTTTGGTCTTTTTAGGACTGCACCCAGGGAATATGGAGGTTCCCAGGCTAGGGGTCCAATCGGAGCTGAAGCCACCCACCTACACAAGAGCCAAAGCAAAGCAGGATCCAAGCCCCATCTGCGACCCACACCACAGCTCACAGCAATGCTGGGTCCTTAACCCACTGAGCCCGGCCAGGGATGGAACCCACATCCTCATGGATGCATCCTCGTGGTTTGTTAACTTCTGAGCCTCAATGGGAACTCCTAATTCTTCATTATTATTCCTTCTAATCCAGGAAAGGAATCAGCAAGTTGGGCAAGGCATTGTATACATTCGGTAGAGCAGAAATCAGGAGGTAATTTAAAGATTAGCTAGTGATATCATTTTATAATTCAAGTCTGAGGAAAACAGAGATGACAAACAGAAAAGGGGCAAAAGAGCTGCTTACAAATTTCCACTGTCTGACATCAATCCATGTCTATGGGATTAGGGATGAATGTCTATCGTCTGTAACTTCTTGCTGACATAGGATGCTGTATTTTCAGAGTGGAAGATATCAACATGGGTCTGTAGCATCTCCTTGCTGATAATTTTAATTGCCTGTAGAGCAAGCTATAGTGATTCTCATGCCCACAAAGGTAGATTATTACGAGCAATAGTATTTTCTTTTATTTTTAAGGCCACACCCATGGCATATGGAAGTTCCCAGGCCAGATGTCAAATTGGAGCTTCAGCCACAGGCCTATGCCACAACCACAGCAACACCTGCTCCAAACTGCATCTGTGATCTACACCACAGCTGCAGCAACACCAGATCCTTAACCCGCTGAGCAAGGCCATCGATTAAATGTGCATTCTCAAGGACGCTATGTTGGGTTCTTAACCTGCTGAGCCATAATGGGAACTCTGAGCAATAGTGTTAATCCCATTCTTTCATCAGATAGTGAGTCTATGACTCTGTTGTTCTAATCATTAGCTGCTTGAGCCTGTTCTTTCTTGATTCTGGGTGGCCTGGGAGACTTCAGTCTTCCTGCAAATAAGAGGCAGGGAACACAGAGGGGCCTTTGTACTTGAATCTGTAGGAATCTGTAGGATTCTGCTTTGTTCCAGGCAGAGCAGTGAAAGAATCCCCCATTTGCCCAGAGAAGCCTCAAAAAGGAAGGACCCCTCCCCCCCCCCCCTCCGGGAGAGAGAGCTGCCTATCTGAGTGCCTGGCTGACTGCCCTGGGACCCTCATTCCCTGAGGCTTCACACAGGCTGAATTTCTCCCTCTGTGTGCTTGTAGAGGCAGCTCATCCTATGAGTTGAGACAGTGGCTGAGTTTTGGCCAGCGGTACCAGCTCAGGGGACTCCTGGGTTCTTCTGGGCTCCTTCGTGTGTGGGATTTCCACAGGGATTTGGGGGCCTTCAGAAAGATCAAATGGTGTCATGGCTGGATCTGGACATCTGGACTTCTTTTTTTCTTTTTCTTTTTTTTTGCTTTTTGGGGCCATATGGAAGTTCCCAGGCTAAGGTGGCATATGGAAGTTCCCAGGCTAAGGTGTAAGTTGGAGCTGCAGCTGCTTGGACTACTCCATAGCCCAGAAATGTGGAATCTGAGCCACATCTGTGACCTACATCACAGCTCACGGCAATGTTGGATCCTTAACCCACTGAGCAAGGCCAGGGATCGATCCCGCATCTTTAGAAATAATAGTTGGGTTCATTTCTGGCGCACCACATGGGAACTCCCTGGACAGCTCTTTTTCAAGAGATGCATAAAAGAATTTAGCCCTCTATGAGAAGATTTTGGGTTTTTGTTTTTGTATTTCTCTCTTTTTAGGGCCGCACCTGCAGCACATGGAGGTTCCCAGGCTAGGGGTCCAATAGGAGCTGCAGCTGCCGGCCTACGCCGGAGCCACAGCAACGTGGAATCTGAGTTGCGTCTGTGACCTACACCACAGCTCACGGCAACGCCAGATCCTTAACCCAATGAGCGAGGCCAGGGATCGAATCTGCGTCCTCATGGATGCCAGTCAAGTTCATTAACTGCTGAGCCACAAGGGGAACCCTGGTTCTTGTTTTTGATATCCAGGCTCCTTCATTTCATTCTTATCTCTGGTGGAAGTCAGTCTACCCAGTGATTAAGATAGTGGGATCAGGTTCTGACTGCTTCTTGCTGGCACTGTGAGCTTGGGGAGTTAATGTAAGCTCCCCAACTCTTTGTGAAACGGGGGTAATAATACCCTGCTGATAGATTGTTATGAGGATTAAATTAGACACAATAGGAGTTCCCACTGTGGCTCAGTGGGTTAAGGATGTGAAGCTATCTCTGTGAGGATGAGGGTTCAATCCCTGGCCTCACTCAGTGGGTTAAGGATCCGGCATTTCCGCAAGCTGCCACAAAGGATGCAGACATGGCTCAGATCTGGCATTGCTATGGCTGTGATGTAGGCTGGTAGCTGCAGCTCCGATTCAGTCCCTAGCCTGGGAACTTCCATATGCTGCAGGTGAAGCTCTAAAAGAAAAAAAAATTTTTTTTAATGAGATACAATATATAGCCCTTAAGTGCTGAGCCAGTATGAAGCAGGTGCTCCCTAGACATTGAGCAAGAAGGCTCCTGGGCTGGAAGGCTGCAGTGCTGCACTATAGTCAGGGCAGTTTCTTACACTCCCTGGATGCAGTGTTCATCCTGCTGCAGCAACAACTCCTTCCCCTGGCTGGGCACTGGCAGGGCCTGTGTGGGATTCTGAAGGGCTCAGGCTTAGGATGAGAAGAGATGGAGTTGTGATGATAAATTAGGATGAAGGATAAGTGTGGCTAAAACAGCCTCTTCCACCCACATGCTTTTCTAGGTGGGGTGCCTGTCTTTTCCTCTTGAATTTTAGCAGATCTTTGACTTGCTCATAACCATTAGAATATGCAGAAGGTGGAGTTCCTATCATGGCTCAGTGGTAACAAACCCAAATAATATCCATGGAGAGGCGGGTTCAATCCCTGGCCTCGCTCAGTGGGTTAAGGATCTGGCGTTGTCATGAGCTGTGGGGTAGGTCACAGACGTGGCTTGGATCTGGCATTGCTATGGTTGTGGAGTAGCCTGGCAGCTACAGCTCTCATTTGACCCCTAGCCCAGGAACTTCCACATGCTGCAGGTGTGGCCCTAAAGAAAAAAAGAATATGCAGAAGGTGACACTGCTTGGCTTTGAAGTTGGCCAGAAAAGGCCATGCGGTGTCAGCCTTGTTCCCTGGGGCACTTGCTTTTGGAGCCGTGAGTTACTATGCAAGGTTTAACCTGAGTGGCCATGCTGTGAGGAAGCCAAAAGCAGGCATGATGGTGATGGTCCTGTTTTATTTCTCCTGACCTGGAGGCCAGACTCATACATGAGTAACTGAGTCTCTAGGTGATTTCAATTCCAGACACCAGGTCACTCCCCACTGGGACAAGCCACCTTCTCTGTGCCCTTTCTGAATTCCTGACCCCCTGTGGCCCTGAGCACAATAAAATGGTTATTGCTTTATGCCACCAAGTTTGGGTGGCCTGTTCTACATGGCTGATGTAGCTGGAACAGTGACTATGGGGTGGGGGAGAGGGGTGGGTGTGGGAGACTTCTAATTCAGCTTGGTGGGAGCTGGGGTCAGGGACTGAGGGGTTTCCCAAGGGGCTGGCCCTGGAATGGAGAGCACCTGACCCTGGAGGTGGAGTTGGCCAGACCCAGAGGTGCTGCCAGGTCTCTCCTCAGAGCCCAGGGGACTCCTGGATTTCATTAGCAGAGTTGCCTTCTTCTCACTCTGACAGTCCAGGGGAGATGGCTAAAGTGAGACAGCGTGGTCTCCACAGAGTGTGCTGGAGGCACCACTGCCATGGCTGCCCAGCAGGGAGGCCAGGCTGACCACGTGGTGACCTGTGTCTGCAGAGGGTGCCACACTCCTCCTGCTTCTGGTCCCCCGCATGGACTCCCCAGGGAGAAGAGTTTTGAAGGCTTCCCCAGGAGTTCCCTTTGTGGAACCGTGGAAATGAATCCAACCAGCATCCATGAGGATGTGGGTTTAATCCCTGGCCTCACTCAGAAGTGGGTTAAGGATCCGGCATTGCTGTGAGCTGTGGGGTAGGTGGCAGTTGAGGCTTGGATCCCCCTGCATTGCCATGAGCTGTGCTGTAGGCTGGCAGCTGCAGTTCTGTTTCAACCCCTAGCCTCGGAACTTGCACATACTGAGAGTGCAGCCCTAAATAGCAAAGCAAAACAAACAAAACAAAACAAAACAAAACAAAGTCTTCTCCAGCTAGGCAAAATGTGTTTGTTTCCTTGAATGAAGTTAGGGTACTCCTCCAAGGTTAGCCTGAGTCACCAAGGCTGAGGACCCTCACTGGGCCCCCAGCCCTTGACCAGCAGACGTCAGAGTAGGGATAAACATCCCTCACGCCAGCTCACCTTTGAGCCTTGTGACTACGAATCACTGGTCTAGCTTCCAGGGGATGAGAAAGAAGCCCAGAACTTCTAGATTGGATAGCTGCTCTCTGATTCAATCCAAAGTCTGAGACATTATGAAAACAGATCGATAACACACAGTGTCAACACGGTAATGTTTGTAGTGTGGGCGGGGAGCCGAGGCAGGTAGCTCAGCTAAGGCTGGCTCTGGCTCCACCCCTGTGGCAGAGGATGCCAAGGAACTGCCCCACATCACAGCTGCACTCAGATTTTATTCCTGTGCATCTCATTTGAGACATGTGGGATCTTCTTTTCAGAAATTAATTTATGTATTAACTTTTTAAACAATCGAGATAGAATCGATGTATAAATGTTGTATTAGTTTTAGGTCCACGACATATATTATGAAATGATTGCAACTTTAGTTAACATCCATTACCACACATAGCTACAAAATTTTTTCCTTGTGATGACAGCTTTTAAGATTTACTCTCTTAGTAACTTTCAAATATACAACACAGTACTGTTAACTACAGTCAGCATGCTGTGCATTACATCCCCAGCACTTATTATCTTATAAATACAAGTCTGTATCTATTGACTACCTTTAGCCACCCCTCATCCCCCACCTCTGGAAACCATAGGTCTGTTTTTAGTATCTATGAATTTTTATTTGTTTCCACATATAAGTGAGATCTTATAGTATTTGTCTTTATCTGACTTATTTCTTAGCATTTTGCATAATGACTTTAAGGTCCATCCATGTTGTCACAAATAGCAGGATTTTCTTTTTTATAGCTGAAGAATATTTCATTGTGTATTTGTATACATCACATTTCTTTATCCATTCATCCTTTGTTGGAGCCTTATTCTTTGGTTTGTTTCTGTGTCTTGGTTATTGTTCATGCTGCAGTGAACATGGGGTGGGTACAGATATCTTTTCAAGTCAGTGATTTCACTTCCTTTGGCTGAATACCTAGAAGTAGAATTGCAGCAATTAGTTCTATTTTAAGTTTTTTGAGGAACCGCCATACTGTTTTCCATAGTGGCTACACCAAAATTCACATTCCCAGCAACAGTGTGTAGGGGTTTCCTTTTCTCCACTTTCTCTTCTACTTTTGTTATTTGTTGTCTTTCTGATAATAGCCATTCTAACAGGTGTGATACTAGATGCTAGATGTTTTTTAGATATTTGAGAGGTGTTATCTCATTGTGGTTTTGGCTTACATTTCCCTAATAATTAGTGATGTTGAGCACATTTTCATGTACCTGTTGGTCATTTGTATGTCTTCTTTGGAAAAACATCTACATAGATTTTCTGCTCACTTACAAAATCAGATTGTTTTATGTGTGAGCTCTTGGAATGCAGTGCAAATTTGATAATTTCCCTTTTCTCAGGTGTGTATCAATAACTCAAGCGGATAAGCTTTGATTTCTTTCATCAGAGTCTTATAGTTTTCAGAGTACAGGGCTTTTGTCTCTTTAGGTAGGTTTATTCCTAGGTATTTTATTCTTTTTGATGTGATAGTAAATGGGATTGTTTCCCTAATTTCTTTTTCTGATCTTTCATTATTAGTATATAGAAATGCAGTTGATTTCTGTGTATTAATTTTGTATCCTGCAACTTTGCCAAATTCATTGATGAGCTCTAACAGTTTTCTGGTAGCGTTTTTATGATTTTCCATATATAGTGTCATGTCATCTGCAAACTGAGAGTTTTACTTCTTCCTTCCCAATTTGGATTCCTTTAATTTCTTTTTCTTCTCTGATTGCTGTGGCTAGGACTTCCAAAAGTGTTGAATAGTAGTGGCGAGAGTGGACATCCTTGTTCTGTTCCTGATCTTAGTGGGAATTCTCTCAGCTTTTCACCATTGAGAATGATGTTAGCTATGGGTTTGTCATATATGGCCTTTATTATGGTTCATATATGGCCTTTATTTATGGTTCCCTCTACGCCCACTTTCTGGAGGGTTTTTATCAGAAATGGGTGTTGGATTTTGTGAAAAGCTTTTCCTGCATCTACTGAGAGGATTATATGGTTTTTATTCTTTGGTTTGTCATTGTGGTGTATCACACCGACTGATTTGCAGATATCGAAAAATCTTTGCATCCCTGGGATAAATCCCACTTGATCATGGTGTACAATCTTTTTAATATATTGTTGGATTTGGTTTGCTAGTATTTTGTTGAGGATTTTTGCATCTATATTCATCAGTGATATTGGCCTGTAATTTTTTTTTGTGGTATCTTTGTCTGGTTTTGGTAATAGGATGATGGTGGCCTCATAGAATGAGTTTGGGAATATTCCTTCCTGCAACTTTTTGGAATAGTTTCAGAAGGACAGTTAGTTCTTCTCTAAATGTTTGATAGAATTCACCTGTGAGGCCATCTGGCCCTGGATTTTTGTTTGTTGTTCCTTTCAATTTTGTCTTGGTTTAGTCTTAGAAGATTGTACTCTTCTAAGATTTTGTCCATTTCTTCTAGGCTGTCCATTTTATTGGCATATAGTTGTTTGTAGTAGTCTCTTATGGCCCTTTATATTTCTGTGGTATCTGTTGTGACTTCTTTTTCATTTCTAATTTTATTGATTTGAGTCCTCTCTCTTTTTTTCTTGATGAATCTGGCTAAGGGTTTATTGATTTTGTTGATCTTTTCGAAGAACCAGCTTTTAGTTTCATTGATCTTTTCTATGGTTTTCTTAATTTCTTTCTTTTTTTTCCTAGGGCTGCTTTCTGTGGCATATGGAGGTTCCCAGGCTAGGGGCCTATGCCAGAGCCACAGTAATGCAGGATCCGAGCCACGTCTGCAACCTACACCACAGCTCATGGCAACGCTGGATCCTTAACCCACTGAGCAAGGCCAGGGATCGAACCCACAACCTCATGGTTCCTTGTCAAATTCGTTAACAACTGCAGCAATGATGGGAACTCCTTCATTTCTATTTCATTGATTTATGCTCTGATCTTTATGATTTCTTTCCTTCTGCTAACTTTAGGCCTTGTCTGTTCTTCTCTCTCTACTTGCGTTAGGTATAAAGTTAGGTTGTTTATTTGAGTTTTTCTTGTTTCCTGAGGTAGGCTTGTATTGCTATGAAATTCCCTCTTAGAACTGCTTTTGCTGCATCCCATAGGTTTTGGGGTATTGTATCTTTGTTGTTTGCTTCTAGGTATTTGTTAATTTCCTTTTTGATTTCTTCAGTGATCCATGGTTGTTTAGTGGCCAAGTAGATAGGCTTTAATTCTCAGTAACACTGCATAAAATGTGTTCAGTAAACCTATTACAGATCATGGCACTTTAGAGAAAAACACTAAGCTCATATTTTCATTTTACTGTTAGGAAAGAGAGGCCGCAGTATTGATCTGAAACTCTTTCCCAGGCAATCAGAATAAAACTGGACATTCCTAACACTGGTTCCACATTAAACCTGCAGGTGGATAAAATGGCCAGTCTTCACAACATCCATGTGCGAACCGGCTGCTTCTGTAACACTGGGGCCTGCCAGAGGCACCTAGGGATAAGTGACGAGATGGTCAAGAAGCATCTTCAGGTTGGTACTGGACCCTGTGGCCCAAACACTGTCCAGCAAGCACAACAGCAGTGCCTCTGATTCACTGGATGCTGGTCTTGTGCTGGGGTTGGGGCTGGATCTGCAGGCTCATTTCTATGAGCCACCCTGTGAATGTGCAAAGAAAAAGGGGTCAAGAAAAATAGAAAACGCTTCAAGATAGCATTTCCAGAGGAGTTCCCGCTGTGGCTCAGTGGTTAACGAATCCGACTAGGAACCATGAGGATTCGGGTTTGATCCCTGGCCTTGCTCAGTGGGTTAAGGATCTGGCATTGCCCTGAGCTGTGGTGTAGGTTGAAAACAAGGCTTGGATCCTACATTGCTGTGGCTGTGGTGTAGGCTGGCAGCTATAGCTCTGATTCAGCCCCTAGCCTGGAAACTTCCATATGCTGTGGGTGTGGCCCTAAAAAGACAACCCCCCCAAAAAAAACCCAAAAAACAAAACCAGATAGCATCTCCATGGCAGTCTTTTTGAACAGGGGTCAAGCAAATGTTAAAATGTGCTTGTACATGCAGAGGGGCCTTTGCTGTCCTGTAAGAGTAAAATCTAAAATCTCCAAGCTAGAGGTGGCTCATCTCTGGGCTGGGTGAGGAGGGGAACTCCTCCAGGGGGTATTCTGCATTTCTTAGGCTCCCTCCCTTCCTGCTGCTCCCCTGGCCTGAGGTTTGTCACTTTACGGTACAGCCTGTTTTGAACCATTTAATAAGAATAATTTGGAGTTCTTGTTGTGGCTCAGTGGGTTAAGATTCCAACATAGTGTCTGTAAGGATGCAAGTTTGGTCCCCGGCCCTGCTCAGTGGGTTAAGGTTTGGCTTTGCCGCAAGCTACAGCCTAGATCACAGGTGTGGCTCAGATCTGGTGTTGCCATGGCTGTGGTGTATCCCTCAGATGCAGCTCTGATTCAACCCCTAGTCCAGGAACTTCCATATGCCATGGGTGTGGCCATAAAAAGAAAAAAGAATAATTTGAGTGGCAAAGAGCCTATATATATATATATCAGAATAGTTTCTAACTTGAATTTCTTTTGGTTGCTACTAAATACTGAATATGCTAGATCCCAACCAACCATTAATTGTGGTTTTATCTAAAAAGAGAGAGATGGGGAGTTCTCTTGTGGCTCAGTGGGTTAAAGATACGGCATTGTCTTTGCAGCAGCTTGGGTTGCTACTGTGGGGTGGATTCGATCCCTGGCCTGGGAACTTCCATGTGCCATGGGCGTGGACAAAAAGTAATAAATCAATAAATAAGTAAAAAGAGAGACATGGAGGCTTAGAACACAAACCAGTGCAGTTCCAGATATAAGGCTGATCCTGTGAACCCTGTGACCCCCTCTCTTTGGCTGACTGACTTGGGTTCAGCTCTGAGGGAGATAGGCAGCTGGAGCAGTGACCAACACCAGGCGTGGAGAGGCTTGGGGTGTTCTTACCTTTCTTTCCCCACCTCCCTCAGGGCACTCACACTGCCTTTGATTTTCGTCACAGACTTGGGTCATCATTCATAGCAGCGGCATCTCTCTTTTGCCCTCTTGTCAAAGGGCAGCTATCAGGGATGCAGGCCTCCCTTTGGTTTGAAGAGAGGCTAAAGGGCATGACCAGCAGGTTTCTCTTTCCTGAGCGCTGGATTCGGCCAAGAAGCTGACCCATCTGTGTTTCTCAAACTTTGGTCTGTTTTTTAATGCCTCTGTGGGTTGGCCACTCTGTATGTGGCTTACTGTGAACGATTTCTTTTAAACTTAAATTTTACTTATTTATTTATGTATTTGTTTATTTATTTCACATATAGTTGATTTACAATGCCATGTCTTTTTTTTTTTTTTTTTTTTTTTTTTTTTTTTTTTGCTGCCATGCAGCATGTGGAGTTTCTAGTCCAAGGATCAGATTTGAGATGCAGCTATGGCAACACTGGCTCCTCAACCCATGGTGCCGAGCCAGCGATTGAACCTGTGTCCCAGTGCTCCCTAGATGCCGCCAATCCTGTTGCACCACAGCAGGAACTCCTATTATGTCTTTTTTTTTTTTTTTGACACACCCACAGCATGTGGAAATTCCCCAGCTAGGGATTGAACCCAAGCCACAGATGTATCCTGAGCTGCAGCTAGTGACAATGCTGGATTCTTAACCCACTGAGCCATGAGGAAACTCCCAATGTTGCATCTTTTAATCTTTTCAATAGCCTCTGGAGATTGATAGTGATCCTGACTTACAGCTGAGCAAAGTGCTGTCCAGAGAGGGAGTCCCTGTGCTTGTGGAACCCAGCTTGTATTAGTGTGGCAGCTCTTTTTTCCTCGGTTAATTTTGTTCAGAAAATTGTTTTATAAATTGATTTTTTTTTTTTTTGGTCTTTTTGTCTTTTGAGGGCCGCACCCATGGCATATGGAGGTTCCAGGCTAGGGGTTGTAACAGAGCTGCCAATGCCACAGCCACAGCAATGCCAGATCCAAGCCGTGTCTGTGACCTACACCATAGCTCATGGAAACGCTGGATCCTTAACCCACTGAGCAAGGTCAGGATCAAACCTGCAACCTCATGGTTCCTAGTCAGGTTCGTTTCCGCTGTGCCACAAGGGGAACTCCCTATAAATTGTTTAATAAATTGTTTTACAAAGCAGTTTCTGCTTTATCCATGGGGAAAGAGTCACTCTGGCTGACTTATTTTTTACTGTTCTAGGCTGGTCACGTCTGTGGAGACGACGTGGACCTCATAGATGGGCAGCCGACGGGCTCCGTGAGGATTTCGTTTGGATACATGTCCACACTTGAGGATGCCCAGGCCTTTCTCAGGTTCATCATAGCCACCTGGCTGCACCCGTCTCTCAGCCAGCCTCTCCTTCTAGCCACCCCCAGGCAGGCAGGAGCCCCGCCAGCTGAGATGGAGGCTCAGAACACCATGTCTGCCACCATGGACAGAGGCGGCCTCTCTCCTCAGGAAGATGCTCTCGCAGACCCTGGGGTTTGGAACAGCTCACCCACCACTGTGGATGCTGTGACTTTGTGCCTACCTCTGCTGGAGGCCACCAGAACCCAGCAGACCCCTTCAGAGAAAACTGCAGGCATCCCCGGTGGGGGTCTTGGGTCACATGTTGTCACCAACCTTTACCTCTACCCGATCAAATCCTGTGCTGCCTTTGAGGTAAGGGGTTTAGGGGTAGCTGATTAACCTGCTTCTTTTTTGTTTACTTTATAATGTTATTTTTTTTGGTAAAGCAAAGAAAAAAGTGTAGGAAGTGAAGAAAAATGTGCAGAAAAAATGTGCAAAAAACCAAAATCATATTAGCCACTCTCATTCTGCCTTTTTTGGTTTGGGCTGAATTTTTTTTTTGTCATGCTTGTGGCATGTGGAATTTCCCAGGCCAGAAATCAAATCTAGACCAGCAGTGACCTGAGCCACCGCAGTAACAACACCAGATCCTTAACTCGCTGAGCCACAAGAGGACTCTGGTTTGGGCTGACTTTGAACATGGCTCTGCTTTCAGGAACCCCTGATAGGACCCTGTTTCTGAGTGTGAACACTGAGCTACTATTAATACGGATGTGACTTTCACTGAATGGGTGTGTTGGCTCCCTGCTGAAGCTTTGTTTCATTTGATCCTTAAAAGAGTAATAGAGGGGCTTGGTAATATCCCCATTTTATAGATATGGAGCCTGGAGACTATTGAAGTTAAGCACTTTGCCCAGGTCATGACCCCTAATAGATGACAGAGCAAGGATTTGATCCTGGGTCTGCTGACTCCTTGGACCCATGATGTCAGGACTCTGTTCCACTCAGCTCTCCCTCTGGAAGTGAACATTATGAAATGAGCTAGCCTTGCAGTTACCAGAGCGGGAGACTAGAGTGCCTACCTTGGTCAACCAGTTGGCCCTGGCTCCCCCTGCCATAGACAGACTTTCTATGAGGCTGTCTTTCTATGGTCTGTATGTCCCAAGTTCCAGGCAAAGTTCCCAGACTCCTGAGCCTCTGGGATGACAGAGGGCCCCGGTCAGACATACCATGGTCAAGGCTGTTGGTCATCTGCATTTTGGGCTGGTCACACAGGAGCGTGTCCTATCTGAGACCATAAACGAGCAAGTTCACCGCCACTTCCGAATGGAGACAGACGAGGAGGATCGGGACTCTGTTTTCACTTATGAGCCATGTCCCACAGAGTAGCCACGTTGCACAGATAGTGTGGTGGGAATTAGTGTCCCCTTTTACAGTTGAGAACCTCAAAACTCACTAAGGTTTCATATTCTAATAAAGGTCGTCTATCCTTCTATCCTGCTCATTCAGAAAGTATATACTAAGCACATGCTACGTGCCGGGCCCTGGGCCTGCACCTGCTGTGCGGTGATGAGCGAAATGGACATGGTTCCTGCCCTTAGGGAGAGCACTGTCTCAGAAGGAAAACAGACACTTCAAACACATATCTATTTGCCTATCTATCTACCTGTAGCTACCTATCTACCTATTTATCTATGTATCTATCTACCTATCCAACTCAATCATCCCTCTTGTAGCCTTGATTTCAGATTAATGCCTCCAGTTCCAATCCAACAACACAGGATTTATTTAGCCATCTCCTTTCTTTTTCTTTTTCTTTTTCTTTTTTTTGGTCTTTTTGCCTTTTCTAGGGCTGCTCCTGTGGCATATGGAGGTTCCCAGGCGAGGGGTCGAATCGGAGCTGTAGCCACCAGCCTATGCCAGAGCCACAGCAACGCAGGATCCGAGCCGTGTTTGCAACCTACACCACAGCTCACGGCAACTCCAGATCCTTAACCCACTGAGCAAGGCCAGGGATCAAACCCGAATCCTCATGGTTCCTCGTCGGATTCGGTAACCACTGCACCACAACGGGAACTCTTTAGCCGCCCCCCTTTCTGCACTTATAAATCCTGTGAGAAACCTGGCTCCCATTGTCCTCAGTGAATACTTATTTGCTCAACGCCCTCTGTAACCAAAACCCCAGTGCACCATCTGAAAGCTAATCCCTCACAGGCCAGCTTCCCTCCTTAGCACTGACACCGGCTGAAAGCTTGGCTCAGACAAAGAGGAAGAAGGAAGGAAGAAGCCGGTAAATTCAATGTTTAGATGACAAATCAAAGAAAATGATAAACATAGTCCAACAGATAGGTGTGAAGAACTGTGACGAGCCTGAGACTTTGCCCTCCTTGCAAGCTCACAAGCCAGCCTGCCACTGTTTCACAGGTGCTGACAAAAGACATGGGATTCCTGGGTCAGAGATAAAGGACTTTATTTATTTATTTATTTTGTCTTTTTGCCATTTCTAGGGCTGCTCCTGAGGCATATGGAAGTTCCCAGGCTAAGGGTCGAATTGGAGCTGCAGCCGCTGGCTTACACCAGAGCCACAGCAATGCAGGATCCGAGCCGAATCTGCAACCTACACCACAGCTCACGGCAACGCCGGATCGTTAACCCACTGAGCAAGGGCAGGGACCGAATCCGCAACCTCATGGTTCCTAGTCAGATTCGTTAACCACTGAGCCATGACAGGAACTCCAGAGATAAAGGATTTTATACTCACAGCCCAGCAGGCAGCATGAGCTTCATGTCTGTGTTGCTTCCCTTACCCCCTAAGTCCCAAGAAGGGGTACAGAGGGGCCTAGGTGGATGCTGTACTCATCCTGTTAAGGAACCCCTAACTCAGGAAGTATGACTCTTTCACAATAGGATGCAAGCCAACCTTTGTAATCTCTGGTCAGGGAGGAGCCATTATCTTTGTGATACTGGAGCTGTTCCCTCTATGAATGTCCTGGAAAAGACAACTGGAACAAAAAGTGAGGCTTTCGGCTTCTTAGACATGCAGAAATGTGAGATCCATGGAGAAATACCTCCTAATAATAGATTGCCTTCTAAAAGTTATCCATAATTCAAAACATGTTTTCCTATAGAAATAATGATTAAATATAATGGTGGTTTCTTGGCTTAGCCACAAAAGTGTCTATAGACCGTAATATTGCTGAACTTGAACAGAGGCAGCCATAGTCTATGGGGAGAGGTTATCTGACATACCAGGCAAGGGAAGGGCAGAGGTAGAGGGCTTAAGATCTAGGGATCATCTGATATATTTTAGTGCCTTTACATTTTATTTATTTATTTATTTATTTATTTATTTATTTATGTCTTTTTAGGGCCACATCTGCAGCATATGGAGGTTCCCAGGCTAGGGGTCTAATTGGAGCTACAGCTGCCGGCCACAGCCACAGCAATGCCAGATCCGAGCTGCGTCTGCAACCTACACCACAGCTCATGGCAACGCTGGACCCTTAACCCATGGAGCGAGGCCAGGGATGGATCACATCCTCATGGATGCTGGTCGGGTTCATTGACCAATGAGCCGTGATGGGAACTCCTCACTTGATATTTTATTATTACCCAATCCTATGGGAAATAATAAGGTCCATTTTACATATGACAAGGCCAAGAGTCAGGAAGGTTAGTAAGTTGTCCAAGACTAATAGCTGGCTGAAGTGAGATTTAAACCCAGGTTTATCAATCTTCGAAGGGCCCTCCCAACGCGCCCCCCCCGCCCGCCTCCCCCCGCACCACTCTTCTGCTTCTTGGATGCAGGGCTCGCGGTGACCTTTGCCTTGACATCCTTCCTCCTTGAGTTCTGCACCCTCGTCCTGTGGCCTGCAGCTCCTCTCCTTTGCTTTCCTGGATGCCTCAGTCTTCCCTGAGATCTGTCCCTCAAGGACCCACCCCAAGGTATATCAAGATTAAAAATTGCTTTCTGTTTTTCATTACCCTCCATCGAAGTGTTCAGATTCCTCTGGGGGAGTTGATCTGAGTGCTTGGGGGGAAACTGGATGAAATAGATTCATAATTAGTGCAAGAATATTGGTCTCTTAATCATAACTCTTTCAAAAGCATTTCGGCAGGGGGGCCTACACCCTTCTTTATCAGACAGCTGGCTCCAAAAGAGCCCTCTCTGTGGGGACTACTGTGTGTGCAGTGCTGGAAACAGCTGGTGCACCCTATGGACAGAACTCCTGCAGAGACCTGGTTACACATCATTGACATCTCATTAGTTTTCCTCTAATGTTCTTTTTCTGGTCTGGATCCCATCCAGGGTGCCGTGTTACATTTAGCTCTCGTGTTTCCTTAGGCTCCTCTGGGCTGTACCAGTTTCTCAGACTTTTGTTTTTGTTTTTTATAACCTTGACAGTTTTGAGGAATGCTGGTCATGTATTTTCTAGGATATCTGTCCATTTGGAGTTTGTCTGATGTCTTTCTATAGATGGGGTTATGTTCTTTGAGGGGAAGGACGACAGAATTAAAAGGCTTTTGTCATCATATCACAGTACACACGATCAGCATGACTTACCTCTGTTGAAGTCATCCTGGGTCTCCTAGTGTTTGCCGTGTTTCTTCACTGTAAAGTTCCCCCCCTACCCTACTCCATACTGTTCTCTTTGGAAGCAAGTCACTAAGTATAGCTCACATTTAAGGGGTAGGGAGTTATTCTTTACCTCCATTTTTTTTTTTTTTTTTTGCTTTTTAGGGCCACACCCATGGCATTTGGAGGTTCCCAGGCTAGGGGTCGAATCGCAGCTGTAGCCATCGGCCTACACCACAGCCACAGCAACGCAAGATCCAAGCCGCACCTGCGACCTACATCACAGCTCACCGCAATGCTGATCCTTAGCCCATTGAGCAAGGCCAGGGATCGAACCCGAGTCCTCATGGATACTAGTCTGATTCATTACCACGTTGCCACCACAGGAGCTTTTAATCTATTCTTTACCTTCTTGTGTGGGAACATCTACATCAATCATTTAGGATTCTTCTATATGAGAGATTGACGTTTTCTACTTATTTTTTTATTTACATGCTTATGTACCAGTATGGACTCGTGGGCCTTTATTTTATACTTTGGGTTATAATCTAATACTACATTATTATTATTACTATTATTATTTTTTTTCTTTCTTTTATTTATTATTACTATTATTATTAAAAATTTTATAGTTTCAGCCATTGGGCACAGTAGGTTGACTCCTGCATCCCTTTCGCATACTTCCAATGTTTTTTTTCTCATTCTTTAAAGTTTTATTACAGTGTAGTTGATTTATAATGTTGTGATGATTTCTGCTGTACAAAAAAAGTGATTCAGTTCTATGTATACATACATGCCTTCTCTTTCAGATTCTTTTCCCACATAGATTATCACAGAATATTGGATAGATGTCTTTGTGCTATGAAGCAGGTCCCCACTGGCCAAGCATTCCGTATACCTCACTGTGTTTATGCCTATCCCAAACCCCCAGTCCATCCCTCCCTCGCCACCTGCCTACCTTGATAAATAACCATAGGTTTTTCTAAGTCTGTGAGTTTCTGTTCTACAAATATGTTCAGTCTGCTGAATTCCTCTGCATTTGTACAGCTGCTGTGCAATAAATGTTAAGATCATTTTTGAGGAGTCCAGGATTGAAATACATTGACCTTTTTTGTTTAGGTGATCAGGTGGCCTCTTGGAAATCAAGGGCTACTGTATGACCGGAGCTGGATGATTGTGAATCACAATGGCATTTGCCTGAGTCAGAAGCAGGAGCCCCGGCTGTGCCTGATCCAGCCCATCATTGACCTGCAGCGAAGGGTCATGGTCATCAAAGCCCAAGGTGTGAAAACTTGAGTGTTGAGGTCCCCAACTGTAAATGTGGATTTATCTGTTTTTCCCTTGGTTATGTGATTTTGCTTCACTTAATATTATTATGTCTTCTTGGTGAATTATTCCCTCTTTAAGTAATGCTCCTCTTTATACGTGGTAATTTTCTTTGTTCCGAAGTATGAAGTATGAAATTCTTTGTCTGATATTAATATATCATTATTAGAAGTTAATATGCCTATTTACATAGAACATGAAAGGAAATATTCACATCAGTAAAACTAAGAGCAATTCAGAAAAAATATTGGTTAGAACACTGATATACAAAAATGAATAATGTTTCTTTATTATATAGCAAATTAAAACATTAATAGAAAAAAGGAACTCAAAATATGCCAATAAACTATTATATAACAAGAAATGTGCAAAAAAAAAAAAAATTCAGGAGTTCCATTCATGGCTCAGTGGTTATGAATCCGACTAGTGTCCATGAGGATGAGGGTTCTATCAAGGCCTTGCTCAGTGGGTTAAGGATCTGGAGTTGCTGTGGCTGTGGTGTAGGTCGAAGATGCAGCTCAGATCTGGCATTGCTGTGGCCTGTGGTGTAGACTGGCAGCTATAGCTCTGATTCGACCCCTAGCCTGAGTCAAGCCAGCAAGCAGTGTGGCTGGAGGGCCCAGGTGGGCCACACAGGAGGAGTCCACAGAGTAGGGGCTGCCACACATTCTCCGCAGGTGTCTTAGCTTCCCAGTTCCCTATATTTTTAATGAATCAGTAAGGAGGAGAGGGAGCACAGAGGGGTGGCAGGCCTTAGCCGTTCCAGGCTTTATCAAAGGTCTTTCATTCTTCAGTGGCCTCAGATCAGTTTCCATTAGTTTCTTCCACATATTTCATTCTAAATTTGTTTGAAGAATGAATACCACTTTAGCTGAGAACTGGGTACAGGAGTGTTTATTCTTTTTTTTTTTTTGTCTTTTTGCCATTTCTTGGGCTGCCCTGCAGCATATGGAGGTTCCCAGGCTAAGGGTTGAATCGGAGCTGTAGCCACCAGCCTACGCCAGAGCCACAGCAACGCAGGATCCGAACCGCATCTGCAACCTACACCGCAGCTCACGGCAATGCCAGATCCTTAACCCACTGAGCAAGGGCAGGGATCGAAGCCAAAACCTCATGGTTCCTAGTCGGATGCGTTAACCACTAGCCACGACGGGAACTCCTAGGAGTGTTTATTTTTTAGACCATTATGTACATGTGTTCTACACTCCTTTGTATGTGTGACGTATATAGCAATTTTTAAGAAAAGAATAGCTTCCCAATGCGGACATAGAAATAGGTTTTTTTTTCGTTGTTGGTTTTTTGGTGATAGTGATGATTGATGCAGGAATCCAATTGGATGCTGACTCCTAGGGGCTACTAAGAATTGACACTATGCTGACATTTTTACAGACTGAGCCTTTATTCCTGCCTATTTCTAAAAGATCTAAGGTAGCTTAGAGAGCAATGGCATCAGGATGTGCAGTCATCCAGAGGTAGAGAAATCTTTCAAAGGGCTTTTTAGTGTCCCAGGGACTATGGATGTGACTGGCCTAGTGCAGGGTCTCCTAGGAGACAGTTGCTCAATGTACACGTTGTTGGTGGTACCAGTAATGATGAAGAGAATCTCTGTGTTATAAAGGGTTTCCAAGAGCCAGCCACTTATTTGATTCAACCAGTTTCCAGGGTCATTAAAATTCTTGTGTATTTCACAGTAATGGACTTTTTTTGGACATACTTTTTCTCTTTGTGCGATGATAAACTTGTCTCTAACCTTTGTTCATTAGGGATGGAGCCCATAGAGGTGCCGCTTGAGGAAAACAGCGAAAGGGCTCAGATCTGCCAAAGCAAGGTCTGTGCAGACAGGTGAGGCTGGGGCAGTTGAAACTGGGGCCCATCTGCAGGGTGGCTCAGAGTGGGAAGAGAGCCACCCTGTATCATCGCTCAGTCCTCAGCTGCACTCTCTGTCCAGTCTGCTGCCGCTTCCCCTGGCACGCTCCACTCCAGCCACAGTAGCTCCTGGATCTTCCTTAATCCTGCAAGCATGCTCTGACCTTGGGACTTTGCATTTGCTGTTCCCTCTGCCTGGAATGCTTTTCCCCATAGGGCTCACTCCCTCACTTCCATTGGGTCGCTGCTGAAAATCCTCTTTCTCAGAAGGGCCTCAAGACCTCTTGACCAGTCCCTCCCCCTCTACTTGCTCTGCTGTATCTTCTCCTTCTTGTTAAATTTTCCCCAACATTTATTTTCAGTTGCTCCTGCTAGAGTGCTGACCTCCACAGGGCAGGACCATCTCTATTGCTCCCTATAGAGTCTGCAACAGTGTGGTGTGGAAGGGGAAGATGGGGGCGTTAGTTCAGAGGAGGCAGAGTGGAACTTGGCTGGGGTGGCTTCAGGGGAGTGGTGAGGCATAGGACCTGATTCACATCTTCTTTTTTTTTTTTTATTTTTCACCCATGACATATGGAAGTTCCAAGGTTAGGTGTCAAATCGGAGCTACAGCTGCTGGCCTACAGCAATGCCAGGTCCAAGCCGTGTCTATGACTTACACCACAGCTCATGGCAATGCCGGATTGTTAGCCCACTGAGTGAGGCCAGGGATCAAACCCACATCCTCATGGATACTAGTTGGGTTTGTTACTGCTAAGCCATGATGGGAACTCCTGGACCGAGCACTTTTATATGCCACAGGTGTGGCCACAAAAAAAAAAAAAAAAAAAAAAAAAGGAAGAAAGGGAGGGAGAAAGCAAGCAAGCAAGCAAAGCAAAACAAAGCAAAGAAAATGGATTTAGGTGCATCTCTCAAAGCACCAGAGAGAATGTCCACAAAGTGAGGTTTCATTCTTCCCTCCCCTTTCTAGATCTGAAAGGCAGCTATTTTTCCCAGTAAAAATTAAGGATAAGATATACATTCAATAACATCTATTTTGTAATCCCACTGTAAGCTATTAGTAGTTTTGTATTAGTAGTTCTGATAATGTGAAAATTATAATTAAAAAGTTTTAAGTTCTGTTTTTAAATTCTAGAAGTTTGAAGAGTTTTTAAAAAACCAGATCAAGGAGTTCCCGTCGTGGTTCAGCGGTTAACGCATCCGACTAGGAACCATGAGGTTGTGGGTTCGATCCCTGGCCTTGCTCAGTGGGTTAAGGATCCGGCGTTGCTGTGAGCTGTGGTGTAGGTTGGCATCTACAGCTCTGATTAGACCCCTAGCCTGGGAACCTCCATATGCTGCAGGTGCGACCCTAGAAAAAGATAAAATAAAACACACAAACCAAAAAAACCCCAGATCAATAGATACATTGGTGACTTACGGGCATAGTTTTTTTCGCTGTTGTTGTTGTTTTTTTTTTTTTTTTTTTTTGTTTTAGAAACCAAACATATCAGTTCACATAGTGTGGCCTCGAGAGAAAATATTCCGGTCAGGCCCCTATTCCAGTAAAAAACCAGGACGTGGGTCTGGGTTCAAGAACTTATTTATTTTTTTATGCTTTTTAGAGCCACACCTGTGGTATATGGAAGTTCCTTGGCTAGACAGCTGCTGGTCTACATCACAGCCACAACAACTTGAGATCTGAGCTGCATCTGTAACTACAGCAAAGCTCATGGCAACGCGGGATCCTTAACCCACTGAGTGACGCCAGGGATCAAACCTTCATCCTCATGGATTCTAGTCGGATTCATTTCCACTGAGCTGCAACGGGACCTCCACTAGAACTTCTTAAAGCAAACTAATGTTCTAGAAGCTCTTAAATTCCAAGCATTTTGGCTCTCAGTCAGTATAAGTAATATATATAAGGTCTGTCAGGAGGATTTTTCGAGCTTTTTATTTATCTGAAAGCTTCGCATAAGCTCCAGCTCTTGGGTCTTCCCATGCCTTGGAAATCTCTCCGCAGTTTCCTAAGCACATCTATCACTTTAGGTTTCCATCTTGCTGGGGGCTTCATTCATGCATTATATTATCTACATTATATTATCTAACTTTTTGCCAGCTTGATTATTTAAAGGAGTACTATATAACATTCACCATCTTTCTCTTTTTGGCCAGGGTGAATGCTTACGATTGTGGAGAAAAAATTTCAGCCTGGTTGTCAAGGTTTTTTGGCCGTCCATGTCATCTGATCAAACAAAGTTCAGACTTTCGAAGAAATCCGAGGAGAAAACATGGCAAAGGTATCACATTTCGGTTTGCTTTTTAGAAGGGGACAGTAACTGGGCATCAAAGCCCACAAAATGAGCTGACAGGGCAGCTGCTCAGGAGCAGACAGTGGATGGGGGTGGTCAGCCTCTGGTAGAAAGGCGCCACGGTGATCCTGGTCAGCAGGACCTGTTTCATAGTCTCCAGGATGACCCTAGGGAGGCTGGGGTGGGCTGGTAGCCTGCTGCTTCACTTCTGCTTAAGCACTCTGCCTCAGTCCTACATGTTTAGAAGCACAGTTTAGTTTTTGTTAAATAAAAACATTGGTAGCTCTCTATGTCCTAAGGAAACCTGGGTTTCTAGTCTTGGCTCCAACACCAAGTGGTTGTGAGAACTTGGCACATCCTTGAACATCATTGTGCTCAACTTCGGTAGACTTCAACTACTTAGACTTAAGAGCTTTGGAGTTCCTGTAGTTGGCTCAGTGATAATGAACCCAACTAGGATCCATGAGGATGGAGGTTCGATCCCCTGGCTTCGCTCAGTGGGTCAAGGATGTAGTGTTGCCGTGAGCTGTGGCTCAGATCCCGAGTTGCTGTGGCTGTGGTGTAGGCCAGCAGCTGTAGCTCTGATTGGACCCCTAGCCTGGGAACTTCCATATGCCACCTGTGCAGGTCTAAAAATAAATAAATAAGTAATTCTTAAAAAAAAGTTTTGACAGCTTTTGCTACCGTAAGCTCTTGCGAGGATAAAATGAGGACAGCAGAGAAGGAAGTGCTTTGAGCTCATATGGGAAGAAGAGAGCCTTTTCAGGTGTCTGCTCAATGGCACCATCTCAGGGGAGCCTTGCCTGACTCCTTAAAACCAGAACCCCTATCAGAACCTCCCCAGCTCATTCCGTGTTTTTATTTTTCTCTGTGGTACTTTTCACATCCTATAGGCCATGCATTATGCTCAGTTATTATGTTTATGTTCTGCCTTCCCTCTCATAGAACATAAGCTCTGTGAGGGAGGGATTTTTCTCTGCTTTGTCCAGTGCTGCCTCCCTGGTGCTTAGAACAGACCTAGGACATAGTAGTTGCTTAATAAATACTAGGTGAAAATGAGTGACTAGATAGCTGTTACGCTACTGGTTTGTGCCTGGCTTAGTCATTAGCTCCCAGAAAGACTGGATTGTAAATCTACACTTGGAGTGAATCATGGAGGGCTTCAGGAAAGAGGTGAGTTTGGAGCTGCCTCTCAATAGGAGTGTAGGAGTTTTCCAGGCAGAGAGAAGCCAAAAGATCACCAGGAGCAGCATGGCAGGGCTTGGCATTGCATGGGCTCAGAGAAAGGTTGAGGAGGGTTGAATGTGGGGCGGGGAGTGATGGGACAGATCTGGGGAGAAGAGATGACTGTGCTGCTGAGGAGTCTACAAACACTATCTCATGGTGGGGGACTCATTGAAGAGTTCTACACTGGGGAGTTTCACGATGTTGCTTGCATTAGGAAGACACTCCCTGTGAGATGAAGAGGCTGCATTAGAAAGGGAGAGGAAGGAAGTAAAGGGGCCAGGGAGGAGGCAGCAGTGACTGTCCTAGTGGGAGATGAGGACCTGGATAGGCAAAGGTCTATGCAGGGTAAATCTGTCACCTCTTTCATATGAGATCAGGGAGTGTCAGCTTGTGAATATTATACTTTGAGGGTACCATTAATGGTGGAGGGCTCTCTGATGGTCTAGGTCTTTGAACTTTTTTGTGTTGTTATACCTTGGAAGAAATTTTTTTAAACTACACGACCTCTTTACATTGTCATCTAAATTAAAAAAATAGTTCAGGAGCTCCCATCATGGCTCAGTGGTTAATGAATCCACCTAGGAACCATGAGGTTTGGATTTGATCCCTGGCCTTGCTCAGTGGGTTAAGGATCTGGCGTTGCCGTGAGCTGTGGTGTAGGTTGCAGACACAGCTCGGATCCCGCATTGCTGTGGCTCTGGCGTAGGCCGGCAGCTACAGCTCCAGTTGGACCCCTAGCCTGAGAATCTCCATATGCCGCAGGAGCGGCCCTGGAAAAGGCAAAAAGACACACACACACACACACACACACACACACACACACACACGTCTAAACAGTTGCAAAGGATGTGATTTCCAGCACATTGTCAACATATGTTACCTTGGAGATACTGCAGTTTGGAGTCTAGATTATCACAATATAGAGAGTCACACATTTTTTTTTTTTTTTTGGTTTCCCAGTGCATATAAAAGTTATGTTTACACTTACTGTAATCTATTAAGTGTGCAATAGCATTATGTCTAAAAATCAGGGTATGTACCTTAATTAAAAGTGCTTTTTTTTGCTGAAAAATGCTAACCACCATCTGAATCTTCAGCAAGTCATAATAACACCAAAGACCACTGATCACAGATCACCATAACAAATAGAATATTGAGAAAAAGTTTGAAATATGGTGAGAATTGTCAAAATGCAACACAGAGACATGAAATGAGCAAATGCTGTTGGAAAAATGGTGCCATAGATTTGCTCAATGCAGGGTTGCCACAAAAACTTCAATTTGTCAAAAACTTAATATCCGTGAGGCATGATAAAGTGAAACGCCAATATAACAAGGTATGCCTGTCATCATTTAAAATTGAAACGTGTACATTTCCCTTGTAAATATAAGCCATGGGAATCTCAGTACCATGGTATTTGATTCTTATGAGTATTAAAAAACATGTATATGAAAATTTTGTTTGTTTTTTGTCTTTTTAAGGCCGCACACGTGGCCTATGGCAGTTCTTAGTCTAGGAGTGGAACTGGAGCTATAACCGACAGCCTACACCACAGCCACAGCATTGCTGGATCTGAGCTACACCTGTGACCCACACCACAGCTCGCAGCAATGACAGATCCTTGACCCATTGAGCAAGGCCAAGGATCTAACCCACATCCTCATGGATACTAGTCATATTCGTTACCACCGAGCCACAACAGAAACTCTGAACAAACGGTTTTTTAATGTACAGAGAGATGCACGACTTTAATGTACAATTTTATTTCTCTCCTCTTCTTTCTTCAACCTGTATTTCCTTTCCACCTCTTTCATGGAATCTTATCTTAGTATGAGATACCTTATGCTTAAAAATCTTTCCTTGATCACTTTATTCATATTTAACTGAAAGTAAAATTATCTATACATTGAAGTGTATAAATTTAAAAAAAATGTTACTGTGATCATAGAGTCTCAGTGTTTTCTGAGTTGAGGTCTTTTTTTTTCTTTTTAGGGCCGCACCCTCAGCATATGGAGGTTCCTAGGCTAGGTGTCCAATCAAGAGCTACAGCTGCTGGCCTACATCACAGCCACAGCAACACAGGATCCGAGCCACATCTGTGACCTACGCCACAGCTCACAGCAACACCAGATTCCTGACCCACTGAGCGAGGCCAGGGATCGAACCCACATCCTCACGGCTACTAGTCAGATTCATTTCTACTGCGCCACGACGGAAACTCCCTGGTTAAGTTCTTATCAGAATTTTTAATAGTACACCAATGAGTAAAGCAACAAAAATTATTATAAATTCCAAAAAAATAGTTTGTAAACATAACCAAAAATTGTTGAAAATGCATCTCTTAATGAGATGGCCGGCTTCCTGTGATTAATTCCCACGTCCACGAGCGTAAAGATCAGAATAGCAGGTGCTCAACACTGGTTTTCTTCTGAAGAGTCAGAAGTCAGTAAAGAGCTAGGGGTGAAGGGGTTCCGTTAACACACTTGTCACTCAAACCTTTCTTCGGAGGCACAGGGATCTAACTTTAGGATGACTTTAATCATCTGTCACTTGACAGCTTAATTAGTTGCGGCAGTTTTGTGGATAGTAAAGAGTTGGAACCTATCTGACCCACGGGACAATCATTCACCCCAGCTTAAGAGACTTTTCTTTTCTCAGCACAGACCCCAGGGTTTTGAATAGGGCTTTTGTTTTCTACCCTGGAGATTTTTAGCTCCCTGGGGGCAATGGGCCAGAGAGGAGGTTCGGCCTTTCCTTTGTGAAGAGTGAGAAGGGCCTTTTGTGGAGGGGCCTCGGATGGCACCTTGCTGCTCTGATGGGGCCCGTTTTAGCAAAGGAGTCATGGAAGTAGAGGAGCTGGAAAGAGTGTCTTGGAGGTATCCATTCTTTGGTACTCTGGGGTCCACAGACCTGCTTTGGAGACAACTTACTAGGTTTTGGCCCAGACAACACCCCCTTTTTTTGCCCTGGCTTATCTGGCAGCATACAAACCTTCCCAGGCCAGGGACTGAACTCGAACCATAGCAGTAACCTGCACCACAGCAGTGACAATGCCAAGTCTTTAACTTCTAGGCCACCAGGGAACTCCCCAGTCAACCCTGTTTATCAACATCTTATATAAAGACAGCTATGACATGGCCAACAAATGGGAGACAGAAGCTGGGTGACAGACTATTGCAGCTCTGGATGCCCTTGATATTTTCCCCTACTCATGTTTTTTTTTTCTTTTAGTAGTTTTGTTTTGTCTTTTGTTTTGTTTTATTTTATTTTATTTTATCTTTTTAGGGCCTCACCCACAGCACATGGTAGTTCCCAAGCTAGGGGTCAAATCGGAGCTGTAGCTACTGGCCTACACCACAGCCACAGCACCAAATCTGAGCGGTGTCTGCAACCTACACAGCATTTCTCTGCCACTCAGGATCTTAAACAACTCACTGGGGTCAGGGGTCAAACCCGCATCCTCATGGGTACTAGTTGGGTTTGTTACTGCTGAGCCACAATGGGAACTCCTCTTTGCGGAAGTTTTAAACCTTGTATTATTTATATCTTTTTTTGAAGTTATTAAAATTTTTTTTATTAGAGTATAGTTGATTTACAGTGTGTCAATTTCTGCTCTACAGACCCAGTCATATATCTATATCTATATATATATAGATATAGATATATATATATAGATATATACACACACACATTCTCATACTATCTTCCATCACGTTCTAGCCTAAGAGACTGGATACAGTTCCCTGTGCTGTACAGTAGCACAGTACATTAGTACTCATTGCTTATCCATTCTAAGTGTAATAGAAAGCTTGTATTATTCATTTCTACAGTCAATATTTCATCTGTACACAAAAGCAAAACCCGACTTTTCCCTGAGTAGATTCTTTGACCGGATTCAGAAGCTCCTCCTAAGCCCGTGACCCTCAACATGACCACTCTCTCTTTTTTCTTGAAGAAGGGCCTCCCCCAACTTCCCCAGCTCCAACTCTCAGCCCCATCTCTCCTCCTTTGTTTCCTCCAAATCTCCTTTGCTGAAATAATTTAACTTCAGCATTTTATTTAATTTATTCTGGATTAGTAACAGAATATTCTAGAAGCTCATTTTCTTTTTTCTTTTCTTTTTTTTAGGGCTGCACCCATGGCATATGGAGGTTCCCAAGCTATGGGTCAAATCGGAGCTGCAGCTGCCAGCCTATGCCACAGCCACAGCAACACCAGATCCAAGCTGTGTCTTTGACCTACACCACTGCTCATGGCAACGCCAGATCCTTAACCCACCAAGAGAGGCCAGGGTTCGAACTGGCATCCTCATGGATACTAGTCAGATTAGTTTCCAGTGAGCCACGATGGGAACTCCTCTTTCTGGTTTTAAGAAGTTTGAGCCATGCTTAGAACATTTGTATTATTTCCAGGGCACTATTTTTTTTCCCTTGTAGAAATAGTCTCTATTATTTGAAAGTGCAAATCAATGGCAGCACTATTCATTTGCATTCCAAGGAAGCAACTCTTCTTTTAAAATTTATTTAATTTTAATTATTAAATTTATGTATAATTGACATGCACCATCATATTAGTTTTAAGCATTCAGCATAATAATTTGATATTTGTATGTATTGCAAAATGATCATTACAGTGAGTTTAGTTCTGTCACCACATATAGTTTTGCACATTTGTTCCTTGTGGTGAGATTTGCTCTCTTGGCAGCTTTCAAATATGCAATACAGTATTATTAACTATAGTTACCACACAATACATTGTACCCCAGGACTTACTTATCTTGTAATTGGAAGGTTTGTGTGTTTTGACCCCCTTCATCCATTTCGCCCACCCTACCCCCTGCTTCTGGCAACCATCAGTCTGTTCTCTGAGTCTATGAGCTTGTTTTGTTTTGTTGTGTTTTGTTGTTTTGTTTTATTTTTAGATTCCATGTGTAATACATAATATTTGTCTTTCTCTGACCTTTCATTTAGCATAATGTCTTCAGAGTCCATCTATGGTGTCAAATGGCAAAAGTTCTTTTTTTTTATTGGCCACACCTGCAGCATATGCAAATTCCCTGGCCAGAGACTGACTCTGAGCTGCAGCTGTAGCAGCTGCAGCAATGCTGGATCCTTTAACCCACTGCACCGAGTGGGGGGTCAAACCCACACCTCCGAAGTGACCTGAGCCACTGCAGTTGGGTTCATAACCCATTGTGCCACAGCAGGAACTCCAAGATTTCATTTTTTATGGCTGGACAATATTTCACTGTATTTATATACCACCTTTTCCTTATCCATCAATGGACACTTAGGTTGTTTCCCTATCTAGCAACTCTTCTTTTAAATGCTCTATTGCTTTTAGATCAGCCTGCTTGTACAACAGCCACCCTTTCTCTGGTGAACGAGGCACAGTATCTGCTGATAAACAGATCCAGTGTTTTGGAACTTCAGCGGCAATTAAACAGAAGGTAAGATCCCTTTACTGTTTGCTGTCCACCTTGGAAATAGCAGACAGGTGCAACCACTTGCCCCCTGGGAATGAGCAGGTCAATGCGCCTGGGGAGAAAAGATCTGAGAGTCATGAGTCCACACACTTCACTGAGAAACTGAGGCCCAGAGAAGTTACAACATTTTTAGGCCAGTTCCCATCGATCTTTTAGAGTGTTCTCTCTCTCTCTCTCTCCTCTTTTTTTTTTTTTGGTCCCTTTGCCTTTTCCAGGGCCACTTCTGCGGCATATGGACATTCCCAGGCTAGGGGTCTAATAGTAGCCTTAGCCACCGCCTTACACCATAGCCGCAGCTACACCAGATGCAACCTACACCACAGCTCACGGCAACGCCGGATCCTTAACCCACTGAGCAAAGCCAGGGATCGAACCTGCAACCTCATGGTTCCTAGTCAGATTCGTTAACCACTGAGGCACAACGAGAACTCCTAGAGTATTCTCTTTTATATTTCTGTCATCTTTGATGTCCTCAGGATGCATAGTGAATTCAAACCCTCATTTTAAAATTTTAACTAAATTTTTTTTTTTTTTTTTTTTTTGCTTTTTAGGGCCACAGCTGCGGCATATGGCAGTTCCCAAAGAGGTTGAATCGGAGCTTCAGCTGCCAGCCTACGCCACAGCCACAGCAACGCAGGATCCTAAACCACTGAATGAGGCCAGGGATGGAATCTCCATTCTCATGGATACTAGACAGGCTCGTTACTGCTGAACCACAACTAGAGCTTCCCAGCCCTCATTTTTTAAATCAGTAATTCTTAACATTTGTTTTGATGGAGTTGCCACTGATTTGACCCAATGTCATTACCCACCTTTCCACTGTCCCCTGGCCCTAGGAGCCTTGCTCTACTTCCGAAGTCATTGCGAGTGCAGAGTAGTTATGAAAGCTTTAAAAGTTGTAATTGAAGACATTATTTGTTTGTGTCATCAGACAGAACTAGCACCCCTGCCTGCTTACTCCCACCCAGTGTTCTCCCTAGGGCCCTGGAAAGGGCAGCTCTAGATTGGTCTTTGTTGGTTTAAGCTGCCTCATTGTTCTTCAGAGGAAATCCTGAAGTCCCAAGGTAATCTGACACCTGGGTGAAAAAGAATCACTCAGCTGTAAGAGTTAGACCAGCAGATTACGGTCCTCACCTGTCAGCACCGCGAGCCAGGGATCCTGTGACTTTTATGTGCCATGTGGTCCTGGGCACATGTGTGCACACACACACAGACATGTACACATACAGCTTAATAAGCAACAAAGATGGACCATTTGTAGTATTTCCTGTTTATAGTCATTGGCAAAAGCATACAACAGGGTTCCCTTGCCAAAGTCCTGCTGGTGCTCTTGGGAGCAGAAGTGACACGGCTCTCTGGTCCCTGGGGCTTCACTGAGTTTTCCTGGCACTGACTCACCATCTTCCTCAGGTACCCAGAGCCCTGGATGGAGCAGGTCTGTGGTTTACTGGGATTCTTGGTGTGGAAAGATAGACAGGGACAGGCTTACTGCAGCCCACGTTCCTATCAGTTGGTTTAGTGCAGGGCTGACAAGCAGCGGGTTAGGAAGGGCAGATGGTCAAAGGTAAGAGGAACAGCCTGTGGCTGGTACCTGGTAAGGGCCCTTGGTTTCTGTTTTCGAATTTGACCGATGCTGTTGTGTGCGTGCTGACGACGATAGCTTTGGGATATAAAACTTTCCCATTTGCAAAGCACAAAGGGAGGGTTTGTATCCTAGACGGTGAATCCAAAGTCAAAGGATTTTAGGACTAGAAAGTGTTAACCCTCTCATTTCCCACGAGGACCCCACAGTCGTCATCTATTGTGGGAACTGCACATGTGACAAAGCTGGACCTGGTTATCCTGGTCCCTGGCTTTTTGTCCTTTTTTCTTTTCTTTTTAGGGCCACACCTGTGGCAGATGGAAGTGCCCAGGCTAGAAGAACTTCCTATTGGAGTTGCAGCTGCCCGCCTGTATCACAGGCACAGCAACGAGGGATCCAAGCTGCGTTTGTGACCTACATGACAGCTCAGGGCAATATCGGATCCTTAACCACTGAGAGAGGCCAGGGATCAAACCCACATCCTCATGGATACTAGTCAGGTCTTAACCCTCTGAGCCACAGTGGGAACTCCATCCTGGTCCGTGGCTTTTCACACAGTATTCATTGTTTGGAAAAGGATTGGGATACATCCCTGGGGCCCCTTACTCTCTCCTAGAGCTTTTCATTTCTGTCTCCAGGGCAAGTTTTTTCCTGTCTTGCTCAAGGAATTTCACCCACCCCCCACCCCGCCAACTTAAATTTTTTTTTTTAAAGTACAACAAAGTGCAAAAATCATAAGGACATAGTTCAGTGAGTGCTTATAGATGTATGTACTCATGTAACTGCTACTCAGATCAGGCAGCGAATTTCTAGGTCCCCAGACCCGCTTCTCAGTTAACCACTGAGATTGCCATTATTTCGGCTTCTTTCACCCTGGGTAGTTTCACCTGTTATTTTTATCTTTGTCTCTTTCTTTCTTTCTTTCTTATTCGGTATTTATTTATGTTCTTTCTTTCTTTCGTTCTTCTTTCTGTCGTTCTTTCTTTCTGTCTTTTCTTTCTTTCTTTCGTTCTTCTCTCCTTCCTTCCTTACTTCACTTCCTCCTTCCTTCCTTCCTTCCTTTCTCCTTCCTCCCTTCCTTCCTTCCTTTTTTCTTCTTTCTTTCTTGGCCACACTCATGCCATATGGAAGTTCCCAGGTAGAGGTCCCAGAGCTGCCAGCTGCCGGCCATACCACAGCAACAACAGATCTGAGCCATGTTGTGACCTACAGTGAAGCTTCCACAACGCTGGGTCCTTAACCACTGGGCCAGCACCAGGGGTGGAACCTGCAGCCTCTCATGGATACTAATTATGTTTGTTGAGCACAACGGTAACTCCTCTTCAAAAAAAAAATTTTTTTTTTGTTTTCTATTTATAGCCACACCTGCAACTTATGGAAGTTTCTGGCCTAGGGGTCAAATCAGAGATGGAGCTGCTGGCCTATGCAAGTATGCCATAGCCACGGGAACACTAGATCTGAGCTGCATCTGCAAGTTACCTGGCGGCTTGCATCAACACTGGATCCTTAACCCACTGAGTGAGGCCAAGGATCAAACCTGCATCATGTCACTGACACTGTAAGGTTCTTAACCCACTGAGTCACAACGAGAAGTCCCAGTTTCACCTTTTCTTGAACTCAGTTTAATGGGATCATACACTGTGCTCTTCTGTTGAAGTTTTCAGATACTTTTTCAGTGTTTTTTTACCTCAGGGGAGGGAGTGCATTGAGGTGCAGGGAGCCATTTTATGGCACCTCGAAGTAGTAAACAAAATTTTAAAACAAGAATGACAAAAGCGTGTGGGAATTCCTGTTGTGGCACAGCAGAAGCGAACCATGAGGTTGCAGGTTCGATCCCTGGCCTCGTTCAGTGGATTAAGGATCTGGCATTGCCATAAGCTGTGGTGTAGGTCACAGACACAGTTCTGATCCTGCATTGCTATGGCTGTGGCATAGGCCAGTGGCTACAGCTCCGATTCAACACCTAGCCTGGGAACCTCCATTATGCCTCAGGTGCAGCCCTAAAAAAGCAAAAAAAAAAAAAATTATAATAGCATATACTTAGTTAAAATTGCAAACAGGATGGAAGTTAGGAAATACAATTTTTTTTTTATTGAGGTGTAACTGACATGTAACATTAGTTTCAGGTATACAACATGATTCCATGTTTGCGTATTTTGAGAAATGATCACAATAAGTCTAGTTAACGTCTGTCACCTGATATGGCTACAATTTTTTTTTCTTGTGATGAGAACTTCTAAGATCTATTCTAACCTTTAAGATTTATTGGGACCTTTTAAATATGCATTATGGTGTTTTTGATAATACGGTGTGATTAACTATAGTTGCCATGCTGTACATTATATTCCCAAGACTTGTTTAGTTTTTAGTTGAAGTTTCTTGCTTCACCCATTTCACCCACCCTTTACCTCTGGCAACCATCAATCTGTGCTCTATAGGAAGTAAAATTAAAACCTTCCATGTATATACTCTGTATTGCTTTATGATGTTCTAATATCCAGAAGGAGTGTGAGCTCTTGGTACTTTGAAGTCCTTGGTAATTAAGCCTGTTGACACCCTTTAAGTGCCTCGTCCTGACTCACCTTGTAGAATTGGTATTTTCTCATAAGTTTATTCACTCGGCCCCTGTTCACTTGGTCTCCAAAGTCATCTCAGCAAAGATCTGCTCACCCTTCACATTGCCTCTCATGGGCCTCTCCGTGGAGATGGGACCATATTCCAGGGGAGACCATCGAGCCTCACTGATGTGTATGATGTGTGTCTCTTGGCCTTGAACTCATGGTAAAATGTCATTGTGATCATCTAGGCCTCAGGCGAGAGTAAACTGATGAACTCAGGCATCAAGTGGTAGAAATGGTGAATGATTACAAGAGTATGATGACCCACCCCTCCCCTCTTTCTTTTTGGTACATCTTAAACAGTGGTGAGAATGGGAAGGAAGAATTATTTCCAATGAAAGATCTCATCTCACGTTTCCGTGCCAATATTATTACCAATGGAACAAGGGCTTTTGAAGAAGAGAAATGGGATGGAATTTCAGTTGGATCCTTGCATTTCCAGGTAAGTTCCAGAAGTTCTGTTATCTTTCTTTAAGCCTTGCCAATGCAGATTGGCCTCAGATCTAGGCCAGCATGGTAGCAAAGTAGCAGGGATCTGCTAATTAAGAGTTTGTTAATTGAAGAGTTTGTTGAGGGAATTCCCATTGTGGCCCCAGGGAACCCAACGAGTATCCATGAAGATGCTGGTTCAATCCCTGACCTCCTTCAGTGAACTGGAGATACCACATTGCTGTGAGCTGTGGTGTAGGTTGCAGATGTGGCTCAGATCCTGCATTGCTGTGGCTGTAGTGTAGGCCAGTGGCTACAGCTCCAATTCAACCCCTAGCTTGGGAACTTCCACATGGCGAGGGTGCGGTACTAAAAAAACCAAAAAAAAAAAAAAAAAGTCTGTTGACGCTTAACCACAAAATCTCAAAATCTCAGCAGGAAGGTGAGTAATTTCTGCATTCTGGGCACCCCCCTTGGAATGATCCAACTCTCATTCCTCAAAGGAGGCAGAAGTTTCATGTGAAGAAGAGAGAATGTGTCCCATATAGGTGATGGAGGGTTCAATGCTGCCTCCACCTTGTCACTGTGTCTAGGCTTAAACTCTGTTTCTTAGGATGCTTGTGCCTGGAGAACTTCAGCCCCTGGAAACTTGCTGGACTTTCCCATGGTCTGGACCTTGAGAGCAGGACCTGGATGCCTCGTGGTCCTTCAGTGCTCATGGTGGCTGTCTCTTCTCCTCATGCTCTCACTCCCAGCCTCACTGGGAAGGAGCTTGCAGTCAGAGTCAAAGTCCCCTGGGCTTTCGGATCCCCAAACCTAAAGTCTGCAACTATCATCTACATTCCTCATTAGGGCATTTAGGCCCCCTGACACCTGACCCCCCACCCTGGCCTCTTCCATCTCCCACAGCTCATCACCCCTTCACCTCTGCCTGCCTTACAGACCTTCTCTCCATCTGCTAAACAACCCAAGTGGTCCCTTCTGCCTGACACACTTTTCTTGCAGCTCTTTCAGGGTCTCCGCTCAAATGCTCCCTCCTTAGAAAAGTTCTTCCCGACCCATCACATGGTCACCCTCCACACAGTGTCTGCTTATTTTTTCAGAGCATAGAAGGGTGGGGACCAAGTCTTTTTATTCCCTGCTGTCCCTCTGGAGCCTAGAACAGTCCTGACCCCAGAGTTGGTTCTCCACAAATGTTGAAGGAATAAATGGGCAGGAATAGCTGAGGACAGAAGGATGGATCATCTGCACAGAATGTGCCCAGTGCTTCGGGGGAATGAAATGATTTTAATAATAGTAGTGTATAGATTGACTACAGCGGGTCTTCTGCACTCAAAGAAACCATCACGCTAACTTCCAGAAAAGCAGAAAGTAATAATTTAATCTTTAATGAAGGATTTCAGAGGTCCAGGGTTGGGGGTAGGGATAAATCATGTGGCACAAAAATGTCCCCCCAAATCTTTTTTTTTATTTTATTTTCCCACTGTACAGCAAGGGGGTCAGGTTATCCTTACATGTATCCAAATCTTTTTTAAGAAAATTTTTTAGGGCTGCACCTGCGGCATGTGGAAGTTCCTAGGCTAGGGTCAAATCAGAGCTACAGCTGCCAGCCTATGCCACAGCCATAGTAACGTGGGATCCTTAGCCCACTGAGTGAGGCCAGGGATTGAAGCTGCATCTTCATGGATAGTAGTTGGGTTCACAACCTGCTGAGCCACAGTAGTAACTCCTTTCAAATCCTTTTTACCCATTTAACTCTCCAAATTTTCTCCTATCCCTGAAGCTGAACCCTCTCAAAAAAAAAAAAAAAAAAAACAATCTCTTTTCTCTCCCACAGACATTTCTCTGGCACCAGTCTTCCTGCCGTTGTCCCTCATCCCTCCATTCTGACTTACTCTTCTTCCTTTTCTGTCGCCGTGTCCCTGCCATGTTGTAAAAGTACCTGCTCTTCCATATCCTGCCTGGTACAGAGTAGGTACTAAATATATAATAGATGGAGAGAGAGAGGGAGAAATAAAGGAAGAAAAGAAGGCAGAGAGAGGAGTTCCCGTTGTGGCCACAGTAGTTAATGAATCCGACTAGGAACCATGAGGTTGCAGGTTCGATTCCTGGACTTGCTCAGTGGATTAAGGATCCAGCGTTGCTGTGAGCTGTGGTGTAGGTTGCAGACGCGGCTTGGATCCCGAGTTGCTGTGGCTCTGGAGCAAGCTGGTGGCTATAGCTCCAATTAGACCCCTAGCCCGGGAACCTCCATATGTCACGGGAGTGGCCCTAGAAAAGGCAAAAAGACAAAAAAAAAAAAAAAAGGAGGCAGAGGAAAGAGAAAGAATTTTAACTAGACTAGAATCACTATCAGAAACTTACCTTGCAACAGGTAAGTTGTAAGGGGCCTGGGGACATGACACAAGAAAGATGCTTTAAAAAACCTTTCTGAGGTGCTTTGCTTTCTTTAGCTTGTGGTACTTAAAAACTTCAATGAATTAAAGTTAAAATATGCAATAATTTCACTTGTAGAAATCTATCCCTTAAAAAATACTCTTACAAGGAAATTCCCTGGTGGCTCAGTAGGTTTAGGATCTGGCTTTGCCACACCTGTGGCACTGCTTTGATCCCTGGCCTGGGAACTTCCTAGTGCTATAGGTGTGGCCAAAAAAATACTGTTTCAAATGCGCAAAGATATATTACAAAATAACTTATTGCAATACTTTATGCATATGAAAAATCAGAGAATATCCTAAATACTCCAAGAAGGAGATTGAGTAAATAAATTACGCTATATCCATACAGTGTTGTCTTAGGCAGACATTAAAAAGTATAAGCTATAGTTAATACTGTGCCTTTTAAAGAATAAATGCTAAATAAGTATTTGGAATGAACAGATACACAATATAATATATAAATAACAATGGAGTACCTGTTGTGGTTCAATGGGTTAAGAACCCAACTAGTATCCATGAAGATTCAGGTTCAATCCCTGGCCTCACTCAGTGGGTTAAGGATCTGGTATTGTCACAAGCTGCAGCATAGGTCACATATGTGGCTTAGATCTGGTGTTTGCTGTGGCTGTGGCTGTGGCATAGGCCAGGTGCTACAGCTCTAATTTGACCCCTAGCCCAGGAACTTCCATATGCTGTGAGTATAGGCCTAAAAAGAAAGATAAACAACAAGGACCTACTGTACAGCACAGGGAACTCTATTCAATATCTTGTAATAACCTATAATGGAAAATAATCTGGAAAATAATATAAATATAATGTATTTATAATTGGATCACTTTGCCGCATACCTACAACAGTTTAAATCAACTATACTTCAATAAAAATTGTTTCAAAAAATAATTACTTAAGAGATGTTACTAATCATCTAATTACTGTGATAATACTCAGTGCTGAAGCAGTTGCAATGCAAAAAGACCTAGCACATCCCTTTTGGAGAGCAGTTTTTCACTGTGTATCAAGTCATAAAAAATTTATACATGTTGACTTTATTAGTTCACTTTGAGAGATTTAGCTTAAAAAAATGGGAAAGGGATTTATGTGAATTAGGACCTTTATTGCAAAATGATTAGAAACTGTGCACATGGGAGTTCCCTGGTGGCTCAGCAGGTTAGGATCCAGGGTTGTCACTGCTGTGGCTCTGGTTACTGCTGTGACATGGGTTTGATCCCTCACCCAGAAACTCTGGCATGCTATGGGCGTGGCCCCCCCCCAAAAAAAAAGAAAAAGAAATTATGCACATGGCTTCAAAGGAGAAGAGCTAAGCCCATCAACCCATGGAGTGCCAGGCCACGATGAAAACTGCAAAATCCAGGGTTGATTTTGTGAACAGACATGGAAAGATATCCACTATGTATTGTAGTGTAATTTAAAAAAGAAAGAACCCAGTGGCCTCTCAGATCTCAGCGAGTGTGTTTCACAGGGGCACGTGCAGTTGTGGGAGCTACATGCTGCAGTCTGGAGTCATCTGTGGCCATGAAAGCAGCGTAGGGTCTGTTCATCTTCTCCCGGTATGTCCTCCACAGTACTTTTCTTCCCTGGAGGACACTCACCCTTCCCTGATAACCACCTGAGAATCACAACCACTCTCCTTTTTCTACAAAACCCTGATGCCATCGCCTTTCAGCCGATATACAAATGTGGGTTATTCCCTAGCAGGCACTGGGAAAGGGTGCCACTTCCTGGCTCTTTGCAGTTGGAGCATTTCTCTTTGAGGCTGAAATTGGCAGGAAGATGGTTGTTTATAGCTATTCCTCCTAGACGCAGGTTTCGCCCTCTGTAGAATGTCTGGTCACTTTCATGACAACACTGTCTTTTCCCTTCACACCGCCCAGGTTTTGGGGCCTTGTCACAGATGCCAGATGATTTGCATCAATCAGCAAACTGGTCAACGAAATCAAGATGTTTTCCAAAAGCTTTCTGAGAGTCGGGAGAGAAAGGTAAGCATACAACACCCCATTTTAAGATCCTGAACAATCTTATCTACACCAGAAATAATTTGCATTTTTTTTTTTTTTTAGGGCTGCAGTTGCAGCATATGAAGTTTCCCAGGTTAGGGGTTGAATTGGATCTACAGCTGCTGGCCTATGCCACAACCACAGCAACGCCAGATCTGAGCCTTGTCTGTGACCTACACCAAACCTTGCACTCACTGAGTGAGATCAGGGATCGAACCTGCATCCTCATGGATACTAATCAGGTTTGTTTCTGCCGAGCCACAACAGAAACTCCCTAATTCTTAGGGAGTTTTTTAAAAAAGTTTTATTGAAGTATAGTTGATTTATAATGTTATAATAATTACTGCTGTACAACAAAGTGATTCAGTAATACATATATACACATCCATTCTTTTTCATCTTCTTTTCCCATATAGATTATCACAGAAAATTGAGTAGAGCAGAACAAAATCTTAATGGTGCCAAGTAATTTTTAGAAGTGGGAAAACATTCTAAGGCTGATGAGCTAGCATCAAGGTTTAGACCTTGTCTGTGACACTATCATCTTATTTTTCTTTTCCATTCACTTCCTTACTTTTTTTTTTTTTTTGTCTTTTTAGGGCTACACTCTGGGCATATGGAAGTTCCCAGGCTATGGATCCAGTCGTAGCTATAGCTGCCAGCCTACACCACAGCCATAGCAATTCGAGATCTAAGCTGTGTCTGAAACCTATACCACAGCCATGTCTGCAACCTACACCACAGCTCACGGCAATGCCAGATCTTTAACCCCTCGTCTCGTGGGTATTTTCAGGTTCATTACCACTGAGCCACGATGGGAACTCCCTCACTTTTTTTTTAAATCATGTATTTTTGATGCTTTCAAATCTTATTGGAGTGATATGGAGTATAAATAAGAAATGAGTAAATGAGTAAAGTAATTCTTTCTTTCAATCATTATTTTCTTCCCCACAAAGATCTCATGGAGAGTAAAATACCTCATGGTGAGTAGAGTAGCTGCACAGAAAGATTCAAAACATTTCACTATCCTAAATTTGTAAGTCATCTTCTTGAGGGTTAAAATGACTAAATGTTGCTGTTGTGGATTCCAGACAATAAAAGCTGAACTTCTAAGAGACTGATTCATTAGGAAGATTTGTTTATTTCTGGGCTCCCACTTTCTGTCAGGATCTCTTGTTTGCAAAGTATTCCAGGAAACCAACTAAGCAGTCAGACTTCATGAAACAGTTTTTGAAAATTAACTGAAATGATGCAAGCATTTTATCTCTTTCCAGTAGTAAACTGGCAAGTTAACTCATGGTAAAAATGCTCATCATTATTTCCTGTTTCTCCCAAACCAGAGTTTTGTATCCCAGTACTCTTTTAAAATTATAGTTGGTTTACAATGTTGTGCCAATTTCTGCTGTACAGAAAAGTGACCCAGTCATATATATGTATATGAAAAAATATATAGATGAGAAAAAGAATACACACACACACACACACACACACATATATGACTCAGTCTGGGTATATGTATATTCTTTTTCTTGTATATATAATATGCATAATATGTATATATATTCTTTTTCTCGTATTATCTTCCATCATGTTCTATCCCAAGAGACTGGCTATTGTTCCCTGTGCTACATGGCAGGATTTCATTGCTCATCCATTCTAAATGTAACAGTTTGCATCTACTAATCCCAAACTCCTAGTCCATCCCACTCACTCTTCATCCTTCTTGGCAATCATAGGTCTATACTCTGTGTCTATGGGTCTGTTTCTGTTTTGTGAATGGGTTCACTTGGTGTCACAGTATTTGAATGACAAAACTGTCCTTACAGATACAGATAGGTATGGTCTGCAGAGTTGTTGCACTTAAGTGTTAAACCAACATGTCTGTGTGCTCAGCTTCCACAGGACCTTGAGCCTGCCCCGCACAGGTTGCCTAGACAAGTGATGGGCGAGCACAAATACCGGAGTACATGGAAGTGATAGTTCTCAGCACTACTTAAATTCTTGTGCAGAAATCTTTTATTTTTAAAATTTTGGAATGATTTTAGATTTACAGAAAAAATGCAAAGATAGTACAGAGAGTTCCTGTGTACTCTTCACCTACATGTACGCAAATATTAAGGAGTTACTTTGGCTCCAGTCCGTAGCCTGAGGCCTGGAACATGGTGGTGACCAACTGATGTCATCACAGGAACGAACAGCTCAGGGAGCACATCACGTACTCCAAAGGGTTCTTCTTCTTCTTCTCCTTCTTCTCCCCTTCTTCTTCATCTTCTTCTTCTCCTCCTTCTTCTTCTTTTCCTTCTCCTCCTACTTCTTTTTTGATTTTCAGGGCCACACTCTCAGTATATGGAGATTCCCAGGCTAGGGGTCCAATCAGAGCTACAGCTGCCAGCCTCCACCACAGCCACAGCAACGTGGGATCCAAGCCACGTCTGTGAACTACACCACAGCTCACAGCAACGCGGGATCCTTAACCCACTGAGCGAGGCCAGGGATCAAACCGGCGACTTCATGGATACTAGTCGAGTTTCTGCTTTGCCACAGCGGGAACTCCCTCCAAAGGGTTCTCACTGGCTCACTTGCATTGATTTGAATGGACTTACACATCTCTTCATTTTGCACCTTCCGTCTTTATTCTTGAGAAGCTGGAGAACTTATTTTACCTCACACACTCTCACAGGAAATGCTGAATTGGGAGTTTCCACTATGGCTCAGTGGGTTAAGAACCCGACATAATGTTCGTGAGGATATGGGTTCTATCTCTGGTCTCGCTCATTGGGTTAAGAATCCGGAGTTGCTGTGAGCTGCTACGTAGGTCTTAGACACAGCTCAGATCCTGAGTTGCTGTGTCTGTGGCTGTGGCCGGCTGCTGTAGCTCCAATTCAGCGCCTAACCTGGGAACCTCCATATGCCACAGGTGTGGCTATAAGAAGGAAAAAAAAAAAAAGAAAAAAGAAAATGCTGAATTGTGCCAGTATTTTCAAAAAGGGCTTTTACTGCAGGGTACAGAGCAGCAATCAGCCTGGCAGTGGTTAGAGGCCCAGATCGGGAAGAAGCACTCTTGTGAGAAACTCAAGATGTATGGGATGGACAGAAGAGAATAGGTCCAGTGATGAAGAGGTGTGGGGTGACTGTGGGGAAAGAACACCTTAGAATGAAAATCTGTAGTGTCTAGGAATTAGGATTTGCCCGGTTTCTCACTACTTTCTGCTACATGAAAGAGAGGACACATCAAGTTCAAGTATATGTCTTTAAACATTTAAGAACATTATTATTTGCAAAATTGTTTTCACCTGCTAAAATAGTTGACTTCGCTCTTGTTGCTGCTGTTTTGCTCACAGGTGAACTTTGGAGTGTACCTGATGCATTCGTCTTTGGATTTATCTTCTCCATGTTACCTGTCTGTAGGATCCGAGGTGCTCCCTGTGTTGAAAGTAAACACGGAACATCACTATTTACCTGCTTCTGAGAAACATCAGGATGCTCTCTCCTAAAATTTTGTTTCAGGAGTTCCTGTCGTGGTGCAGTGGTTAACGAATCCGACTAGGAACCATGAGGTTGAGGGGTCGATCCCTGGCCTTGCTCAGTGGGTTAAGGATCCGGCGTTGCTGTGAGCTATGGTGTAGGTTGCAGATGCGGCTCGGATCCCGCGTTGCTGTGGCTCTGGCGTAGGCCGGTGGCTACAGCTCCGATTCGACCCCTGGCCTGGGAACCTCCATATGCCTCGGGAGTGGCTCAAGAAAAGGCAAAAAGACAATAAATAAATAAATAAAAAATAAAATAAAATAAAATTTTGTTTCAGCACACATTAAAATCTCTCTCTTGCAATGATCTCCACTCTCATTTGGTGGCAGGATTAAGTGTAAGAAGTCGCATTTGACTCAATAGTTTCTTTGGTCAGCGAAAGAGGTGGCAAATGAGGATAGGTGGTTTTATTATCTCTAAATGTTTATTAAAAATTCAGCCTAGGGAGTTCCTATTGTGGCTCAGCAGGTTAAGAACCCAACTAGGATCCATGAAGATGAGGGTTCGATCCCTGGTCACACTCAGTGGGTTAAGGATCTGGTGTTGATGTGAGCTGTGGGGTAGGTTGCAGGCATGGCTTGGATCCTAAGCTGCTGTGGCTGTGGTGCAGGCCAGCAGCTACAGCTCCGATTGAACCCCCAGCCTGGGAACTTCCGTGTGCTACTGGTCTGGCTAAAAAAAAAAAAAAAATTTCTGGAGTTCCCATTGTGGTGCAGTGGAAATGAATCCGACTAGGAACCATGAGGTTGAGGGTTCGATTCCTGGCCTTGTTCAGTGGGTTAAGGATCTGGCATTGCCGTGAGCGTAGTGTAGGTTGAAGATGGGGCTCGGATCCCATGTTGCTGTAGCTGTGGTGTAGGCTGGCAGCTGTAGCTCCGATTTGATCCTTAGCCTGGGAACCTCCATATGCCTCGGGTGCAGCCCTAAGAAGCAAAAAAAAAAAAAAAAAAAAAAATTTCTGCCTCTTCAGGAGTCCCATTGTGGCTCGGTGGGTTAAGGACCTGATGTTGTCTTTTTGAGGATGTAGGTTTGATCCCTGGCCTCACTCAGTGGGTTAAGGATTTGGCATTGCCACAAGCTGTGGTGTAGATTTCAGATGCAGCTCAGATCTGGTGTTTCCATGGCTGTGATATAGACCTGTAACTGCAGCTCTGATTCAACCCCTAGCCCAGAAACTTCCATATGCTGCAGATATGGCTGTAAAAAAAAAAAAAATTTCAGCTTCTTTGAAGACCCAGTATTACTGCATCATGTATATGGGCCTGTCCTCATCAGGAAACCAACAGGACAATGTGCTGATGATCTTTGTTCAGGCCAGTTTCATACGTGAAGAACCTCATCCCATACAGCATGCTGCAGCATGTCCCAAGAATTTGCATTCCATCACATATGACTGGAGCCAAATAAGAAAGCATATTCTCCAAGAATTTGGTCACCTGTGTCATCAGCATATTTTCAGGTACAAAGGACAATTCATTTTGTTCTTGTCCATATTCATGTCACTTTTTTTCAGTCAATAATTTTAGGAATGATTTCAGACATTTTATTTATTTATTTATTTATTTATTTATTTATTTATTTATTTATTTATTTATTGTCTTTTCTAAGGCCGCTCCGTGGCATATGGAAGTTCCCAGGCTAGGGGTCGAATTGGAGCTGTAGCCGCTGGCCTACCCCAGAGCCACAGCAACGTGGGATCTGAGCTGCATCTTCGACCTACACCACAGCTCACGGCAACACAGGATCCTTAACCCACTAAGCAAGGCCAGGGATCAAACCTGCAAACTCATAGTTCCTAGTTGGATTCATTAACCACTGAGCCATGACGGGAACTCCTATTTCAGACATTTTAATGCACAGTTATTTTATGAATTACTTATAATTATTGATCTAACATCTGTTTGTCTCCACCAGAGTGTAAGTTCCACGAGGATGGGGTCTGTGCCTGTCAGACTCACCAGTGTATTTCCAAGTTTGGCAGAGAAGAGGTGTTCAATAAACTCTCTCGACTGACTGGCTTTATTATAGCTGGCCCTGTTTTTCTAATTGATTGATTGGTTTTTTAAATGGAAATTATTTTTTAGATCTATTTTCAGTATTTCTCATATGAGATTTTAGCTAAAAGTACATCTTGTGTGTTCTGTGGAGAGGTTTCATATTCAAACATCTTGGGCATTTATGATTCTGTGTCTCTTCCTTGGTTCCCGCCTCCTGATGTTCAGCCCTGTGTGCTTCTCAAAGAATATGAAAATCAAGGGCAATGTCATGTCCCTTGAGTTTAATTCTACATCAAATCTTAGGAAGTCACAGAAAGTCAAACTGTGTTTTTTCCCATGTCCTGGGTATATGTCAGTGTCTTCCTGAGCGTCCCCTTCGTGGTCCCTGTATCTGGGGGAGGGGCTTCTCCTCTGCACACTTGAGGATGGCTCCTTTGTGGAGGGTGGTGGTGCTGAATTCTTCGGATTTAGTCTTATAACAGTATTTTAAATAGCCAAAGTTGGAAAGGACCTAAGTGTCCATTAACAGGAGAATGGATAAAAATTGATAGTGGAAGTTCCCTGTTCTGGTGCAGTGGAAGCAAATCCAACTAGTATCCATGAGGATGTGGATTTGATTCCTGGCCTAGCTCAGTGGGTCCATGATTCTGGCATTGCTGTGAGCTGCAGTGTCTGTTGCCGATGAGGCTCGGGTCCCTCGTTGCTGTGGCTGTGGCGTAGGCTGGCAGCTGTAGCTCTGATTTGATCCCTGGCCTGGGAACCTCCATATGCCAAGGGTGCAGCCCTAAAAAGCAAAAAACAAAACAAACAAATAAACCAAAAAAAAAGAAAAAGTAGCTGGAACCTAATATATGGCACAAATGAACCTTTCTACAGAAAAGAAACAAACTCATGGACCTGGAGAACAGACTTGTGGTTGCTGAGGGGGAGGGGGAGGGAGTGGGATGAACTGGGAGTTAGGGGTTAGTAGATGCAAACTATTGCATTGGGAGTGGATAAGCAATGAGATTCTGCTCTATAGCACAGGGAACTATATCTAATCACTTGTGATGGAACATGATGGAAGATGTGAGAAAAAGAATGTATGTATATGTATGACTGGGTCACTTTGCTGTACAGCAGAAATTGGCATAACAATATAAATCAACTATAATAGAAAAATCTAAAAAAGCGATAGTGAAAATGAAGTGATTAAGACACAATGTTAAGAGAAAGAAGCAAATTTTAGAACACGTGCGATAAATTGCAAAAACATTAAGCCAAACACCACCATCCATTGCTTTCCCTAAAAAGCATACATACGTAGTAAAAGAATAAAGAAATGGATGGAATGATAAATTACACATTTGGGGAGTGGGGAACTAAGAAAAGGAGAGGGCACAGGGGCCTTTGGCTCTATTGGGAATGTTTAAGCTACAGAATAGTAGGTAAATGGGTGTTTATTGCACTATTCATTATATCTTTTCAAATGACTTGAATATTTAATGATAGTTCTTAGAAAGTTTTTGGAAAAATTCCTCTTCAGTTTTCTTTCTCTTGCCCAAAGAGCACAGCATAGATTAAGAGAAGCCTGCTAAGGTGTCATCTGTGTCTCCGAAACTAAGCCAAAGGCAGTCTCATGAAAGCTAGGGACTTGCATTTAGTCTAATAGATTTGCTATGCTTGTAGCAGAACATATTATCTGAAATTTGTGAATAGAATTAAAAATTTTTTATTAAAGTATAGCTGATTTACAGTGTTGCATCAATTTCTGTTGTACAGCGTAACGACCCAGTCATATACACATATGTACACACACACACACACACACATTCTTTTTCTCATACTATCCTTTATCATGTTCTATCCCAGGAGATTGGATAAAATTCCCTCTGCCGTACAGCAGGACCTCATTGCTCTTCCATTCTAAATGTAATTGTTTGCATCTACCAACCTCAAACCCCCAGTCCATCCCATTCCTCCCCACCCCCTACCTCAGCAACCACAGTCTATTCTCTATGTCATGAGTCTGTTTCTGTTTTGTAGATAGGTTCATTTGTGCCATATTTTAGATTCCGTATATAAATGATATCACGTGGTATTTGTCTTTCTCTTTGAAATTTATCAATAGAATTTTAAAGAAAGATTTTATTTTGTTAAAAACACTTAACATGGGATCTACCTTCTTAATTTTTTTTTTTTTTGGCCTTTTGTCTTTTTAGGGCTGCACCCATGGCATATGGAAGTTCCCAGGCTAGGGGTCGAATAGGAGCTACAGCTGCAGCCACAGCAACACAGGATCCGAGCCACGTCCCTAGACTACAGCTCAGGGCAACGCCGGATCCTTAACCTACTGAGCGAGGCCAGGGATTGAACCCACAACATCAGTCAGATTCGTTTCTGCTGCACCACAACGGGAACTCCTGGTTTGAAATATTTTGTCCTAGTCTGTAGACTGCCTTTTCACTCTGTTTATTGCAATTGCCTCCTTTGCTGTGCAAAAGTTTTTAGTTTGATGTAGTTTCACTCATTTGTTTTTGTTTTTGCTGCCTGTGGCTTTGATGTCATATCCATGAAATCATTGCTGAGACCAATATCACGAGGATTTCCTCCTATGCTTTCTTCTAGGAATTTTCCAGTTTCAGGTCTTACGTTTACGTCTTTAACTCATTTTGAGTTGATTTTTTTGTGTCTGGTGTAAAATCAGGGTCCAATTTTATTCTTTTGTATTTGAATATCCAATTTTTCCCAACATCATTTGTTGAAGAGATTACCTTTCCCCATTGTGTATTCTTAGCACCCTTACTGAAGATCAGTTAACTGTATATGCATGGTTTTATTTCTGTTCTCTCTGTTCTGTTTCATCAGCTGATCTGTCTGTCTTTAGCTAGAACCATACTCTTTGATTACTATAGCTTTGTAATATAAACCAGAAAGTGTGATGCCTCCAGATTTGTTCTTCTTTCACACAATGGATTTGGCTGTTTGTATTTTTTTCATGGTTCCATATGAATCGTAGAGTTGTTTTTTCTATTTCTGTAAAAAAATGCCATTGAGATTTGATAGGTATTACATTGGCTCTGTAGATTGCTTTGGGTAATTGGACATCTTAATACATCTTAATAATATTAAGTCTTCCAATGCATGAACATGAGATGGATTTCCATGTTTTGATGTTTCTTTAATTTCTTTCATCAATAGTACTTCTGGTATTACGTTGAATAAAAATGTGAAGAGTAGACATTCTTGCCTTATTCCTAAACTTGGAGGAAAATCTTTCAGTTTTTCACCTTTGAACATGATTTAAGCTGTGGGCTTTTCATATGTAGCCTTTATTATGTTGAGTTAATTTCCTTCCATTCCTAGTTTGCTGAGAGTTTTTAGAGTCAAATTTGTCAAAATTTGTAAAAGATATTTGTCAAACACATTTTCAGTATCAATTTAGGTGATCATGTGATTTTTATCCTTTATTCTGTTAATGCATCACACTAATTTGGTTTTCATATGTTGAACCATCCTTGCAGCCAAGAGATAAATCCCACTTGGTCATGCTGTACGACCCTTTTATGTGCTCTTAGATTTGTTTTGTGAGTATTTTGTTGAGGATTTTTGCACCTGTATTTATCAGGGTGTCTTTGTCTAGCTTGATGAGAGCAATATTGGCATGAGTTTGGAAGCATTCTTTCCTCTTCATTTTTTGAAGAACACTTTGAGAAGGATTGGCTTTAATTCTTTTTAAAAGTGTGTTAGAATTTACCAGTGAAGCATGTGATCCTGGGCTTTTCTTTGTTGGGAGGTGTATTGATTATTGATTTAATCTCCATGCTTGTAGGTCTATTCAGATTTTCTATTTATTCATGCTTTAGTCTTGATAGGTTGACTGTTGCTAGGGAATTTATCTTTTTTTCAAAGATGATTCAGTTTGTTGGAATATAGTTGTTCATAGTAGTTTCTTAAGATCCTCTTTATTCTGTGTCATCAATTGAAATATCTCTTCTTTCATTTCTGATTTTATTTATGAGTTTTCTCTTTTTCTTAGCCTAGCTAAGGGTTTGTTAATTTTGTTTCTCTTAAAAAAAAAAAAACAAAAAACCCAGCATTTAGTTTTTGTTGATTCCTTCTATTGTTTTTCTATTTTCTGTTTCTCTTACTTGAGCTCCAATCTGTTATTGCCTTCCTTATGCTAATTTTGGGCTTAGTTTGTTCCTCTTTTTCTAGCTCCTTGATGGGCAGAGTTTGGAAAGCCATGTTGTTTATGAAACAAATTGCTTTGCTTTTGATACAAGTAAAAACATTATGAAAATTAACATCCTTCGTGATCTTTGATGACTACTGTGGGCCTCCCCAGGCACTGAATGGTGGTCTTGAGAAAAGGCAAACCACAGTCCCTGTATTCGGTGATCTTGGTGGTTCCTATCAGGCAATCATGACCATGGTGGCTTGATGGAGGTCCAGGGGGCAGGGGTACATCTAGGAGTGAAGATGTTGGTCCTGGGTAGTAGAGGGAGGTAAAGGAAAGCCCTGAAAAGATGGTTAGACAGTGCCATCTCTTCTGGATGACAAAAAGCTGTCCAAGCTGATGCCGCCTGGCCCACTTTACTTCCATCCACAAATATCTCTGATCTCCAGGGTCTTTGGCGAGGGAAGAGATGAAAATACCATTCAGGACTGTGCCCCAAACTTCCAGCTGTGGTGAGAGAAGTTAAGTGATACAAGGCCAGCTTCAGTGAATGGCATTTGCTCTTTAGAGTGACCCTGAACTGATCAGAAGAAGCCACTGGGACCAACCGTTCCCCATTTTTTTCAGGTACCTTTATGTAGCCAGTGCAAAGATGAGGAAAGCACAGACTGCAGGGATCCAGTGGATTCAGAGATCTACTGCTAGAACTGAACACCAGCTGGCACTTGAAGAGTGCAAAGGGCCCACTGGGGACCCTGGCAGTGAATGATATTTCTGAGAAAGGCTGAGGGTCTTGCTGCAAGGAGAGTTTAGGGCACACCTGGAAGCAGAAGGAAACCCAGGCTCTACCTGACAGACATTTGCAGCCTGTCCTTATTTGGGGAGAGGGGGTAGATGTTTACAGAATTAACTTCTATGTATCTCACCTTGCAATTCCCCAGACTAAAATCATGGTAAACATCATCCCATATGAATAAGTTATTGATCATCTCTAAAACTCATCTGAAAAGTGAGAAAAGCCTCAGTACTTGTCTCATAAAAGCGTTTGACAACTAAATGGGACATTTTGCTCTGAGCAAAGTACTGCAAAATAATTACGCCTGAGTAATTACTACGCCTGAATAAGCCATGACTACCACCTGGTGGCAGCACTAGGTAAGTGTAGATTTTGTTCCTTCAAAAAGCTGAAAAAACAGTTTGGATTGGATTAGCAAATCCTAAACAGCAGGTAGGATACTTCTGATTCCCTGTCTACCGTCTTTAATGAACCAGCTCCCAAATTTTTGATGTGGATGTTGGAATCCTTTAAAAATTAGGTTCCTGGATTTCCCGTTGTGGTGCAGCAGAAACAAATCCAACTAGTATCTGTGAGGATTTGGGTTCGATACCTGGCCTCGCTCAGTGGTCAGGGATCCAGCATTGCCATGAGCTGTGGTGTAGGTCGCAGACGAGGCTTGGATCCAGTGTTGTGGCTGTGGTGTAGGCTGGTGGCTGTAGCTGGATTTGACCCCTAGCCTTGGAACTTCCATATGCTGTGGGTGGAGACCCTAAAAAAAAAAAAGTAGGTTCTGGAATTCTTTCTTGGTCAGATTAATTCTGAACTTAAACTGCATCAACCTTTTTTTTTTTTTTTTTTGGTGGTTCCCTATTTTTTCTTTTTGTCTTTTCCAGGGCCACTCCCACAGCATATGGAGGTTCCCAGGCTAGGGGTCTAATCGGAGCTGTTGCTGCCAGCCTACGCCAGAGCCACAGCAATGCAGGATCTGAGCCTCATCTGCGACCTACACCACAGCTCATGGCAACGCTGGATCCCTAACCCGCTGAGCAAGACCAGGGATCGAACCCGAAACCTCATGGTTCCCAGTCATATTCGTTAACCACTGCGCCATGATGGGAACTCCTAGTGGTTCCCTATTTTTCTTATGATTTCAAAGGATGCTGCTTTGAGTTGGCAGTTTTTCCAGGTAAATCCATCTCTCTTTCTCTCCCCCTCCTTTTTTATTTTTATTTTAAAAAAAATTTATAGCTGCACCCATGGCATATGGAAGTTCCTGGGCCAGGATTGAATCTTAGCTGCAGCCTTGATCTATGCCATAGCTGCCAAAATACTGGATCCTTTACCCCACTGCGCTGGGCCAGGGATTGAACCCAAACCTGAGCTGCTGCAGTAAGATTCTTTTTTTTTTTTTTTTTTTTTGCAGTAGGATTCTTAACCCACTGCTCTGTAGCAGGAACTCCCTCCCCCTCCTTTTAATATATGGTTCCTTCTCTTGGCCATAGAGCCAAGTTTTTGTGGGACCGAAGCTTGTACTATTTTAAAGTTATCTTTAAGAAAAAGGATACAGAATAAAAATTGAGTACAAAAGCTAGCCTTTTCTTGCATGAGAAAAGACAGGGCTTTGCAAGAGGTCTGTGTAAATGAGAGGCTCTAAGCTTGACTCCATTTTTGCTTGGTTTTCTGGCTGCTCCCCTTTCCTGGTGTAATTAAGCACCACTCATCCTCTCAAGGATTACATTGCTCTTTTTGCGGTTTATAGAATAAACCATATTTTGTTCAGTTTCTAAGATAAACAGCCACATGAAACCTGCCGTGGTCTTTTTTCTCCCACTTGTGGGTGGAAACTAATTTTTTTTTGTCATCACTCTGAGATAGTAACTAACCCTGGACACTGCTTGTTCCACTTGACACTGAGACCTGAGAGCCTGATGAGTATACGAAATGGCTTCATGGTTGCATTTATGTATTGCAAATAATTGAAACATACCCGTATTGACAGACATAGAAGTTTCTAGTTTTTGATCTTATAAGTAAGATGGCAGTGAACTTTGCTTTTGAGCATGGTTACTTACACGTTTTATTATTTATTTGTTTTTTTGCTCCTACCAAATGTTTTCTTAGGAACATGAGTGGGATTCCAGGGTAATAGTTATGAGGGTATTGCTAGGTATTGTCATAATGTTTTCCAGTAGGAATGTACTGATGTATTACTGTAGTGTTTTAATAGCATGCTGGCCCAGCCATCTCAGGGTCCTCAGGCTCGGTAAGTGTAAGAAAAATACAATCTGCTTCTTCCTTAGTGTAGCCCCTTTTCTTCCTGGCAGCTCTTTAGTTCCAAGAAGGCAGCAGGCATAGTCTGAAAACAATGAGCCAGAATAGTGTCAGGGTTTGGAAAAGGTAGGCGTCTGCCTGGCAATAGGAAGGGGTGGAGCATAAGGGAAATTCTGTGAGTGAATGAAGTGACCCCTTTGTCCCCCCACCCCCATCCCCCGCTGCCCAGTTCCAATGATGCTAATGAGGCCCCTTCCCAACATCGGCAGAGCCCAGGGCATAGGTTCAAACGTAGACCCATGTGTCATAAGTCTCAATATATTTAAAATTCATTAAGTCAATCAAAATGTTAAGTAAAATATGTTCTTCCTACTTTGACAAATATACCACCATAACAACTTGGAAGGACAGGTTTGAATTTAGAATTTGGACTCCTCGGCACTCTGCACAGGAACAGGATGGCACGAGGAGAGATGGCCCAGCCCCTTGTTGTCTGAGCCCAAGCTTGTACTGCCCTCACCACCTCACAGGCCAATAAATTGAGAGACTAGTTGTTGGGGTGAGGAATAGCAACTTTATTTGGAAAGCCAGCAGACCGAGAGGATGGTGGAGTAGCACCCCAAAGAACCATCTTTCCTGTGTTAGGCTTCTTTTATATTAAAAGGGGAGGGAATGGGGTTGGTTGCTGCAAACTTCTCGGAATCATTTGTTCTTGCAGCTGTCCAGATAAGTCCAGTCACAATGTTCCTATAACCCTCCAACAAGACAAATGTTGTTCTCTGTTTTGCAATTTTCTTTTCTTTTTTTTTTCTTTTTGTCTTTTTAGGGCTGCGTCCATGATTTATGGAAGTTCCCAGGCTAGAGATCAAATCAGAGCTCTGTTGACCTACACCACGGCTCATGGCAATGCCAGATCCTTAACCAGGTGAGTGAGGACAGGGATCAAACCCACATCCTCATGGATCCTAGTTGGGTTCATTACTGCTGAGCCACAAAGAGAACTCCTGTTTTGCAACTTTTGATCTCTCTGTGAATGGAAATATATTATACCTTTAAAGGTCAGAGTCTTGAGAATGCGCTATCCTGTGTGTTTCAGGCTATAGGCAACATTCTTTTTTTGTGTGTGTGTCTTTTTTTTTAATTATTATTTTTTAGGGCCACACCCACTGCACATGGAGGTTCCCAGGCTAGGGGTCGAATTGGAGCTGTAGCTGCCAGGCTATATACCACAGCCACAGCAACACCAGATCCGAGCTGCATCTGTGAACTATACCACACCCCACAGCAATGCTGGACCCTTAACCCACTGAGCTAGGCCATAGATCAAACTTGCATCCTCATAGATGCTAGTCAGATTTGTTTCTGATGAGCCACTATGAGAACTCCCCCTTTAAAACCGTTTTTCCTTTATTATAGTTGATTTACAATGTTCTGTCAATTTGTGCTGCAGAGCGAAGTGATCCAGCCATACATCCAGATACATCCTTTTTTAAACAGTATCCTCCATCATTGCAACATTCTTAACTTGTAGCAAAAAGCAATAGAATACAAAGGTTAAAGTAAAAGAACCAGATTCCATATGGAGTCAGATTTCTTCTTCCCTGTTACAGTTGACAGCCCTAGCCTACATCCTTTCTCTTCCCACCTGTGAGCCATAAATTCCTGAAGTGTGGCTACCTGATCCTGCATGTCCAAACTCTGCCCATACCCACGGCAGTCAGCCTCCTTTTAGACCTGGGAGGCAGGAGGGCTCACCCTTAGGGTGATCACTAGGGAAGACATACCATAGGCCTTGAAATATGTTCAGGGTCATTTGAACAGAGGATTCCGTGGTCCCAGGTACCTGGAGGCCAATCTTCAGAGAGAACAGCTCGGGCCCCTGGGGGGAGGGGCATGAACACATCTTGGTCCTACGGACTCCTTGTCTTTGAGGGTGTGTGGTTGGGTGGGCAGAGTGAGGCCCTCTAATGCATGGGGACTAAGGCAGGGGCCTCTTTTACTCTGGGCTAAGAGAAATGTTAGTGAGAACTTTCCTGGATAAAGTAAACTACCCCAGAGGGAGAAATGAAAGATACTCAAGGAAAAGCCATTTGTCTACCAGCTCGTCTGCAGTGAAGACAGCTCTGTTATACCCAAGAGCTTCCAGTCAATTTTCTATTCTTTTTTCTCTTCCCTTCTCTTCTCCTCTCTTCTCTTCCCTTCTCCTCTCCTCTCCTCTCCTCCCATCCCCTTCCCTTCCCTTCGCCGCCCCTCTCCTCTCTTCTCTTTCTTTTTTGGCGGCATATGGAGTTCCCCAGCCAAGGATCACACCTGAGCTGAGTGAGCTGCAGTTGTCACCTACAGGGCAGCTGTGGCAATGCCAGATTCTTTAACCCACTGTGCCCAGCCAAGGATTGAACCTGTTCCTTCTGTATCTTGGTACTGCAGAGACACCATCAAGCCTGTTGTGCCATAGCAGGAACTCTCCAATAAGTTTTTTTTTTTGTCTTTTTGGGGACATTCTGCAGCATATGGAGGTTCCCAGGCTAGGGGTCAAATTAGAGCTATAGCAGCCAGCCTATACCACAGCCACAGCAAAGCGGGATCCGAGCCACGTCTGCGACCTACACCACAGCTCACTGCAACACTGAGCAAGGCCAGAGATCAAACCCACAACCTTGTGGTCCCTAGTCAGATTTGTTTCTGATGCACCATGACTGGGAACTCCTCCAATAAGTTTTTAATATGAACGAATAGCCAAGGGTCACAAGAATTTGAGGATAAATTCTACTATAAAGGAAAAAGACTGAAGGAAAGAGAAGGAAAACAAAACCTTCAAAGAACACAGAAACAGTGCAATGAAACAAAAACTTAGAAGAAAATGTAATCAATAAGATCAGAGAAATCCTAAACACAGGAATAACATACTTTAAAAAGGAAAATCATGGAGTTCTTGTCGTGGCTCAGTGGTTAACGAATCCGACTAAGAACTATGACATTGCGGGTTCAATGCCTGGCCTTGCTCAGTGGGTTGAGGATCCGGTGTTGCCATGAGCTGTGGTGTAGGTCACAGACATGGCTCGGATCCCACGTTGCTGTGGCGCTGGCATAGGCTGGCAGCTACAGCTCCAATTAGACCCCTAGCCTGGGAACCTTCATATGCCATGGGTGCGGCACTAGAAAAGGCAAAAAGACAAAAAAAAAAAGGAAAATCAAAGAGCAAGGAGTGCTTGAAAATTAAAAACAAGAATGCTGAAGTTAAAAATTCAATAAAAGAGAAGGAACATGTAGTTGAGAAAAATCTCTCAGAAAGTAGAACAAAATCATCACAGAGATTAACAGGGTGGAAAAGTTAAGAAAATTATAGGGTCTGTTTAGTGGTTCAATATCCAAATAGTAGGAGTTCCATAAAGAGCAAAGCAGAGAAAGCTGCATGCTGCAAGAACATTCCCACAAATCAGAGAACAGGATCTCTAGGTGGGAAATAGCAATGGAATCTGAACATGAAAATGAACTCATACCTGGTTAATATCAGGAGTAATAAGAAGGTTCCAAATGTTCCAGAGAGAAGGAAAAGAAAACGTTACATATACAAAGTAGGTAATCACTATACCACGCAATTTCTCAATGGCAATATTGAAGCCATGCCTCAAAATTCTGAGCGGAGGAATTCCTGTTGTGGCTCAGTGGTTAACAAATCTGAATAGGAACCATGAGGTTTCGGGTTCGATCCCTGGCCTCGCTCAGTGGGTTAAGGATCCAGCATTGCCATGAGCTGTGGTGTAGGTTGCAGATGTGGCTTGGATCCTGTGTTGCTGTGGCTGTGGCGTAGGCCGGTGGCTACAGCTCTGATTAGACCCATAGCCTGGGAACCTCCATGTGCCTTGGTAGTGGCTCTAGAAAACATAAAAAGATAAAAAAAAAATTCTGAGTGGAAGTAATTTTCAATTTAGAATTATATATCTTGTGTGTTAGATTGTTGCAAAGATGACTGTAATCGTCACTCATATTAGGGTACTGATGCCTCTTTGCAATGTGACTTTCCTTCTCCTATCAGTTAGTGGAATCTAATTCCTTCATCTTTGAATCTAGGCTGGCCTTGATTATTTTGACTCCAAAAATAGTGGCAAAAGTAACACAGTATAAACTCTGAGCCCAAAGTTCCCAAGGTTCAAGAGACACTGAAGCTTTTGCTCTTGAGGTCTTAGAGTACTACGCTATAGCTGCCAATGGGAAGAAGCCAGGTCTAACTTATTGGATGGAGGAGGAGAGCTCTCTTTAGCCAAGTACACAAGGTCATTAGATACATTTTCTATCTTCCAGATTACTATGGGAAATAGTTTTCTTAATTGTTTCATTGCCATATAATACAGGTGACCACATTCCCAGTCTTCAGTAGTAATTTACTTTTCCAAGGACCTGGCTTCTTCACATGGACTTCTTCAAGTCCATATTCCAAGAGGGTGACAGCAGATGATGTAAGGATTCTTCTTCTTCTTCTTCTTCTTCTTTTTTTTAATTTAGGGCCACAGCCATGATATATGGAAGTTCCCAAGCTAGGGGTCAAATTGGAGCTGCAGCTGCTGACCTACGCCACAGCCATAGCAATGCCAGATCTGAGCTGTGTCTGCAACCTACACTGCAGCTCAAGGAAACACTGGATCCTTAACCCACTGAGTGAGGCCTGGGATCAAACCACATCCTCAAGGATGCTAGTCATGTTCACTCCCACTGAGCCACAATGGGAACTCCCATAAGGATTTTTAAGGCTTAGTTTAAGAAGTCACTCAATGCATCTTCCAATATATGCTGTCAAAGTAAGTCACGAAGCCATCCCCATTCAAGGAGTGGGGAAAAAACTCCCTCCCCCACCTTCTGATGGGGAGAGTGGCAAGGTCATATTGCAAAATGGTGGGGAAAAAAGGGATGGGAAGAACAACCGGGACTGTCCTTGCCAACAAAACTACCATACCAAGGAAAGTATGGGGATAGAGAATAAAAACACTTTTAGATTTAAAAGTTCTTATGTTTTCTAAGGAAGCTACTGGGCAATGTACTTACAAAAGTTGAGAGTGTAAACCAAGAAAGAATAAGATATGTGATCTGGGAACCAAGGGGTTCCCATACAAGAGAGCTGCCAAGGTAATCTCAAGTAGAATAGGGAAGAGAGAGCCACTTTCCAAATCAGAGCAGGAGGATGGAGGACTGCCAGAGGAATGTTTCTGAGAGCACTGGGGGGAAAACACAGCATTGAGAAATTATTTGACAGAATTGAAGGAGGCATTTTCAGAGCTGTTGCAGGATAGGAAATTGACCAGCTGCTCAAGAAAAAGATAAACAACTGAAAAAAAAAATGAGGCAAGTATTAACTTCAGGAAAAAAATCCAAAAAGTTGTACAAGAAAGGCTATGTAATCATATGTACTACTTGGCATAAGAGTAACCAATTTTAACACAACCATCATTTTAGAAATCACTGAAGAAGAATTTACCTAAAATTGTGACACAAATCTATCGGGATAATGGGGAAAGGAAGTGGTCTGTAGTGAAGATAAAACCCTCATGTAGCATGATAGAATGTCGGTGTACTTTCTAAAATTCCTTTATTAGGAGTTCTCACCGTAGCTCAGCAGTTAACAAACCTGACTAGTATCCATGAGGATGCAGCCAGGTTTGATCCCTGGCCTCGTTCAGTGGGTTAAGGATCCAGCGTTGCCTTGAGCTGTGGTGTAGGTTGCAGATGAGGCTCAGATCTGAAGTTGCTGTGGCTGTGGTGTAGGCTGGCAGTCACAGCTCCAATTTGACCCCTAGTCTGGGAATCTCCATATGCTGCAGGAGCAACCCTAAAAACACCACAAAAATAAAAATAAAATAAAATAAAATTCCTTCATCAAAATACAACAATGCCCTTATATTATTTAGAAATGAGTGCCTCTGGGAGGTGGGGTAGATGGGGTTAAGGGTGGTACAATAGGGAGCTGGTTTTTTTTTTTTTGTTATAACTATTTATTATTCTTGATCTTTTCAACTAAGAGAAAGTATTCCATTACTGAAAAAGAATGATTTCAAAAAATATGTTGAGAAAAAATTGGCTGTTAATCAGAGAAAAAAGTTGTTGCTAAGAGCAATTTCAAGGGAGGATTTCAGGATAGAAATCCTCAAAAGAATTAAGGATGACCTATACGATTAACTTTTTTTTTAAAGTTTCATTTTAGATGCCAATCACTATTTCATGTTTTAAAACTAAAATGGAATGAGACAATTCCAGTCCTGAAAGTGTTATGGTTTAATAGGATAGGCATATAGGTAAGCAACTATTTTCAGTGCAACATGAACAGAGCTACAAGAGCAACATACAGAAAGCAATCTGAGACCACAGAGGAAAGAGAGACAATTCTTGTTTGGGGTGGAGTTGGAAATGGCTCTTTAGAAGAAGCTGATCTTAGAAATGAGAGCTGAAGGATAAGTGGGTTCAGCTGGCCAACTAGATAGGGAAGAGCATTCCAGGTTGAGAAGCTCACCATGAAAAATCTCAGCATGTTTGGGAAAAGGTAATAATATCAGTGTGGCCAGGGTGTACATTGGGGAATGACGGAGATAAACTCCGGGTGCTAGACCAGGGGAGTTCTTAGAGGGCCTTATGGGTCATGCTAAGGGGACTGGCACGTAAGGGTGACACATGTAATACACATCTTAGAATGATCACTGACTCTGGGGAAGCTGATTGAAGATTAAATGCAGGATGCAAGACTGGGGAAGGGGGATTCATTAGAAGACTAGCATAGGAAGTGAGGACTAGACAGGAGGAGAGTTGAGAAATATTTCAAAGGCTGATTCAGTGACAGGTCATAGTGACCAATGGCAAGATACAGAACTCTGAGATGACTGCGATGCTCACTCACTCATCAGACATGTCTTGTGAGCTTTTTCTGGGTTAGGCACTCTGCCAGGCACTGGGGGAGAGGGACATAGGGCTGAATACAATACGGTCCCTGCCCTAGAGGGGCTTTCAGTTTAGTGCGAGCACAGAGATAAATGAACACTACTGTGATGCTCTGCTCTTAAGAGAACAGAGCACAGAGGGACTGAGAAGAAGCTGCCAAAGAGGGAGGTGAACCCAGAGTGGACAGAACAAATGAAGCTAAGGGGAGGAGAGTTTGGGAAGAGAGTGGTCCATGGTGACAGATGCTGCCAAGAAAGCGGGTAGCAGGGATGAGGTGTCCCCCAGATGAGGCAATTAGGATGGCATTGATGGCAGAAGAGCAGGGAGGGCTGCTCACCAGATGTCATGGGATCTGGAGCAGAAGTGGTGAGGAGGGTGAGAAATGAATAAAGCTCTCTCTCTTTTTTTTTCCCCCTGAAGTTGGTCAGCTGCCACTGAGGGGCAGGCTTCATAAAGATGCAGCTTTTAAGATGGAAAACACTTGAGTATTTATTCTCATCAGGACCAGCTATATAACTTGTGGATTCCAGTGCACAGTGAAAATTCAGGTCCTTGTATTAAATGATTAAGAATTTTAAGGAGTTTCTGCTGTGGCACAATGGGATCGGCAGAGTCTTGGGAGCGCTTGGACGCAGATTCAAACCCCTTCCCTGCACAGTGGATTAAGGATCCCACCTTGCCTCAGCTGCAGCATAGGTTGCAATTGCGGCTCAGATTTGCTCCCTGGGCTGGGACCTCCATACGCTGAGGAGTGGCAAAAATAAAAAAATAAAAAATTAAAAAATTGTGACAACGACAGAGACAGCAGAGCATGAAACCAGTCTGGGGCTCTTTTATGGGCAGGGACCTGTGTGACTGCCCAGTTTGTATGACAGGAAGACAGTCCTGATTCTCTGGGGAAGGAGCCCAGGAAAGAAAGAAGAGGGAGGCTGAATCAGTGACAGGGCCTGGTCCCAGCACAACCAGGAAGGGAGGGACTCAGTGTCCAGATGGAGGCAGAGCCTAGAGTAGAGGAAACCTAGGGCTTTTGGTCATCTCCTGAGATGGGGGAGATGGAGGATAGAGAAGGAAGGTGGGGAGGAGAGGGTGCTGGAAGGGGAGGACCTCATGCTGATTAAGAGATGGTTTTTCTTTATCCAATAATCTGTGGGGAGAGGGAAGTGGCAAAAGTTTGTGGCAGCCTGAGAGGTGTGGGAGGCCACACTTCTGGGGAGATACGCCACTGAGAGGGGTTACTGCCTGCAGGCACTTGACAGATGGGGCAGGAGCAACCACCTAGGGACTGGATAGGTGAGGCCAAGAGAGTGCAGCAAGGAGGCCTCTGAGCTGATGCGTGGGGATTCATGTTGGGATGATCATGAGAAACAGGGCAGCCAGAAACGGCTGAGGACTCTCTCCATAGGAAGATGAAAATAGTGGTGAAAATGAAAGGGTAGGAGGCCAGGGTCAAAGGAGTGGGATTTGGGAGTTTAGCATTCTGCCCAAGAGCCTGATGATGGGCTTGTCTAAAGGACTCACGCAGAGACTTAAATAGCAAAAGTAATGAGAGCTAGAAAGTCTGCTGGAATGAGCAGGTGTCATAGATCATCGTTATTTTAAGAGCAAGAGTAAGTGTGCACGTGTGACAGGGAGAGTCCATGGAGAGAGCAGGTTAAAGATGCAGGTGAAGAGTCTAAGTATGGGATGAGGGGTTCGTCTTTTTGAAACCATAAGAAAAGGAGAGAGACACGTTATAGAGCCACCTTGTGAAGATGTGGATGTTAAGAGAGATCGGGTACATTTCATGAGATCTACTTGATGTATGAGGAGAACAGCAACCGTGGCCATAGCCTGGGAATGGAGACAACCAGGAGTTCTCACTGGAAACGAAGGGGGTCACCCTCGAGCAGCAAGGAGTCTCAAGGTTCAGGCTGAAAATCTTCCCTCCAAGTCCTAGATTGCCAGCGGGTCCCTGCAATTCGGTGACCACTCCGGAAGCGACCCCCGCGGCCCCACTAGGTCCATTTAGGGCTTTCAGATACCTAACGGGCTAAGAGGCCGCGGTAATGCAGAGTGTCAACCAGCACCCACCAGGCGGCCCGGGCGCCCAGCCTAGCGCTGGTGTCCCGACCTGCACCCTAGCAGTACCCCACGCCTCACTTCTGGCGCCCCTGGGCTTGTCTTTTAAGAACAGGTGCCAGATGCCCCCAGCTCACCCTTCTCTTTCTTAGCTTTCTTTTTTCCCCAAGGGAAATCTCCCCCGGAATCCTCGCCTGGGCTCCAGGTGGATGCCACCACCCCGCTTGCTTGCTGGGGGCCGTCTCCCTCGCCTACTGGGGCCCAGCTGGTTTTCCAAATCCAGGCTGCAGGATCCAGGCCGCCGCCGCCTTCATCTGCAAAGAGTTAAGCCCTCTTCCATATGGGGAAGAAGCCAGAGGAGGGCCATGCCCCCACCCCGCCTCCACACCCGGGTTTCCAAAGCCCCGAGGGGTGCAGCTCAGCCTGGGCTCCCTGGGCCGCGGGGTGCACGTGCAGCCGGGGGCTCAGACAGTGTCCGCGCTGCCAGGGTCTGGCCGCCGGGGGTGGAGGGCTGTCTGCTCCCCGCCGCCAGTGGGCTTGGCGCAGGGCTGCGGATGCTGCGCGAGCAGTTCTCCCTTTCCAGTTCCCGGCGGCGGGTCGCGTGGGTCTCGGCAAGCCGCCGGCGCTAGGGGGACGGGGGAGGGGAGGAGCCGGAGAGCGAGGGGAAGGAGGGGGCCCGCCAGCCCCGCCCCCGCCCCGCCCCGCCCCCCGCGGCCGGAGCCCGGGCTGCAGCCAGGCGCGCCGGAGCCTGAGAGCCCGCGAGCCAGCGAGCGCCGGCCGCGGCCTCCCCTGCTCGCGGTGACCCCAGCGTCCCGGCCCGCGGCCCCGCTGATTCCGGGGCCCGCGCCCCCTCCGGGGCAGGGATGCATCATGGCCACGCTGGCTTGCCGGGTGCAGTTCTTGGACGACACGGACCCTTTCAACAGCACCAACTTCCCGGAGCCCAGCCGACCGCCGCTTTTCACGTTCCGCGAGGACCTCGCGCTAGGCACCCAGCTGGCCGGGGTCCACCGGCTGCTGCGGGCGCCACACAAGGTAGGGCCCGGCAGGGCGGTCTAGGACCCCTGGACTCAGCCCCTGCTGCGGGGTGGGGGGGGCCCGCTGGGGTAGGGGAGCCGCAGGCAAGCTGGGCTGGTCGCGGCGGGAGGACAAGCGCCCAAGGGCAGACTTCCCCCACCCGGTTAGGCAGAGGGGTCCCAGCACCTGCAGACTGGTGCGGAATCTCCCAGGCCAACAAGGAGGACTGCCTCGCGTTCCGGTCCAGAGCGGAGAGGGGGGAGGGCGGGGCCGAACAGGTGCCGCGCGGGCCGGAGGCGGGATGGAGAGGTTCCCCGCACCGCGCCGTTAGCTTGGGCCGAGGGGGCGGAGTGGGGTCAAGACCGGCCCCGAGCCGCGCTCGGAAAGAACCCGGGCCCAAGGGGCTCAGGTCCCTCGGAGGAGAGCCCTGAGCGATGCCCTGGACAAAATCTCTCAGGCCTCTGAGGCCAGTGAGGGCGGCCGCGCGGCCCTGGCGACAAAGCACGCTTCCCAGCAACACCTCTTCTTCCTCCCCTGGGAGGCACCGCGGAGGACGCGGCTGGCGCTGCGATGGTGTTCTGAGTGGCCCCCTTTTCTTAGAAGCAGGTGGCCTTGGGAAGCTTGGAGGGGCAGTCGTTTCATGCGAGGAGGGGCCGGGGCACGGAGGGGCCGCGCGCGCACAAAGCCTGAAATGAGTGTCCCCTGGGAAGAATGGATTCTTAGTCCACCGATAGAGTTTTTTTTTTTTTTTTTTTTTTTTTAAGCCTTTTCAGGACAGGCATCTTGCAAAGTGTGTGTTGCAAAAGAGCGCGGCATTGAAAGCTAACCATTTAGTTGCCCAGGAGAAACCTTCCTCCCACTTAAACAGGGTGACTGCACCTTAAAAAATTACTTCCCTGGTACATTTTTTTTTTTTTTTTTTTTGCTTAGGGTTCATATCAAAGCTTGTGGATGATTTACTCTTCTTTGAGGACCAACATAGATAAATATTTGGGAGCGATAACCCTTGATGCCAAGGAGAACAAAATTGATTTTTAAAAATTCTTTAGATTTCTGTATGATGTTCACCTGCCTTGGAAGTAGAGAGGGAGGTTGTGTAGAAGCCGGTGAACTTTGGCAGTGGTGTCTATTAGTACTAGATCAGTCCCCCCCAACACTACTTAATGAGTAACCCATTTTTCAGGAATGAGGAGTGGGGCAATTCTCTCTCCTTCTGTCTGTGTTGCTACAGGATGGATTCAGTTACTGTTCCTGGAAACCTCTCTGGTCACGAAAACAGATTGGATTGGGAGGTGGGTGAGGGAGACAGAATGATGTATTGTGGATTCAGCTTATCAGAATCACTTCTGTGAATTTGTTGGTTCTTCTCAATCAGTGGAATTAGTTAAAAGCATCATGGTTCTTCAGCATCACGGTTGTTTCATTCATTATGGTCTCTGATTATGGTGATCTTTTGTTGAAACCATAGAAGACTCATAATTGTGGCCCTGTGACCTTGAAGTGGTTCCCTTGGATTTCAAACCCTATATACACGCACTGATCTTTCAAGCTGGAAGTGGAAGTACATTTTTACGTTTCCATGGAATAGCCCCATGGCCTTGATCCAGTGTTCCTGGTCTGTTAGGGAATCCTGATGCTCCAGCATTGCCCCTCCCCCACCCCCCACCCCCTAGCTAGAAGCCACTGCACAGCAGTTAGACTGGCTGGTGGGACTTTCTGAGATGGGCCTTGTGGAATAAATAAATGTAACCAGGAGATGTCCCACAGAGACCCTTGACCCCTTGTCGTGGAGGCCAGCAAGCCTTAGTCTCAGAGCCTTGCCCAAAGATCTCTGCAGTATAGTCAGATGTTTGGCATTGTTTTTTTTTAACATGTAGAGCTGACTGAGTAGCTAGTTCTATTAGCCAGGATTCTCTAAAGCAGAATTTAGGGCATTTATATATTTTAAAATGCTGGCTAATTTCCAGCAGAGAATCTTCTGGATTGGATTGTCCATCTGTGATAGAAAGAGCTGGTGGATCTTGAGCACTTGGTGTGTGTGTGTGTGCTCTACCAGGGATGTCAATTCACGGTCTCACTTAATACTGTGCACCTCTGTGAAGTGCAGTCTATACTGTCCCTATTTTATAGATGAGAAAACTGAGGCAAAGAGTGATTAAATAACTTAGTTTCTCCGCTAGGGGTGGGGCACTGAGATTCAAATCGGGTCTGGGAGTCCCCATGGCTGCTGTGCTTCCTGGGCCAGTTCTGTGTGCTGCATCTCCTTGGGCTTCTGTTCCGTGAACCTGGGGAGTTCACCAAATCACCGTCCTAGGCTAGCTACTTAATGGCCTGGGGCAGGTGAATGTTAGAAGCATGAGTAAGAGCCTTGAGAGAATTCCTGGCCTAATAGAGTTCACAGTCAGAGGTGGGAACAATAGTGATCAATGCTATGAATTAGCTAACAGTGAAGGAGCAGGCAAGCTCTTATCCTGGGGCCCTGCCATGGGTAAGGTTTCTGGGTCCCCTTGAGTCCAGGCTGGCAAGAAAAGGAGTTCCTAGGGCAGGGGCATTCTGAGGGGTGGAAAGAGGGGAGAAGCATGTCTGTGAGACGTGCAGACGCTCTCAGTGTCCTCAGCCATCCTACATGGGAGAGTTGACTTTTGCTTGCTTGTAGATGCACATGCAGAAAAGCATGTGGGGCCTAAGACAGCAGCTGGATGGATTTTTACTAAGCGAACACACCTGTGTAACCAGCCCCTCGAAGGCCCCTGCAGAGGGTCCTAGTTTGTCAAGCTCCCCCCAGGGATTCACCTGTGCTGGGAACCCTTGAACTGCTTAACCTCTCAGGTCCTTCCCAGCCCAAACTGGAGTTTCTCCATCTTTTCTTAACCTAATGATATATGTATAAATTTACCTCATGTTTGCTGATTCTGTTAGAAGTTAGCTGTTCATTTAAACCATTGTCTTGGACAAGAACAAAGTATTGTGCTTCTTATACTTTATATATATATTTTTTTTCAAACTGCTAGACTGAACTCCACCCCCCCCCAGCTTTTTATGGTTGTTCCAAGAGGGTGATTAAATAAATGATTAGTCTGATAACAAAAAGATCAAAACAGGTACTGTATTTTCAGCAGAGAGATATTCATTTTGGTGGTTATATGTTTTTTCTGGACTAGGCGAGGCCTTTTGTTTTCAAATGCTGCTTAAACAGGTGTTTATTTCTGGTTTAGTATCTTACGAGGAAAAAAAAATCATAAACTTGGACTTCTAATTTAGAAAAAATTGTGTAGTAGAATTAATTGAATCATAGACCTTTCAAAGCTTTAATGTGTTTGGATTGAATATGCTAAAGCTAAGGCTCAAAGGATTCTGGTTTCTTTTTGATAGCCAAAGCTGGAACTGTAGACTGTTTTTACAAAAAAAGTGATAACTAGCTTGCATGTCGAAATGGCAATTATGACCTAGTAATTTAATTTAATTTAATTCAGGAATGTTTCGGAGGCTGCCGCACAGTAGAGAGAAGAGTAATAATAGCTGCCAGGTCCTAGTCGGAGCTAAGCACTGTCCTAGACATGTCTTGTCTCACCAAGCCCATAACCACCCCGTGGGTCAGGCGCTGGTACTGTTGCATCGCCCAGCAGAAGAGCCCCCAAGCAGAAAAAAAGTCAGCTGGTCCTGTGAGTGGGAAGTTCCCAAGGTGGCATTTGGCACCAGGTCTGAACTCTAAATGGCTCTGCTTTTGTGTCTTAAATATCTTCCTTCTGTGCAGCCCGCCCACATTCCAGAGTTGCATCTTCTCATTGGATTACCTTTGTCTCTGTGGTTCCCTCGCTGCTTCAGCTATCCCACCTGTAAAATGGGCAGTTGCAGCGAGGATGAGAGCCTTGGGGCTCCACGTGTCAGCTGGGTATCACTGGGGCTTTTATTAGAAGTGCATTCTCGGCCTCCCCAGGTCTGCTGAATCAGAATGTGCATTTTCCTAAGATGCCTTGGTGATTCCTGTGGTCACTACAGTCTGTGCAGTGTGGCTCAGGGGTCACTTAGGTCAGACTCTCAGTATGGGGCCGGGGGGGGGTTCTCACTGTTTTCCCTGTTCGAAGATAACTTCCTTGAGGGTAAAGACCTGGCTGCTCAGTTCTCCAGGGTTCTCCCGGAAGCTGAGCAGGGATAAGAAAGAGTGTGCACTAAGTTGATTGATGGGCATTTGTTTTAGAACACAGATCCACTGGTATTATTACTCTAATGAATTTCCACCTTAATCCTCTTAAGGGACACATCTGTTTGCTACATTACATTAAGATTTTTAAAAGATGAGATCATTAGTAGAGTTGGCGAGTGTGTTGTGTCATACAGCGTCTTTGGACAAAACTGTTTAAGAATGTTGTATGAACAGCTAAGAGCATCCAAGTTGAATCTGACTTTTCCATAATTAGCTCAGTTGGTTGGAGACTCACTATTGAGATCAGGATCATGGGATTGAACCCTTTATGGGTCACTTAGCTTTGCTTCATGCATGGCCACAGACTGCATCGATAACCCAGCCCGATGTCCAGCAGGTGTGGTCATGTCTCCCTGAAAGTGTCCGGGTTGGGATGGCCTGGTGGAAATCTTTGTTAGCAAAAGGCTAACACATGATGAGCTTGCTGCAATGGGACTTGGCATATAACTTCATTTATCCTCAGGACAGTTCTAGCAGACAGACAACGGTATCCCCAGTTAACAGATAAGGAAACTGAGGCACATTGAGGTTAGGCAGGTCATCTAAGGTCACACTGCTTTTAAGTGAAGGAGCTGGGATTTAAGGTCTTTTTTTTTTTTTTTTTTTAACTCCAAAGCCTGTAGCCAACTGTGTCCCATTATTAGAAAACCAGCAGAGCACATGCTCTCTGTGTGGGGGTGGGGGCAGGGGCAGGAGCAGGAGCAGCAGTAGCAGTGACTGCATTGCTTTTGCACTAGGCTGCCTGACACAACTTACATGGTTGTGCTCTGGTTAAGTCCTTCCAGTGCAGACGCTCAGGGAGTCTGTGCCTCTTGTCCTCAGAGTCCAACCTGCGTCCCTCTGGAAAACAGCAGGACTCCCTTTGCCCTCCATCCTCCTCCAGACTCTGAAGTGTTAGTTTTTAATGGAGGCAGATTTAAAACTGATTAACATGCTGAAGCCAACTTGGGAGCGCCCCTCCTCCAGCCTCCTTCCCCCTCCTTTGGAAGCTTATTTCTTCCTAAAGGTGAAACTCTGAATACTTGGAAACCTCTTTGTCCTCACACGGAAGACAGTCACCACTCCTGGCAACCCCCACACTGTGTCACTTGCAGGTGATGCCTCTGTTGCCTGTGGCCAGCTCAGGAATGTCTCCGATGTAAACCTGGCTTTCGAATGGGCATAGCTGGTTCCACATTTGTGGGGCATTTTTAGGCTTGGGTTTGTCAGCATCTGCTCCTTTATAGAGACAATCAGACTGCTTTTTTGTTTTGTTTTGTTGTTTTTGCTATTGTACTGGGATATGATTCTGTGCCTTGTTCTGAACTAAGTAAGAAAGAATGGGGAAAATTAAGTTACAGTGAATGTTAAGCTTCACCACAGGGATATAATCAGCCAAATCCAGATTGTGGGAAATTATAGTTTCTCCAACAAATAAATTGCAAAGAAAAAAAAAAGATGGAATGAAAACTTAGATTAAAAGGAATTTGAGACAGATCGTCCAGTTACTGTGTGTGGCTCTAACTGGATGCTGATTCAGACAAACACATTGTGAATAAATACTTGAGATCATTGTGGAAACTTGAATAGTGACATTAAAAATTATTAACAAGGAATTAATAAAAATTTAAAAATAAAATTAATAAAGATACTTAACAAAGTTATTACAGTGTGATAATAGTATAGTACTATATTCAAAGAAAAGTTTGTATCTTTCAGAGATACATACTGAAATATTTACAAGTGAAATAATATAATGGTTGGAATTTCCTTCAAAAATCTAGGATGAAGTGTAGGTAGGTGGATGAATGTGTAGAGGGAACAAGATAAACCTGGACTATGGGTATATGGGGGAGTCATACTATTTTCTATATTTCTGCATATGTTGGACTTTTTTTTTTTTTTAAAATAAAAGCTAAAAAAATTAGATTATGAGTTCTAATGTTGCCTTTGGGATCAGAATCCTTTCACTAGGTGTCCCTGTGTGTCCTGAGTGTGTTTGCGATGACTGGGACAGCCAATCACCAGTGTCTCCACTGATATTTTCCTTCCTACCCTGATAGTCATATTCTCCTTAGGATCTTTGAAAAACAAGCGTATAGGATATCTGTCTTTTAATGTTCAGGGTATCTTCCTAGGCTCCGTGAGTTCCGATAGTGAAGTCAGCTATCATCAGTTACCTAAACTCTTAGTTTAGCAAAGAAATATTAGGGTGGTGATATTATACATGGAGCTTTGGTAGATGCAGCTACATTTTTTTAAATTCACTTTTTATTCGAGTATAGTTGATTTACATTGTTGAGTCAGTTTCTGCTAGATGCAGCTAAATTTTTTTATCACTACACCGAGCTATTGCTAAGGCTATATACTTAGTGATATCTGGATAAAAGTACTCAATTTCCCAATGGCTCTTGGAGACTGTGACGTGCTTGCATGGCCACACCAGGATGTTGCTCCATTGCCAGTGAGTGGGTTTGGCCTCCATCCTCTGTGCCTCAAGAGATTGTGAACGTGGAGACATTGTTACACATGAAAATATAAGTTGATTGTGTACCTTGGCGCTCAGCATTATAGGCAACTTTTGATTTCTATGGACAGATGAACCCATTTGTCCATTGGCTCTTGGGGAGAGGAAAACTCATGAAAAAAATTGTTACCATGTATCAGCAAAATTATCTATAAACCCAGAAGTCTATTTTTAGACCCACATAGTGACTAACTGAGTCTACTTTGTTTCTGTTTACAACTTGGAAACATACCTTGTCTTCCCCACTTAGGTTTGGCACCTGGAACATTTGACTCCAAGGGAAAATGAATTTAACATTAGAAAAAAAAACTCACAATTGTTGAAGATGTCAAAAAAAAAAAAAAGGGAGAATATTCAACAGCTTGAATTTCAGTATAGAAAAATACTCCCAGGTTTGGCAAGAATGACACAGAAAATTTAGTTTCTGGGTCACCTCATCAAATATTTTTAGCATTCTTAGAAAGAGGAAAACCCAGAAGAATTTTTTTTTTTTTTTTTGGTTATTGATTAGGCTACTCAGACTCTTCATACAGCAGTATTACACCAGGGGATAAAATGCCAGGACAAGCAGAAGTGCACAGGACAAGCCAAAGATTCTTGTGAAGTTCTCAGAATAGAAGGTAACTGATGCATCTCCTGACTGGTTCATCAGATCCCCAGAGTGGCCTGGGGTTCATGGCAAACGCTGGGTGGCCAGACACTGACGTGTTTAGGGCAGGTTGGAGATTGAGCAGTAGGTCCTCAGAGGGGACAGTGAGATGAGAAGGACATCCTTCTGGCTCAACCAGAGTCACATACAGCATTGAAGCTATTCCCTGGGTTACCTGATACTGGCTACAGTTTTGACTAAAGAAGTTTATACCAATTTCATTGTATACCACTTTAGCGCAGGTTTTGCTTTATCTGTGATTGGAGGCCACCTTCTCCAACCCTCCCCTTGTCAGAATGTTAATCCGGAGTTGATGGCAGCATCCTTCACAGCTCAGGGAAGAGTGAGTGTGTGGTGGTACAAAGGTTGCTGCAGCCAGTTTAAACAATGCTGTCCCCCTTCTTTATCTGTAGGTTTATTAAATCCAAGCAAAATTTAATGTTAAGTATGCTACGCTCTCTGGAGACCTGGTTTCCAACCCTTATGACCGGGGTGAGGGGACTTCCATCTGCTCCTCTGATTTCATCACATAGGCTGCATGCAACCAGAGGGGTGCAGGGGCTGGACCCTGGGGAAGCACCCGACTGAGGACCTGAGGACCTATATTGAGTCACAGGGAGTTTGGCAGGCTTGGAGCTCTGTTTCCATTGCCTCTTGACTTCCATCGCATCAGGCTTCAGTGGGTGTTTCTGGGCTCCCTGCTGCCTGGTCCAGCAGTGTCTTCCTGTGTGAACACCCCACTGTCTCACTCCCTGTAGTTGATAGCAAGTCTTGATGGGGTGGGTTGGAGGTTCCCTCCTTGTCTTGGAACATGACCATTATTAACAGGGAAAAAGAAGGTTGGAGAAGATCAGATAGGGGCCATTCAGTGTTTCTTTCTTTCCTTTTTTTTTTTTTAAAGGTTTTTATTATTATTATTATTATTATTTGCCATATCTTGGGCCGCTCCCGTGGCATATGGAGGTTCCCAGGCTAGGGGTCTAATTGGAGCTGTAGCCGCCCGGCCTACATCAGAGCCACAGCAGCGCGGGATCTGAGCTACATCTGTGACCTACACCACAGCTCAAGGCATTGCCGGAACCTTAACCCACTGAGCAAGGCCAGGGATCGAACCCGCAACCTCATGGTTCCTAGTCAGATTCGTTAACCACTGAGCCACTACGGGAACTCCAGTTTTTATTATTTTTTAAAATTATAGTTGATTTACAATATTCTGCCGCCTTCTGCTGCACAGCAAAGTGACCCCCCCCCCCCCGCCACATACATTTCAATGTGAGGAAGAACCTAGGAATCAGGCCTAGTGTAAGAGAAAGAGTAAAATCACATCACTTCTCTGCTCTCCCCGCCTCTACCCCCTCCCCGTCCCCCACCATTCAGGGTCACTCCAGAGCCCTGAGGGACTGGCCTGCCCCTCCATGAGGGCAGGGTTGGTTGCTGGGTTGGTTGCTTGGTTTTAATTTCTATTTGGTTACTGATGTAGCCCCAGAGCCTAGAACAGTGCCTGGGACAGAGTGTAAATAGAAAATTTACATAGTGTAAAACAGTAACTCTTATAAAATAATGAATAGTTGTAAAGAGTAAATTTACATAGCGTAAAACGATAAATACCATAAAATAGTAAATAGTGTAAAATAGTAAATTTATATGGCATAAAACAGTAAATACTGTAGAAGAGTAAATAGTGTAAAAGAGTAAATTTACAGAGTGTAAAACAGTCATTGTGGTTGAATGAGTGAATTGTCATACAGCGTAGAGCTGGATCCATGCAGAAGTCCTTCCTGTCACACACCTTCCAGCATCTTCTTCATGTTCGACCGTGAGCAGTTGGTTGCCCCCCTCCCCACACCACTTCAAGTGTGGCCTTTCCCCATTTTTGAACTTTGTTAGAATTTACTCTTTATTTGTCCCTGATTTTTACCCGGAAAGGTAGATCCTCATCTCCCCACAGATGAGGGTGGAGATGGGTCTGGACAGTTAATTGACTGATTGAGCCCAAGAGGATGAAGAGCTAGAGGAACCATGACCTCAGGGTTTGGGAGGTAGAGTGACCTGTGAACTGTGGATAGTGTTGAGTGGGAGTTGCAGGAAGTTTGTTCAAACCAGTTACTTTTCCCTGCTGTAGCAGAAGTAAAAATCCTATTTCTTTTTACTCGGTGTTCAAGCTGAGTCATATGAGAGTTTTCATTGTAGCTCGGTGGGTTAAGAACCCGCCATAGTCTCCATAAGGATGCGGGTTTGATCCCCGGCCTCGCTCAGGATCTGGCGTTGCTGTGAGCTGTGGTATGGGTCGCAGATGCAGTTTGGATCTGATGTTTCTGCGGGTGGTGTAGGCCTGTAGCTGAAGCTCCGATTTGACCCTTAGCCTGGGAACCTCCATATGACACAAGTGCAGCCCTAAAATGGTAAAAAAAAAAAAAAAAAAAGCTGGGTCATGTGGATTATTTTTATTACTTAAATCAGTGTATGTATCTTGATGTATGTATGATGTCTGGTACCTTAAGGTATCTTCACACTTGCAAGTTCCATTTTGCTGTGAACTTGAACTGTGTGTGTGGAATCAAGGATACATTCCTGGGGAGAGGTTATGACAACAAAGCTAGATGCCAAAGGCAAGGCATCCACCCTTATAAAAGAAATATCTGTTCCCATCACAGAATAAGCATGTGTACATGTGTATACTTTTTTTTTGGTCTTTTTAGGGCTGAACCCATGGCATATGGGGGTTCCCAGGCTAGGGGTCCAATTGGAGCTGCAGCTGCTGGCCTACGCCACAGCCACAGCAGCAGGGGAATCCAAGCCACATCTGTGACCCACCCCACAGTTCACAGCAACGCCAGATCCTTGACCCACTGAGCAGGGCCAGGGATTGAACTTGTGCCCTCATGGATACTAGTTGGGTTCATTACTGCTGAGCCATGATGGAAACTCCAACAATAACATTAGTAGGACAAAGATCCATCTCATCATTGTTAATGCTTTGAGCAAACAGAGGCCTTCTCATCCTGTGAGTAGTGTAGTCAACGACCCTGCTTCTTCCTAGACACTTGGCAACACGCACAAATCATAAACATGATTGTTTTTGACCCAGTGACCCTACTTATAAGACTAATTTGGAGAGAGAAATGCAAATGATGAAAATGCTATATGTATAAAGGTAATTCAAAGATTGTTTTTCATAATGAAAAGCTAAAAAACTCATTTTCCAACCACAAGGGAACTATTAAGTATATTATACTTTATTATGCATAGAATGTTGAATGACCATTAAAATAACTCACACATTAGTCAGCTCAGGCTGTCATAACAAAATACCATAGATTGGAGGGCTTAAACAACAGGCATTTATTACTTACCGTTTCAAAGGCTGGGATGTCCAAGATTAAGGCGCTGGCAGATTTGGTTCTTGGGGAAGCCCTTCTTTCTGACTTGCAGATGGTCACCTCCTTGCTGTGACCTCACAAGGCAGAGAGAGGAAGCTCTGGTGTCTCTCCCTTTTCTTTTTTTTTTTATTACTTAATGAATTTTATTACATCTATAGGTGTATGACAATCATCACAACCAAATTTTACAGCATTTCCATCCCAAACCCTCAGTGCAATCTCCCCACCCCCCAACCTGTCTAATTTGGAAACCGTAAGTTTTTCAAAGTCTGTGAGTCAGTGTCTGTTCTGCAAAGAATTTCATTGTATTCTTTTTTTTTTTTTTGTCTCTTCTAAGGGCCCCACCTGCAGCATATGGAAGTTCCCAGGCTAGGGGTCCAATTGGAGCTGTAGCCACCGGCCTACGCCAGAGCCACAGCAATGAGGGATCCAAGCTGTGTCTGTGACGTACACCACAGCTCACGGCAATGCCGGCTCCTTAACCCACTGAGTGTGGCCAGGGATCCTCGAACCTGCAACCTCATGGTTTGTAGTCAGATTTGTTAACCAATGAACCAAGAAGGGAACTCCACTGTGTCCTTTTTTTAGATTCCACATGTAAGCGATAGCATTTGATGTTGGTGTCTCATTGTCTGGCTGACTTCACTTAGCATGATAATTTCTAGGTCCATCCATGTTGCTACAAATGCTATTATTTCTTTCCTTTTAATGGCTGAGTAATATTCCATTCTGTATATGTACAACATCTTCTTCATCCACTCCTCTGTCAATGGACATTTAGGTTGTTTCCATGTCTTGGCTATTGAAAATAGTGCTGCAATGAACATCAGAGTACATGTGTCTTTTTGAGTCATGGTTTTCTCTGGATAGATGCCCAGGAGTGGGATTGCTGGATCAAATGGTAGTTATATTTTTAGTTTTCTGAGGAATGTCCACACTGTTTTCCACAGTGGTTGCACCAATTTATAATCCCACAAACAGCGTAATAGGGTTCCTTTTTCTCCACACCCTCTCTAGCCTTTCTTGTTTGTAGACTTTTTGACGACGGCCATTCTGGCCAGTGTAAGATGGTACCTCACAGTGGTTTTGATTTGCATTTCTCTAATAATGAGTGATGTGTAACATCTTTTCATGTGTTTTTTGGCCATCTGCATGTCTTCTTTGGAGACTTGTCTGGTTAGATCTTCTGCCCATTTTTTGATGTTTTTTTTTTCTTTTTTGGTATTGAGCCATAGGAAGTGTTTATAAATTTTGGAGATACTAACAATGAAAGATCAGAAAGAGAAATTAGGGCAATGATCCCATTTACCATCACATCAAAAAGAATAAAATACTTAAGAATAGACTTACCTAAAGAGACAAAAGACCTGTACTCTATAAGATGCTGATTAAAGAAATCAAAGATGACACAAACAGATGGAAAGACATACCATGCTCTTGGATTGGAAGAGTCTATATTATCAAAATGACTATACTACCCAAGGCAATCTACAGATTCAATGCAATCCCTATCAAATTACCAAGGACATTTTTCACAGAACTAGAACAAAATATTTTAAAGTTTGTTTGGAAGCATAAAGGACCCATAATAGCCAAAGACATCCTGAAAAAGAAAAATGGGGCTGGAGGAATCAGGCTCCTGGACTTCAGACTATACAACAAAGCAACAGTCATCAAAACCGTATGCTACTGGCACAAAGACAGAAATATAGGTAAGTGGAACAAGATAGAAAGCCCAGAATTAAACCCACACACCTACAGTCAACTAATCTATGTCAAAGGAGGCAAGAATATACAATGCAGAAAAGACAGCTTGTTCAATAGTGGTGCTGAGAAAACTGGACAGCCACATGGAAAAGAATGAAATTAGAACATTTCCTGACACCATACACAAAAATAAACTCAAAATGGATTCAAGACCTAGATATAAGACCAGATACCATAAAACTCTTAGAGGAAAACATACACCAAACACTCTCTGACATAAACCACAGCAACATCTCAGATCCACTTCTTAGAGTATTGACAATAAAAACAAAAATAAACAAATGGGACTTAATTAATCTTAAAAGTTTCTGCACAGCAAAGGAATCCCTTTTCTTATAAGGGCACTAATCCCATCATGTGGGTTTCATCCTCATGACCTCATTTAAACCTAATTACCACTCAAAGGCCTCTTCTCCTAATTCCATCACCTTGGGGGTTAGGGCCTCCACATATGAATTTTAGGAAGACACATTCAGTTCAAAACCACCTACATGAGTCATAAGTTGTACCTATGGAAATGTAGCTAAGAAATGTCCAAGATGTAAGGAGTAACTGTCTTCTTCCAGGTCTGCTCACCAGGCCCCTTTGCATCTCATTCATTAGCAACACCGTGAGAACTGCTTGTCAGCCTTGGCTCATCTGCACCCATCCTGTCCCCTCCTTTCCATTTCCAAGTCATCTGGGCTCTCAGGTGGACTCCTGGCTCTGGATAGGAGCGCTCTGGTCCTCCCCCAACCTACTTTCCCTGCCTCCTTTGCCTTCGCTCCGGTGGTTCCCCATTACTTAAATGGTAAAATTGCAACGCATTGCAAAGATGCCCAGGGCTCTCTGGGACCTAGCCTCTGTTTTTTTTTTCTTCTTTTTAGGGCCACACCTTCGACATAGGGAAGTTCCCAGGCTAGGGGTCAAATTGGAGCTGTAGCTGCAGGCCTGCACCTGCCACAGCAACTAGGTATCCAAGACATGTCTGCAACCTGTACCACAGCTCATGGCAATGCCTGATCCTTAACCCACTGAGTGAGGCCAGGGATGGAACTCGCATCCTGATGGACACTAGTTGGGTTCTTAACCTGCTCCACAATGGGAACTCCTGGGACCTGTAGCCTCTTTTCTGCCACCCCCACATTATCTCAACTGCCCTTCCCTTCCTGCCCCTTCCTAGTCCTGGCTGTGCTAAAATGCTTGCAGAGCTGCTAAGAGGGCTGTGTTGGGTGGTGGGTACCCAACTTCCTCCAGCCCTCTACCTGGGATAAGACTGTGTCTGAGGCTCACCTCTGGTGGGTTTTCCCAGCCCTGGCCTGGTCCTGTGCAGGCCATGCTCCTAGCCCCTCCCGCCCATGCCTTACTGGTACTTATTTCATCCCATGTCAACATCTGCCCACCAGCTATGCACCCTCAGTAGCAGGAAGTGCATTTCCACTTACCCTTCAGTACAGAGTTCTAGGACAGTGCCTGATACGCAATAAGCCTGCGTCATTTATGAGTAGATGAAAGATGTTAAGTGAAAAAAGTCTAGTGTAAGTATATACTATTTGCATACATAAATATGTACTATTTACATACATGATGGTAGAGTAGACAAGAGGGTAGACATTAACCTTTAAGAACCAGTATCCTCAGACCTTTGTCACATCCCTAATCTGTAAACATGCTGTAAACCTTGTTTTTTGGCCTCTTGTGCAGGAGGTTCAAGTTTGGTCCTCAGGAAGCCTCAGGTTGGCAAGAGAAGGCCCACTCTGTGTGTGTGTCATTTCCTATTGCATTTGGAGGGGTGGGCACATGCCCCAGGGCCCTCCTTGGTGTTGGGGGGTGTCGTGAGGTCTGCTCCATGTGGCCAGGCCTGAAGCCTGCAGTACAAGCTTGGGAAGCACTGCCTGGTCCTCACCTTCTTGGTTGTTCTGGAACCTTCCACAGGCCTTGCTGCCCATGCTGATCGTGGGAGGGGAGGACCATTGTGGTCTCGTGCGAAGGGCAGAGGTGGCCACAGCCACTCTGAGCAGTGGGAAATTCCCAGAGCAGAGTGAATCGGGAGGCTGGAGTGGTGCCTTCTCTCTCTGCCAGGGGGATTCAGCCCTTTGCCAACCTGCGAGGCTCTGGGTGGATTCTGTTTCAGGTAATGGCCCTCACCTGAGAGGGAGCTATTACCCCTTGGCCTATCTGATCACAGCTCTAGGCTTCAGAATTGTGAAGTCTGGCTCCTGACCCAGCATCCAGAAATCCTTAGCCCCCTGGCTTCTGCAGGACCTGGTGGCTCCCAAGTGCTAGTGTTTGTGACCAGTGCCTGGAGGTGGAGGAGGCTGTCCAGTCGTTCTGGGGGACTCCATTCAAGTTCAACAGCCCTGTGTGCCTGGGGGTGGGATGGGGGGGGGGGGCAGGGAAAAGAGCTCTCAGGCACCCCCTCCAGAACAATAGTCAAAGATCTGAGTGGTTTTTGTTCCCAGAACTGGGTGCATTTTTGTGGACGGTGATTCATCACCGAATACGCCAGTAACAGAACCATGGCATGTCTGTACAGTTTGCAAAGCACTGGGACATAGGTTTGCCCGGCTGATCCTCGCACAGTCCTGCAGGAGGGGAAGAGGGGGCATTCAGGCCCTGTCTCCAAGGTGAAAAAACTGAAATCCAAGTTGAGACTTAATGACAGACGCATGAAGGTGGCAGGGCTAGAACTCAGGTACCCACCTTCTGACCTCCAGCTGTCTCCCACAAGGACTCATTGACTCAGTCTGTCGGAGATAATGGTGAGGAGCATATGTTGACACACAGGGAAGTTTGTAGACACGAGCACAATTGGGAAATTTCAGCTGAGTTCCTAGACATCACAGGTAACCGCTTGGTGATTATTTTTAGAGGGCTGGGAACAGGCTTGGCTAAATGGGAAGCTTTATATATCTTGATGCCGCTGATCCCAAGACATGATAAGCATCTCCTTTTATTGTCATGATTGGTGGGGGAACTAAGTCAGAAACATAACAACAAGTGAAGTAGCCTCTGAAGACAGCATATGAGTCATGTCTGAGTATGAGGCAGGCAGGCTGGACTGTAGAAATGTCAGAAGTGGGAAAACCTCCACGTGGACTGCACAGTCCAGAAAGCATCCTGGAGAGCGTGGGTGGGGTGTGAGTGGGTGAAAGGAAAGGGGAAGGGTGTTCCATGCACAGGAGAAGCAGCTGATGCTGGGGTTGGGATCAGGTGCGGATGGCTCTGGGCGATTGAGAATGGCCCACAGGAAGGTGGCGACCCACGGCTGTGGGCCATGGAGCTGGGCTGCTTCAGTGAGTGCAGAACTGTTCTGGGAGTTACTTCCTTTCCGCGTAGTGGAGACATAAAGGAAAAGGAAGGGAAGAGGAGAAAAAAAAAATTGGGGGAAGGAAACGGTTTTAGGGAAAAATCAAGGGAAAGAGAAATGGGGATGGACAGGCAGTGACTGCAAAGCTACCTATAACCAATGCATAGGAGGAGGCAGAGCGCTGGGGACAAGCCTTGGGATGGGGCCTGGTCTGGACCTGGCGTACGCAGTCTCCTGCAGTCTGTAGCCCTGGTTGCACCTGATTCCTGGTGAGTTGATGTGTTAGCCCAGGAAGGCTTAAGATGCGACTCTTTCTGGGGGCTGTCCCTCCTCCTCTCTTTTATGGGGTGTCTGCTCAGTGTCAGACTCTATTAGGATCCAGAATAAATAAAACCCAGGGCTGGTGAGATGGGATGAGCCCAGCTTCGGCTCTGCCTGGGGACTCCACACTCCCTCTCCTAAAACCTTTCATCAGCAGCATCTCCCTTGCGGGGAGGTCACAGATGAAATGCAAAAACAGTCCTGCTCTTGCTATGCTCCTGGGGCCTGCCACCTGGCTTGGGGGCCTCCAGCTGACTGCTGGGCAGGCCATGCTCCTGTTTCCCTGGACTCCATCTCCTCTGCCTTCCCTGCCGCTGCAGGGTCAAAGCAGAACCTTCAGATGCAGCTCCTGCCCCACTGCCTGCCTCCCTGCCTCTGTGTGCCCACCCTCCTGACTGACAGGGAAACAACTGTGTCCCTTCTCCTGGCCGGGGCTTTCTGCTGGACCTTCAGCCCTACTTCCCTCTGGGACCAGTCCTTTAGCCTTCAGATGGGCCAGCACCTTTTATCCAGAAATCCCCTCCTGCCCGCTTCTGCCTTTCCTTCACCCCCCACCCCTGTCCCCGCCCCATGAGACCTTATCTGGGCCCCCTGCCCACCTCACCTCCCCCTTCCTGCCCCACCTCCTACCTCCCACCCTGCTCCATCTCCCTCCCTCCCCACCAGCCTCTTGCTGAGACACCTGTCTTTCATGCCCAGGACACTTACCCCCCCCACCCCCCACTTAAGTAAGTCTCTGTCTTACTTAACCTCTTAGCAGCACTAATGCCCACTCTGAGGGATGCTTGCTCTTCTGGGTTTGATGGTGACAGAGCCACCTTCCCTCTGATCTCTCTCAGCCTTTCTTCTCCCTCCTGCCCTTTGGATGTCGGCCTTCCACGGGGCTCTGTCTCAGGACCAGGCCTTCTCCTTGCAGTTGTGGCTTCCAGGGCTTTCTGAACAACCTCCTTGTTGACATCTGGGGCCCAGTGCTCTCTCTCTGGGCCTGAGGCCAACTACCCAGCGGCCCCCTGGACAGCTCCTCTTGGGTGTCTTGCAGACGTTGCATATGTGCTGTGTCCACAGGGGATTGTGTTACCCTCCACAGACCCATCCTGCCTCACTGAGGAGCATCACCATCCAGCCAGCTGTCCAGACCACGAAGCATCCCCTGGCTCTGACCCATGTCCCTCAGCCCTCACATCCTGGTGATTTTGGCACTTCTCTCCCCATTCCACAGATAGTCCTTGGCATATAGAAAGTGCTCAGTAAATGATGAAATGGATGACAAATAGACAAGATCATATAGGAGAAAGTGTCTGTCGAATGCCAGTTTCTAAAAAAAAAAAAAAAAAGCATCTATATTAGTTATCCATGGCTGCGAATAAATCACTCTGAAGCATAGTTGTTTCAAACATTTTTATTATTGCTCACGGTGTCCTTGGCCCAGGAATTTGGGAGCAGCTCTGAGCAGCTCTGGCTCAGAGTGTCTGGTGAGGTTGCAGCCAGATGATGGCCGGGCCCCGGACCATCTCTGAGGCTCTTCATTCATAAGCCTGATGTCCAGACTGGAAGATGCAAGTGGCTGGGGGCTCCAAGAGCATCTGTTTTGTGCGTCTGTGGTCTGTCTACCAGGTCTCTCTAGCACGGTGGTTTCTGGATAGCTAAACTACTTATGGTCCACATAGGGGTCCAAAGAGTGAGGGCCAGGGTAGGGGTGGGGTATGTATGTGTGCATGTTTTCATTTAAAGAAACTTTTTTTATCACAATCTTTTACAAAGTACATTCATATACTTTACACATTTTCCCTCAATTGCCCCCAAATTTTGTCATAGGTTACTTAGGAGAGTAAAAAAAAAAAAAAAAAATAGTGTATCACCTTTTTTTTAAACCATTGCTCTCACTGCACTGTACTTAGAAGCCTGGCCACCATTCAAGGGCAAGGAAATTAGACACCTTTATTTCCTGGGAGAAATGTCAAAGGATCTGTGAATTTTTTTTTTTTTTTTAAGGGCTGCACCTGTGGCATGTGGAAATTCCTAGGCTAGGGGTTGCACTGGAGCTACAGCTGGCAGCCTATGCCACAGCCACAGCAATGTGGGATCTGAGCTGCATCTGCAACCTACAGCTCACGGCAACGCCGGATCTTTAACCAGCTAAGAGAATCCAGGGATCAAACCGGAATCTTTATGGACCCTGGTCAGGTTCGTTTTCACTGAGCCACAAAAGGAACCCCAGAATCTGTGCACTTTTAAAAAAGAAATCTAGGAGTTTCTGTCATGGCACAGTGGAAATGAATCCAATTGGGAACCATGAGGTCGCTCATTGGGTTAAGGATCCGACATTGCTGTGAGCTGTGGTCAGGTCGAAGATGCTGCTTGGATCTGGCATTGCTGTGGCTGTGGCATAGGCCAACAGCTGTAGCTCAGATTAGACCCCTAGCCTGGGAACCTCCATATGCCCAGGGTGCAGCCCTAAAAAGCAAGAAAATAAAAAAGAAATAAAAAAGAAATCTCCATATAGTAAGATCCACTTTTGGTATTCCATCCTGTGAATTTTAACGTATGTATAGCTTTTAAAGTTTGAAATTTAGGAATTTCCCTCATGGCTCAGTGGGTTAAGGATCCAATGTTGGCATTGCCATGGCTATGGTTACAGCTGTGGCATGGGTTTGATCCCTGGCCCGGGAATTTCTGCATGCCATAGGCACAGCCAAAAAAAAAAAAAAAAATTGAAGTTTAATTGACTTACAATATCATAATCATTTCAGGTGTACAATATTGCGATTCAGTAATTTTGTAGATTCCATAGTGTAGCATGCCTAGATTCTTGTAACTCCCACAGGATATGGACCAATTCCAGCAACCTGAAGAATTTCCAGGGGCTACCCTTTTGTTGTCAGACATCCCTTCTGCCCAATCCTTGGCAACCACAGGTCTATTCTCTCTCCCTATAGCTTTGTTGTTCCCCAGGATGCCATCCATATAAACAGAATTAGTGTGAACCTTTAGAGACGGGTTTCTCTCACCCTGCACAATGCCCCTAAGATCCATCTAAGTGCGCATTGATGGTTCATTCCTTTGTTTGTTTGTTTGTTTTTGTCTTTTTCTTCTTTTAGGGCCGCACTAGCGGCATATGGAGGTTCCCAGGCTGGGGGTTGAATCAGAGCTGCAGCTGCCAGCCTATGCCACAGCCACAGCAACACCAGATCTGAGCTGCGTCTTTGACCTACACTACAGCTCATGGCAACACTGGATCCTTAATCTGCTGATCGAGGCCAGGGATCTAAACTGCAACTTCATGGTTCCTAGTCGGATTCGTTTCTGCTGCGCCATTACGGGAGCTCCAGTTCGTTCCTTTTTAACACTGAGTGATATTCCATCATATGCATGTACCAGTGTGTTTGTCCATTCCCTTGCTGAAGGGCACGTGTGTTGTTTCCAGCTTTGGGTGCTTACACATGAAGCTGCTATAGATTTTTGATCTGGAGGCTGATCTCTTAGCCACTATGTCATACCACCTTTTCTGCTCTGTACAGTTGTGTAGAGATTTTATGTGAGCATATGTTTTCATTTTGCTAGGATAAATACCTACAGGTGGGGTTGCTTTTTGGCAGAGGACGATCTGGCTCTTTCCTTAGCAGAGCTGTTAGGAGGTTTTTACTTATTAGGCAAATTACCCTTTGTCAGAAGAATTAGTTACTGGAGTCTTTGGACTTCAAAGTGTGATTACTTTTGAAAACACTGCACACAGAAAGGACTATTCATTTAAAAGTTGTTGTTTGTAGTTATCCAACTGTACTTTATTGTTTTTTGTTTTGCTTTTTAGGGCCATACCTGCGGCACATGGAAGTTCCCAGGCTAGGGGTCAAATCAGAGTTATAACTACCAACCTACACTGCAGCCACAGCAATGCAAGATCCAAGCCACGTCTGTGACCTATACCACAGCTCATGGCAACACCATTTCCTTAACCCATTGATGAAGGCCAGGGATTGAACCCGCATCCTCATGGATACTGGTCAGGTTCGTTACCACTGAGCCACGATGGGAACTCTAGACTGTGCTTTATTCTTAAGCATTTGAGGCCCTGTTGTGGATGAATCCTGCCACCCCTGCAGCCTTGTCACCCTGAGTGCTGATGTCACCCAGCACTTGCTCTATATCCTCATCCCACAATTTTACAAAGGGATGGCGACCCCATAGAGCACAAATCACCAGGAACTCTACCAGTTGGAAAACTACCATAAATAGATGAAGCAGCAAGCAGCATTGGAGAATGTTAGCCTATGAAAAATGCACTTTGATCATGGAGCATAGCAGTGAAATGAGCGGTCATGGGTGGGGGGCAGGCGGCTGAGGGAAGGAGGTTCTCTTCTCTTGGCAAGTCAGAGAATAGATCTGAAGTGAGGGAGGGAGGTGGCGGGAATAATGGAGGGTGACATATTTAAGTTCAGAGGCGATAATAAAAAAGGTCCAGCTTTCGGATGAGTTTGACCTCTTGACCAAGGGAAACCTCTGTGTCCAGAAGCTTGCCAAGCCCTCCAGGTGGCCCTCAGCAGAGGACTCATCCTTCATCTGGGCTTCCTGCTCACCCCATTTGTGCTTGGCTGGATGAGACCCCCAGCTTGGGGGCCTGCCCAAAACACACACACTGAGCTTCTTTTCTGCTCTGTGGGGTTACCTGGGAATACTTACTTCCTGAGGGTGTTCCAGGATGTCACTTGGGTCAAGGGCCTAAAGAGGAGAGTTCTGTGTGGTTCTCCAAGTACCTTTAGAAACTGAGGGTATCAGCTTGTGCATTCCTTTTTTTTTTTTTTTTTTTTGTCATTTTAGTGCCACACCTGTGGCATATGGAGGTTCCCAGGCTAGGGGTCTAATCGGAGCTGTTGCTGCCAGGCTATACCACAGCTAAAGCAATGCCAGATCCTTAGCTCACTGAGTGAGGCCAGGGATCAAACCCGCAACCTCATGGTTCCTAGTTGGATTCGTTTTCACTGCGCCACGATGGGAACTCTAGCTTGTGCATTTAGGAAAGGAAGTTTCATATGAAATCATGTGGGACCTACTCAGAGTCCTTCACTCACCTTGCACCAATGGGAGTCTTGTTCTTTGTCAGGTTCTCTGCAGGGTACTTGGAAATCAAACAAGAAGAAAGCATGGGCCTTGTTGCCGGGAACTCACTGGCCAGGATGGTGACAGGCTGGCCTGATATCCTAATCATAGGTATTACTCTATTCCTATGAAAAAATGCATTCAATGCCCCAGACAGCCAAGGCACAGTAACTTTTGAAGGCCACTCAGGTATAAGTTGGGGACTATGCTTATGTGGGGAATTGCAATTGGCCTTGATTTGGGTGAGTTTCATTAGGCCCTTCTGTTTGTGCCAAGATGTTTAGGATGGCCCCTTAGCTGCCTTCTGGCAAGTCAGCCCCTCTCTCCCCCACTGCCTTGCAGGCTTTTCTTGGTCTCTACCTACTTCCTTGGCTGCTTAAGAGCTCTGTATTCCAGGAGTTCCAGTCGTGGCTCAGTGGTAACGAACTTGACTAGTGTCCATGAGGATGCAGGTTCAGTCCCTGGCCTCGCTCGGGGGGTTAAGGATCTGGTGTTGCTGTGAGCTGTGGTGTAGGTCGAAGATGCCGCTCAGATCCCGAGTGGCTGTGGCTCTGGCGTAGACCAGCAGTTATAGCTCTGATTTGACTCCTAGCCTGGGAACCTCCATATGCCTTGGGTGCAGCCCAAAAAAGAAAAAAAAAAGCTCTGATTTCCAGATTGTGCCTCCTGGGACCCAAGCCCTTCCCCTCTAAAGCATCTCCCAAACCCCGAGCTTCTTGGTTTTCCTTGCTCACTCAGTGTGCAGACATTTTCACCAGATTCCCTTAGAGATGAAAGTGGGGAGCTTCTGCAGAGGGAGTGGGGCATTAAGGTGGAGCTGGGGACCTGTGGCCCATCCCGGATATTCCAAATTTTGCTGGTAACATTAGAGTTTGCAAACAGCCCTTTGGTTAGAGGCCCGGCCTTGCGTCAGCAGTGAGGGGGCATTGAGATGAAAGCCCACAACCTGTCTGTGTTAACATATGCACCTCATTAATCCCTGCCCCTCACCCGGCTTTTGGGAATGCCTCCCCCTGCTCTGTGCTATCCCAGCGAACACCCCTTATGCTCAGCCAGGCCAGCTCCCCATCATTTCTGTCATCACCCTGATTTTGGTGTCCTGATTTGATGTGTGTGTCCCCGTGTCTCCTCCTTGGTGAGCTGTCCCCTGATGCTATGAGCTACTAGCCTGGAAGTGTCATCTCTCTCTGCTGGCCAGGCTCTTGGTGAGGTGGCTTGGGGCGGGGGCGGGGGTGAGACAGGAGCTAATCTTGGGGCTAAGGAGCAGGAAGGGAGGGGAGATTCTTTGTGTCTCCAGCTCTGGTGTCTGTAAGCCTTTTTCTTCCCCCCACCCCTTCTGGGAGAGCCGTGGCTTTCATTTCACAAGAGTTCCTCGGCTGGCCTGGTCCCTGAAGCAGAACATGCCAGGTCCATTAAATCAATCTACTCAGTTCTGCAAAGTCTAAACAGTTTAAATTTCATTATTCTGGGCAGTGTCTGCCTGGTGACTGGAGGTTGCTAGAGCCAGGGGAACCGGCTCCTGGGACGAGGAAAGGTTCTGCCCTTTGTACACGCAGGACCCTGCTTTGCTTCTGCCTTCTCGAGCATGTGGGAAAATATTGGAGTTCCTGGAAGTGGGGCAGGGTGGTGGTGGGGTTATGGGAGTGGATCTGATGGGGGAGAGGGTCAGCTCTTTGGCCTCATGGAGCTGTCTGTCTATTCCACAGTGTATTTTGGTCATGGTGATCAGTTATCATTGTTGTCGTTGTTGTTTTTTCTTTTTTGGTCTGCACCTGTGGCATATGGAGGTTTCTAGGCTAGGGGTCAAATCAGAGCTACAGCCACTGGCCTCAGCCACAGCAACTCGGGATCTGAGCCGAGTCTGCAACCTATACCACAGCTCACGGCAACACCGGATCTTTAACCCACTGAGCGAGGCCAGGGATTGAACCCACATCCTCATAGATACTACTTGTGTTCATAACCCGTCACCACTAAGCCGCAATGGGAACTCCCAGTTGTTGTTTATGGAAGCCTGAGGTGTCATTAGTGCTTTTTTATTTTTTATTTATTTTTGTCTTTTTAGGCCTGCACTCGCAGCATATGGAGGTTCCCAGGCTAGAGGTCTAATTGGAGCTGTAGCTGCCAGCCTACGCCACAGCCACAGCAATGTGGCATCCAAGCTGTGTCTGTGACCTACACCACAGCTCACAGCAATGCCAGATCCTTAACCCACTGAGTGAGGCCAGGGATTGAACCTACGTCCTCATGGATGCCAGTTGGGTTCATTAACCGCTGAGCCACAACAGGAACTCCTCATTGGTATTTTTAAAAATCAGTTTCAAATGAGTTTCCAATCACTGGATTGAGGACTGAACCCATCAGGCAAACTGCACCACCCACTGTGCCCCGCCCACTGCAGCACACGTGCTTTTAAGTCATGGGCCTCTCGTTTTTAGGTGAGACTACAGCTTATCCTTCTGGGTTCCATAACTGGAATGTGTTGAGAAGTGGCATGATGTCCTCACAGCACGCTGGGCATGAACTGGGTACTTGCTGTCTTACCCATCTCTCCCTTCACTTGCCACGTTTTTCCTTGAGCACCTGCTATGTGCCAAGTTCAGTTTTAAGCACCAGAGAAACAACTGGTGAACGAAACAGGCACAAATCTGGACCTTCTTGGAGTTTACATTCTAGTGGGAGAAAGCAGGGAGAGATAATACATAAAACAAAATGGCAAGTTAATCAGGTGTTAGAAGGTGATGGGTACCAGTCCCCTTCCGTCTCAGTTTCTGCATCTGCAGAATAAGAAACCTGGGCCCCACTCCAGCATTCTTCCCTTCCAGCCCATCTCTGGGTTTCCTTCTGCATTGCTTCATAAGGAGACCCAGCATTTCTCTGACCCACAAGTAGGTATTCTTCATGAGAACATAGAAACATTCCCAGCAGTGCCACTGTTCCTCTTGGTAAAGTGGGTATGTGGCTCTCCAGGTGTCTAGGGGGGAGTGGTGAGACCCTATCATCTGTGCAGGATGAGGCTAGAACCCACCCCTGCTTTGTGGGTTTTGTTCTGTGGGCTGTGGGACTGGAGTCAGGTGAGCAGGACCGGGCGCTCCTCTCCTGGGGGTGTGCAGGGTGTGTGGGTACTAGAGAGGGAGGGAGGCTGAAGACCAGGTCTTCTCAGGCCTTGGGTCAGCCTCCATGACTGCTGGATGATGGAGCTGTGGAGTGATCTGTCTGTCTTTTCTCCTCCGGCTCTGAGATCAGTGTGGAACTGCTACTAATCTTCGGCAATACCCGGTGCACATCTGGAATGTATAGAACCGCGGCTTTCCCCTCAGTTGAAATCAAACAGTTACCACCAGTTTCTGGCCAGGCACAGGGATCAGAAATTGCAGTGTGGCCAGCACCCCTTGGGGAACTGCGTGGTGCCCAGGAGTGGTGCCCGAGGTGACAGCCCTTTGTGCGAGGTGCTATCTACAGCAGCCGAGGACAAAGCCCAGAAGATGCAGAGGAGGGGGTTTGGTATGAGGCAGGGAGAGGAGCTACAGGGATGCTGTGTGTTCTCAGATGCTTCCTCTGGTCAGAATGCCAGAGAGACAGCCAGGCCTTGGTGTCCCTGTGACCACCCCCAGCCTCCTGCCTGTAGAACACTGTCTCCTGGTAGTTTTTGAACATGAACTCGTCACCTTTCTGGACGTAGGTTTGTGTGGTTGGTAACTGGGACCCAGTATGTGCCTGGTCTCTCCCCCTCTTTCTTGCTGAGGAGCCAAGTGCTAGGCCACTGAATGGGGGTGGGGGGACAGGTCCTTCCAAGATGGTGGCAGATATTGGGGTGGAGGGAGAAGGGTGAGCAGGTGCCAGGGTCCTGAGTTCAGGTATGAGGAGGGATGATGGAGCTGGGTGGCTCCACCCTTGAAAGAGAAAGAGTGGTGGGTGGCCAGAAACTGCCCACTTTGCACTCCAGCCCCAGGGTGCCCTGGGCCAGGAGAACTGGCCCAGGGGACTCACTGTTCTCTCTTGAGAGGGTGACAGGAGGAGGGACAGTCTTCGGGAATCTCTTGGCAGGCAGTACCTTATGCCTGTTTTCTTCACTGTTGGATCCCAGGTTGGGCCCCATTTGCAGCTGGGTGGGGGATGGGTACAGGGGCAAGATGGGAGCAGAGGCACCAGGAGGGAGCTGGGGTGGCCTTAAACCCCGGGGAGCTGAAAGGAAGAGCAGATTTCATGGGGGAATTGGAAGGTTTGGTGTTGGGCACAAAGAGTTGGAACTGCGGGCTCTGAGTGGCCACTCGCTTCTGAGCGGCTCATCACCAACACCTGGAGGCCCGCGCGCCTTCAGGAGACATTCTCTGCCTCCAGTGACCTGGCAGGATCCCCTCTGTCCAGTCTTGTCCCTTTCCATCTTCCATCTCACGTTTTATGCTTCAGCAACCCGACTGCCTTAGTTCCTCACATTCCTTGCTGCTTCATGCTTGCCTGCCTTGCTTTGCCTTCCCTCCTCCTCCCCGCCCCCTCCTCCTGGCTGTGCCATCCTCATCTTCTTATACAGTCCACTCTGGCTGTAACTCATTCATTCCACGGACACTTACTGCTGCCTATTGACGGTCAGAGGTGGCTGCTGGGCACTGCCACCTGCCACCCTCCCATCCCCCGCCCTCCAGGCTACGTGGGTGCCCTTCGAGAGTGCCCCTTTGGCTTTCTGTTTACCAGCATAAGGGTTTAAAGCACAGGCTTTGTATCCCACAGACAAGCTCCCAATCTCTCTGAGCTTCAATTTGGGCATCTAGAAAATGGGAATAATAATACCTTCCTTAGAGTGTGATTGCAAACCTTAAATGGACTTCCATCTGGAAAGCATTTAGCGTGGTGCTTGGCCCACTCAGAGAAAGGGAGGTGTCCTGAGGCTGCCTGTCTTTCTGGGGTTATCATGTTTGGGAATCCCCTGACTGGGTCCCTTCCCTAGTGGGAGTCAGACTGATGTTGTTGGGGGGGCCTCAGGAAGGAGGGGAGATTTGGTCAAGTCCGGAAAGCAGAGGTGACCCTAGGTGGGTGGGGAAGGGGAGAGTAGTTTCGAGGTTTGGAGATGGGGCAGTGTAGGATGAGTAGAGGTCAGTTTATGAAGGGCCTGGGATGCCAGGCCCAAGTTCTGGCCTTTGTAACAGGGATTTGGTCCTCATCCCGTAATGAATCCTGATATCAGCAGATCTGGTGTCAGGTTTCAAAGCTTTCAAGCAAATTGAGAAATGCCACCAATGAATCTGAGGGACTAAATATCCAGGGAGGTGTTAGACAGTACACACCTGCCAGCTACCTCAGAATACTCAGCCGGGAGAACCCCAGGTTGGGGTGGAGGACAGGAGGGGTTGGAACTGCCTCAGTGGTAAGAACCCAGAGGTAGGTCCTCTCTTGCTGGGATCAAGAGCTTCACTTTGTCTGATCACAAGGAAACTCTGGGGGTACTAGAAGGGGCAAGTAGAGGTATTCTGATATGCCTTGGCTGTGACACCCCCCCTCCCCGAGCTGGCAAGGGCTGTATTTTATGAGTAATAAAATATGCTAGTTGAAGTCTCCCATTATCTGCAAGCTTGCCTCACAGACAGTCCCATCCAGTGCAGTCTTTTCAACTGTATTCTTTGCTATGGTGTTAAGTGGAAGAATTTGACAGTGTGCCCCAGTGCAGGACTTTGTGTTCTAAATTTTCCTTACCATCTGCTTTGCTTTCTGCTGCCAATTTCCCATCTTTTGCGGCCTGGGTGAATGGTCCCCAGGAAGAATTGTGCTCTGAGAGAAGAAAGAAAGAGAGAAGAAAGATGGTTTGGTGAGAAGAATTCTGCTTTGGATCCCATGGCCCAAGCCTGAAGTAATTTGATGTTCTTAATTTGGTGTTCAGCCCTCTGCATCCTGAATTCAGCTGTCTTCGTCCTGCTGTTCCCTGACACTTTGATACACCAATTGTTTCTTCACTCTTTGTAGCCTCTCTCTCTCAATATCCACATTACTGGAGTTCCCATTGTGGCTCAGTAGTTAATGAATCTGACTAGGAACCAGGAGGTTGTGGGTTCGATCCCTGGCCTTGCTCAGGGTTGAGGATCTGGCATTGCTGTGAGATGTGGTGTAGCTTGCAGATACAGCTTGGTTCCAGCATTGCTGTGGCTCTGGCGTAGGCTGGCAGCTATAGCTCCAATTAGACCCCTAGCCTGGGAACCTCCATATGCTGTGGGTGAGACCCTAGAAAAGACAAAAAAAAAAAAATCCACATTACTCCATGAGTGGAGGTCCCTGGCAGTAAACAGAAGGGAGCTGATTCTGAGACTTTATGTGCTAGTGTGTTTCTCTGACTGTACACATTTGCGAAGGTAGGTTTGGGGGTGCAGGAAATAACTTGGTTTTAGGCAGTTGCACTATCTTCCTGAGCTGTTCTTTGACTGAACAACACTCTGCACCCCACACCAGTGATCAGCTACCCCATCCCCCAAACCTTACTGGTTTTCAAGAGCTGGCTGAGATAGATACTGTGGCCCCCATGGAGGCTGCTCTCCTGAGCCTGGCCAGAAGTAGCCATCCTCCTGCTCACCCTCCCAGTCTCCATCTTTCTTAAGTTTTCCTTCCCTTTAGGATATGATAATATTTTTGAATTCCTTTTCCCTCAGGAGAGGAGGGATGCTCATTGGATGGGATCCTGCTCTTAATCATTTTTATAGCCCCTGAAGTGGTTGCCACTGCCTCCTCCAACACTTTCTTAGACATTTCTTTTCTTTTCACTTTTCTTTCCTTCAGATTTATAGTATCAAAAATTAAAAAAAAAATAAGTTCTCCATCCTGGTTCTAGGTTTCTGGTGTGTATTTTAGAAAGTGACATAGAGATGAAGTCTGGAAAGATCAACTCCATTTCAAATTTAATTCCTTATATGTTATTCTCTAGTCTCTGAGGCCCCCTATCCAAAATAATGTTGATTCTTAAGCAACGCAGGCTGAGAAGTTGAAAGGCTAAGTGGAACTATAAATAGTCTAATGATGCTGAGGAGATAAAAATGAGAATTAAGAGCTTACAAAGGTGGAGAGATCCTGGAAATACATCATGCTTATAAATACCCTCTTGCTTCACTCAGGAACCCTGAAGGACTTTATCCCAGGAGAAATGGCTTACTAAAAATAGGCCAACTTTATAAAGACTGAAACCCAACCTCAAATTAGCTGACCAGAATAGACCAAGTTTATAAAGAATGAAACCAAGCCTTGAATTAGCTCAACCCATGATTGGATTAAGATAATCTGTTCCTGATCTAGCTGCCTGCCACAAACTAAAGAAAATCAGAAAATCATGTAACAGCATGTAGATTCTTCGGAGTCATATATATATATATATATATATATATATATATATATATACACACACACACACATACATATATATATATATATATATAAAACATCAATTATTTTGGATGTATTTTATATATACTGTCACCCTGAAATTGTGATGTTAAAGAAATACCAGGCATATGAAGAGGGCAGGATCAAGAGAAGAAAAAGACACTCAAAACAGACCCACAGGTCATGATCCAGTAATTATCTGATAGACTTCAATATCAGTGATTAATAGATTCAAGAAAGGAAATGAAAAGATGGAGAGTTTCACTAGAGAACTGGAATCTATATATAAAAAAATAAATAGGAATTCTAGAACTGAGATAGAATCAGTGATATTAAGCATAAGTAGATGGATTTAACAGTGGTTTAGACGTAGCTGAAGAGAGATGTAGTGATTTAGAAGACAGGTGAGTGGAAATATCCTGCATAAAACAGGGAGAGAAAAAAAAGATGAAAAAGAAAGGAAATATCCACCAAAGATATATGATCCATAATGAAAAGTTTTGACACACATGCCATTGGAATCCCAGGAAGATAATAGAAGAAGCAATATTTCAAGAGACTTTGACAGTGGAGTTCCCTCTGTGGCACAGCAGGTTAATGATCTGGCTTATCTCTGAGGAGGTACTGGTTCAATCTTTGGCCTGGTGCAGTGGATTAAGGATCCAGCATTGCTGCAGCTGTGGTGTAGGCTGCAGCTCTGTCTCGGATTTGATCCCTGGCCCAGAAACTTCCATATGGCATGGGTGTGGCTGAAAAAGGAAAAAAGAAAGAGATGCTAAGAGAATTGTCCAAATCCAATGAAATATACCAGAACACAGACTAAAGAAGCAGTATAAATGAAACACAGACTAAACCCCAAGCAGTATAAATGAAAGAAAGACACATGTCAATAATACTTCTGAAAACAAAAGACAGAAAGGAAATTTAAAAGCAGCCTGAGGAAAAAAAGACATATTACTTTCAAAGAAAGAACAGGAATACTGACAACTGAGTTCTCAACTGAAATGATGGAATCCAGAAGACACAGAAATAAATCTTTTTTTTTCTTTTTAGGGCTGCACCTGCAGCATATGGAAGTTCCCAGGCTAGGGGTTGAATTTGAGCTGCAGCTGGTGGCCTATGCCACAGCCACAGCAACATGGGATCCACGCCACCTCTGTGACTTATACCACAGTTCATAGCAACACCAGATCCTTAACTCACTGAGCAAGGCCAGGTATTGAACACACATCCTCATGGATACCAGTCAAGTTCATAACCCACTGAGCCACAACAGGAACTCCTGAAATATATCTTTAAACTGTTGAAGAAAAATAATGCCAAAGTAAAATTTTATGTCTAGATTTTCCTTAGAGATAAAGGTGAAATTAAATCATTTCCAGATGAGTAAAGACAGAATTTATTGCTAGCAGACACACCCTAAAAATACTAAAAGGAATTCTTCAGAAGGAGGCATATGACCCCAGATAGAAGCATGGAAATGTAGATGGGAATGAACATCAATGGATAATGTAAATATGTGAATAAATCTAAATGAACTACTGACTGTATAAAGCAATAATAATGTTTTATGGGATTAATGTACATGTAAAAATCAAAATATACAATAGGGAACAATACAAAAGGATGAAGGGTAAATAGGATTGAAGTGTTTTAAAGCCCTATTATTTTACGGAGAATGAGCAATGGGAAGTCAAGAATATTGTTTACATAATAACCCTTTAAATAATAGTAAAATAATATATAATTAGCAACCTAATAGAGAAGGGAATCTTTAAAACATAATCCAGAATAAGGTGAAAATTGAGATAATGGAGAGAAAAAGGAATACTGAATGTATAGGACAAATAGGAAAAAAATAGAATGTGAATTTAAATCTAAACCTATTAAATTATATTAAATGAAAATGGGCTAAACATTTCAATTATAACCCTGAACTTGTGACAGTACCAGAAATCTGTTAGAACTCATCAATGAATTTGGCAGAGTTGCAGGCTAAAAAATTAATACACAGAAATCAACTGCATTTCTATATACTAACAATCAAAGATCAGAAAGAGAAATTAGAGAAACCATCCCATTTTGCCATCACATCAAAAAGAATAAAATACCTAGGAATAAGTCTACTTAAAGAGACAAAAGCCCTCTGAAAACTATAAGACCATCATGGAAGAAATCAAAGAGGACATGAACAGATGCAAAGATATACCATACTCTTGGATTGGGAGAATCAATATTGTCAAAATGACTATACTACCCAAGGCAATCTACACATTCAATGCAACCTCTATCTAATTACCAAGGACATTCTTCATAAAACTAGAACAGAATATTTTAAAATTTGTATGGAAACACAAGAGACATCAAGTAGCCAAAGCAATATTGAAAAACAAAAAAATGGAGGATTCAAGCTTCCTGACTTCAGACAATTCTATAAAGCTGCAATTATTAAAGCAATATGGTACTGGCACAAAAACAGAAATATAGATCAATGGAACAGGATAGAAAGCCCAGAAATAACCAAGCACCTATTATCAATTAATCTATGACAAAAGAGGCAAGAATATATAGTGGAAAAAAGATAGTCTTTTCAATAAATGGTGCTTGGAAAACTGGAAAGCTAAGTGTAAAAGAATGAAAATAGGACATTGACACTATACACAAAAATAAACTCAAAATGGATTAAAGACCTAAGTATAAGTCCAGATACTGTAAAACTCCTAGAGGAAACATAAGCCAGAGGTTCTTGGAAACAAATCACAGCAACATCTTGTTTGATCCACCTCCTAGAATAATGACAATAAAGATTCAAATCAACGGGACCTAATTAAACTCAAGAGCTTTTGCACAGCAATGGAAACCATTAAAAAAATGAAAAGACAACCCACAGAATGGGAGAAAATCTTTGGAAAGATGCCACCAACAAGGGCCTAATCTCTAAAATATACAAACAAGTCATGCAACTCAACAACGACAATAACCAACCCAATTTAAAAATGGGCAGAAGACCTAAATAGACATTTCTCCAAAGAAGACATATGGATGGTCATGAAAAAAATGCTCAATATCATTAATTATTAAAGAAATGCAAATTAAACTGCAGTGAGGTACCACCTCACACTGGTCAGAATGGCCACCATTAACAAGTCTACAAATAACAAGTGCTGGAGAGGGTGTGGAGAAAAGGGAACCCTCCTTTGCTGTTGGTGGGATTGTAAACTGGTGTAATTACTATGGAAAACAGTATGGAGGGTCCTCAGAAAACTAAATATAGAACTACCTTATGATCCAACTGTCCCACTCCTGGGCATATATCTGGACAAAACTTTCATTCAAAAAGATACATACACCCATATGTTCATAGTAGCACTATTCACAATAGCCAAGTCATGGAAACAACCTAAATGTTCATTGACAATTGAATGGATTAAGAAGATGCGGTACATATATACAACGGAATACTACTCAGCCATAAAAAGATAAACTAATGCCACTTGCAGCAACAGGGATGGAACTAGAGATTGTTCACAATACTAAGTGAAGTAAGCCAGAAAGAGAATGACAGATACCATGTGATATCACTTATATGTGGAATCTAAAATGTGGCATAGATGATCCTGTCTACAAAACAGAAACAGATCACCAGCCAAGGAGATCTGACCTGTGGTTCCCGGGGGAAGGGAGTGAGATTGATTGGCAGTTTGGGGTTTTTGGATGCAAACTGTTATATTTGGACAGGATGGACAATGGGACCCTACTGTGCAGCACAGGGAACTGTGTGTGATTGGGTCACTCTGCTGTACAATGGAAATTGAAGAAATACTGTAAATCAACTATAATTTAACAAAAGGCAAAAGAAAAAAAACCTCTGAAATTGTGAAATTTAACTTAAAAAAAGTATCTTAAGTATAGGGGACACAGACTAATAGCAAATGAAAGCAAAAATGATATGCCAAGCAAATAAGGTGATATTGCAAATGAGACAAAGTCGACCTTAAGGCAGAAACACAGCTATATAGAAGGAAGGACAATTCACCAAGGAGACACCAGAAACCCTAAATTTGTTTGTACCTAGTTAAAGAATATATAAAACAAATTTTGACAGAATTCTAAAGAGACAAATTTATAATTAGAATGGATTTTTAGCATATTCTTTTAGTAACTGATTGCAGAAGCTGACAAAAAAATCTGTATGGCTATAGAAGATTTGAATGCTAATAACCATATCCTAACATATATAGACCACTCCACTCAGCAGTTGTGGGATACACATTCCTTACACATACACATGGCACATGTACTAAAATTTAGCATTTTTGGGTCTATAAGAAAGTGAATCTGTAAATAAAACCCTTCCTATAAAGAAACCTCAGGCTCACGTCTTTACTAGTGAGTTCTGCCAAATATTTAGAAAAGAAATAGCACTAATCTTTTTAAAAATTTAATTTACTTATATTTTTTATTATAATCAAATTATAATGTTCTGTCAATTCTGCTATACAGCAAAGTGACCCAGTCATACATACATATACATTCTTTTTCTTATATTATTCTCCATCATGTTCCATCACAAATGACTAGATATTGTTCCCTGTGCCATACAGCAGGATCTCATTGCTTATTCACTCTAAATGAAATAGTTTGCATCTACTAACCCCAAACTCCCAGTCCATCCCACTCCCTCCCCCTCCCTCTTGGCAACCACAAGTCTGTTCTCCACGTCCATGAGTTTGTTTCTTTTCTGTAGACAGGTTCATTTGTGCTGTATTTTAGATTCCACATGTAAGTGATATCATATAGTATTTGTCTTTCTGACTTACTTCACATGGTATGAAAGTGTCTAGTTCCATCCATGTTGCTGCAAATATCATTATTTTGTTCTTTTTTATGGCTGAGTAGTATTCTATTCTATAGGGGCCACATCTTCTTAATTCATTCATCTGTCAATGGACATTTAGGTTTTTCCCATGTCTTGGCTATTGTGAATAGGAAACAGCAGTAATCTTATACTAATCCTCTAGAGAATGGAAAGAGAGTTGAACATTTCCCAGGCTACCATAACCTTGAACCCCAAACCTGATAAGGACATTACAAGAAACAAAAACTGCCCAGGTCATTCTCTTTCATAAGTATAGATATAAATCTAAACAAAATAATGGCAAAATAAGCTCAGGAATGTATTTAAAGTATAGATAGCACCAAGTTGGGTTTATTCCAGGAATGAAAATTTGGCTTATTATTAAAATTTCACTGTCCTTCTGTATGCTAGCAGGCTGAAAGAGAAAAATCATGTGCTCACAATACAGAAAAAGCATCTGGTAATGTTTATTTGTGATAAAAAACAATCTTGGCAAACTTGGATCTCAGTGAACTGCAGATATTGATAAAGATCTTTTAAGAAATAGAGAAAACATTATATTTAATGGTAAAACTTTGAAAACCCTGAAATCGAGACAGACAAGGAGGTCAGCTATAATCACTTCTTTTCAGCATGTTGCTGGAAATCCTAACAGGTACAATAAGGCAAATAAATAAATAAAAGTCTAGGGATCTTAAAGAAAGAATAAAATTATCATTTGTAGCTATCATTATTAAATACAAGATTATTCAAAAATGATCTATAATTAAATAATTAGAATTAACAAATGAATTTTGTGAAGTCACTGAATACAAAAATCAACATGCAAAAATCAACTTTATTCTGTATCACAGTGACGGAAATTAGAAAATAAAAATGACAAAGGAGTAAAATCAATAGATTAGAAGTGCATCTGACCAAAGATATTCAAGACCTCTACTTAGATATGGGAGATATTAAAAAAAATTAAATAGAGAAATATGAAATGTTCGTAAGTTGGAACCCTCAATCTTGTAAAGATGTCATTTTGTCCCAAGTTGATATATATATATATATATATATATATATATATATATATATATATATCCAGATAGAATCCCAGGAGATTTTTTTTTTTGTAGAAATTGACAAATAGATTCTAAAATTTGTGTGGAAATGCGTATGACCCAAAATGGCCAAGATGGTCTTGGAAAGAGCAAATCTGGAGCATTTACATTATCAGGGATCAAGACTTCTTTTAAAGGAATTCTTGTCATGGCTCAGCAGAAACAAACCCCACCTAGTATCCATGAGGTAGTGGGTTCGATCCCTGACCCCACTCAATGGGTTGAGAATCTGGCATTTCCGTGAGCTGTGGCTTGGATCTGGAGTTGCTGTGGCTGTGCTGTAGGCCAGTAGCTGCCATGGCAGCTCCGATTTGACCTCTAGCTTGGGAAATTCCATATGCTGTAGGTGCGGCCCCTTAAAAAAAAAGTCTTCTTTTAAAGTTACAGTAAGAAAAAATTGTGGTATTGGTGGTACAAGGTTAGACACCTAGATCATTGGAACAGCATAGAGTCCAGAAACAGCCACACACAGATTGGTGATGACAGAGGTAATGCTACAGGGTAGCAGGAAAGGGTTTGTTCTTTGAGTGAACAGTGCTTGGTAAGTTAGATTATCCACATGGAAACAAATGAATCTTGATCCTTATTTTGACTGCATTCAAAATTCAATTCCAGGTGGATCATAGCTCTAATGGTGAAAGGTAAGACGGAAAAGCCCTTAGACAATAACAAAGAAAAATATATTCACAACTTCGAGTAGGTAAAGATTTTTAGACAAGGTACCAAGAGCACTAGCCATAAAGGAATACATGTGATGATTTGGAGTACATTAAAATTAAGGTCTTGTTCATCAAAGACTTCAATACAAGTGAAAGACAAGTCACAAAATGGGAGAAGCTAATTATGTGCTCTTTATCTGTGTAGGTGTGTATTCAACAAAGGACTCATATTCAAAATTTATAAAGAGCCCCTACTTCAACTAAATAAATAAGGAAAGATGCAATATAGTAGAAGAACGGGCAGAAGTTTTAAACAGGCCCTTCAGGATGATGTCAAATGGCCAATGACTTTATTCATCAAGTAAATAAATGCAAATTAAAACCATAGGGTTGCTACGGTACACCCACAACCATGGTTAAAATTTAAAAGCACAATATGGAAGTTCCCTTCGTGCCTCAGCAGTTAATGAACCTGACTAGGATCCATGAGGATGCCTGTTCGATCCCTGGCCTCGCTCGGTGGATTGGGGATCCGGCATTGCTGTGAGCTGTGGTATAGGTCACAGATGCGGCTCAGATCTGGCATTTCTGTGGCTGTGGCATAGGCCGGTGGCTGTAGCTCCAGTTTGACCCCTAGCCTGGGAATTTCCATATGCCGCAGGTGGGGCCCTAAAAAGCAAAACCAAAAACAAAACAAAACAAAATTAAAAGCACAATAATATTAACAGTTGGCAAAGACGTGGAATCAAAGGAGTACTCACATACTTACTTTTCAGTACTCTTCAGCTGCAAAGCTGAATATCAGCATGCTCCATGATCCAGTAATTCCACTCCTAAATAGAAACTCAACAAATATGTATTACATATCCACCCCCAAAGATATACAGATATACACAGACATACACATTTATATACATACACATACATGCATATGTGTATATATGTGTGTGTATATCCCTTTATCATCTATCCATCCATCCATCCATCCATGTAAATGTCCACAGTAGCAATCTGTGTAATAGCCAAACAAAACTAAGAAAATGCAAAGTTTATAAAAAATGGAATGGATAACTATCTTATATGCATGTAATAGAATACTAAACAGCCCTGAAAAGATGCGGTTTTATCCAGGAAACAACATAGATGAATCTCAGTCATATAGTTGAGTGGTAGAAGTAAAAGAAGACACAGGAGATCACCTCCTGTAATTTATAAGTTCAAGTACAAGGAAATTCGTTTATGATTTTATAAGTTAAGCTAGCAGTTACCTTTGGTATTAAGGAGGTTTGGGTGGCTGGTTGGGGCCCTGGGGTACTGGTAATTTTTATCTGACTGGTGTTTACTTGGTTCACTGTGAAAATTCATGGGTTTGCATACGTTTCTGAATGTGATGCTTATGTAATAATGACAAAAACTTGCTTAGAAAAACACCAGAAGCAGTTGGTGTAGAATCTCCTGGCTTTTGCCATTTGAGAATGGGCTACCTGGAAGAATGGAGGTGATGATAAAGTTCCAGACTCATGCTCATCCCTGAGCACAGAGTGCTTTCCCATAATGGTCTCTGTGCAGCCGGGGACCAGGAAGCAGGGAAGTCTCCATTTCTGTGGCCCTCTGTCTTCCCTGAAGACATGAGAGCCCCATCGGCTGGGCTTTATCCATAATAGATGATGCTGGCAGTGTGTGGAGGGCAGTGGGCAGGAGGAAGGAAACCAAAGGCTGCTGTTTCATTCTCCTTCCCCTCCTTCCCCCTCTTTACTTACTCTGCTACAAAAAGTCAGGATTCTTGCCTGGGAGCCCACACCCACAGACGAAGAAGACAGAAGGACATTTATTTTGAAAAAGGACAGATGTAAATGAGTATTTTGGAGACGAGACACAAATGCTGAGACTTTAGAACGTGGTGGAACTTAGACCCAGTGGGCAGTAGAGAGAGCTGCTTTGAAAAGGCATGAATTCCATTTTCAAGAAGTCGAATGAAAAGATGTTAAAAATGTTATTCTGGGAATGTTAGGGGCTGAATGTTTTTGCCCCTCCCCTGCCCCTAAGCTCCCAGGTGATGGTATTTGGAGGTGGGACCTCTGGAAGGTAATAGATTGAGATGAGGTCATGGGGGTGGGGCTCCATGATGGGGGTCCTGCCCTTGTATTTACCTAAGAGAGATATTGTGCCCTTATAAGAGAAAGGGGCAGGAAGGAGCTCGATCTCCCCTATGCCCATACCAAGGAAAGGCTGTATGAGCTCACACAGAAGGAAGGTGTTTACAAGTCAGGATGAGGGCCCTCACCAAGAACTGAATCTGCTGGCTGGTTAATCTTGGACTTCCTAGCCTCTGTAAGAAATAAATGTCTGTTGTTTAAGTCACCTAGTCCACAGTGTTTATTTTATTTTTTTCTGGCCCCACCTGCAGCATGCAGAAGTACCTGGGCCAGGGATCGAACCTGTGCCACAGCCACAACAGTGACAAGGCTGGATCCTTAACCCACTGAGCCTCAAGGGGATTCCTACAGTCTTTTGTTATAGCAGCTCAAGCTAAGACAGGGAAATAAAACTTCAACTGGCTTAGCGGTACTGATTCCTGCAAGCCCGGCCAGTTGCCTCTTTGCTGAGGGTATTTATCAGTGGAGTAGTATTGGTTGGGGCCACTCAGCAGCCCAGATACATCCATCTTTTGTGAACCTGGTGGTCAAGTTGAAATAAAAAAATGCCCTTTGTAAGCATTAAGATTTCCAGACTGGTCCCATCTTGATAATGAGAAAATCAAGAAAAGAAACAAGAAACATTTGAGTTTCTGGGAACAGAAAGATTCAAATATTCATGCCAGTACCATAATTAAATTGACCTCCAAATCAGGGTTTCCCTTTAAATTTTGCTTGTTTTATTCTAACCAAATAAGTTAAAACATCTTAATCACTCCTGAAAAAAGTTATCGTAAAAGAATTTGCTCTTGATTCTTCATTAGTGCTGATTCTCATATATCAAGGGGGAGTTGAAATGTCTTTTCTCTGATTTAACAGACAGTGTGTTTCAATGGTGTGGAATTTTCTCCACAGATTTCACACTAATAAGGTGGTTTAAACTGCTTTACTTCTTGAGGCAATAACACTGACATATTTGGTTTGTGAACAAGTCAAAAGAAAGTCACTGGTTGGAGTTCCCGTCAAGTGGCTCAGTGGTAACGAACCTGACTAGTGTCTATGAGGATGCGGGTTCAATCCTTGGCCTTGCTCAGTGGGTTAAGGATCTGATGTTACTGTGAGCTGTGGTGTAGGTCGCAGATGTGGCTTGGATCCTGTATTGTGGTGGCTGTGGTGTAGGCCAGCAACTATAGGTCTGATTCGACCCCTAGCCTGGGAGTTTCCATATACCACAGGAGTGGCCCTAAAAAGACCAAAAAAAAAAAAAAAAAAAAAAAAGGAAAGTCACTGGTTTAGGAAACAGACTTAGCAGGAGCAGGTGTCCAGTTGAATTGCCTTCACCACATTCAACTGTTTCTCTGCTTTGAGTCTGGCATTTTAATCCGGTGATTCAAGAGTCTGCAATGACCAGTTATCTGGACCATCCAAAAATAGGCACAAAATCAGTTGCTTTGCATGCTATCTCTGCAAAGTGTGTCATGAGGTTTCTTTGAATTGAGAGATCTTCCTGCTAATTTGGGAAGCAGCTGAGGAGACTGACAGAGGTCCCAACTGTCACAAAGGGATCCACATGGCTCCCCCAGGCAGCTCAGGTCTTTCCCTGCTATCCCAGAGTCAGCCTTTTCCCACAACAGTGCTGAAACCACAGACTTCATCACTTTTATTTACACAAATAATTTTTTTAAATTGTACTTATCAAAGGTAAGTAAAGTCCATTGAGTTTGGCGCAGCTTAAGTAGAGTTTTGTGAGGATTAGATGTTGATACATATGTAGTGTCTAGATTGTGCTGGGAATGTAGTAAATTCTCAAAAATTGTTGTGTAGGTGGATGGTCCACAAGTCATGGCTAGATGTTTTATCTTTAAAGTCTTGACTCTTCAAGATAGTTCTGCGAGATGGTTGGTAGTAGTTCTTATTGACAAGGAAGAAGAGCTTCTGATAAGTAATTTATGTAAGATCACACAGCTGCTGGATGGCAGCACTAGGAACTGAATATAAGTCTGTTTTCTCTACCACTACCACCATCATATTTTCTCTCAAATTGGGGCCTGAACCTCCTGGAAGTTTGTGGAAGTTTTCTTAGGGGGGTTGTCTGTGAGTTTATAGTTTGAAAAGTACTGCTTTGTGCAAGAGCACAAAGAGTTTTCTATAAAGAACCAGAAAGTGTTTTATGATTCGGGGACCTTACAGCCTGTGTTGCAACTACTTAACTCTTCTGCAGTGCACACTGTGGGCAATATTTAAACAAATGGGTATGTCTATGTTTGGATAAAACTATACTTATGGATACAGGTGATGGGTTGGACTTAGCCTGCAAGCTGTTGTTTGCCGACCCCTGCTTTATTCCATGTTGTCATTTGTTCTCTTCAAACCCTCACATCCTTGGGTGCTCCATCTTCTTTGTCTTCTTGGAAGCTTCTGTTTTTTTGCTCAGTTGTGAAAGTCTCACATTATTCAAAGTTTCTGACCTCATGGAATGGACAGTCTGGTGGGGAGACAGACAAGTGTATGTCAGGTGGTGAAGGGTAAAAAAAGAAGGAAGGGGTTGGAGAGTGACAGAGCTTCTGTTTTATATGAAGCAGTGAAAAAAGAACTCTCATATAGTGGCACTGGAACAGAGGCTTACCAGAAGGGGGCATAAGCTATGTGCCAGTCATGTGGGCAGTGTTCCAGACAGAGAGAAAAACAGGTACAAAGGCCCAGAGGCAGGAGTGTGCTTGGCATGTTGGAGAAACAACCAGGAGCTCACAGTGGCTGGGGTAAGTGAGTGGAAGAGTGGTGGAAGAGGGACAGCAGATAGATATGTTCACCTAGGGCCTTATAGGTCATTGCACCTCTTTATAATGCATGGCCCGTGGGGGGTTTTGAGCAGCAGAGTGTCATGATCTGACTCACAGGATAAAGGATCCCTTTGAGCTGCTGGGTAGAGAGCATATAGGGTAAGAAGAGGTGAATGGTGGGAACTATTTAGGAGGAGGATGGTGGGAGAAGCCCATAGATTCTAAGTAGATTATGAAGTTGTTACTAGCCAAACTTGGGTCTGCCTGCCCAGGCCCTGTAAAGCCAATCTACTGACACCAGGTTGTGGTGTAGGGAAGTACAGCATTTATTGCAGGGTGCCAGGCAAGGAGAACGGGTAGCTCATGCTCAAAAGACCCAAATCCCCTGGTGGCTCACAGGGAAGGGGTTTTAAAAGCAGTGGGAGGGAAGAGGCTGAAGGGCACATGATCAGCTCATGCATAATTCTTAGATAGGTTTGCATCAAGGAGAAGTTTCTAGCATCATCAGCCTTCTGGTTTCAACCAGTCCAGAGTCTGTTCTTGTGGTCAGCAGTTTTCATGTGGTAGGGGTCTGCTTCTTATAAATACAATTTAGGAATGTGCACCAGGGCTTTATGCTTTTCAGGGAACTGGGAGTTCAGTGATTCTGCTGTGTAGTGGATTTATAGTCCAAATTGTTACCATTTTCCCAGCCCAACAGCTATTCTTTGTTTCTAAATCTTCACATTTCCTAATCATTAACTCTTGAGTCAGCCTTTTGAGGCTCAGGGGGAGGCCTGGGAGTCTAAAGAAAAAGCCCTTAACTTCAAAGGACAGGGACAGAGGGGCTTGTATACTGTCTCAAAGTCAGAGGCACATGCTTATCCAGAAGAGCTAGTAGGATGTGGGAGGAACAGAGGGCTCAGGGCTCATGGTTTTGGCCAGAGCTGGCGGGAAGTGAGTGCCACCCTTTCCTGGGATGGGAGGACTGTGGGGTCAGGTTTGTGGGGGAAGGTGAGATCAGTTTGGATGCGTAAAGCTGTGGCTGTCAGTTGCTATCCCCGTGCAGGTGTCAGGTAGGCAATGGATTTGCAAGTTAAGCATTTAAGCTGGGGCTTGACAGAAGGAAGTCAGCAAGGATGGCCTAGGGAATGAGTGCTGAGAGAGGGTGGGCAAGCCTGGGGACCATCGCCCACCCCTGCCAGTTGCACGTCTCCAGGCTCTTACCTAAAAGCACTTTGTCAGCTTCCTTCCTAGTCTGTTATCTTCAGAGCTACCAGAGATTCCTGAGGCTCAACACCAGCCATGTCCCTCGCCTCTGAAAACTTTGGTGTGTCTGTGCAGCCTGCAGGAGAGCCTGCAGTTGCCAAGGTCTCCCCTACAGCTCCCCCCAGCCCCTACCCCCACCACCTCCCCAGGATGCTGCCTGTGGGCAAAGCAAAGTGAAGATCGCAGCTGTCCTTTTTTTTTTTCTTCTTTTGTCTTTTTAGGGCCACACCTGCAGCATATGGAGGTTCCCAGGCTGGGGGACTAATTGGAGCTATTGCTGCTGGCCTACACCACAGCCACAGAAACACCAGATCTGAGCTGCATCTGTGACCTACACCACAGCTCATGGCAATGCCAGATCCTTAACCCACTGAGCGAGGCCAGGGATTGAACCTACAACCTCATGGTTCCTAGACAGATTCGTTTCTGCTGAGCCAAGATGGAAACTCCCTTGCTGCTGTCTTTACCTGCCCTTAGTCTCTCTCTGTGGTTCCTCCCATTGGGAAGCACCACTCCCTTACCCCACATCATGTCATAATTATGTAGCTATTGTGCTAAAGACATGGAAAGATCCTAGCAAGATGTAAATCATTGTGTCTGAAGACAGACATCTTTTAAAAATCTTCCCTCATGATGAGAAAGGTGTTGGAGATGTGGTCATACCAGGGAGATGCAGAAAGAGAGAATGGATGAGTTGGGTTTTAGCTGCGAAGGAGGGGACTGGGCCTAAGGAAGGAGTGAGACCAGCTGGCACTGGGGTTCTGTCGAGGGCAAAGCAGGATCCCCACGATGCTACAGATGTCTTGGGGATGTAGGGAGGAACCCTTGAACCACATCCCAGGGAATGAGAGAAGAATCCCAGGGAGTAACTTAAGTAGAGTGTCCAGGGCACTGCTGGGCCCACCCCCAGCAGCCTGAGAATAAGGAAGGGCAAATAGCTTTCTCTTGCTTCTGCGGAGTGACATCAACTGATAATGCCGGTCTGGGGTGCAGTCTTGAGGTCAGATCTCAGGAGAAATAAGGTGGCGATTGATTAGTCATGTCTCCCAGGGGGTGTGTGGTGTTGGGTTTGCCTCTAGTCTCAGGGCATGTTTCTGAACTTGACAGAGAGCTGCCCTGAGCGCAGGAGGAGCGGGTGTTCCCCACACACCCATGGGGGCATCATGCAGCGTGAACCGGGCACCCACCAAGTTAGATTTAGCTTGAAATTAGCTAACTAAAGTGCAAAGTAACCAAATGATTAGCTTTTTAAAAGTCCCAGGTTTTCTCCTCATGCTTTGGAGGTGACCCTTAACATTGTTGTGGTCTGTGTTTTTTACATCAGGGAGTGAATGACAGAGAAGCTTCTAAAGGAGTGGAAACAAAGCATCTGAGAGGAAAAAAAAAAATATCCCAAGTAGCAGGAGATTCCTTCACCAAAGGGAAATAATGTTTATGAAAGTATTTCGAGCGCTGTGAAGTGCTCTATAAATGTAAAGATTTATTATTATGCATTGCTGGAGGAAAACCAGCTAAGCCAGAAGGCTAACAATTACCGAACAGACTTCCTTATTATTCTTGCTTCCTGCAATTAAGTTCCTCCTCTTGGAACCTCTGAGGATGCCTGACCTGGATCAGGGCCTTGCTGGTGAGAGCAGGCTGAAGGCAGGGACATGTGGCCCACTGGGGCTCACGGTCCACCATTTGAATGGCCAGTTATCCAGTAGGGATCCAGCCTGTGAAAAGTGGGCTGTTGCCTCCCATGCTTGTGTGAGTTGGCTTCATAGGGGGAGGTCAAGCTCATCCCTGAAAATGACTGTTTGCTGGACAGCCAGACTCTGGAGCTGGCCTCATCCCACCCTTGCCTTCTAGAGGGGACAGTCTCTGCTTCCTCTGAGCCCCTGCCCCTTTCAGCACCTTTAGCATCCAGATCATAAATACTTTTGACTAATCTCTTTTCAAGACTTGGCTTCTTATTTCCTCAAAATATCCAATTATTTCCTATTTTCTTTCATAAAGGGGTGAAAAATTATGAACAGTAAGGTACAAATAATTTTTCCTGCTGGTATTTGATAGAAATAGGCTATGAGACACTCATGGTCAGTAAGCATCCAAAAAACTTTGGAATTGGTGGTTAATTTACGAATCTTCAAGAGGAGGGTTGGAGCCACTCTTCTCAGCTTCTGTATTCACTCCATTGACAAACAGAATCAATTGTCAAAACTGTACTAGGAGTTCCCATTGTGGCTCAGTGGGTTAAGAACCCAACTAGTATCCATGAGGATGTAGGTTCGATCCCTGGACTCACTTGGTCCAGCATTGGCACAAGCTGTGGTGTACATTGAAGATGCTGCTTGGATCTGGTGTTCCTGTGGCTGTGACATAGCCTAGCAGTTGCAGCTCGGATTTGACGCCTAGCCTGCTACAGGTATGGCCCTAAAAAGCAAAAAAAAAAAAAAAAAAAAAAAAAAAAGGAGAAAAAAACTACATTAGAAGTTAGCTTCTCTATAAGGGGCCCCTTGTCCCTTGTTCAGCAGATGAGCGATGTAGGGCTTGCTGGCCTGGGTGTTACTCTCTATTATGGCTTCTGTAGGGTGCACGTCTGGGGTAGCTCTCCAGTTGTGATGGTCTATATCCAATTAGGAGGTAGAAACCACACAGTGATTTCAACAGAGGAAGTTTAATACAAAGAATGGCTAAACTGTGATGAAAGAGTAGCTGTAGGATAAAGGAAAACTCTGAGTGGTACCCCAGGGCTGAGTTAGAGCATACAAAGAAGGACAGACTTGGACGGGGTTCAGACCTTGCTGCAGAAGGGGTAGCCAACCATGCTTGATGGTAGAGAAGGTCACTGGTCGTCAGTCCATGGGCAGACCAGAAGCAAGCCTCCAGGGCGCAGGCTGGGTAGGAGAACTGCTGTGGTGCTGATGCAGGTGTGCAGTGGAGTGAGGCACTCGGTGCAAGAGGCCTGGGACACAGCTGCGTTGTGAGGAGGACCACAGAAGATGAGACAGGGGATGTGTGTGTGGAGCGGGGAGGCACTGAATGAGCAGAGGGAATGAGGATGCCAGTGTGGGCAGGAGGCCTGGAGAAGTCTGTACCAAGAGGGCTGTGGGAGGGCTGTGCAGGGGCTGTGAGGTTGCTGACAGACTGGCATATTCTGGGCAGGGGACTGGGAAAAGCTGCCCTGGATGTCCTCACCCCATACCAACAACTCTCTCCCCCTGCAGCCCCTTCCTCCTGCAATGACCCTCCAGCACCTCCTGCTAAGAAAGCTTAACATTGTGCTGCTGTAAACAGAAATGCTTGAAGGAATTCCTTCCATTATTGCAGCACGTGTATTGAAGGGTGAATCTGGAGCTGAGAGGGAAATTCACTGATAACTGGCTGCCTTGGGTCGCCTTTCCTGCAGCACCTGTGGCCCCAGGACATCTGTGAGGCCGTAGGGTACCCGCTTCCTCTGGGCTGCCCCATTGGCTCCTCAAGACTGGCTCACCCAGGGGTGGCCTCCCCTTATAGGACTGTTCTACCATGAGCTGTCAAGGCCATTTCTAGATGTGAACAGTCCACCTCTTTGGGACAATCCAGTTGTCCTTCCTGCAACATAGTGGGGCAGCAGCCTTTGTCTTTATGTAACGACCCCATCTGAGCAGTTCTCAAAGTGTGGTCTCTGAGCAGCAGCTTCACCTGAGTATGGGTTAGAAGTGCGAATCCCACCCCTTCATTGATTTTGGAACTTTGGGTGGGGGCCTGGCATTCTGTGTAGCAAGAAGCGCCCAGGTGACTGATACATGCTTGTGTTTGGGAACAGCTGCTCTATCCAGGAGGCAGACTGGATGCCTCGGTGCACCACAAGTCTAGCATGTACTTTCCTTCTCTTCTTTCTTTTTGACTTCTGAGACTTTCTTCCGCCACATCCCTCCCCTCTGCATGAGTGCCTTTTGAAATTGCATCCATGTTCCTGGCCAAAGTCAGGTGTCACTTGGTTCGGGAAGTCTTGCCTGACCCCCCCCCCTGCCCCCAACAGGTGTGTCCTCACACTCCTGATGGCCTGGCCTCCCTCTTGCCCCCCCTACCCCCCACCCCTCATTGTCTGTGATCCTCTCAGGAATATCAGCATCACTGGGCTCGCCTTAGAAATGCAGAATCCTGGCCCTCCCTCGCTGACTGAATCAGAATCTGATTTTCACAAGATCTGCAGGTGATTCCTGTCCACTTTAGGATGCACTGATCAGACCATCCTGAGTGTACTAAAAGGAATACACTTTTTACTTTTAACTTTTTTTTTTTCTGTTTTTTCTAGAGCAGCACCTGTGGCACATGGAGGTTCTCAGGCTAGGGGTCCAGTCGGAGCTGTAGCCACCTGCCTATGCCACAACCACAGTTATGCTGGATCCAAGCCACATCTGCGACCTACACCACAGCTCACGGCAATGCCGGATCCTTATCCCACTGAGCGAGGCCAGGGATCGAACCAGCAACCTCGTGGTTCCTAGTCAGATTTGTTAACCACTGAGCCATGATGGGAACTCCCACTTTTTACATTTTAATAATACTTATTCGTTAGAAAAAAATGGAAACTATGAAAAGCCCAGAGATTGACATGAGCACATTTTCAGGATCATTATTCATGTATGTGTCTTGCCTTTGTTCTTGGAGGAACAATATTAAGGTTTTAGAGACAGGAATCATGCTTTAAACAACAGCTAACACCATGTCTCACACAGAGCAGGTGTTCACAGGAATTCCCATCATTGGGTTTAGAACTGAACATAGTGTCCATGAGGATGCAGGTTCAATCCCTGGCCTTGCTCAGTGGGTTTAGGATCTGGCATTGCTGCAAGCTGTGGGATATGTCTCAGATGTGGCTCGGATCCCACGTTGCTGTGGTTGTGGTGTAGGCCAGCAGCTGCAACTCTGATTTGACGCCTAGCCTGGGAAGTTTCATATGCCGCAGATTTGGCCCTAAAAAGAAGAAGAAAAAAAAGAAAAGAAAACCAGGTGTCTACTAAAAACACAAAAGAAGGAATTTAAGAATTATCTATCACTATAAATGTATTGTCTCCTTTCTAGAAGTTGGAGCCCCAAACCTATTAAAGAGGGAGATTAAGGCAGTTTTTTGTTTGTTTTTTAATTTTATGGCTGCATTCAGGGCATAGGGAAGTTCCTGGGCCAGGGATTGAATCTGAGCTGCAGCTTCAACCTATGCTGCAGCTGCAGCAATGCCAATCCTTTAACTCACCACACCAGGCCAGGGATTGAACCTGCACCTCTGCAGTGACCTGAGCCACTGAGTCCAGTTGGATTCTTAACCCACTGTGCCACAGTGGGAACTCCAAGGCAATTTTTGGCAGAGTTTTTCATGGCTGTAGAATCCTGGTGCAGTGACCAGAATATCTCAAACTGAAACCTCCATAGTTGGCTTTCCTGAGGGACAGCCAACTTTGGTGAAATCCATTGCAGCCTGCTCTGTCATGGTCAAGATGCTGTGTACCCAGAATCCCACTTTCTGACCTACCCCGAGAACTCTAACTGATAAGGTGATCATAGGTTTTGCTAGAATTTTCTCCAGTGTGAATGGGGTGTGGTTTGGGGGGAGAGGGAATCTCTTGCCTCTGAGCCGCTCTGGCTCAGAGCCTAGGGGCTAATTTAATCAGTCTTGTAAGAGACCCTGCCAGCTGGAGCAAGGCATCCTGAAGCATTCCAGATTCCACCTTCAGCCATTCAGAATCCACCTTCTAGAATCCACCTTCAGCCATTCAGCCTGGCAAGCCTGGCTGTGTGCCCCTGTCTTTCAGTAGCTGTGCCTGAGCCTGTCCCCACTCTCCTTGGCTTTAAGAGCAGCCACGAGTCTCCAGGACCTGGTCTGGGCTCGTGGTTGCACACTGGAGTCACCCAGCAGAAGAAAGTTCACCTTGGAGTCCTCATCTCAAGGTTCTAGATCTGTCCAGCATTTCTCAGCTCTGATCCCTTTGTCCACTGTTTCTTCACTGTTCCTCCTAGAGAAGAGCCAGAGGAAGCTGCCAGGGGTCAGTGCCCAGCTTGCTCCTCTGGGATGTCACTGCGCACATCGCTGTTCCAGCCTCCAGATGGGCAGAAACCTGGGTGGTCCTTGCAGATCTCTGTTGCTAGGGAGCAGCGGCTCTGAAGTGTCAGCACAGGGCACCTGATCTGTGAATGGCTCCTGCCCGTGTGCCCGTTATCCTCGTGAGGGTGCATGTGAGTGGGTCTGTGCTCACGATGATGATGATTTGGGCCTCTTGCCGCAAGTACAGCATGTGTGTTGGTGGCAGCCTTGCAGGACACAGGACATGTTCATACACCAGACACATCTGGGGCTGCAGGGCCAGCCTGGCCAGAGCTTTTCTCTAACATCTGGGAACAATTACTCTCTGCCTGACCAAACCCTGTGGTAGCCACGAGCAACTCCATGTTTAGTTGGATTACAAGAACAAGCAGGCAGTTGTGCTCACGTGTGTGCATCCGTGAAAATAGCAGGTATGAATTATTTTCCAGAAACACCTGATTCCTGTGCCCAGCCAGGAAAGGGACCCACGCCAAGTCCTGTCACAGACATGCCACTGGCTTGTGGCTGAGGCTGCTGCAACTTCTTCTGGGACCTGAGGACAATTTGGATCTTGGCTTTTTAAAAAGCTAACATTGGAGGGGGGTTGGCATTCCTGTCTTGGCTTAGTGGACCCAGCTTGTATCCATGAGGATGTAGTTTCGATCCCTGGCCTTGCCCAGTGGGTTAAAGATCTGGCGTTGCTGTGAGCTGTGGTGTAGGTCGCAGACGCAGCTCGGATCCCATGTTGCTGTGACTGGTGCAGGCCTCAAGTTCAGCCTGAAAAGACCCAAAAAAAAAAAAAAAAAGCCAACCTTGGAGTATGCTTTTTAGCTGTAGAGTATCTCTAGATGACTCAAGACTAATTTGACTCTCACAGGCAATAGTATATAAATTCAAAATTGCACAGTGGATTTTTACTCACCAGAAAATGTGCTGTGTTTAAAATTTTCATTGATTCCAGGAATTCTTGTTGTGGCTCAGTAGGTTAAGGACTCGATGTTGCTCTCTAAGGATTCAGGTTCCATCCCCGGCCTTGCTCAGTAGGTTAAAGATCTGGCTTTGCCTCAGGCTATAGCATAGGTTGCAGATGCATCTTGGATCTGGTGTTGCCATGGCTGTGGCGTAGGCCACAGCTGCAGCTCCCATTTGACCCCTGGCTGGGGAACTTCCATATGCCACAGGCGTGGCCTTCAAAAAAATTTTTTTTTAAATTGATTCCAAAACTTGACCATCAAACAATCCTAGATTGAAAGTTACTTTTATATTGAAGGTCAGATTCTCCAGACTTTCCGATGAGCTCAGAATATACCTAGAGTCATGTACTGACAGTTTTTACTTTTGGTTCCAGAAGTGCATATCTTGCATAATGACTGGGATCACTGAATACTCCAGACCTGGGTACTGTGGTAGCCCTGCTCCTGGCTGCTGTATAATGTGAAAAATTTCAGAAGAGCTGATGACTGTTTCTCTTCAAACATTTATTGAACACTAATTAAAATGACAATGTGTTTGGGGGTTTTCCCAGGAATATTTACCTGGAGTATATGGCATCACAAATGGAAGTTTTTCACTTTTGCTGTCCCCTGCACAAGGCTGCTTTTTTTTTTTTTTTTTTTGGCCTTTTTAGGGCCGCACTGGTGGCATATGGAAGTTCCCAGGCCAGGGGTGGAATCAGAGCTACAGCTGCTGGCCTATACCACGACCACAGCAGTGCCGGATCTGAGCTGCTTCTGCAACCTACACAGGATCCTTTAACCTGGAGCGATCTGCCTGAGAGACATGTGGTCTTCTGTTCAGGAGCAAGGGCAGTAGGTTTGTTTTTTTTTTTTCCAATTAAAAATGGACAAGCTGTAATTTAGAAACACATGGATGCTTGTGGATTTTTAAATTGGATTAAAACCATTGTGGCAAAGAGTACAGGGACCAGTCTTTAATTACAGCTCTCACAAGGCCTATCATTTGTCATACCAGGTGTGGGGAGGCATTGCTGCCCAGCAAGGCCCTCCTAACCAGGGTGTCAGGCATCTGGTGACGCGCCTTTCTGTTTGCTATGGGGACGCAAAAGAGGAAACAGAGCAGGGCGCTGGATGCTGATTTGGGTCCCTGAGGATCTTACCGACGGCACAAACTTCAGTGAGCTAATAAAGAGTGGAGTGTTTGGGTAAGGGGTTTCAGCTGATCGCTAAACTGGGCTGTCTGGTCATCTAGTTAATGAATTACTAAGGGAATGAAGTAGAGTAACATCCTCTGCTGATTTCGAAATCCTCTGGTTATTGAGGAGAAAATTAGTGTCATATATGCCTGAAACTAAATGAAGAAAGCGAGCATTTAATCATAGAGTGTTTGAGGATAAAGGGCCTTCGAGTCACCTGAGTCAGGGTCCAGATGAGCTAGGTGGGCAGGTGGCCCCGGGGAACCTGGACAGCATTGCCCAGAATAAAGGGTGGGCAGTGCTTCATCCCAGCCTCCCTGGGCTGGGAAGGGATAGCCAGACTTTCCAGATCCTCCCATTTTCTTCAAGAGACACCAGAAACCTGAATTTTATGTAAATCTACTTTAACTACTGGCAACTAACCAAACATTTTAAAATGCTACGTGGGCCAAACTGAGCACAGCGGTCAGCTGCCGTTTGCACTGTCCTGTCCCTGCTCTCCCTCATTTGACAGATGCTGTAACTGGCTGGCCCCTTAGTTCCATGGCTGGTTGGTTGCAGCCTGATGCCTGGAGGTCCAGCCGCTTGTCTATGAGGCTGATAGTCTTTTCTCACCAAGGGTGGATTTCTAGGGACGCTCTGGAGTGACTGGGGCGCTCAGGGCTTCCTGGCTTGCAGGCAGCTCACCCTCTAGTGCTCTTGAAAGCTCTTCCTCGAAGTCCACAGTCATGGCCAGCTGGACTTCCCTGAGGTGTGGCTTCTGCTCCTGGGTGTTCGTGTCACACATGCCAGGTGGAGCTGAATTCTTGGCCCCTTTGTGCGTTTTCCTAGGATATCAGTCAGTGGACCTTTTCTGGGACATCGGGTAAATACCCGCAGCCCTGGACCCCAAGACATACCTTTTCAGCATGAAAAACACTGCACACAAATATGGTAGAGCAGAAAAGAGGCTCTGGGGACTGAGTGAGCAGGGAAAAGTTCCAAAGAGGATGAGGAGGCCACCCCTGAAAACCTCCTTGGAGTTTCTGCTCTTGGTTCTCAGCCTAATTTGAGACTTCTGTCCTCCCCCAGGGGAGCTAAAGTGAAGTATTGTTGCACCTGTTCTCAGAGTGGATCTCCAGGCCCCTGCATCAGATCACCTGGGGATGGTGGGAAATGAGGCATGTCCTGAGCCCTGCTGCTCTCCACCCCCTCGTGCTTCTGATTAGAATATTGGCCGTGACTCAGGGAGGCTCCCTTATAGACAGCCCCCCAGCTTAGTGTGTACACATACAGGTGCTTAAGATCCATTGTTCCAGGGATGGAAGAGGCACTGGGCAGTAGGGCCTTGTGATTCCAAGGCATGCTCTTTGGGCCCCACCACTCAAGGGATGCAAGTAGATCAGAGGAGCAGGCAGTCAACTAGCGGGTTCTGGCTCGCAGCCCAGAACTCAGGAGGCAGTTTTAAGTGGTAGCCCCGGGACTGGTTCATGGGTGTGTGAACAGGGTCCTGCACTTGGTGTTTAATGCTCTGTGGTCACAGTGTTTTATTTTATTTATTTTATTTTTTTATTGTATTTTTTTTTTTTTTTTAGGGCTGCACTCATGGCATGAGGAAGTTCCCAGGCTAGGGGTGGAATCAGAGCCACAGCTGCTGGCCTACACCACAGCCACAGCACGCGGGATCTGAGCCGCCATCTGTGACCTATACCACAGCTCACGGCAATTCTGGATTATGGCCAGTTTTGAAATTCTTACCTTTACTATTGAATTAGCGAAGGCTAATGGGATGAGGGAGCATGTGCTGAGGGCTGGTGCCTCTGCTCATGTGCAGTTTTGCCTGGTTCCTCCTCTGCCTCCCACGGATTGGGTCTCTCTGCTGCCCCTCCCATGACTTCTACTGTCCTGTGCCAGGGTCCTGGGTGCACGTGGGCACATTCCCATATGCCAAGTTGTCGGAGTGGGCTGTAGGCACCTGTGAGGGTCTTCACAAACCCAGTGGGTATCCTTGAGCTCAAGGAAGTGCAGTGATAAATCACAGATTAAAGTACTCTCACGGCAGGTAGGGAGACTGCTGAGAAAGGAAAAAGTTTTTCCCGATTTTGAACATCGGGCCCCACATTTTCAGTTTGCATTGGGTCTTGCAAATCATGTAGCTGGCATGGGTGAACCTATGCGAAAATCCTCTTCTTAGCGGGTTTATTTGATTGTTCGCAAGCATGGGTGCCCCTTCCCCTAGATAGTCTTTCTCCCCATCTCACCGACTCATCATTCTAATCCTAATATACAAGTCTTGCATATGTTGACAAGTCTCTTTATATTTTCCATTGCAGTCTTTTTCTTTCAAAGAATGTGAATAATAGGATATGTGAAGGATGAAGCAATAATATATCACACATTCCTTTGTAAGTCTTAGTTAAGAGTTTTGAAGATTTTACACAGCATCAGTGAGAGCTGTCATCTTTGTGTGGTTTCTCTCATTATTAAGTGTTACATTTTAAGTGAGTGAATTTGCTTCTGTGGTTTAGCTCTCTCGTAGAGTTTTGCATCGCCTCACCTTGGCAGGCCAGATGAGCAGGGGCCACTTATTGTGTATGCTCTGTGAATGTTTGCAGCAGGATGGGATGCAAAGATTGGATGTGCCTGTGTCTTTGCAACGGTTTTAATTTTTGTTGTGTGAAGGGCTGAGCAGCTGATAACAAAGGCCCAGTTATTTTCAGATGCAGGTTGTTCAGGTCTCAGTTGACCATGTTCTACTTAAAATACTCTCTTCTCTCGGCTTATATAACAGCTTTTTTCTGGTTTTCCTCTGGTGTTTCTGGCTGATCCTTTCAGTCTCCTTTTCTTGGATGCAGTCTTTAAATGTTGGAATTGCAAAGGGCTTACTTCTGTGCCTTTCTTTCCTCCTCATTCGAAATTCTGTTGTAGCTGAGAACACAGTCTTAGGGATCAGGCTGTCTGGGTTGAGTTGCTGCTAATTGTGGTGACCTTGGGCATATTGTTTGGTCACTTAGTTTTTTGTGAGTTTGTGCTCCACAGTTTTACATTGATTATAAGATGAAAAATAATAGCACCTTCCTTATAGCTTGTGTGAGGATTAAATAATTAATGTTCATTCATGTCAAGTAAATGGTAAATGTTTTTAGCTATTAAATAGATATTTGATTTTCTGCTTTTATTACTAAACAAACAGGGAGGCCAAACAAACTGAAGTGTTTTTGGAGCAGAGAAAGGTTTATTGCAGGGATCGAGGAGAATGGGTGGCTCGTACCCTAATTACCCTGAACTCCTTGAGGAGTTTCAGCAAAGCATTTTTAAAGGCAAGGTGAGAGAGAGGTGTCTCAGGATATGTGATTGGCTTGTGCACAATTCTCTGGTTGATGCTGAGGTAACAGGGCAGTTAACATGATCACTCCTTAGGTGCCAGAAGGGCTATGTGCTCATGATCATCAGGTAGTTAATTTCTTCCATTTGGTGGTGGTTTTTAGCATTTGAAAAATTCAGGAAATATGTATGAAGTATTATCTGGGTACTTCAGAGAAGAGCTACAGCAGAGGATATGGGGGAGGGATTTTTCCTGGGAAGGCTCCATCCAGTCCTGCTGGGTTACACTTCTGCCTGTAATGAACTAGCTTGTAGCAGATCAATCCTCCTATCTGGAACAACCAGATAAGGTAGATAGAGGACCAAAAACATGTGTTTGAGGGCGCTAGAGAGCTCCCAAGACCAGGACTTGGGAGGCCAAGATCCCAGAGAGGAGGGAGACCTACTGAGGTCATATTCAATGAGTCTGACATTCTTAGTTGCTTTTCACCTTGATGCATATACCATTTCATCAGTGGCAGGTGCATAGACCACAAAGGTAAGCAGAAAGTGACCGTGAGGAGGCTGAGAAGTTAAGCAAAGTGGCTAGCAGTTTTATAGTTCTGGGGAGAAAAACTCACCAAGGTAAATGGATCCCAATAAACAATTTATGCATGCAGTTGGGACCCTTAAAGATTACACCCTATAAGTAAGTGTTAACTGAAAACAGACCAGGCATACAAAGACTGAAACCCTGTTTTGAGTGAGCTCAGTCCTTAATTGGATTAAGGAAATCTATTCCTACAGCTTGCCAGAAGCTAAGGAAAATCCTCTCTGAGGGAAGCTATCACCCAGAACCTTGAGCTTTTTTAAAATAAGCAATGATTGTATTCAATAAAATGTACTTGGTATATCTAGAAACATGACCAAGGCAGGGAGTGGGATGGGGAAACATAGAAATATATATAGGTGATCCAGATATTAGAGTTAGCAGATATGATCTCTAAAACAGTTATGAGACATACATTTAAGAACAGAGAGAAGATGTTGAATTTTAACAAAATAAAGCTGAGATGGAGATATCTATATCTATCTATATGTATGTGTGTGTATATATGTATATATATATATGGATGTGTGTGTGTGTGTGTGTGTGTGTGTGTGTGTATGGCATAAAGAAGGAAATGGAAGTTATACAAATGAAAAGCACAAAATTTAAGAATGAAGTAGCTGGGTTCATCTGAAGATTAGACACTGATGAAGAGAAAATTCATGATGTAGAATATAGGTCAGTAGAAGATATGGAGATATATGGAGAGCAAAAATAGCAAATGCAGAAAAGATCATAATAAGCATATGGTTCTTGGTCTAAAATATGTGTAATCCAGAGTTCCTGTCCTGGCTCAGTGGTTAATGAATCTGACTAGGAACCATGAGGTTGTGGGTTCAATCCCTGGCCTTGCTCAGTCAGTTAAGGATCCGGCATTGCCATGAGCTGTGGTGTAGGTCGAAGATGCAGTTCGGATCTGGCATTTCTGTGGCTGTGGCATAGGCCGGTGGCTACAGCAGTGATTAGACCCCTAGCCTGGGAACTTCCATATGCTGTGGGTGGGGCCTAGAAAAGACAAAAAGACAAAAAAAAAAGTATAATCAAATCCTACAGTGGGAGAAAAAGGAGAATGAGGCAGAAGCAATATTTGAAGAGATAATGGCCAAGATTTTCTAAAATTAACGAATGACACCAGCCACAAGTTCAGGAAATGCTGTAAAACCCAGCAGGATAAATACAAGGTAAACTACACATAAGCACTTCATAGTAAACCTGATGGAAGTTAAAGACAAAGGGGATATTAAACAAAGCCTGAGAAAAATAGATTATCTTCAAAAGAACAATAAGAATTGCAGCTGATGTTTCAACTGAAATGATGTATGCTAGAAGACAGTGAAGTTACAGTTTATGAGTAAGGCATACCTTGTTTTATTATGCTTTGTTTTATTGTGATTTGCAGATACTGTGTTTTTTACAAATTGAAGGTTTTTGGCAACATTGCATTGTCATGTGATGGTTAGTATTTTTTTTAGCAATATTTAAAAAATAAGGTATGTACATTTTTTTTTCAGATATAATGCTATTGCACAGAGACCACAGTATAGTATAAATATAACTTTTTTTTGTTTTTTTGGTCTTTCTGTCTTTTTAGGGCTGCACCCATGGCATATGGAGGTTTCCAGGCTAGGGGTCCATTTGGAGCTATAGCCACCAGCCTAAGCAAGGATCACAGCAATGCGGGATCTGAGCTGTGTCTGCAACCTACACCACAGCTCATGGCAATGCTGGATCCTTAACCCACTGAACGAGGCCAGGGATTGAACCTTCATCCTCACAGATGCTGGTCAAGTTTGTTAACTGCTGAGCCACGATGGGAACTCCTAAATATAACTTTTATACTCACCAAGAAACCAAAAAATTCATGTGACTTACTTTGTTGCAATATTCACTTTACTGCAGTGGTCTGGAATCTACCCCCACCATATCTCTGAGGTATGCCTGTACTCCAAGCAAATAACTGCTAATCCAGAATTCTGTATCCTGAAAAAATATCCTATAGAGGAAAGATGATGTGATAATGAAGCACAAACAACAAAAGAAAAAAAATAGATTAAATTGTACTTCATCAACATTAAAAGCTTTTGTGCTTCAAAGGACACTGCTGGGAAAGTGAAAAGACAACTCATGGATTGGGAGAAGATTTTTGCAAGCCATATGGCTAGTAAAGGACTTGCATCTATAATATATGGGGATTCTTACAACTCAACAACCAAAAGAAAACTCAGTTTAAAAATGGGCAAATAGGAGTTCCTGTTGTGGCGCAGTGGAAACAAATCTGACTAGGAACCATGAGGTTGCGGGTTCTATCCCTGGCTTTGTTCAGTGGGTTAAGGATCCGGCATTGCCATGAGCTGTGGTGTAGGTCGCAGATGTGGCTTGGAGCTGGTGTTGCTGTGGCTCTGGTGTAGGCTGGCAGCAACAGCTCTGATTGGACCCCTAGCCTGGGAACCTCCATGTGCCACAGGTGCGGCCCTAAAAGAACAAAAAAAGACCAAAAAAATGGGCAAACATTTGTATGGTAATTTCTCTACAGGAGATAATCAAATGACCAATAAATATATGAAACGATGCTCACGATCATTAGTCATCAGGGAAATGCAAACTGAAACTGAAATATCAACTTACATTTATTAAGATGGCTATAGTCAAAAAGAAAACAAATGCTGAAGTTTTGGAGAAATTGGAATCCCCATGCATTGCTGGTGGGAATGCAAAATGATATAGCCTCTTTGGAAAACAGTCTAGAAGTTTCTTAAAATATTAAACATAGAGGTGCCATGTGACCCAGCAGTTCTATTCCTGGGTAGCAGAGTCCCAAGAGAAATGAAAATATAGGTCTATATAGAAACTAGTACATAAATGTTCAGAATATTATTATTCGTAATAACCCCAAAGTGGAAAGAACCCAATGTCCATTAGCTGATAAATGGATAAATTAAAGGTGGTATATCCATGTAACAGAATATTATTTAGCAGGAAAGGGGATGAAGTACTGGTAAATGCTGTATTGTGAAAGAACCTTGACAACTTTCTACTAAGTGAAAGAAGCTAGTTGCAAAAAAGACTGTTGTGTGATTCCATTTATGTGAGGTGTCTAGAATAGGCAAATCAGTGGACACAAAGTAGATTAGTGGTTTCTGGGTATAGAGGGGGTGTCTTTGCAAGAATTGGGAGTTACTGCCCATGGATATGTGTTTTCTTTTTGGGATGATGGTAATGTTCTAAAATTGATTGTGGTGATGGATGGATATACAAGCCCATGGAATTGTACACTCTAAATGGATGCATTATTTTGTATGTGAATTATATCTCAGTAAGACTGTTACCAAAAAATGGAGGTAAAATAAAGATGTTTTTAGAATATAGGAAAGCACAAATTACCATTACCAGAAATGCAAAAGGGGACACGACTACAGATCTTTAAGCCACAAAAAGTTAGCTGTTAACCTTTAGGTTCACCAGTGCACTTGTGGGATTTCAACTGCAATGTTTTTATTTATGTCCAAACCTCCAAAGCTATTTCTCAATACCTCCACTTGTTTTAGACATAACATGTTAAAAAACAAAAATTCCGATTTCATCCTATCTCCCTGCCCCCAACAGCTTTTTATATAATGTTTGGTAAATGGTACCATCATTTATTAATTTGCTCAAGTAAGACTCTATGGGACGTCCTCATGTCTGGTCAATTACCAAGTCACTCTTACATTTCCTTCCTGTCCCCATCTTTCCCTGTATCACTTCTTCTTTTTTGTTTTTGTTTTTTTTTGGTCTTTTTAGGGCCACACCATGGCATATGGAGCTTCCCAGGATAAGGGTTGAATTGGAGCTGTAGCTGCTGGGCTATACCACAGCCACAGCAATGCCATATCTGAGCTAAGTCTGCAACCTACACCACAGCTCATGGTAATGCCAGATCCTTAACCCACCGAGTGAGGCCAGGGATTGAACCTGCGATCTCATGGATGCTAGTCAGATTCGTTTCTGCTGAGCCACACTGGGAACTCCTGTCTGTATCACTACTTCTTTCCTCTCCTCTCCACTGCTTCCACTGTTGTCTGAGCTTCCTTCCAGGTGCTCCCCATTCCTGCAGTGGCCTCTTCGTTTTCCCCTTTCTATCCTTACATTGCAAAGCTGATCCCGTATGCATCTGTTTACAGCCCATTTCCCAGCTTCCCCTTGCCTTAGAATCAAGTCTAAAATCTACTGACCAGGAAGTGTCCCCCTCTGGAACCCCTGACCTGCTTTCTTTCAGGGCCTTAACTACTTGGGCTCGTCCTGTGTCTGGGCGTTTATATCCATCACTCTTCAGCTCCCTGATCCCTGCACTCCTCCCTCAGTGAAAATAAGAACAGAAACAACAGAGGCGACTAACTTCTTGTCCTCCTCACTTCCCTGTTGGGTGGGTGGCTGGTCCCATCCTCAGCCTTGAGTTCTCTTTGGAACCTGCCCTGTCGTGCTGGGACATAGCACAGTGCCTGGCACAGAGATGGAGCACAGGAAAGGATCAATCATCTGAATGAGTGCGGATACTGTTTTTCAACCTGACTGGAGTGAAACAGGAAATGGGGAAACATACCTGAAAACATAAGTAAATATAGCCTTTTCAAGAGAAAATTTTAATGCATTTTGGTTATTTATTTTATGATAGAGCGGTCCTTTAAAATAATTCAAATATTTACCATATTATCACACTCCCTCAGTATAAGCTCTTAACTGGAGAAACTTCGCCTTTGTCTTTCTTGTAGAATTTGGCTGAGGCCTTTACCTCTGGTTGGTGAGCTGTGCAATTTTGTTGACTTAAATAGAAGGCTGGGGCTTGATTTGGAAACTGCCTAAATCAATTTCAGGACATTGGTTCTCTCATGGAGGTTGTGGGCCATAAATAACATAATTTATTAAAGGTTTCTGAGGAAGTAAAATCCAGCCACTTTCAAAGTAAATACATTCATATTATTTCATACCCCATATATGCTGGATCTTCACAAATACCCTTGTACTTCACTCTAAAACATTTATTAAGTACCTGCGATATATTTGTTGTTCCAAAGAGGCCAGATGGGCCCTAGAGATTAGAAGTTTAAATATGATTTGTTGAGATTAGCCAACAGAACTGGTTTCTTCTGATAACCTGTGAGTTGGTTTCATTTGGTCTTGCTTTTCAGAAAACTGAGCAAGTGTTACTTTTGTTTAAAACTTAAATGAAAAAAAAAAAAAGTGTTGAGGAGTCCCTGTTGTGGCACAAAGGAAATGAATCTGACTAGTAACCGTGAGGTTACAGGTTCGATCCTCGGCCTTGCTCAGTGGATTAAGGATCCAGCATTGCCATGAGCTGTGTTGTAGGTTGCAGATGTGGCTCGGATCTGGTGTTTCTGTGTCTGTGGTATAGGCTGGCGGTATAGCTCTAATTTGACCCCTAGCCTGGGAACCTCCATATGCCGTGGGCGTGGCCCTAAAAAAAAAAGGCAAAACCCCCCCCAAAAAACTGTGTTGATTTATGTTGTGTCAATTTTTGCTGTACAGCAAAGTGACTCAGTCATATATATATGGATCATATTTACCTGTGTGTACGTATATTTTTTTTCTCATATTGTCTTCCATCATGTTCTATGACAAGAGAACTTATATTTTTAAAATATGTAAAATCACACCTTTATTTGAAACTGTTCACTTTTTATTGTGAAATGCATTGTACCTGTGAAGGGAATGAATGAGGAGTGTAGTTTGAAGGATGGTGAAATGAATGCCATGTCCCCACTGCCCATCTTAAGAGATGGCAGAGGGCAGCCATGGTGTGTGTGCCCTCCGTCGTGTCCCTGTGCAGTGGCCCTTATGGGGTAGGCGGGGACCCACAGCCCAGAAGAGCTTGAATGGCTGAGCTAGGGTTTTGTGACAGTTTTGAATAGTTTGAGCAGCTCTCTTTCCTAGCTTCTTTTTGCATCTAAGTCTGGTTTCTTGTCTTTGCTGCTTTTCAAAGGAACCACGAAGTTGAGAGAAGCTGTGAGCTTCGTGAGGGCCTGGTGACAAGCACCATTAGAGGGGGAAACTGAGTGGCTCTCTTTGAGCTGCACATCTGACCAGCTGCCTGCCTGTGCACTGCTCTGCCAGCTGGGACGAGCCTGGAGCGATGGATGAGCCTGGAGCACAGTGAATGCCACCCTGGATCGAGACAGGGCCCATAGCAGTGCTTCATTTCTGAGCCAGGAGTGGGGCCAGCCTCGCGCAGCCAGAAGGGCCCTGGACTTGGAGCTGCTATTTTGAAAGTCTTCATACTTTTACTTTTGAATGTGCATTTTGTTTGCTGCAATGATGGCACATGTTCAGGGGGCTTGGAGCCACAACCTGTGTGGGGTTTCACCTGCTGCTTCCTCCTCACATCCCCAGGAGGGGTTTGTATCTGACTGCTCCCCACTACCTGGGGCTCCAGGCCTTTCTACCAAGCAAGTGCCACTGTCCTCTGTCCTTTGTCCCCCGGTGGTGGCTTGGCCTCTGGGAGAGGCAGGGCCAGGCATGCCTACTCTGTGGTGTCTGAGGGCTGGGCATGGTGCTGGCATTCCTGCCCTGAGCCGCCAATGAGATGGTGTGAGCCTCTCGCTCACCCCCAATCCAGGTGCCAAGCACTTTGAGTGTGAAATTGCAATCCGTGGGGGCCTCCCGTCTGCTGAGGGTGGAGGTAGCAGCCTCCTAGGAAGTGGAGAGTGACTTAAAGCAACAACTGTAAAATGTGGCCCAAACATCTTTGGGTCTCCTGGCCAGTTCTGCTTTGGGCCCGTTTGGCCAACAATCGGTGGTTCTCTCCTTAGTCTGTCATCAGCTGGTGGCTCATCTGGAGGCTTGGTGATCCACGTGGGCCTCGTTCAGCCTGTGGCAGTTGGTAGGCCGTCAGCAGGGGCAGCAGGGGCTACCAGGTACCCTGGAGGCTGGCTGACCCGTGCTCCTTCGGATGGTGGCAGAGTTGCAAGGACAGCAAGGGAGCCCAGGCCTAGAGATCCAGTGTCTTTTGAGTCTCTGCTATGTCACATTTGCTGCCACATTGGCCAAAGCAAGATACAGGTCAGCCCAGATCCAGGAGCAAAGAACCCATGCATCTTGATGGAAGAAGCTGCGAAACTCATACTGCAGGGGCTGTGGGTGCAGAGATGGGAGGAACCCATGAAATGACATAAGCAAATGCCATTTATTTTAGTTTTTTTCTTTTAAACATTGGCATATATTTTCCCACTTCTGAACTCTTAACCAAAATTAACTTAATGGATAGACCTCATGTATATTTATAGAACAGTTCCATGCCAATCTGCCCCAGAGTTCCACAGAACTTTATTGCCTGGACTAAGGATTACTTTGGACATGCTTCCAAAGCCAGATAATCATTAAACCACCCCAGTTACATGCTGCTTCACTGGATTAAGGAAAGAAAAGAATGCCTAAATTGAGACGTGACATCAGCCTTGTCTTAGGTATTTTTCCTGCCCAGGACGATAAGTCTGTTGTTCCCTTTTGAACACACCATCTTTGTAGGAACAGTCAGGGAAACCCACGTGACCTTGTACAGGCTGTTGGTGGGGCGAGGAGGACACTTCCCATGTTTCCAGAGATTGAGGGCCCATTTTGATGGTTTGTGTTGACTTGGAGGAATGGCAGAAAATTCCAGAGTATTTGGAAGGGTCTTGTGGCTCTGTGACTGACTGCCCCCACTGGAATCTGGGCTGCAGGCTCAGAGCCTGCAACCTGGTCCTGCTGCCATGCCACCACTGTCACTGTCACTATCCCTCACCTTCCCTAACTTCAATCTTGTGATCACCCTGTAATGTTACTGTCCCCTAGGGTTCCTGGCGTTGTCTTCTGTCCTGAAGTGCCCAGCAGTGTTCTGGCCACCGAACCTAGAGCCAAGAAAGCAGTACAGGGGACAGGCTGCCAGGGGATCAGGGTTGATATGAAAGTTGTTAGAGTCAGGAAATTCCAGGGCCCTTAAGTCATTTGGGAAGACATTTGACATGAGAGGCCCAGAGAAGGGATCAGGTTGCCTCCATGTTAGTAGGATTTGAGGTTCCTGTCAGGAACTGGTCTGGCAGGGAGGTGTCTAAATCCTTCTTGCCATAGGCAGAGTCTGGATATTTCCATCTACACCTTTATAATAACTAGACTGGAATTCACCTCCACCAGCTGCCTATGCTTGTTGTCCTTGCCTTCTTTTATCAGCGTTAGTTACCCTTGATGAGATTCAGAATGCATTTGGTGTGTGCCTTTCAATTTGTTTGTAAAAATTGTACCTAAAGCTGAACCCCAAAGTACTGAGGGAATTTTACTTTCAGTGTGTCAGTCCATCCAGGAAGCCCTGTATGCCTACTCCTTGGCTCATGTGATGGTTTTAAATATTAATTGCATGTGTCTGGGGTGTGATGATGGTGGTGCTCCTGTTGTGGAACAGAGAGGTCAGTGTGTGTGATTTCATTTGGCGTCTTCATGGGCTGCCTGTGTGGTTGGGACCCCTCTGTGCCCATGTGCCCTGCCTCGCTAAGGGGGGCAGTGTCTGACCTTGACCCCTTCCTCTAGCCCTACTGTGAGGGTCCCACACACTTCACGAGAGATTAAAAGGCACAGAGCCATCATTTCTGTTTTATTATTATTATTATTTGCTTTTTAGGGCTGCACCCATGGCATATGGAAGTTCTCAGGCTAGGGGTTGAATTGGAGCTGTGGCTGCTGGCCTGTGCCATAGCTCATGGCAATGCTGGATCCTTAACCCACTGAATGAGGCCAGGGATCCAACCCGCATCCTCATGGGCACTAGTAGGGCTCGTAACCCGCTGAGCTGTGATAGGAACTCCCTCATTTCTGTTTTAATTGAAAGTCTTGTACAAATTACCCAGCTGTTAATTAGGGAGGCAGGGTGGTGACACCTGGCATAGAACATGAGGCTGCCTTTCTCCAGGGAGGGGGCCTGGGTCCTTTTATGGAGGATGCTTGCATCGCAGGAAGCCGTGGCTGCTAATGATAGCAGAAGGAATATAACCGAGAATGAATTTCCCCTCATTGTGATAGTTGGTGTAAGTGGCTTTTCCTTCTCTTCCCCATGCTATTGATGTGCTACACTTACTTAACAAAATGATCTTTGGGGGAAGAAAGTGTGTATGTGTTCCTTGGTGCCCAGCCCATGCCTGACATATAATTTTGTTAAAATTGAACTATGGAAACGGCAGTAGTTAATGATGCCCTGAAATGTGAAGAGAGGAATGATGAGAACAGGCAGTTCTACTAAGGTTTTGGGATTCTGTGGTCAGAAGGCTGGGGACATGGGGCGGGGGCACTTCCTGCTGTGTTATGGGGCTGCTGGGAGCCTGTGGAGGCAGACATGTGGTGGGCCAGGGTGAGTGTTGAGGAAAACCAGATACTCACCCCAGCTGCCAGGAATAAAATCAGAAGGTATGGGGTGATGTGGAAAATAGTCATGGTCACCAGTAAAGATGGGGCTCTATCTCCTGGTCCCCTGTGACCCACCTCTGCCCCACTGAGGGGAACGGTATAGGGTTGAGTTGGGGTGGGGAGGGCTGAAGGCCTAGGACAGGGAGGCTCAGTCCACTCCCTGCTAGTCTCCACTTTAGGTGCCTCATATTAATGACCTGGGAAGGCCGGAAGCAGCACATGCTCTAGCTGGCCTGGGAAGCCGGAGAGGGCCGATGGAGGTATCTCGGGAATTTTGTGAGCCATATCTTCATTATAGCCATTATTAAAAATTAAAATATTATGAATAAATGTACAATGAATAAAGTTATATTAGAACCAGGAGTTCCCGTTGTGTCTCAGTGGGTGAAAGACCCAGCTTTGTCTTGCTGAGGATGAGGGTTCAATTTCTGGCCTCGCTCAATGGGTTAAGGATCCAGGGTGGCTGCAGGCTGTGGTGTAGGCTGCAGATGCAGCTTTGATTCAATATTGCTGGGGCTGTGGGGCAGGCTGGCAGCTGCAGCTCCAATTTGACCCCTGGCCTGGGAACTTCTGTATACTGAAGGTGTGGCCATAAAGAAAAAAAAAAAGTTATATTAGAACTGAAAACTGACTCATTTTGTACACATGAAGCTAATACAATATTGTAAATCAACTGTACTTCAGAAAAAGATACTCAAAACATGTCACTTCCTAATTGTTTTATTACACTTTATCGCTGCCTATGCTTGGGAGGTTACTTACATCTCTTGAGTCTGTATGATAAAATTACTATGTGCTGATAAGTTGCCGTATGTCTTTTTAGCTTTTCACTTGGTGACCTCACATTGGTAGCTTCAAGCTGGCCATAGTGGGAGAATTTCTATCATATAGACATGCGCGTTCTGCCTCTCTCAACAGCCAGAGCACTACTTCCTCTGACTTGGTTCTCTGTGTCTGGCCTGAGTGTGGACCACAGCCTCAGAATGCCTTTGACCCCCTCAATGGGAAGCAAAAACTCTTTATCTGAAAGCTTCTGGAGTTCCCATTGTGGCGCAGTGGAAACGAATCTGACTAGTGTTCATGAGGATGTGGGTGTGATCCCTGGTCTCACTCAGTGGGTCAGGGATCCAGTGTTGCCTGGAGCTGTGGTGTAGGTTGCAGATGCGGCTTGAATCCTGTGTTGCTGTGGCTGCGGTGTGGGCTGGCAGCTGCAGGTCCATGGACTCACATATTTCCAGGGATGGAGGCAAAAGAAATTATTATGGCTTAAGGGGCTTTCATTATCCTCATCTTCTAGTCTGTTGATTGTAGATGAGATTAAATATGAGCAGAAGTGTTGATACTATCAACAGAACAGACCCAGTAAGCTTGATTAGTTGAAAATGTCAGCAGGAGTTAAAAGTAAGAATGATCTGCAGTGATTTCAGCTCTACCGACAAGTGGTCCATAGCGTACATGGTAACAGATTCAAGGGAATTTTCCACATAGGAATTAAATGTCTGATTTCAGTCTGCAGGAGACCCTTGGCCCAGGAGACGCCTTCTGTAGGAAATCCTTCCTGTGTGCTGCTTCCGCAGGCCAGGGAGCCAGCTCCCCTGCGTGTTCCCCTCAAATCCTGGGCACACCTCTGGTAGCGGTCCCTGCTTTCTCAGATCAAATGATCCATCTGCAAAATGCCAGCCAAGAATGCTGACCCTCACCAGCATGCCTTTAAAAGTTTGTTATTAGAGAAATAAAACAAGTGAATCAAATAGGATTAACCCCTTCAAATGATTTAACTATTTCTTACAAAGAATAAAGAACAAATTCCTTTCATTCTCTTGAGGATAACCAGAAACATAGTACTGCAGGGTTTCTGCAGGAATTAGCCGCTTGTTATAGACGCTGATTCTAGACAGGTTGACAGCCTGCTTTTCTCTCATTGAGGATAATAAGCAACGCTTTTCTATCAAAGGAGCCTAATTCCTTGTTTGAAATCTCACTTATAATGGGAGGATTATGAGGCCTTTACCTCGATATTTTAAAGTAGCCACGTATTTGCCTCCACTTCCCCCAAGTCTCCTGGCGTTTTGGACTAAGAGCCTTAACCCACCAAGTGGGTGAATGATAAGAGCCACCCTCGCTGCCTGGGAAATCAAGCATGAAGTTCTGCTCTTGGATTGCTTCATAATGTTAATGTTTGGTAAAATTACTTCCCTGTGTTTTTAAGGGTATTGATTATTTTACATGTCATATAATGCTGGCTAATGGAAACACCCGCCAGATCTTAATGACTTACTATAGCAAAGGTTCATGTCCTGCTCTTGTCATTGTGCAGGATGGGTCCATGAACTCTGGGTGGCAAAATGCTCTCTTCCATGCAGTGATTCAGGAACCTGAGCTCCTTCTGTCGAGGCTTTGCTGGTTTCCAGACTTTGGCATCCTTTCTGGCTCCTCTGCATCTGGCCATAGGCAGGAGAGGAAATGTGGTTGGTTGCGCAGGGGTGTTATGGCCAGGCCTGTTCAGAGTCTTCTCTTTCACTGATACTCTGGTGGTCAGTGCTCAGTTGCACAGAAGTAGCCCCAGCTACGTGCCTGAGATATGTGTCTGTATTCCTAGGAGGGAAAGGGAACAGGGTTGGCAAACTTGTGGTATTCTCTTAGCCACACCAGAACAGTCAAATGACATAAGTTGCATTTTGCAGGTATATTTTCAGGTCCTTTGAAGGCCTCTGGCCATAGACAGTATGTAGAACATAGAGGTCAAGGGCATGACCTTGACTCAAATTTCCTGTATCCGAATCCCAGCTCCACCATATACCAAAGACATTGGGCTCCCTCTGTGCCTCAGTTTCTTCATGTGTTAAATGAGGATAATAGTAGAAATTAATAGAGTTTGTGTGAGAATCAAATGATGTAACACAGGTACAATGCTTAGAGTTATGAATGGAATGTAAATTAACAATGTAGAACTTTTTTTTTTTTTTTTGTCTTTTTTGCTATTTCTTGGGCCGCTCCCGCGGCATATGGAGGTTCCCAGGCTAGGGGTCGAATCGGAGCTACAGCCACCAGCCTACGCCAGAGCCACAGCAACGCAGGATCTGAGCCGCGTCCGCAACTTACACCACAGCTCACGGCAACGCCGGATTGTTAACCCACTGAGCAAGGGCAGGGACCGAACCCGCAACCTCATGGTTCCCAGTCGGATTCGTCAACCACTGCGCCACGATGGGAACTCCAGAACTATTTGTTAAATAAAATTTTTGGAAAATGAGACTAGTCACAGAGAGACCCAGTGTCCTCTTTGGTGTGTTGTAGTTTGCCTGAAATATCATTCAGATGGAGATTGTTTCTTCTAATTCAATTGTAAAAATGTTTATTGAGCAATTTTTTTTTGGTCTTTTTAGGGCTGCACCCTTGACATATGGAGGTTCCCAGGCTAGGGGTCGAATTGGAGCTGTAGCGGCTGGCCTATGCCACAGCCACAGCAAACACAGGATCTGAGCCGTGTCTGCAACCTACAACACAGTGCATGGCAATGCTGGATCCTTAACCCCTGAGCCGGGCCAGGGATTGAACCTGCGTCCTCATGGATACTAGTCAGATTCATTTCCTCTGAGCCATGATGGGAACTGCTGAGCAACTGTTTACTGTAGTGTGCCAGGTATGACCATAGAATGTGAAAAGGAGGCTTCTCAATGAGTAAAGAAAATAGCATGTTTCTCCCACCAAATTTACCTTTTAAACCCTGTGCCTCACCATCTGTGGTCACATCAGCGTCGTGACTTGGTCTCCACTCCCCAAATCCATGGCTTCTCCTGGCCCCCTCATAATGGAAGGTGGCGTTAACCCAGTGCCCAGCCCATCTCCTCCCGCCCACGTCCAATGGGCTCTGTCAGTGCTGCTCCTTAGTAGGTGCATTTCCGTCTACCTGTTATGCAATTTGCTTCTATTCTGTTTGTATGAACATGATACCTCTTTAGTTATGATGCAAATTTCAGAATAATGCATGATTTGAAAAACACACAAGGGCAACATGAAGTTATTTTCCTGTGCCAGTCCGCATCCCAGGAGCAGGCTGGACTTAACAGACTCTTCTCTTGCAGCTGGATGACTGCACGCTGCAACTCTCCCACAATGGCACCTACCTGGACTTGGAGGCTACCCTGGCCGAGCAACGGGACGAGTTAGAAGGCTTCCAGGATGATGCTGGGTAAGAGTGACAGTTTTCCCTGCCAGCTGCTCTCCACCTTCCACGAAATGGGGCTTCAGTGAGGCCTTAAAATGTTTTGGGGAAGCCACTGTAGCTTTGACCTTTTCCTCACCCATAGTCACATGGAAAGACAGGAGACACAAGCGACACACCAGTAGTAACTGCAAACCCTTTTGAATAAGGCTGCTCAGGGGTAGGAAAATTTCTGTTATGGTTTTATTAAGCACATGGTATTTACATTCTAAGTTTTTTTAAAAACCAAATAAATCAATATTTTCCAGATTTTAGTGGATTGACAACTGTTTTATACATCATCGTATTTATCATTATTATTTGGCTGCCCCTATGGCATGCTGAAGTTCCCGGGCCAGGGACTGAACCCTTGCCACAGTAGAGACATCACAAGATCCTTAACCCACTGAGCTATCAGGAAACTCCCTATACATTATTTTTACTGGATATTTAGGTTTCTTAGCAGATGCCCTTGTAGACCATTTTATGCTATATCATCTCTTGAATTCATCACAGTGGGAAAAATCATTCTTAATTATGTTAATAACATCAGTTACTTTTAGCTTACATGTAGAATTGTTTAATATTTCTGATTATTGGGAGGTCTTGCTGTGGCGCATTGGGTCAATGATCTAGCTTGTCTCTCTGGAGGCGCCAGTTCGATCCCTGGCCTGGCACGGTGCGTTAAGGATCTGGCATTGCCGCAGACCTGTGGTGTAGGTTGCAGCTTCACCTCAAGTTCGATCCCTGACACAGGAATTTCTGGGTGCTGCTGGGGTGGCCAAAATTGGAAAAAAATTTCTGATTGTTGTGAGTCTTAATAATGCAATCCACATTAAAAAATAAGAGCTGTGTTATAATGTCTTACAATAAGGTCCTACTGTATAGCACAGGGAACTAGATCCAACCTCCTGGGTTAGACCATGATAGAAAATAATATAAAAAAGAATATATGTATATATGCATATGACTGAGTCACTTTGCTGCACAGTAGAAATTGGCACAACATTGTGAATCAACTATATTTTAATAAAAAATATCAGAGATGTGTACAGAAAGCAAAACCACTGTAGGAACATTCCCATACAATTAGCCATTCCTATATTTACTAGGTTATATTTTCCAAGTAATTGTTTTATTCTTTTCTAGATTTTCAAAAATACTTTTCATACAGTAATGATTTTTATCTTTTTTTTTTGTCTTTTGTTGTTGTTATTGTTGTTGCTATTTCTTGGGCTGCTCCCACGGCATATGGAGGTTCCCAGGCTAGGGGTTGAATCGGAGCTGTAGCCACCGGCCTACGCCAGAGCCACAGCAATGCGGGATCCGAGCCGCATCTGCGACCTACACCACAGCTCAGGGCAACGCCGGATCGTTAACCCACTGAGCAAAGGCAGGGACCGAACCCGCAACCTCACAGTTCCTAGTCGGATTCGTCAACCACTGCGCCACGACGGGAACTCCTATTTTGCAAATATTAATTACTTTGGTTTAATAACCAAATTTGCTGTGGTTCTGTCTTATGTTAACACTATGGGAAGCTGGGTAAAGGGTATTTGGGAAATATCTATGTTGTATTTTCAGCTCTTCTGCAAGATAAAAATCACAACAACAACAATAACAACAACAAAAGACAAAAAAAAAAAAGGAGTTCCTGTCGTGGCGCAGTGGTTAACGAATCTGACTAGGAACCATGAGGTTGCGGGTTCGGTCCCTGCCCTTGCTCAGTGGGTTAACGATCCGGCGTTGCCGTGAGCTGTGGTGTAGGTCGCAGGTGCGGCTCGGATCCCGCATTGCTGTGGCTCTGGTGTAGGCTGGTGGCTGTAGCTCCAATTGGACCCCTAGCCTGGGAACCTCCATATGCCGCTAGAGCAGCCCAAGAAACGGCAAAAAGACAAAAAAAAAAATTTGCAAAATACTATTACATTACTATTAATTCTATTAATAGTCATTACTACTATTACAAGTACTATTAATATTTGTAAAATGCTATTATATATATAATATATCTGTCATATATTTGGATTATTGAAATACCCTCTGGATGGGGCCCCTGCCTCCCTTTCTGGTCTTTGTTATTCTAGAACCAGGTTCTTATTTCCTCACCTTCTTCCTTAGAAACCTTCAGAGGCACCCTGTTGTTTTCCAGATAATACCCAGTCATCTTAATCGGGTGTTTGGGGACCTCCCCAAAAGTTGTTTTGAAACTACCCTCCTTGAGTTCAAAATACATTACAGTCAGATGACTATTATCTGAGAGTGCTGATTTTTTATGAATGGCTCAAAAAATGAAGAAAAATGGGAGCCTTCTTAATATTGGCTTCCTACCTGACCCCAGTATGTACTGATGACCTCTTGAGTTCCCCCTGCTTTAATACCCATCACAATTTATGGTCTTTTCCCCCTAACTGTCCTTCTTCTCTGCTGCTCAAACTCTGCGAGGTCAGAACTGGACCTGTCTGAATAGCCAGCCTAGCATTTTCTCTGCACATCATAGCTGCTTAGTGAACACTGGTGGCCAGGTGAATGGCAGGATCGCAGAATGGATTCCTGAGTGGCATGAACATGAGCACCAAGATCAGAGTCCTTGGTAGGAATCAGTCAGGCTTTCTGGGAATAGATACCCTTCCTGTCTCCTGAGTGGTTCCAAGGACCATGAAAGACCCTGGAGATGGCCATAGGCTGTACACATGTGAGGGGTTTCATTGTTAAGTCACATCAGATTCTACTCATCATCATTTAAAAAAATCTGACATTATGAGGCCGAAATTTGGGGAAATTCCATCGCTGTAGTTGTTCCTTTGACAATGACATCCTTTTATGGACGATGTCAGCGTTCAGGCTGGATGACAGTCTAACGGAATGGACTTCATGCCTCACTGATCAAACAGATCCCAGGAATGTAATGAGGAGATCATTGCCAATTTGAAAAAATGTCTCTAGCGGTGGTGCGCTTGAAGACCATGACCTGTCTGACATTTTTTTCTTTCTTATCAAAACTTGGCTAATTTGGAGATGGCAGCTGAGAAAAAAATATGTTACTCTATTAGACAACAGTATCAAGAGTTAAGAGGGAGGAAGGAAATAACTTTTATGGAGCACCTGCTGTGCCAACCATTGAGTTAGGCACCTTAATTATGGTATGTTTAATAGTTTGTTTACTTAATAGTCACAGACATGGGATTGGATTATGGTGTCCATTTTTCATTTGGGTTAACTGAGGGCCAGGAGTTAAATTACACATCCAAGGAGGCAGAGCCAGTAGGTGGTGGAGCCACATCTGACCGCAGATGTGACTGATTCCCAAGTCTGTACTCCTCTGCCATTCCAGGAGCTCTGGAGTTTCTGATTCTACTGAGGATGGACATTTGCACCTGTGGGGACATGAGGTTGGTTCATGCCAGGGGATCCTTGGTTCCAGGCCAACACACTGGCTGTAGGTGAAGCAGCACCCACCATGGGGTGGCTCTGTCACCTGGCCCTGACACTGCAGCTTGCACTGTCAACACTGGTGTCCAGATGCTGCAAGTTCTTTGCAAATATTCCTAAAGAGCCAGGGAGCCTGCTGCACACTCTGCACGGTGGATCCTGGGCTTATCTTCTCACTTTGTTCCCTTCTGAGTCATCACCTGGCCATGGGTCCATTTGATGGCTGCAGCTTTGCCTGCAGTTCTGCACCCTCTCAGCACACTTCTGCACCCTTGTGGCATGGAGTGCTGGGGAAATGAGTTATAGCAAGATGAGAAGGGGAGACTTACGACATGGGAAACTGCAAATGGGGGGGGGGGAAGGTAGCCCCTAACTCACCCCAGAGTGCGATTTATGTCTTCAAATTGTCTTCGTTTGTGGGACCCATCCCTTATCCTCTGGAACATCCTCAGGATGTTGCTCCCCTTTGTGGAAAGAAAGAAGGAAGAGTGTGAAGAAGCCACCTCTACTGACTTCTGGTGGGGGACCCCTGTCCCTGGCCTGGGTTGCAGAAGACATGCTAGGATGGTGCCTCGTTGCATTGCCAGGTCAGCCTGGTGGTCCCCAGGTCATTCACCACCACTGAGCCCTGGTGGCACATGGCAAATTCCTAAGAGTTGGCTGGAAGCAGTGTGCAGATAGAGGCTTCCTGCATAGGTGGCAGGTGTCTGGGCATATCTGCAGTGTCACTTGCACTGAGTGTCCCTCCTAGGTCCTCTCCTAGAAACATGGCCTTTGGCAAAATCTGTGTGCCTGAGAACTCCTGCCTCCTTCAAATGGGAGTTAAAATATAATTTCTTCCTAGTTAAGAATTGCCCTTTTGAGGCATGAAAAGGGCAGAGGAAACTGTTTGTTCTCGATTTCTTTGTGTAAGTTATGCACAGTATCTGCTCATGTCATGGCCATTTAATGAGGACGGTGGCAGGCTGTGTGGAGATGGTGGCGGTGTTCATACAGCGTGTTCTGAAGGAGTTTTCCTTGTGGAGGAGTTGGTTTCTTTGTTCTTGTCCATTACTCAGCACTTTTATGCCAGGACTGAAATTTAACTTACGCTTTATTTAGAATTACCACTCAGATGATAGCTAATCAGAGAAGAGGAGAAAGACCTTCAAAAGTCAAAGGACAAAGCAGTTATCATGCTAGTAAAAAAGAGCCAGGTCTATTTATTGCCTTCCAAAGCCGAAGAAATTAGCAGCCACGCAGGGTGCAGTGGAAACTGAAGCTCCCTGGGGTTATTATTCTTGACTGTGACATTGGCTGACTTTGGGCAAGCCATGTTACCTCTGATAGGAGTTTATAAAATTCATTATAAAATGATGATAGTACCATCCAATCCCATTTCCCTCCTGGGACCAGCAGGGATCCCAACAGGGTCTCTGGTACCCAAGGGGAGCATAGCAGAGAGCTGCATTGCACAGTGGTTATAGGCTCTGCAGTTAATCTCATGGCTGTGTGGCCATTGGGATGTGCCTTCACCTCTCTGAGCCTCAGTGTCCTTGTAAGTGGGGATATAAGTCATGATACTGCCTCCCCAGGTTGTGAGGCAAAATGTGATGATGCATCTAAAATATGAAGCTAGTTCCCGGCGTTTATTACAAACTCAAAACTTGTAGCTCTTACTATAATTATGATCGGAATTGGAGATGTTACACTGAAGAGACGGTCCATCAGACCAGGAGGGGCCTGTGCCAGTCCATTGCTAGGAAATCTTATTGTTTTAGTTCAGAAAACCAAAGAGCCTTGCCACAGGGCAGAGCTGGGTCAGATTCTGCCTCCCTAAGCACCTGACTTCTGACCTTTTGGCTTATTCCCACCTTCACTGTCTCTGCAGGGAAACAGTGGAGGTGCCCAAGGAAGTCTCAGGAAGAGGTGGGCTTGGAGGTCAGCCCTAAAGGGGAGGGAGTGGGTTTGCAAAGGTGGAGAGGCAATGGGTGGGAATTCAGTAGAGGAAGAGTGGGCCTGAGAAGCATGGGGCTTCAGGGATGTTGTGAGGACTGGTATGGTTGCGGGATGCAGCGTGGCATCCCCGAGTGCTTCTGAACTTGGGTAAGTCAGGGCACTCACCTGTTCCTCAGCCTAACTCCCCCTGGGCCTGCACTAGAGGGTTGGGCTAAAGCTAGCGCTTCTTGGAGTTCCCGTTGTGGCCCAGTGGTTAACGAATCCGACTAGGAACCATGAGGTTGCGGGTTTGATCCCTGGCCTTGCTCAGTGGGTCGAGGATCCGGGGTTGTGGTGAGCTGTGGTGTAGGTTGCAGACCCAGCTTGGATCCCACATTGCTGTGGCTACGGCTCCAATTAGACCCCTAACCTGGGAATCTCCATATGCCGTGGGAGCAGCCCTAGAAAAGACTAAATAAATAAATAAAGATAGCGCTTCTTTCTCAGTTTCCTCATCTGCCACCTCCACTCCTGTCCCCACAGTGTTATGTCGGGGTGAGGAAAGGCAGATGAAACCCTGTATGGTGGGAGTGGGGAGAGCCTCCGGGGGGTGGGGGTGGGCTTTTGGCTGAGAAAATGAAGGATGTGTGAGGCCTGGCCCTGGGTGGGCCCGACCCTGCCAGCCTTGCAGTGGATGAACTTGGAGGGACCAAGGGGTTTGGGGAGAGCTCCAGTTTGACTCTCAGACACCTAACTTCTCAGCCTGCAGCTCCTGAGCCCCAAGGATCCATGTGTGTTTGTGTGTGTGTGTGTGTGTGTGTGTGTTTGGGGGGGGTGTTCGTGAACTCCTGAGATTTCAGCAGTTTGTGAGTATGCAGGCTTTGGGGGTGGAGAGGGGTTTCATAGCTTTTCATCAGATTCTCAAAGAGTTCTTTGCATTCCAGAATGTCAAGTTTGAAGGAATCCTTACTGTCTGATGCAACCCCAGGTTAACCCCATCCAGTCCCATTTTTGTCTGGGTTTCCTCTGTGGCTGGACCTGGTAGAATGGGAAATCACCTGAAATAGATTTTAAAGCTAAATCTAAAAACTTGCCAAACTCAAAGCACCAAACCAAACCATGAATAAACAAGGTCCTTGACAAAAGAGAGATTCTGGTGAGGGTGTGGATGGGAGGGTCCCCTCCTCCCTTTTCTCTACCCGTCTTCTTCTTAAGTGATCACCTGCAGCTGGGAGTGCAGGTGTGTTGTCGTCGGGGGCTCTTTTGGAAAATCTTGGAAGGATGAAGGGTCTCCCATCTTCTCAGTGCTGTACAAGGCTCAGACTAGACCACCAAGCCCTGCTTGGTCACAGGGCTGAGAGGACCAGCCTTTTTCAAACTAAAGATGTTCTGGGTGGAGGGGACAGTTCTATGCCGAGCTGAGCTGAGCTGAGCAGGACAGCCCAGAGGTCCCTGGGCACCTGCTCTGGGTCAGCGCTAGGCTGGTGTCTCCAGATGCCCTGGGAGAAAGCGGCTTGGAAATGCTCAGATGAGTGAGCTTCCATGCTGAGTGGACAGTGGAATTGGCCTGGATCTAGTAAGTACCTTCAAATGGCAGCTTGTCCAGTAGGACAAAGGCGGCATCAGGTAGGAGTGGGGGAGCCCTGGGAGATACTGGGCTTTATGTGTGGGCTGGAGTCAGACGAGAACTGACCTGCCAGGAGGGAGCCCTCACAGACCTCCTCCAGTGATAGGGAGGGTGGGGTGAGTGGACAGAACCTTGAGCTGGGAGGCTGCAGTCAGTGGGGCCACTGTGGGGGTGAAGGGAGTGTCCTACGGGTTCTGAACCTGGTGGCTGAAGAAGGCAGATGGACTGGGGCCTGGGCCAGTGGGGGAGGGGGAGGAATCTGCAAACCTGAGTTGGGGAGGGGGGGAACAGGGGAATAGAATGGACACAGGACATTAGCTGGATAGTGTGCGCATGGTGGGCTACGTAGAGAAGCAATGAGGTTGTGGTGCGGGGGCAGTTTGAGGTGGGGCGGGGGAAGAGGTTTATACGTGTTAGTCTGAGGCTGTGTTAGGCCATGTTCAAGGTGTGAGGTGGCCAGGTGAGAAATATTGGCCTGAGATCCAGGTGAGAAACATCAAGGACCAGAGAGACTGGAGTTGATGCTTTGCCAGGAGGGAATTGAAAACCTAAAACTTCTCTTTAAAAATGAAGTTTATTAAAAAAAAAAGGAGTGCATAATTAGGCTGTTTTGAGGACTGTATCTTGATGACAAGATGCTCTTAGGAGCATGGGCTTCTTTTATCTTCTACTCTGCCGCTCTGAGGATGTAGCTTTCATCTTTCATGCTTCATCTTCATTACAGTATGGCTGCTCTCCTTCCAGTGTTTCATCAGAGCAGCAAGTCATGTGTTGGTTAGGGTACAGTTTTCTCTGATGTAACTAAGAGATTCCAAACTATGGTAGTTTAAATATAAAGGTAAAAGTTTCTTTCTTTTTTTGTGTTGTGTGCCTTTTAGGGCCCCACCCATAGCATATGGAAGTTCCCAGGCTAGGGGTCAAATTGGAGCTTTAGCTGTCAGCCTATGACACAGCCACAGCAATATGAGATCCAAACCTCTGCAGCCTACACCACAGCTCACGGCAATGCCAGATCTCCGGCCCACTGATCGAGGCCAGGGATCAAACCCACATCCTCATGGATACTAGTTGGATTCATTTCCACCGCACCACAACAGAAACTCTCCTAGAATTCTTTCTTGTGTAAAATGTCCAAATATTGCAGTCTTCCTTGAGACTGGTAGAGCAGCGGTACCATCCTCAAAAGGAGAATTCCATCTCTGTGTCCAGAGTGGTTGCTTTAGCTTTTACCTTCTCATCTGCCTCCCAGCCGCCAGGAAGAAGGAAGTGGACAGAGGAGATCCATGTCCATTCCTCGTGCACATTGCTTTCGCTCAAATGCCATTGGCCAGAACTTAGGTCTGTGATCGTACCATGAATCGTGAGTTTGTGTGCAGCTAACCCTCTATATCTATTGCTGAGGGTATAGTGGTCTCTGCCTTAGATGGGAAGAGTGAGGAGCAAATGTTGGTGCCAGCAGGGTCTTCTCCCTTTAATGAACTTTTCCACAACCTCCACCAGCAAATTTCATCTACAGTTCACCAAAGAAAACTGGGTCACATGGCCATCTTGGTGGCCAAGGAGACTGGAGAAGATGTATACATTGTTACCCCACACAAAACCAGATTTTCTTTATAAGGCAGAAGGGGAAAATGGGTATCAGGTGTCACCATCAGTGTCTGCTTCAGCAAGGAGAAAATTTCTAAGAAAGGGAAGCGAAGAACCCTAAGCCACAGAGAAGTCAAGATGTGAGAGCACCGAGGCAAGGCCAGGGTATAGCAAGGAGGAGATTTGAGGTGTCCTCGGGGAGAGAGGAAGCGGAAGAGTAGTGGAGTGGAGGCAGATGGAGATAGGTCAGGGAGAGAATGTGGGGATGGAAGAAGAGGTAGCAGGATTGTATAGGAGCTGGGAGTTGTGAATGGGGTGAACGGACGCTCCTCCCCACCCCCACTAGGAGAGACCTACGTGGGAAAAAGCCAAAACTACAGAACTCTTAGAAGAAAATAGGAGTAAATGGCATATCTTTGTTTCTTAGCTATGGCACCCAAAGCATATTATCCTTTTTTGCAGACAAGGAAGCTGAGGCTTACAGAGGCTAAGTACCTTGTCTAGGATCACAGAGTTGGCTTCAGAGTTGATGCTTTTCACTTCTCACATCTCCAAGGGAGACCAGAATGCATCTGGAGATGAATGTCATGGTAACTAATTGTACTAATGTAGGGTAGTAATATAGCCCTCTTGGACTTTGAGCTTCAGAACAAATTAATCTTAGCTAGTGCTGTCCTTTTACTAGCTGATGACTGGTTCAAATCCTTCTTCATCCCTCCAGCAGAGTACTGGCTAAGCCTCCCAACTCTAGAAGCTTACTAAGAGGAAGCTTATTTCTGGGGCAACTGCTGCAGAGTCCTGGTCTCAGCTTCTGCTGCCTTGTCGAATGTTATGTTTTCTTCCTTGACCGAAATCATAATTTAGTTCTCATTTGAGTAGAGGAAGTGTTGGGGGCATCGATTCTGCTGTTGGTTCTGGAGAAAAAAATCTTTGAGCCTTTGGCTCCCTGGCTCTCAATGAAATAGTGAAAGCATTTATTCTTATTTTACAAAGACTTTATATGTTATTCTTGTAAAAATATTTTATGGAGAAACAAGGGCAGGACTGAAATGCACGGGTTTGTCTACAGCTTATTTGGTTAAACCGAATCTTTTTCCCAGGGCCATAGACATTATTGTAGATAATGTATTGTCCATTTCTCATGTATTCTGAGAAAGCAGGATGTTTTGGAAAGTTCCTTCAGTGGTAGTGCCATCATGACCCTAGCCCAGGGGCCTTGGCTGGAGTCTCCTGAATTGAGTGTCTATTTTGGTCCTCTCATCACTTGGGTAGCAGTGGCCTTGGGTGGGGGCAGCTGATTGGCTGTGGCTGGTCTCTGGGGCCTGTGATGTTTGCCAGGCAGTGGCTTCACTGATAGGAATGGAATCTGAATCTCCCTGGGGAGCTTTAGGTCAAACGAAACTGCCTTTGCCGCTGGTAAAGTCACCCAATTCTAGTACTTAGTGGATTCTCCTTTCACTCTGCTGCAAACAGACGGATTGAGAAGGAGGGGTAGCGGTGATACTGGTACAACAAGCCAGTGTGGGGGAGCAAAGGACCACTCACAGGTTAAGAGTGGACGCACAGTGATGCTTCTCACAGATTTTGCTTTTGAACCATGGAAGCTCCTTGAAGGCAGATATCAGAGTTTGTTTTGGGGTTCTCCAGAGAAATAGAACCAGATACAATGACTTATTTCTAATCTGTCCATCTAGCCTAATCTAGTTTAATCTATCTAGTCTATCTAGAGAGATTTACTTCATGTAATTAGCTCATGCCATCAGGGGGCCTGGCAAGTCTGAAATCTGTCCAGTGGGCCAGCAGGTAGGTAAGAATTGATGTTGCAGTCTTTTTTCTTTTTAAGGCTGCACTTGTAGCATATGGAAGTTCCCAGGCTAGGGGTCAGATCAGAGCTGCTGCTGCAAACCTATGCTGCAGCTTGTGGCAATACTGGATCCTTAACCTACCGAGTGAGGCCAGAGATCACACCAGAGTTTTCATGGATACTACGTGGGTTTTTAACCCACTGAGCTGCAACGGAAACTCCAGTGTTGCAGTCTTAAGTCCAAAATCAGCATGGCAGGCTGGCAGGCAGGATCTCTGTGTTGCTCTCTTGAGGCTGATGATCTGTTGGTCACCAGTGAGCATGTGTGGAATGAGGGACTGGGTGAAAGAACACCTATCTTGAAGGCAGCTTCAGGGAGGTGGTTGGCGAGCCGGCTCTGGGGTCATACGGCCTGGGTTGGGTCCCAGCTCTGTTCCTTTCTAACTGTGTGATCTCAGCTATGTTGCATAACTCTTCTGGGCCCCAATTTCCTCACTTTAAAAATAGCAGTAATGTTACCTACTTCATGAAACTGTGGTGAAGACTAAATCTTTATAATGTACTTAGAACCTCATCTGGCACATGACAACCATTCCATAAAATTTTTCTCGTCTTTTTGTCTTAATAGGGCTGCACCCATGGCATATGGAGGTTCCCAGGCTAGGGGTCCAATCGGAGCTGTAGCTGCCAGCCTACGCCAGAGCCACAGCAACACCAGATCTGAGCTGTGTCTACGACCTACACCACAGCTCCTGGCGACACTGGATCCTTAACCCACTGAATGAGGCCAGAGATTGAACCTGCAGCCTCATGGTTCCTAGTCAGGTTCGTTTCCCCTGAGCCACGACGGGAACTCCAATATTCCATAAATGTTGGCAACTATTATGATTATTATTTTCTGAACCCAGATTGACATAGTATCCATTGGGGGCAGGGCAGAGTATACCCATGATTATTTAATTTTCCTCTGAAAGTTTTAGCCAGGGAACAGAAGACAAGGACATGTATATGCTAGAAAAGTGGGGATGAAATGATTATTTTTAAATGGATGAAATGATTATTTCCCCAAAAGAAGCCAAAAGAATCAGCCAAAAGGTTTTTGGAATCGCTGATAGCAGTGAGATGGCACATAAAAAAGAAATACAGAACAATCAACATTAACCAATTTCAAAATATAGCAATGGAAGGAGGGGATGCTTTCAAATTTAAAGACCCTTATGATGAGTGTCTATACATTGATATTTGATATGGGGAAATAAAATGTGGACTTCTTGTAATTCTTGAATTCTTAGGATAAACCTTATTTGGTCTTATTTTATTATACTCATGTATTTCCTATTTTGGACTCCCAGTATTTTTTTAGTTATTTCCATCTTAATTTTTTATGTCCTCTTTCATTTGATTTTAGTATTGAGGTTAAACCAGTTCCTTAAAAAACCTAGGACACTTTATTTGTTTATTTATTTATTTATTTATTTATTTATTTATTTATTGCTATTTCTTGGGCTGCTCCTGTGGCATATGGAGGTTTCCAGGTTAGGGGTTGAATCGGAGCTGTAGCCACTGGCCTACACCACAGCCATAGCAACGCGGGATCCGAGCCGCGTCTGCAACCTACACCACAGCTCATGGCAATGCCAGATCCTTAACCCACTGAGCAAGGGCAGCGACAGAACCTGCAACCTCATGGTTCCTAGTCGGATTTGCTAACCACTGTGCCATGATGGGAACTCCACTTTTTTTATTTAAATGGCTTCCCCCCGTGGCATATGGATGTGCCTGGGCCAGAGACTGAATCTGAGCCACAGCTGCAACCTACACTGCTGCTGTGACAATGCTGGATCCTTTAACCCACTGCAATGGGCCAGGGATCAAACTTACACCTCCACAGTGACCCGAGCTGCTGCAGAGGCATTCTTAACCTATGGAACCACAGTGGGGACTCCTTGGACACTTTTCATCCTTAGAAATTGCTAGCGAAGGTTTTATAGTGAGGCACTTGTACAACAAAAGGCAGGATGTTGTGGGTGGACGGTGGAGTCAGACACTGCTTTCAGCCCAGGTCTGTTTCCACTGGCCACATGATTTCATGCAGGTAACATTAGCACAAGCTTTGGTTCCCCCATCTGCAAAATGGGCACAGTACAGGTATGTACATCAGAGGTGGGAGAAAGCAGGAGTTGGGGGTGGGGACGAAGGACTCCTTTTGTGGACCTGGCTGCACTCATCACCCCCTTCCCTCTGCCTTGGTGGGCCCCCTTCTTTGCCAGGGACTCGACTCCTGGTATCTGGACCCTTATCCCCTGTTAGCGGGCTTCTACAGCCTCTGGTACCCAATTCCACTCAGGTTTCTTTCATCCTAGGATTTTGTATCCAGGGGAAGGCAGGGAAGGAGGTGGAAATATTGAAGCAAAGGAATTATAAGTGATAAAACTACTTAAAAGTGGGCCTGGAGTTCCCGTCGTGGTGCAGTGGAAACGAATCCGACTAGGAACCATGAGGTTGTGGGTTTGATCCCTGGCCTCTCTCAGTGGGTTAAGGATCTGGTGTTGCTCTGAGCTGTGGTGTAGGTCACAGACGAAGCTTGCATCTGGCATTGCTGTGGCTGTGGCATAGGCCAGCAGCAAAAGCTCTGATTAGACCCCTAGCCTGGGAATCTCCATATGCCGCTGGTACGGTCCTAAAAGGATAAAAGACACAAAAAAATAAAAGGGGGGGCCTTTTTTTTTTGGTTCTGTGCACTCTGAAATTCAATTAGGGTTTAACTTAACCAATCTGACTGCCTGGCTTCTCAACGTATGAACACAGACCAGATGATACCTGCGGGATGGTGGGCCTGCGTGGCTTCCTCAGAAAGACTGTCCCAGTTCTCATGCAGGTGCCTGCCATCCCTTTGGGAAAATTGACTCTCTTCCTCAAAATGCAACTTCACAGGGGTTTGAAGATAAAAGGTGGAGCTATCAATGGGCCCTTTCTGAACTTCTCCAGAGCTTATGGTGTCCTGAAATATTTTCTCTTGCCATCCTGTGCTTCTTCCCCCCTGCACATCCAAATCATGTATTTTGTCTGCTCTTCATTTGGTGTTTATTATGGACTCATAACTGCTGATAACATGTGTTGCAGAAAATCCTCCAGATTTGAGGACTTAGGGTTTGCTGTTTCTAATAGTTCGGGTCCGGCTGCTCTCAGGGACTCACTGGTTTTTGCTTCCAGCTCAGCCCCCTGCTCACTTAAGCTACACACCTAGTGGGTGCTGCCCCTGCCCCGAACACCTTTCCTGGCAGTGCCCACAAAAGGCTGTTAACTCAGTTCAACACACTTAATGGGAACTTTCCCCCTCGTGTGATCGCAAGCATGAAAGAGTGTCAACAGCACAGGAGTGTCAATCAGGACTGTCGAGAGAGGAGAAAAAGATTTTGTGTGTGTAGGGAAGAAAGTTTTGAAGAAGGCTGTGGTCACAGGAATCTCTGACTTATCTTCTGAAGATGGGGCAAATGTTGTGTATTTGTGTACCCTCGAGACCAGCGCCTGGCACATAGCAAAAGCGCCTCCTCAGCCTTTGTAGGAACCTGGGATGCATATTTGTCACCTCCCGGGAGAGCTGCCAGCTCTGAGGCTACTGTGTGCTTCTGTAGGACTTTGCACGTGGTGTTTTCTCCTTTAAAAGAATAAAAAACCAAAAACCAAACCAAAACCAAAGCATTTTTGCAACTGTACTTTCCCCTCTTACTAGTCCGAAGAGTTAAAAATACACTTGTTTTCTGTTGGTCACTTATGATGGAGCATGATAATGTGAGAAAAAAGAATATACATGTATGTGTAACTGCGTCACCTTGCTGTGCAGTAGAAAAAAATAATCTATTGGGGAAACAAAATAAAAATAAAAATCAAAAAATAAAAAAAAATGAAGCAACAACAAAAATACACTTGTTCCAGTACTGTAGTATAATTCCCGTGACTTTATAGTGACAATGTTAAGTGTGCCCTGGAGAGACTTCTGTCCCCTCCTCCGATACAACCACAAAACCAGGAAGCAGGAAAGCATTGTGAGACTTTTTTTCCCTTTCCTTTTTTTGGCTATCCCATGGTATCTGGAGTTCCCAGGCTAGGGATCAGATTGGATCCGCAGCTGTGACCTACACTACAGCTGTGGCGATGCTGGATCCTTTTAACCTGCATCCTGGCGTTGCAGGGACGCTGTGGATCCTGTTTTGCCACTGCGGGAACTCCAATGCTGTGAGAAAGTTCTACTTGACGCCCTGGTGGGGAGGACTGAGCTTGGTCTACAGAGTGGTAGGTTGCTGGCCACCTGCTCCCGTGCTGGTTGGATGGCTCCATTGAACCTTTGTCGACTGGCTTCTCCCCTTCTCCAGACCTGAACGCCTTTGCTGTCCCCAGTAGCCAGGACTCCTGGTCTCCCCCGTTTGTCATCTCTCCCCTGCACTGGGCTTTTGTCCTTCTCTGTGACAGTGAGATGAGCACTTATGGAATGGGAACTGGGGAGGGGCAATTCTTTTTCTTCCTCAGAAATAATAAAATGAAAAGGAGGTGGGGATGAGCCAAGGTGTGGTGTAAAGTGGCATTCCTGATAACAGGTGGCCTACACGCTCTCTCTACACATCTCCTGTCTTCCTGTAAGAGCAAAAGGGAAAACCTACCGGTTTTGAATTGATACATGGCAAAGCACCTCTTTCCGCTGACCCCACTATGTGTGTCCTTTCTGTATATTGAAAACCATGCAAAAATAGCCATGGGAATGATCGAGCAAATTTGTGCTGCTACATTCCAGGGATTTCACTTCATGGGCACGGATGTAAAAAATTTCCCAACATGGTCAGGCATGAGTAGACGCAACTCTGTGGCATTGACCGGGTTTGGCAATGCAGTGTGTGCGCCGATCCCACAAAGTCGACCTTTGTTATTTTATTTTCCATAAAGCCCTGTGATATCACATGACTTCAGGATAGATAGATTCCTGTTCTGTGTAGGTTCTTGCTTATCTGCAGCCTTTTCCAGGTGGGGGTGTCAGAACTTCAAGTTGAAGGACAGTAGGTAGGTACCCTCTTGCTGACCCTTCTGATGCACATGAACATTTTGTCTCCTGTCTCCATTAGGCGGGGCAAGAAGCACAGCATCATCCTAAGGACACAGCTGTCCGTGAGGGTCCACGCCTGCATCGGTGAGTGACATCTGCAGAAGGCGACACTTGCCCTCTGCCCTCAGCAATTAAATGTGTGATGATCAATGCCACTTATGGAAATAATATTCGGTGTTCACTATGATGCTATCTGTTTGGGTTAGCCCCCATCGTAGACTGTTGGAGGTGTTAGTGAACCAGTTTCTGGCAATGGTTTTTGAAGCCTGTTTCAGGCTGGCCGCCTTTGCTATTTGGTTCATGAATAGAGCTGGGGGTGGGGTGGGGTCGGGGGGGGGGGTCGGGAGACAGATCGTTGATGGGGTTCTTTCTGGTGATCCTGGGAGAGATGAGGTTCTGGGGCTGTTCCAGCGTGAACCTCCAGCCAGTGACCTTTACGTGCCTCCTGGTGGCTCTCCACTCGGCAGCTCCCTGCGGGAAAGCGGGGCCTGAGGCTCCAGGCTGTGGTCAGGCCATTGAAAGGGGAATCTCGGGTCAGGGCAGGGCCGGGGCACACATGGATGCAGAGCAATTGGAGTTGAGCGGATGTGTTTGTGGTTCAGATGGCTTGCCTGTGGTGGCATGTGAGTCCCCTGAGCCCATTGCTGTATCCGCTGATTTTCCTGAACCCATTGATTTCCCCACCTTACACACACAGGTTGAATGGCAATGCAAGCAGTTTGTAGATGGTCTCTATGTGAGAGTTTCCTCCTGGCCTTGGGCACACTTGAGTCTAGTACGTAATATAAATAAGAAGAAAGGAAGGACCTAAAATTCACTTTATGCACAAAAGTTTTCTATATCTGAGTCATTTTGCTTTTATTTATGTTGTGGTCTTAATTCAGGCCTCTAATTAGGAAGGCGTTCGTCATCCTGTTGAGGCCTCATCTACACCCAGAGTGTGGTTCTTGTGGGTGAAACGGAAGGAATCTTTGCTGGCCCCTCTTCTTTCTTCCCACTTTCCTGTTGAAGGGGAATCCGTGTAATTTTACTTCCTTTGGCATTAAGTGGGTAAGGCTACAGTTGTCCAGGTGTCCCTAGGGACAACCTTTGTCTGACTCTGGTCAGTGAGTTATTGTGTAGCCGACACATAAACCTTATGGGCTGGAGGGTCACAGCATCAGGAGGGCTTGTGATCTTGTTGGAAACAGAGTAATTTCTATAGCACCTTCAGCACTGACCCTGCCTCTCAGCTCCTGTAGCACTGAGTGAACTTAAAATATGCACGGGCACGTGATTACACTTAAGCAGTTGCTTATTTTATTACCTGCTTTACATTTTGCCAGTTATTTTATGTGTAGAAATCATGTCTATGTGAAGAAAAGGCCTGTGACCTATGACTTTGGGTAAACTCACCTCCGACTCTCATCCACGATCGAGAACAAATGGAGGCATGTACTGTGTGCTGAACACAACCAGTACTGAATATGGGTTGGAATATAGCTGATAGCCAGTCGAGATTTGGGACATGAGTGTGCATTGATACTTCCCAGGAATAGTAAGGCAGTGGTAAGCAGATTTACACTCAAACAGGCTAGATCAAAATCCTTTTTTTTTTTTTCTTTTTACGGCTGCACCTAAAAGGCATATGGAAGTTCCCAGGCTAGGGGTCTCATCAGAGCTTCAGCTGATGGCCTGTGCCACAGCTACAGCAACACCTGATCCAAGCTGCATCTGTGACCTACACTGTAGCTCATTGGCAACACCGGATCCTTAACCCACTGAGTGGGACCAGGGTTCGAATTCGCATCTCACTAAGACTCTTTTGGGTTCTTAACCTGTTGAGCCACGATAGGAACTCCTAGATCAAAATCCTAATGAATGAACTCATTTTAAGAAAGCAAACTCTTTTGCAGTGATGCACTTAAAATGTTTTGATTCCAGGAGTTTTTCTAACCAGTTTTCACATCACTGACTCACTGTATTAGCTGATGTGAAGTTCTGTGGTCCCATGTAACACATGTAAACACATCTTATCCCCACAGCACCTGCAGCAGCAGCCAGCCCAGCCACTCTCTCTTGGGACACCCATCCTTCCTGTGCAAAGGGTTGAACTGGGTGCCCACAGGGCCAGTGTGTTGTTCTCAAACCTCACTATGCTGATGGCACTTCCTCTTGGAATTTATGTACTTTAATGAAAGGGTACATGAACATTTTAGAAACAGATTAAGTACAAGTAGACAAAGTCACTGGTTTGAGTATTTTGGAAAAGATTCAGAATGAGTGACCCCTGAAGCATTTCTGTGAACAGCGATGGGTGGTGACAACAACTATGAAAGCTGGGGAATGTTGTAAAAATCCAGAAGGGTTCTCATCTTCACAAGGCTCTTCAATTCTTGCTTGACTTCCACAAAACTGAGACTGGGAATCATAGACTATATGATGGGAGTGGTTCATTGAAAGAAGATCTGTTAAACTTTCATTCAGAGAAAGGTCATGGCCCCAAGCAGCATGAGGTGCATCCCCTGTGCTGTGCGCCTGGTGACCGACTGTGTCTCATTCCAGAGAAACAGGACAGTCAGTCACTGTGGCTGCAAGTTAAAGGCAAGTCTTAAAGGTGTGTGTGTATCGTTTTTCAATGATGTGCTGCTTTAATCACTTTCACCATTAATTACCTCAGGCCTGAGCATGTTGGCTGAGAAGGTTTGACTGTGTGAATTATCACTACCCAAGAAGGCCAAGCTTTTCCTTTGTATTAAAAAGACTTACTTCTCCTTCCACTTCTGTTATTCACAAGATCTGAAATAGATATATTATAATAGCACTAAATATTATCCTTTGGTTTATGTGTAGAAAAAGGAAAGTATGCATCGTATATGTGACACACCAGCCCCCATTGTGACATGGTCTGTCCCTTTCCAAATAGCAATATCAGGAGTTCCCATGGTGGCTCAACGCTAACAAACCCAACTAGCATTCATGAGGATGTGGGTTTAATCCCCAGCTTCACTCAGTGGGTTAAGGATCCCACATTGCTGTGAGCTGTGGTGTAGGTCGCAAATGTGGCTTGGTTATGGCATTGCTGTGGCTGTGGTGTAGGCTGGCAGCTATGGCTCTAATTCTGCCCCTAGCCTGGGAACTTCCGTATGCTTTAGGTGTGGCCCTAAAAAGACACACACACACACACACACACACACACACACACACACACACACGAAGAGCACAAATGACAATATTAGATGAGATGTCTTTGGGATTAAAAGAAAAACATACCTGAAGTTCCCACTGTGGTGCATTGAGTTAAGGATCTGGCTTGTCTCTCTGGTGGCATAGGTTTGATCCCCAGCCCAGTGCAGTGGGTTAAAAGGTCCAGTGTTGCCGCACCTGTTGGTATAGGTTGAAGCTGTGGCTCAGATTTGATTCCTGGTCTAGGAACTTCCATATGCCTCGGGTACAGCCAAAAAATAAAAAAATAAAAAATAAATAAAATCAAACATGGAACAATCTTCAGTTGAAACGACAAAATAAAACATGATGGCGTGGGAGGGTGGGGAAAAAAATCCTTTTCACATCAGTTAGTCGAGTCCTTGTTTCCTTTCAAGATTTTTTTTTGGTCCTGGCCCATGATATTCAGAAGTTCCCAGACCAGGGGGGGGGTCAAACCTGAGCCACAGCTTTGACCTGAGTCACAGCAGTGACATTGCTGAGTTCTTAACCACTAGGGCCCCAGGGAACTCTGTCCTTTCCAGATAATTTCCCCTCTTCGTATTCTAGGAAATGGTTGAATTATTATAAGCATTGGACAGTGGCTGCTGTCATAGGCCTGGCACTGTGTGCAGCTTTCACAAAGACCTTTCTTCCCACTGTCCTTCTCTCTCCTGATTGGATGAGAAGGATCCAGGATCTCCTCAGGCTCACGGGCTTAAAATGCTATCAAATAAATTTCTTCAAAACAACATTTTCTTCACCTTACATTCTCCTTTTCTTCATTCCTGTTTTTATTAAGTATAGGAATGCTTAGAATCCAGGACTGCATGTTGATGAATTGGAGGTGACATGCCTTTGGAATTCTCCAGTGTTAGCTTTGGAACCCTGAACCCGTGGGGATGATAGTAGAGTGGAGCCTTCATGGTTAGCAAGCGAGCAAACCTCATGAACAATAGAGGCCACAGGGCACTGCTTCAAGGGTTCCAGCTAGTAGCCCAGACTAGTCTTTGCTGATAGCGCAGCAGGAAGCTGGAATGAGATTTTGGAATGGATCATTTTGTAGTATGATCACTTGATATAACATGAGACAGCAAACAATGTAAGCCTTGCCTCCTTCTTTGTATTATTTGTAGGCTTTTAAAAAATTTGAGTACATTTGACTTACAGGGTTGTGTCATTTTCTGCCATATAGCATAGTGACCCAGTCATACATATTTATATACATGCTTCTGCCTTGCCTTCTTAATCTAGCTTCAGTCCCTCCAAAAAGTGATGGCCATGTTGTGGGCGTGAAGTTAACTGATGTAAATGTAAAAAATCTTAAGGATAACCTGACCCCCTTGCTGTACAGTGGGAAAATTAAAAAAAAAAAAAATCTATGACAGGCATGAGAAGTCTGCATTTAATGAGGTTAGCTAGAGAGAATAAATTTTCTTTGGTCCCAGCAAGTGATTTTATTGCCAGACACTATAAAAATGTTCAGAGGGCCAAATGGCTCTGATGATTAAATCTCATCATGAAGAGAAGAGGAATGGAAGAATTGTGGGGAGAATTAAAAATAAATGAAGTTGGAGTTCCCATTGTGGCTCAGTGCTTAACGAACCTAACTAGCATCCATAATTATGGATGCAGGTTCAATCACTGACCTCGCTCAGTGGGTTAAGGATCTGGTATTGCCGTGAGCTGTGGTGTAGGTTGCAGACCAGGCTCCGATCTCACGTTGCTGGAGCTGTGGTGTAGGCTCGTGGCTACAGCTCCGATTTGACCCCTGACCTGGGAACCTCTGTATGCCACCAGTGAGGCCCTAAGAAGACAAAAAGACAGAAAAAAAAATGAAGTTATAAGGATCCTAAAGTTAGTGTCTGAGTGTTTTCTACTGACTGACTTTGAAGGCATTTTGTTTGGCTTAAAAACTCTGTGCTTCAGTTTTCTGAAGCAGACCCTGCATCATCAAGGAAATAAACCTTAGAGTTCCCACAGTGGGTTAAGGATCCAGCATTGCCGAAGCTGTGGTGTAGGTCACAGCTGCAGCTCAGATTTGATCCCTGGCCCAGGAACTGCCATATGCTGCAGGTACAGCCAAAAATGAAAATAAAAAAAGAAAATAAACCCTATTGATTGATTCTCTAGGACCCATAAGGCTGACACTTTCAAGTATGTAGCATTGAGTTAACAAAAGGATAAAAAATACTGAAGAATGACTTGGCACAAAGGGTCTTGAGAGCTTTTAGAGCCATTTTCCCCAAACCTCTGAGATGATGAGGTCTGCGCAGAAGATAGAGGTCAGCAAAAGCTGGCAAGGTGGCCTAAGGGCTTAATCTCTCCACGAGATTAGTCTCATTGCTCATTAAAAGGTCAAATCACAGGGACAGACACTTTTAAAGGCAAGAAAACAACATAGGAGAAAGCTACTTCATCCACCAATGCAGAAAAGTCTTCAATTTCCAGCAATAGAAACATCAACAGAATATCAGAGAGAGATCAGAATATCACTTGCAAAGCGTTTTCCTCTCTCGAGCTGAGTCGTGCAGCTCTGTGCTTTGCGCTGCTTTGTTAGAGCAAAGAGCTGAATGTCGAACAGTGGAGCATCTCTTCAGGAAGAACCTTCTAGTGCAAGAGTGGCTGCAAGAGTTCAGCTCGTGTGCTAGCTGACATAGAGGATCGGGCTCCCCAGGCACAATGTTGAGAAGGATCCTGAGGCTGTATGTGGTCTTCATGGGTAAGGATCCTATTTCAGAGCCAGCTTTCCTTGGTGGTGATGGAGGTGGTGTGTGAGTGTGGATGGCGGGGATCCTGGTGGGGAACAGATTCTGAACCCCCTCTAGCTACGTGGAGAGAGCCCTGGGCCTCTGTATGCGGAAGATGGGGAGTGAGGCTGTGATCCATGAGCCCTGCCACCAACCCCACTTGTCCCCAATCCCTTTCTCAGGTTTCTGCCTTTCCTCTTATGCTTGTGAATATGAGCATGGTGCCTCTTCTATCTTGCTCAGCTTTCTCACTGGGCTGTGTACCACTTCCCCCATGTCTGAGTGCCTCTCCCCCATTGCTCAGTGTGAGCTGGTTTTGTGGGTTGAGCCCTCCTGGCCCTTCAGGTAGGCAGCCCTCCAGCGCCCTTCCCTGATGGTACCCTTGCCCCTCAGGTGGGCTGCTGAGTGTTAACTGGATTCCAGTGTGGTCCTTATAGCATCTTGATTCTGACTCTTTGGGGTTCCCACGAAAACTAGGCCTTCTGAAAATAGCAGAATGCCTTCTTGACACTCTTGGGCCTAATAGCACCTGGGTGATGCCTCTATGTTAGCTAATAAAGACGAGGAGCCCCTTGCGCTGTGTCACATTTATCTTGGATGACTGACTGTCTAGGTGCCGAGGTGGGGGGGGGGGTCCACAGGTGTGGCTGGCTCTCTGTTGTCTGCAGTGACAGAACCCACACTGCCCACTGTGTATATGCAGAAACAGAGTAAAACTGAATTATTCTTTCCCCTCTTGGAGTCCTGGCCCTTCTTTCTCTGACTCTAGGCTTCTTGGACCTGGGCTTCTTGCTGACTCTGTCCTGTATCCCTCAGGAGGCTGGGTCTGTTCTTGTCCTACCTCTGCAGCCTTGGATTAGGGGCTGGTTTCCCTCCTGCCCTGTTTGTGAATGTCACAGTGTCCAAGCTCATAGTGTCCTGACGGTACTCTTCCCTAGTGGGTTTAGGTGCAGTGGGTCACATTTCCTGTTTTCTGTCCTTTGATGTAGGGATCCAGTGATTCTCCATAAACCCAGGAGCCCATCTCCCATTCCTGCCTTCCTTCTGTGCAGCTCCGAGTGGCTGGCTGCAGCCTTGGTGCAAGATGGGCTTCGGTTTGAAGTCCTGCATCTCCCTTTACAGAAAGAGACTTACGGTGCCTGTATTTTTTTTTTTTAAACCACCTCCCTTTTATATCCCATCAAGTCTGTGACCCATTTTTTGCCCTAAGTTCCTGCTCTCTAGGTAAAAGACAGGCTGTCTGGATTCATCAGATTAAGCACCTCTTATCATCCGTTTCCTGTTAATCTGTCTAAGCTCCCAGATGACAGACCCCACAGAAGGTCCTTGTGTCTAGAAGGCCTTGTGTCTTCTAGACACAAGTAATTGACATATGTGCCCCCCCCATCTCCCTCCAAAAGAGAGAAGAAAGGATATGTGAAGGATGTAAAATATGCCACTAGGTTGTCAAACAACATATCTGTCACCAGTGCTATAATCTTAGAGTAGATAGATCAGGAAGGATTTGTTGCCAAAAATCAAAAGAACAACTAGAGAATGAATTTAAAGAATTGCTTTGCCATCTGTAGACAGGCAGGTGAACCTAAGTGTGGGGGTGAATAATAATATTATTATTTATTAATATAGTAATATAACATAATTATAATATATTATATATTGTAACACATTATATAATATAAATATAATAATGATTATTTAATGTTGATAATATTGATATTAATAAATTTATATATTATTATTGAATGATAGTGTTAATAATGTTAATATTAATAAATTTATATTATATAAGATAATATAATGATATTACGATTACTATTATTGAATAATAGTGTTAATAATATTAATAAATAAATGGGGGTAATAAGCCTGAGTAGTATCCATGAAGATGTGGGTTTGATCCGGCCTCGCTCATTGGGTTAAGGATCGTGTATTGCAGTGAACTGTGGTGTAGGTCGCCACCGTGGCTCAGATCCTGTATTGCTGTGGCTGTGGCGTAGGCCGGCAGCTACAGCTCCAATTTGACCCCTAGACTGGGAACTTCCATATGCCGAGGGTGCGGCTCTAAAAAGCTAAGGAAAAAAAAAAAGGAAAGAAACAGAGACCCACATCTGTGAGAGAGCACAAGAACCTTCCAGATAAGCTGGAAACTCAGGTGAGCTATGGAGCTAAGAGGCATCAAGAAAGGAAATATAGACGTGAGCAAATGTGAGTGTCACAGGAAAGATTAGCAGGCATATCAGAGTCTCTTGTGGCAGCTTTAGTTCGTATTTATGCTCTCCACCCTTAAGATTTTTACCTTATTTTAATGATTTATTCATTGCCTCTGTGGGATTCTGGTACCTCTCACCTCTGAGAGTCTCTCGCTGTTGGATGATAAAATTTGAACATTGCCTTGGAACTGTTATCATTGTGTCTGCTTCACATTGTGATAGTGAAGTGCTGGCCCACAAAAAAATTGGCCCTGGAGAATGCAGTCATGTTGGTGGAGATACCTGTAACAGAGGTTATAAGACAAGTTTAAACGACATACTGATAGACTCCAAGCTTGCTGTCCATCAGAAACTTAGAACCTTAGTTCTATCCAGGGAAGAACCCCTGGTAAGGAAACCACCGTGCTTTTGATCTCTTCAAGAGTTTCCTTCTTTTTTTTTTTTTTTTTTTTTTTTTTGCTTTGTAGGGCTGCACCTGTGGCATATGGAAGTTCCCAGGCTAGGGGGTGAACCAGAGCTATAGCTGCCGGCTACAGCCATGCAGGATCTGAGCCACGTCTGCGACCTACACGGGAACGCCAGATCCTTAACCCACTGAGTGAGGCCAGGGATTGAACCTGCAACCTTATGGTTCCTAGTTGGATTCATTTCCATAGCACCATGACTGGAACTCCAAAAGTTCCCTTCTTATAATGCTTTCCACTCATAGCTCTGACGTGCATTGTGGTGTGTTATATATGTGTGTGTGTGTATAAATATTATATATAAATCTATTAACATAGATTAAGTGACCTGGGCCATTTAAAAAGGTCACATGGAAAGTCCCCATTGTGGCTCAGTGGGTTAAGAATCCAACATAGTGTTGGGTTAGGATGCGGGTTTGATCCCTGACCTTGCTCAGTGGGTTAAGAATCTGGCTTTGCCCATGAGCTGTGGTGTAGGTTGCAGATGTGGCTCAGATCCTGTGTTGCCGTGGCGGCAGCTGTAGCTCTGATTCAACCCTTAGTCTGGAAACTTCCATATGCCGCAGATGTGGCCCTAAAAAGGGGGAAAAAAAAAAAAAAAAAGAAAGAAGAGAAAAGATCACATGAACAGCATTCACTGAATGATACTTTTTCCATGGTCACCTGCATTTCCTGGGTCCTCAATACCCCTCTTGAACTTTGGGATGGTGGGGCGGGGAGCAGGCTAAGAAAGGCCATTTTCTCAAGGCCACATGCCTGGGAGGTGGAGGGACTAGGGCTTGAGACTCTCTATTCCCTGATTAGAGGTCTTTACCCTGACCTACTGCTTCTCTTTTAAGGGCATTTTGTATAGTCTTCAGCCCTTTTCTACATCTGTGACTGCAGAGGCCAATGCAACCCTTCTGGTTGGAAGAGTCTGAGATGTGCTGCCAAAACAGCTAAAAAGATGTCTTGCAAAACATTTTCCCTGAGTGCAGTTTCACCAGGTTTCAAAAGATGGTCATCCAGTTGAGCTCCAGTGTGGTTCACAGATTGCCTCAGGGGAATGGAAATGGCCAAGAAGACTGCATCTCACCCTGTAAGAGCTGATGGTGTTTAGGAATGCAGTTAAAATCCCTTTTCTGAGCTGGCCTGCAGACTTGACTCCTGTAGTTGGAGCTGGAGTTTCTGGGTCCCTTCTACACTCCATCCTGACCCTCTGGACACATGGCCTCTCATTCTAGGTTTTGTGTTGGGAAGTCCCTGGAAAGTGTGGCCTGTGGCTTTAGGAGCTGCCCCCAAGGAACAGGAGTTGTTCTGGGCTGGAGGCCATGAGTCCTCCTCTTGCTCCTGGTTTGGAGATCTGGTTCTTATCTGGGCAGATCTATGAGGTAGGGATTCTGTGCCCCAGAGCAGCTAGCTCTTTAGTATTAAAGGTGGAATGTTTTGTGTCCAGCCTATAGAAGCCAGACCTCAGATCTTTGTTGATTAAATAAAGCCTCTGTGATATTGTGGTTCTATGAAGAAATGTATATTTGGTCATCTCATTTCTGGCTTGGAGCTCCTAAAACCCTTGAAATTTCTTAAGTGCTAAAAGCAACAAAGGTGTTTTTTGTTATGTTAATGAGGTGACTTTTAGACCTGGTTGGGATTGGGGAAGCTGGTTGCCAGTGGAGCCAAGCCTGTTATTAGAGGGTTGGAACTTTCCAATTTTCCCCTTGACCTTCTGGGAGCTAAGAGGGGCCAGTGAATCAGTCATGACCGTATAATGAAGCCTCCATTAAAAACCTAAAAAGGATGGGGTTCACAGAGCTTCTGGGTTGGTGAATAATACATGGAGATTCAGGGATCATGGCAAGCTTGGAGATGGCATGGAAAATCCTGGCCCTTTCCCTGTAGTTTGCCCTGTGCGTCTTTTTGATATGGCTATTCCCGAATTACATCCTTTTATAATAAACCAGTAATCTAGTGAGTAAAATGTTTTTCTAAGTTCTGTGAGCTGCTCCAGAAAATTAATCAAATGTAAGAAGGGGTTCCTTGGAACGTCTATTCTATTGCTGGGTGATCTGAAACATGGGTAACAGACTGGACTTGCAACTGGCCTCTGAAGTAGGGTGGGGGCCGTCTTGTAGTACTACTTGTGGGACTACTACTGCACCAGGTAGGTAGTTTCAGAATTGAGCTAAATTGTAGCACACCCAGCTGGTGGGCTGAGAATTGTTTGCTGATGTGAGGAAGCCCCCTGCTCACCCCACTCCCCAATTGGGATTGGGTCCAGGAGCCCAAAAGAGCCACTGAGAAGGTTGTGAAACTGATGAATATTTATGTTTAAATCATCTGCTTCAGGAATGAATTTCTTTGATATTTTCTCAGGAAAAAGAGTAAAAGGCAGTAAATAGAGCAACAAAGCTGTGAAAGTGGGCAGAAAATCATTTAAAGAGTGTTTTCAGGAGGAAGGTCAGGTCTGTGGGGTATTGTATGAAGCTGGAAATGTGTGGCCTGTAGTTGCTCATGGCTTGGGTGTGAGGCAGAGTGATGTGAATAGGACCTGGATGTGGGGGGGGGCACTTGCTACCCCCACCCTGGATGGTCTGGGGTTTCCATGGAGCTGTAACCTTTAAATCTGTGTCCTGAGGTTGGAGGTTAGAGGTGGTGATTTGGGCTAATGACCTGATACATGACTGCTCTGTGGAACAGAGCGTGGGTGGGTCCCTTCTTATAGATGTAACAAGTTGATGACAGACTGTTGAAGAACCTATGAAGAAGCATCATGAAGGGTCTTCCTGTGGCTAATGGTCTCATGTGCTCCAATAGGGAGTGCTGTTTCTGATTGTTCAGAGTAGGGCATGGCCAAGACCAGGTGGGTCACCTCTGTTGGTGGCACATGATGACTTTGGTGAGCCCGTTAGCTCTACTCTCCCCTGTTCTTTGGTGGCTTCCTTCCTGGGTGAGCAGGGTGTGTGCCCTGGATGTCAGCTACAGATGGATGGATGGATGGAAGGATGGAAGGTGCCTAGGGACTTAGCTCTGAAAGCAGAGTTAGCATCATTATGAATCACATGCTCTCCCTGCAATGGTGCCTTAGTCCAGGAGAGGAGGACACACGCTGTCTTCGCCTGGGGCATTTTGAGGTACTGTGCTGCATCTGCATCATCCTCAGACCCCACCAGCTGCCGTTACTGGGCTCCTGCTCTGTGCAAGGTGCTTAACATAGGCTCTTCCATTTATCTTCCTGACACATTCATTGTCCTTACTTTACAGAAGAAAGTCAGATTCAAAGAGGTTGGGTAGCTCGCCCAGGGACAAAGAGCCAAATGGCAGAGCTGGATTCCAGTCCACATCTGTCTGTGAAAAAGTCCCATTCTGTTACTTTTTTTTTTTTTTAACAAAGTTTGGCTTTCATAAAAGCAGAGAGGGAAATTTCCATTAGGTGTTAAATGCATTTGCTTCCCATCAGACACTGAGTGAAGTGCTCTGCAGGTGTTTTCCCCTTCAGTCCTTACAACTACCTCTGAGGGGGGAGTGCTGTTCCCATTTAACAGAGGAGGAGACTGAGGCACCCTTGGTCTGATTGCTTGGCTGAAGTCCTGAGGGGGTACGTGACAGAGCTTAGATGCTCACCCAGGCTTCCTGATTCCAGGGCCTTGGGTTCAGCCTCTGCCCTCTGTCACCTGCACTTGCACCAGCTGGCCTTGATTGGGTGCTCACCAAGCTCTAGGCACCTGCCGAGCCCTTCCAGAGAACACAGGCTCTAGAGTCTCAGACCTGCCCCTGAGGAGCTGTGTGGACTTCAGTGAGTAACTTTGCCTCTCTGAGCCTCAGTGTCCTCATTTATCGAGAGGGGATGGTAGGAGTTCCCACTGTGGCACAATAGGCTAAGGATCTGGCATTGCTGCAGCTGTGGTATAGCTTGAAACTGTGGCTCAGTTTCCATCCCCGGCCCTGGGAACTTCCATATGCCATGGATATGGCCAAATAAAAGGCGGGGGGGGGGGGTGAATGAAAATATCTCCTTGATGCATCATTATGAGGATTAAGTAAATATTTCATTGGTGCTGGATCCAGTTTTTAAAAACAAAGCTTATTTTGAGTATTGACTTGGGGGCTCAAAGAACACATATGTACTTTAGAATCAGACAAATTGAGGTTTGAGTGCCAGCCCTGCCTCTGTGTGTCCATGAGAAAGTTACTCAGCCCTTTTAAGATCTATCCGCTTATTTATGACAGTGAGGCCGGGGGTCCTGGAACCTCCCTCCCACCCCTCCTGCCCCACCCCCGACCCCGGTGGTGACATAAGTGTTCCTGGAGACAGTGTGTGCCCGGCACATGCTACCAGAGGCAAATCATAGTGTGTATCATCATCATCATCGCAAAGGTTGTGTTATGTGGATTTACAGCTTGTTAGAGCCAAGATGAAATGTGATTCTGCAGTGCTTCCTAAAGGACATTGCCTTTAGAGCGTCTGATGTGTTCAGAGACAGAACTGACTTGTCTGAAAGGCACATCTTCTCTCCAGTTCTTATAGGACCCTTGTCCAGAACTGGATCACAGTGTTAAACTGCAACAATAAATGGTAGAACTCATAAATATGAAATGCAACTACTATTCAACAATGTATTATTATTATATTATTATTATTATTTTGCTTTTTAGGGCTGCACCTGTGGCATATGGAGGTTCCTAGGCTAGGGGATCCAGTGGGAGCTACAGCTGCCGGCCTACACCACAGCCACAGCAATGCGGGACCTGAGCTGCATCTGCGGCCTATACCACAGCTCAGGGCAATGCCGGATTCCTAACCCACTGAGCGAGGCCAGGGATCAAACCTGCAATCTCATGGTTCATAGTCGGATTCGTTTCCACTCCACCACAACAGAAACTCCCAACAAATGTATTTAAAGTATATTTTACCTGCTGCCCTTTTCTGAGTGGCAGGTAGATTTGAAGGTGCAGGTCAGTTAAGTTTCCATTCCGATTCTCTTTGCTATTGCTGAGTGGAGTTGGCCAGCCCAAGACCTGAAGGGCCCTTCAGAGTCCCTGATTCCTGTTTAGCTAGTGACATTGAAGTCATTCTGTGGTTCTCTTCTCTTTAGTTATCCTAGTTTTGATACATTTTAGAGTGCTCCAGTTTTGGCAAGTGTTGAATGGTATGTTTATTGAAAAACTCTCATCTTCACTGAAATCAAATGGGCTTTGTATTAGTGAAGGCATTTTCTCTTCCCCATTTGTGTTTCCGGAGTGTGTTCTTGTGAAGGGACTGCTGAAATGGAGGATAAAGCTTCTCAGAAAATCAACAAGACAGTCAAATGCATGAAAAAGAATGAAAACACCATAACATAATGCCTTGTGCTGCATTGTCCTACATACATAATGTACATTGCATCAGGATTTTAAAGTTGAAAAATTGTGCTCTAAGCACCATAAAAGTACTAAAAAAATTCTTTATGAGTTGATATTTACAAAAAGCTCAAATAAATGAGCTGTTCTGATTGTACCTAAAAATACAATCAATATGTTTGTTTACAACAACCGTATTAGTGATGGTAAACTTTCACTACACATATAAGAGTAATATTTCCAGCTGACTCAATATCCTGGGGATTTTTTTTATTGACTTGCCCGGCCCAGGGTTCTTTAAAAAGCTATTCCATGATGTCATGCACTGGCCTCTCTTGCCCCTCATCTCCCTGCAGTGAGAGCGGGTGGCTCAGGGTGCCTGGGCGTGGGGCATGAGTCCTGGGGTTGGTGAGGGTGATGGGGTGGCCGAGGGTGAGCTGACCAGGCTCATGTCCCCTTCAACAGGCGTGAGCTCCTAGGACTCATAGGCCACCAGGAAGTGGTGCAGAGTGCCACGGAGCGCTTTGCACTTCATCAGAAAGCCATAAAAACAATTACCAGCCCATGGGGACTCTGAAAAGAAACTTACAAAGCTGCCTGGCTGGGACTTGCCAAGGCTGGAGTGAGTCACCAACGCAATTTGTGCTGTGGGTTTTTTTTTTTGGATGAAAGATACTGAAATCTTAAAGAGAAGTGTGTCTGTGGAGATGGTCTCTCAGAATGCCTGGAACAGCTCAGGCCAAGCTTCTTGGGGGCAGAAGAAGTGCTAGTATGTGTCCAGGGCAGGAATCTGGATGGTGGACTCGGGCAGGTTGGCCTTGGGGTTCTAGGTGCATCCTTGCCTCCTATTGACTGTCTTCCAAGGTTTAGGGTTCATTCCTTTCTGGGGTCCAACTTGAGGCCCAGCCTCTGTTAGGGCTCTTAGGGGGTACCAGGCTATGGCCTCTGGCATGGTGGGAATTGGGGAATGTGGGGATCTCACTCCTGGGCAGGGCAGGAGACTGCTGACTTGAGCCTTATGGGAATAAGGTGGGATGTCACCTCCAAATGAGGTTGTGGCTAGAATCCAAGATGAAATATTTAAAACACACCAGTTTTTATTATTATTATTATTATTATTACGTCTTTTTTTTTTGTCTTTTAGGGCTGCACCTGCAACATACGGAGGTCCCCAGGCTAGGAGTCTAATCAGAGCTGTAGCCACCGGCCTACGCCAGAGCCGCAGCAGTGCTGTATCCAAGCCGCGTCTGCGACCTACACCACAGCTCATGGCAACATTGGATCCTTAACCCACTGAGCGAGGCCAGGGATTGAACCCGCAACCTCACGATTCCTAGTCAGATTCGTTAACCACTGTGCCACTACAGGAACTCCTTATTTTATTATTATTTTAAAATTAAAGTACGGTTGATTTAGAGTGTCATGCCAATTTCTACTGTGCAGCATAGTGACCCAGTCATACATACATATACATTCCCTTTCTTCTGTTATTGTCTATCATGGTTTGGCCCAAGAGACTGGATATAGACTGGTTTTTATTTGATGTACTCTTCCTTTGGCATGTCTTCGTTTTTCTTAAACAAATGGCTTAGAAGGCAAAATAAGAAATTAAAATTATAAAGCAAGTGCGCTGGAGAGGTCTTGCTCAGCTTGCGGGCCCAAACTCTCGCTAAAGGTGTGGGTCCCTTTTCACGGGTGTCCCAGTTGAGGGGAGCTGGTGGAACATGGGAGGCAGGATTCTGATCCTGGTACCAGCATCATCAGGCAGCTGTACCCGGGATACAGCACTGACTTCTCCAGAAATGGAGACCCTCATGTTTCTCTTCAGAGCTGCTGAAAGGACTGATGAGCTGGGAGGCTGTCTCAGGTCAAGAACCCAGAAGCCCTGCAGGGTTTCCATGAAAATGAACTTCGTTGCTGCTATTGTCAACAGTGTCTTATGGGTGGGCTTGAAAACATCACTATCATTTCTATTATTGTAATGTGAGCGTTATCCAAGTTTCCATCTGACTTAGAAAATAACTCATCAATGTTTATGAAATGCCTCCTGGGTGCCACCACTGTGCTAAGTGCTATAAAGGAAATAAATAGGAGCATAGTAAATGCAGTACAAATATGGAGCAGATCCCTCTACTCTTTTTTTTTTTTTTTTGTCTTTTGTTGTTGTTATTGTTGTTGTTGTTGTTGTTGTTGTTGCTATTTCTTGGGCTGCTCCCGCAGCATATGGAGGTTCCCAGGCTAAGGGTTGAATCGGAGCTGTAGCCACCGGCCTATGCCAGAGCCACAGCAACGTGGGATCCGAGCCGCGTCTGCAACCTACACCACAGCTCTCGGCAACGCCGGATTGCCATCCCACTGAGCAAGGCCAGGGACCGAACCCACAACCCCATGGTTCCTAGTCGGATTCGTTAACCACTGCGCCACGACGGGAACTCCGATCCCTCTACTCTTGAACATATTTTAAAAAAAATTGAAGTGTAGTTGACTTGCAGTGTGTTAGTTTCTGGTGTACAGCAAAGTGATTCAGAAGTGATTATTTATATGTGTACGTATATATTCTTTTTCAGATTCTTTTTCATTATAGTTTATTATAGGATATTGAATATAATTCCCTGGGCTGCACAGTAGGACCTTGTTTTTTTATCTCCTTTATATATAGTAGTTTGTAGCTGTTAATCCCAAACTCTTAATTTATCCCTCCCCTCCTTTCTGCTTTGGTAACCATAAATTTGTTTCCTATGATTGTGAGTCTTTTTCTGTTTTGTAAATAAGTTCCTTTGAATCATTTTTTAGATTCTGTGTGTAATATCATATGATACTTGTCTTTCTCTGTCTGACTGACTTCACTTAGTATGATAATCTCTAGGTCCATCTATGTTGCTGCAAATAGTATTATTTCATTCTTTTTAATAGCTGAGTAATACTTCACTGTATATATGTGTGTGTGTGTGTTTGTGTGTGTCTGTGTATACCACATCTTCTTTATCTATACATCTGTCGAAGGACATTTGGGTTGCTTCCATGTCTTGGCTATTGTAAATAGTGCTGCAGTGAACATTGGAGTGCCTGTATCTTTTTGAATTAGAGTTTTTTTCTTTGCCAGATACGTGTCCAGGAATGGAATTGCAGTATCATGTGGTAACTCTAGTTTTAGTTTTTTGAGGAACCTCCATATTGTTTTCCATAGTGACTGCTTCAATTTACATTCCTACCAACAGTGTAGGAGGGTTCCCTATTCCCCCCACCCTCTCCAGTATTTATTATTTGTAGACTTTTTTTTCTTTTTTTTTTACAGCTGCACCTGGAGCATATGGAAGTTCCTGGGCTAGGGGTTGAATGGCAGCTGCAGCTGCAGGGCTGTGCCACAGCTATAGCAATGCTGGATCCTAACTGTATCTGTGACCTATTCCACAGCTCGTTCAATGCCAGATCCTTAACCCACTGAATGAGGCCAGGGATCGAACCTTCATACTCACAGACACTATGTAATGTTCTTAACCTGTGGAGCCACAATGGGAACTCTGATTATTTATAGACTTTTTGATGATGACCATTCTAACCAGTGTGAGGTGGTAATCATTGTGGTTTTGATTTGCGTTTCTGTAATAATTAGCAATGTTGAGTATCTTTTCATGTGCCAATTGGCCAACTGGATGTCTTGAGATATGTATATTTGGGTGTTCTGCCTGTTTTTTGACTGGCTTGTTTGTTTTTTTGTTATCAAGCTATATGAGATGTTTATATATTTTGGAAATTAAGCCCTTGGTCGCATCCCGCAGATATTTTCTCTCAGTTCATACATTATCTTTATGTTGTGTTTATTGGTTTCCCTTGTACGCAAAAGCTTATAAGTTTGACTAGGTCTCAATTGTTTATTTTTGCTTTTATTTCTATTGCCTTAGGAGATGGACCTAAGAAAACATTGATATGATTTATGTCAGAGAATGTTTTGTCTGTATTATCTTTTGAGAGTTTTATGGTGTCCTGGCTTATATTTAAGTCTTTAAGTCATTTTGAATTTATTTTTGTGTGAGGGAGTGTTTAGACTTCATTGATTTACATGTGGCTGTCTAGCTTTCCCCAAACCATTTGCTGAATAGACTGTCTTTTATCCATTGTACATTCTTGCCTTTTCTATTACAGATTCATTGATTGTGGGTTTGTGGGTTTATTTCTGGGTTCTCTATTATGTTGTATTGATCCATATGTTTGTTTCTATGCCAGTACCATGCTGTTTTGATTACTGTAGCTTTGTAGTATTGTCTGAAGTCTAGGAGCAGTTTTCTCTACTCTTCATTCTAACTAGAAGCTATGTGCCTGATGTTTCCAACTCTTCCCTGAGTCCTGGATCTGTTGTTGAGACATGTGCTGGGTCCACTGGACACCTGAACTTCATCCCATGTCCATCTCCCATCCCCCATTGGAAGGGCTCTGCCCACCCATGTGGTGTCCCCAGTGCTTTCAGCACAGTACTGTTTGCTTCTTGCTTCTCCAGGTGTGTGATCGGTCCATGTTCTGTTTCCCTGAGATGCTGTGTGACCCTTGAGGGCAGAGAGGGAGGACCTTCCTCTCTCTGGGGGTAGAGGGGTAAAGGGGCCTCAGAAGAGGAAGCAGTGTGGGGTTTCTAGGAACCAATCATAGAACTGCCCTGAGCCTCAAATTCCCCTCCTGCACTTGGGGACATAGTTCATGTATATATATTGGAAAATCCTCTGTGTATATTTAAAAAGTATTTTGACGGGGTGTGTGTGTGTGTGTGTGTGTCTTTTTAATAGTTTGATTACATTGGAGTTTCTCTTAAATTTTCTGCCTTTTTATTGTGTTTTTCTCCAAGTATACTTGCACATACAATTGTGATTATTCTCTTCATTTCTCTCCTCCTGATTCTGCAGCATACCATGTCTTTCTGTCTTTCCCCTGATTCTTAAATTAGACACAAGGCTCAAGTTAAGCAGAGAAAAACAAAACTTCTCGAGCCCCCACATGCCTCCCTTGGTCTGTGGTCTCTTAGATAGAAACAGAAAGTGGACATGGTGGTTCTTTATCCTGTGGCTCAGCCCCGTGAGAGGCAGGACATCAGAATGAGGTAGGCAGACCTTTGTTCCTACCCTATGATCTTCCAAGGTGGGTTTCTTTACCCCCTTCCTTTTACTTTAGGAGGGCAACACTTTTAGCCTCAAGAATGGAACAAATCACCTCCTTTTTTTTTAGGGATGCACCCACTGCATATAGAAGTTCCCAGGTTTGGGGTTGAATTGGGGCTCCAGCTACTGGGCTACATCATAGCCACAGCAACACCGGATCCAAGCCACATCTGTGACCTACACCACTGCTGGATCCTTAACCCACTGAGCAGGGCCAGGGATCAAACTCACCTCTCCATGGATACTATTCGGGTTCATCACCGCTGAGCTACAATGGGAATGCCTTTTTTTTTTTTAACCTCCTTGTTTCCAAATGAACTTGCCCAGTTATCATTGTTGTCCTTTCCCCGAGGACTGAATGCTAAAAATGTGCTCCCTTTCTTGTAGCCCCTAAGGTGGCCTGGCAGGATTTTCATTTTCCTCTGATGTGAGTACATTTCAGGCCGGGAACCCTTAGGTTCCACTCTCCCTACTTCCAGAGAGTGCAGGGAATTCTGCTCATTCCCTGGGAGGACACAGTGGCCTCCTGCTCTCCCTTCTCTCCTGCCCAAGGAAGGATGGGTGGATTTGCAAGAAGGCCATGAGCAGTTGAGGTTCAGGCTTTCCCTCTTCTTCAGTATCTTAATCTGAGGACCCTCAGGGAGCCCCGTGTTGGCCTGGGGATCACTCCCTGAACTGCTCGGACGTCTTCTGGGCCAGGAGTGAGGCCAGCTCTCCCCTGAGCTGCATCAGTGGTGTGGCTCATTAGTCTGCCTGGTGAGCCTCTTTTCCCACGTGCTTCTGAGTTCAGGAGGGAAAGACCACAGTGTTATCCCCAGACTCCATTAGCACCCCCAGAGGTCTCTGCAGATGGGGCTCAGGAATTGGGGATGCAAGTATGGAGCTGCATCATTAGGCAGCATCCAGAGATGCGCTGTGGACATGGAGGAAGTGAGTGACGCATCCAGAGCGGAGATGGCAGACAGCTGCGCCTGCCTCTCTTCGTCTCAGCTCGGAGCAGTGAGGCTGTGCCAGGCTAAATAAAAACTGGAGATGCCCTGAGCTTTGTTCTTTTTAAGGGTGGAGTATTTGAGGTTAAAGGGAGGGAGTGAGTTTAAAATAAAATGTGACTCTATCGGGGGTGTGCAGCCAGATGTCCCGTTGGTGCTGACTGTCGCAGAGGAAGAGATGCAGCCCATTCTGGAACTGGTGTCCTGCTCTACATGCACCATGGCCACTGTTCCCAGTGCTGCCTGTTTTGATTTTCTCGGAGCACATTCTCTACCTTTGATGTTTCAGTTAACGCTTGTATGAATAATGTAACAAAAGCGATATGACACATCACACTCTGACCTGTGCAACTTTGGTGTATCAAGGTATGAACAAAACATGGTTTTGGGATGAGAGCATTTGCAGCAAACTTGCTTGAGAAAAGTCCCCTTGTGAGTGACTGATATAGCGCAGGACCCATGGTCGCCAGTGACAGTGGTTCTGTAACACCTGACTCTCCACTCAGAGCATTCAGAAGGGGAAGAAGGAAGTTTTTACATTAATAAACTCTGGTACACAGAGTAATTTTGTAATAGAATTTATGGAGAGATGGCACAATTTTGGGGAAAATAAAGACTGGCCCATCTGGATTGATAATGTGCTCATTCATGAATGAAACCAACTTGGAAAGATCGAGTCCACCTCTATGGATGGGGAATGACACTGCCTTAGCTTTCTTTCCTTTTGCTGATGGAAGATCGTCCATGAATGTTCACTGGTAACTGTTGCCTGTGCAGTGAGAACTTAGGAATTGGAGGGCAGAGAGCCAAGAACTGATAGTCATCAGTCCAGGCTCTGTTTCTTATGTTGGACCATCTTCCCTTGAGCATAAGATTTCACATGATGATGTCAGCACTTTTGGGAGGGATTCTTTTTTTTTTTTTTTTTTTTTTTTTTTTGCTTTTTAGGGCTGCACCTATGGCATATGGAGGTTCCCAGGCTAGGGGTCTAATCGGAGCTGTTGCTCCTGGCCTACGCCGGAGCCACAGCAATGCCAGATCCGAGCCACGTCTGCAGCCTACTCACAGCTCACGGCAATGCTGGATCCTTAACCCACTGAGTGAGGCCAGGGATCGAACCCACAACCTCATGGTTCCTAGTCAGATTCATTTCCACTGTGCCACGATGGGAACTCCTGGGACGGGATTCTTCACTGTTGTCAGCTAAAGGCCCATAGTGTGTTAAGGTTTGGGCCTTTCCATGAAATAGATTTTTGAGGACCATAGAGAAACTTGGTGCTTGAAGGCAAAGTGTACCTGCTTGTAGAGGGGCGGGCTCATGGACATGTGAAGAGAGGTCATTTGGCCAAAGGTTGGCCCTCATTCTGCACAAGGGCTAGGATCCCTGCATCTGTAGGAGTGCTTATGGTTACCTGAGCAATTTCGAGGACTCCAGATGGGGTTCCCTCAACCAAGCTGGGGCAGCCTTGCCCATGAAGCTTCTTTACAACTGAAGGTTCTAAAGGTGGTGCTGTGGACAATGGCAAACTCAGGGGATTGGAGTTCAGGCAAATGCGGGGCTTCCTGTCTCAGGGGAGTGTCCTACAGGGTGGCTTGTCCTGGATCTTAGGAAGTTCTGAGAGCAAAGGCTGTGCAGCAGACATGCCCAGGTTGAGCCCTGGTTCTACCCCTCAGCAGTGTGACCTTGGGCAGGTCACTTAAGTGCCTAAGGCCTCAGGTGACTCTTGTCAGGGGGTGGTTGTCATTGTGTGTACCTGACTGGCAGGGTGGGTTGGGGGTCTGGGTAAGACGATGACATATGTCCTGCCCTCCAAGCTTCCAATGTCCAGAATGACTGATCGCTGGGGGTCCCAGGCAGGCCTTGTGGTCCCACTGTTCCATGTTTCTGCCTTGGTTACTTCCTACTCAGACTGTCGGGCTCCGCTCAAATATCCCACCATGCCATAGGGAAGATGGCTCGTGGCCTTCCATGCCCCCGCAGGTGAGATGGGGCATGTCAGGCAGTGTCAGGGCTCCTGGCCCAAGATGAGTGCGTTTGTCCTGGGCACTGTGTATGATGGGGGACTCGGAGATAGTTCACCTGGTTCGCAGCCTGGTTCTACCACTAAAAGGCTGTATGACCTTGGACAAGTGATTTCTCCTTGCCTCTTTTTTTTTTCACTTGTCAAATGAGTCACAGGGTTGCTGGGGGTGAAAGGAGCTGATCCTTACCAGGTGTTTAGAACCCCATCCCGCAGACTGTCAGTGCTTTTTGAGCATGGCAGGGTGGCTGTGATCAGCTTTCCCAGAGTGATGCACAGTCTGCAGGACAGGGTTTGGGATCCTGGTGTGAGTCCAGCTAAAATATCAGACCATGGAGTCATCTGTCTTCCCGAATCCCTCTGGCGTTTCCCTGAAGTGCTGATAAGATGTCTTAGCTAAAGCGGAAATATCTGCTCAAAAAGCTTGCCCTGAGCAGGGGGACAGAGGAACGACTGCTTCCTGCCTTCCCAGACCCTGAGCCTCAGGCTGCTATCTCCACCCCATCCCTCCCCTAGGGGTGTGTCAGGGATGCTGCACTGGAACCCGGTGCGATGCATCTCTTGCTTCTTTGTCAGGCTTTGTCTGGCAGCTAATCTGAACCTTCCCGTGAAGCCGATTCTTTCTCTTTTGGCGACCGTAGTGACAGATGGGGAGGGTGGTTTTAATGAACTACTGTTTGCTTTTGGAGATTAAGCCTTCATTAGAAATATAATTGCGGACACATAGCCTTCTGGTACTTACATATCATTTGCCAATTAGGATAATGGACTCAAAGCCCCTTGGAGAGTGACAGGGACAAAGTTAAGCCTGTAACTCAGCTCAGGGTGCTGGTGAACGAAGTGACTCTGCCAACTGGAAGCAGTGCAGATCCAGTCTGCCCACAATATGCGTGTGCGAAGAGGTCTGAAAATATTCCTGACCTTTGAGAAAGAGAGATTAAAATTAGTAGGCAGAAATGTGGCAGCCAGCTCCAGTAGTTTGTGATGTGGTCATTCCAGGGTGGCTGCCATGCCCACCACATGCTGCTGGGACGGCGGCAGGGCAGCTGCTTAATTTTAAATAAGCCAGCGTAATGTCAAAAGCATTTATGATGGATCCGGATCTGGCAACTAAAGTGATGTTTCCATCACTTCTTTTCAAAGGTTTTCAGGGAGCACTTCCTCTTTCCTTGTTTTGTTTTCTTCAGAGCAGGATTTCTCCCCCTTGGCAGTGTTGACATTCTGGGCCAGATACTTATTTATTGTGGGTCATCATAGGATGTTTACTGGTGTCCCTGGCCTCTACCCACTAGATGCCAGTGGCAACCCCCCTGGTTGTGACAGCAAAAGATGCCTGTAGATATTACCAAGTGTCTCTTGGGAGGCAAAACTGGCCCCAGGCAAAACTGCTCAGGAGCTGCCCCAGGAGAGCCAGAGAGGGACTCAGGGGCCAAGGTCACGCTCACAGTAGCTGGTGTGGACAGGAGTCTAATTAGACTCATCCACACCAAGGTGGTTGGTGACTCTTTCCCCCAGGAAGCCAGTGGTCATGGAGCCCCAGTTGTGTGCCTGGTACCGTGTCAAACCTGGACAACACAAAGGTGACTGAGGAAAATCCTGCTCTCTAAGAAGTTTAAGAAAACAGGGTTTTGATGGGGCCAGGAGGCTTCCACTTAAATGGTACTAACTCAGCCTACCCCTAACCCCCAACTGAGTTGGCATCATGGGCCCACCCAAAAAACCATTCGGAAAATGTGGGTTCTGATGGCATCCTGTGTGAGGATGCCTGGATTCACAGGCCTGGTAGCTACAGTTACATTGGCCATAGGAAGGTCTTGGGAGGTGAGTGGCTTGATCAAACCCCAGGAAGATTTAAGTAAGTAACATGGAGGGGCTGAAGGAGCACCTGGAGAGAAGACGCCTAGATGGACGTGAGCAGGAGCAGAGTGAATTTGATAGCAGAGAGAATCCAACCTACCTGGACAGAGGATCAAGGCAGGAAATATTGTGGGTGTGGGTGTGGGTGTATCAGGTACAAAATACCAGGCAGAAATACAAAGCAGAGGAGTTCCCCTTGTGGCTTAGAAGAAACGAATCTGACTAGGATGCATGAGGATGTGGGTTTGATCCCTGGCCTCACTCAGTGGGTTAAGAATCCAGCATTGCTGTGAGCTGTGGTGTAGGTCGCAGACATCGCTGTGGCTGTGGTGTAGGCCAGCAGCTGTAGCTCCAATTCGACCCCTAGCCTGGGAACTTCCATATGCCACAGGTGCAGCCCTAAAAAGGAAAAAGAAAGAAAGGAAAGAAAAGAAAAGAAAAGAAAAAGAAAGAAAGAAAGGAAAGGAAAGAAAAGAAAAGAAAAGAAAAGAAAGAAAAAGAATGACAGACCAGAGAAATACCTGAGTTTTCTGAACTGTCATCAGGGGAGGATACTCGTAACTTCATGGGTTCATTGTTGGTTTCAAACAAGATAATGGCAATTTATATATTGGGATGCCCAAATAAAGATAATTAATAAACTCTTTGTGCAGACAGTGTTTACAAAGAGCCAATGAAATTTTTACTAAGTGGAAAATAAGGGAATCACTGAAATCAGGTTATGGTTGTTGTTCTTGTTGTTGTTGTTTGTCTTTTTGCCATTTCTTGGGCCGCTCCCGCGGCATATGGAGGTTCCCAGGCCAGGGGTCGAATCGGAGCTGTAGCCACCAACCTATGCCAGAGCCAAAGCAACGTGGGATCCGAGCCGCGTCTGCAACCTACACCACAGCTCACGGCAATGCCAGATCCCCAACCCACTGAGCAAGGTCAGGGATCGAACCCGTAACCTCACGGTCCCTAGTCGGATTCGTTAACCACTGAGCCATGGTGGGAACTGCTGAAATCAGGTTTTGAACAGGAGAGTAATATGATGTGGGCATAGGGTTTGATAAAGATATCCAGAATATCTCTGGAAATGGTATAGAAGATGAATTGGATGGGGAGGAACCAAGAGGTTTGGGTGGAGGAGAGGAGGCTGGTGTTTACTGACCTGTTTCCTCTGCTACCAGAGCACTTGCGGGGGCTTGGTGGTGGAGAGGGGCTTCAGGGTTATAACTGTGTATGAAGTGTGGTTGGAGGAGGCAGTGGTTGGCTCTGACTCCATGAGCAACTGACTGCAGTTAGACTGTTTTCTGTTTCTCAAAATGATTATAAGTGGTGTATAGAATTAAAACAAAACATGAATTCCCATTGCGGCTCAGAGGTAGTGAACCCACTAGTATCCATGAGGATGCGGGTTCGATCCCTGGCCTCTGTGGGTTAAGGATCCAGCATTGCTGTGAGCTGTGGTGTAGGTCACAGATGCGGTTTGGAGCCCCAGTTACTGTGGCTGTGGTGTAGGCCGGCAGCTACAGCTCCAATTTGACCCCTAGCCCAGGAGTTTCCATATGCCGAGGGTGTAGCCCTAAAAAAGCAAAAATAAAACCAAACAACACAAAACAGTATTTCAAACAAATGTAGATTGTGACAGATTATAGGCAACAAAGAGATGTTCCCAGGCATCTGGAATGAATTAGTTACTACAGCTGGTCATTAAACTTGCTGGTGGTTTAGTTGTACAGAGAGTCCACGGCCTTAGAACCTAGGTGTTTCTCTTTGTTTGGGGGTATCCCTTTGAGATAATCTGGAGGAAAAAACCAGTATTTTGGCTATGATTTATTTAGATCATCATAAAGGCGATGCATATGTTTGTTGTAGCTACAAGTTTTAAAAACCCACCCAGATCTTATTAAAACGGGTATTTCTTACATTGAGCCCCTTTGAAAAAAAAATGGGAGGCCCCTTTTACAGTCCTCATTGGTTTCAGTGATGTCATTTCTGTTCTTCTCAAACCCTTCCTGAGGCTCAGCAGGTGCCCATGGATCATGGCAGGTCTGGGTTCTGGTTTCCTGCAGGCTTCCTAAGTGTTGTGGGGTATGTTATACTGGTGCATGGATATATTTCAGTGAAGTTCACGTAGGCTGAGTTTTGCAGAGAACCAAGCTCACGCATGAGTTTGAAGAGACCCAAGCTGGGCTCAGAGAAGCCAATAGGAAGAATGAAGGCACCTGCCCAGCTGTCCATCTGTCTCCAGCAGGGGTTGTGGCAGGGGATCTTTCACGGGGCAGGAGTTCCTGCCTCTCTGGGCGGAGATGGAACCTTGATGATGTGGAAACTTGATGGCTGGCTCGGGGTTTAGATGAAGGGGGATCCATGTACTTAGTTTTTTTTTTGTTTGTTTTTTTTTCCAGCTATTAAAAACTGGTTCTTTTAATTGTTTGATATGTATAAATTGAATTTCCCAGAATTATTAACTAATTCTTTATAGGGTCATTTGCATTGAATAAAATTGGTTTGAGTTAACAATTAAACTGAGATTTTATCCTTTTGAATAGATAATGCAACAGTTTGAAAATTAAAAGATTTAAGAGGACAGAGAGTGAATAGTCCCCTCCCATCCCTGCCTGGTCCCCCTGATCTGGCTTGTCAGTGTCATCAGTTTGTTGTGTATTTTTCCAGGGATGGTCTAAGTGTGAGTGAACAAGTACGAGCACACCTACAGATGCACATGTAGTGCTTGACTGTGTGGTGATAGGGTGATTTATTTAACTGGCCCCTCCCAAGTCCATGCACTGATACTGAATTGCTGAGTGAGAGGATCCATAAACTTTGAATGGCTCTGAAGGCAGTTTAGACGGTATTCTTTCAGAGTACTTTTGCTGGGAGTTCCCATTGTGGTGCAATAGAAACAAATCCCACTAGCATCCGTGAGAATGTGGGTTCACTCCCTGGCCTCGCTCAGTGGGTCCGGGATCCAGTGTTGCCATGAGCTGTGGTGTAGGCCAGCCACTGTAGCTCCGATTCAGCCTCTATTCTGAGAACCTTCATATGCCATAGGTGTGGCTCTATAAAGCCAAAAAAGAAAAAAAAGTGTACTTTTGCTGATCTGGAGAGAACGTCAGTCAGGGAAGCCCCAGCAGTTTCCAACCCCACACAGTGGGAGGACAACTAAACCTAAAAGAAATAGAGGACACGGGAGGGGCAGCTGAGCTGGGGAGATGGTCGTGTGTTCAGTTTGGGGCATGTTGAGCCTAGAAAAAGAACAAGATATCTTGCTTAGAAAGATGGTAGTATAGGCACGTGAGAGGGGAGAGTTGGCTTATGAGTTTGGGGTTGCTTCTGATGCTGCTCGTAAATGCAGGAGTGGATAGAATAGCCCATATTTACATCACACCCTCAGAAGTATCAGAATAATGAGACTGTTACCACCAGCAAGATAATTACTGAGAAAAGTTAAGATACATTTTTTGTATTTGCTCTCTTCATTTTAAAAATGATTTTCTATTTATTTTAAAATTCTCTTTTAAAAAATGTATTTTGGAGTTCCTGCTGTCTGCAGTGGGTTAAGAATCGCACTGCAATGGCTTGGGTCACTGTAGAGGCATAGGTTTGATCCGAAGCCCAGCAGAGTGGGTTAAAAGAATCCAGCATTCCTACAGCTGTGGCTCAGATTCAGTCTCTGGCCCAGGAACTTCCATATGCTGTGGGTGTAGCCGTAAAATTAAAAAAAATGATTTTATTGAAGTATAGTTGATTTACAATGTTGTGTCAATGTGTACTGTATGGCACAGTGACTCAGTTATACATATATATTCTTTTTCATATTCTTTTTCCATTGTAGTTTATCACAGGATATTGAATATTTTCCCCTGTGCTTTACAATAGGACCTTGTTGTTTATCCATTCTATCCATAATAGTTTGCATCTGCTAACCCCAAACTCCCAATCCATCATTTCCCCATTGGCAGTCGCAAGTCTGTTCTTGATTCTCTCTCTCTTTTTTTTAAATTAACTTTTAAAAAAGTTGAAGTATGGTTGAGTAACAGTGTTTCAGGTGTATAGCAAAGGGATTCAGTTATATACTTTTTCAGATTATTTTCCGTTAGGTTATTACAAGATATTGAATATAGTTTCCTGTGTGTCCAGTAGGTCCTTATGGTTACCAAGGGGGAAAGGTGAGGGAAGGATAAATTGGGAATTGGAATTAACACATACTCACTACTGCATATAAATTAAACAACAAGGACTTTATTTTTTTATAGTTCTGTATTTGCTATAAATACAGATATTTATATGGCATCAGAACGTGTAGTCATTTCATACTCTCCTCTCTTCAGTTTAGCTCTCATCTACTCTAAGATCTACAAGTACTTTCAGAGCCACAGCAACACCAGATCTGATGGAACCTGTGTCCTCATGGATACTAGACAGATTCATTTCTGCTGAGCCACAATGGGAACTCCAAGTACCTTCATGTTTAAAGGTCACCACCAGGAGTTCCCATTGGGGCCCAGTGGCAATGAGCCTGATTAGTATCCACGAGCATGTGGGTTTGATCCCTAGCCCCCACTCAGTGGGTTAAGAATCTGGTGTTACCATGAGCTGTGGTGTAGGTGTAGGTCATAAATGCGACTCTGATTCTGCCTCATTGCCATGGCTGTGGTGTAGGCCGGCAGATGCAGCTCTGACTTGATCCTAGCCTGAAAACTTCCATATGCCACAGGTGTGGCCCTAAAAATCAAAAATAAAATAAAATAAAATAAAGGTCACCACCAATTCTCATGTTCTTATCTTCTCTAGGCATTTTGTGTGTCTGCTGCTTATCCTTTAGGTAGGGAGTCCCTGAGGTCAAAGCATTTTCATAATAATTCTAAGGTGTTCTTTTCCCCTTTCTCCACCACGAGTGTGCGCTGTAGAATTATCTAGCAGCCATGTGACTTGTGATATCACAAGATAATGAATGCATAAGCAGATAGATGAGCCTGGCTGTTTCGTATTAGGAGAGCTATGGAAGAGATTTACAGAAATGAAAACAATTCTGCTCTTCTAATTATTTTGTTTAGGAAAACAGTTATTTTTCCTAAAATGTGTTATGTTAGCATATAGTGTGTTTGTTGTTTTTGACTAATGAATAACTCATTAAAAATTTTGTTTTAATTTCTTTCTTTCTTTCTTTTTTTCTTTTTAGGGCCTCACCTGAAGGATATAGAGGTTCCCAGGCTAGGGGTCCAGTTGGAGCTACAGCTGCTGGCCTACACCATAGCCTCAGCAACTCAGAATCTGAGCTACGTCTGTGCCCTATACCACAGCTCATAGCAATCCCGGAACCCAGACCCACTGAGCAAGGCCAGGGATCAAACCTGCATCCTCATGGATACTAGTCAGATTCATTTCCATTGCACCACCACAAAAACTCCTGTTTTAATTTCTAAAAGATAAATTATGTGGCTGTCACCCACACAAACAAAGCTCTTTGAACTCAATAATTTGAAGAGTGTAAGGAGTTGAAGATAAAAAAGTTGAGGACCTTTATTCTAGTAGATTCTTCAGGAGAAGCTTCGCGGCTTTACACATTGTTGACAATTAATTGGTACAATTTATACTTAAATCTTTTGCTACAAGTGATGTCCTTGGCTCATATTTTCTTTCCCTTGCTCTTTTGTTTTCTTATGTATAAAGTGTTGCTTTTTTTTTTTTTTTTTTTTAAAGAACAAAGAAAAGAAGGAAGGGAGGGAAGATAATACTGATAACAGCCCATTTGTGAAAAAGTGATCTACTCATTAAATGTAATCGCAAATGATCTATATATTCAATGCAACCTTAATCAAACTAAATAAGCATTTCTGCAAAAATTGACATGGTGATTTATTCCACTGGTATTTTATGTAATGCTTTCTTTAATATAATAATAAAATGCCTTTTCTCAATTTGATAATAGTAGTAAAATTTTGTAGAAAATATCTTATCATAGGGTGATGATGAAGAATATGAACAGTAGAATTAGACTATCAAATATGTGCTGCTTTTTTGACTATAAAGTGTTGCTTTCGTAGAGTCTGGTGATGATCCACTTTTCTTTCCCTTATATGTCACTTTTTTTTTCTTTTGTAGACTTCAATAATTAGACTGTTTTGAGGTATGTCATCCTGGGCCAGCGTTCTCAGGTGTACAGTGTGCTCTTCCAATACATTATTTTCAAACACATATTTTTTTAATTTTAGAAAAGTTTTCTTGTATTGTAGTTTTTAATAGTGGTTCTGTTCCCTTGTTTTTCTTGTCTTCTTTAGGAACTTCTCTTTTCTCTGTGTTAGAGCTTCTTTGCCCATCTGCAGTCATTGGCTTCCTTTTGAATAATTTTCTTCTTTTCTTCTGAAATTAAAAAAAGTCCCCATTTAACTTTCCATGTACCTTAGAGGATTATCTGCTGTGTTTATCAGCTCTTGTGTTTCTTCTAGTTTAATAGTCATTTCTGACTGTTAGGGATATTCTTTTCTTTCAAGTACCCAGGTTCTATAATTTCATTTATAAGTTTTCCTAATTCTGATTTATATTGTTCTTTCTTGTCTTATATCATTTCTCTCTATCTTTTATCCCATTTTTAAAAAGTAGGTTACAAAGTTGATTTGTTCTTTAGATATGTTTTTCTGGCATGCTTTCATTGTCTATAAATATGTTATTCAGCTCCTTATTCACTTTTTCCCTATAATAGCTCTGCATGTAATTTGACCTTTATACTTTTATGGTGCTCATTTTTTCTTGAAACTGGTTCTCCTGACCTTTTAGAAGGAGACTTCTTTCTGAGTTGTTTTTATGACTCCACAGAGCTTTCTTATCTGCTTTAGCATAGTGTTCAGAAACATGGCTGGTGGCATTCTGAGATTTCTGGCCTGTGTTTGTCTCTTATTTTTAATTATTTCCTTTGTATTATTGTTCCTATCTTGCTGAATTTTGATTCTACTCCCAGCAGTTATTCCTACCCTGGAAGGATGTCCTGGAGACCAATTTTAAGAGTTCATAGGGACTGGGCTGGGACTAGACTCTGGTTTTTTAGTCCAACAATGGGCTCAAGACCTACTTTCTATTGGATCAGTCAATACCCTTCTCAGTTTCAGCTGCTGTTCTCAGATTGGTCTGCCATACTTTCCAGGGCATACCTGTTGGCTATTTAGGTTCTCCTGATCTCACATCTGTTGGATGCTTTATTGCTTCCCTCTGTTTTCTGCCAAACAGATGACAATACCATGCACTTTGTCCTCACCCACTTATATTTTAATGTTTGTGGAGTTTTTTTCTCACCTAGTTGTGTTTGACATTTGTCATTTTATTGTAAATGTTGATGGGGTTTTTGTTTTTCTATCATGTTGATTTTTTAAAGATAGTACTTAGAAATTAAAAATATTTCGAAGTAATTACAGATTCACCTACAGTTGTAAGGAATCATACAGAGAGAGCCCAGCTCATTGGTTTCTCTATTTTTATGTGGGGTTTTGGCAGATTCAAAAAATATGTCTCTGCCACTACTTCCCTCTTCATAGAATCCTCACTCCAATTGGTGCCTCTTAAAAAGATTTCCTTAAAGTTACTTAAGGAGTTCCCATTGTGGCTCAGCAGGTGGAGAACCTGGCATGGTGTTCATGAAGATGTGGGTTTGATCCCTGGCCTCATTTAGTGGGTTAAGATCCAGCATTGCACAAGCTTCAGCATAGGTCTTAGATGCCGCTTGAATCTGGCATTGCTGTTTCTGTGGTGTAGGCTGGCACCTGCAGCTCCGATTTGACCCCTAGCCTGGGAGCTTCCATATGCTGCATGTGCACCCCACCCAAAAAATGCTATTTAAAATTTAGCTTACCCTTGTATAATAAAACCTCTGAAACAATTGTGAATGGTTTAAAAATAGGAGATTCCTTTCCTGTTGTGTAAAAGGAGTCTTGAATTTCACGATTAGTATGGTAGTTCCAAGGTCATAAGGGACGTGGTTCCCTCTCTTGTTGCTGTCATTCTCAGCACCTCACCTTGAAGTCCAGCATGATTGCTTGAGCTCTGGTCATCACCTCTGTATCCCAGGAAGCAGAGAGGAGGGAGTCTTAAGAGACTTTTGGAAGTTTCTGCTCACACTGGATTGACCTGAGTCTAGTTCTGTAGCTGCTAAGTTGTCATAGAAGTGAATTCTTTTAACTGACTGCATGGTCACTTTAAGTAAAAGTGGGGCTCTTTTCCTGAGGAGGAATGGGAAACTGAATATCGAGGTAGGCAGCTCAGAAACAAATGGATTTTTGCTTCTGTGGGCTTGAACACAGACTTACAGAAAAATGAATAAATATGTCAGAAGTTAAAGGACTTTTTTTTTTTTGTCTTTTTGCCTTTTCTAGGGCTGCTCCCGTGGCATGTGGAGGTTCCCAGGCTAGGGGTCTAATTGGAGCTGTAGCTGCTGGCCTACACCAGAGCCACAGCAACTCCAGATCTGAGCCAAGTCTGTGACCTACACCACAGCTCATGGCAAGCTGGATCTTTAACCCACTGAGCAAGGCCAGGGATGGAACCCGCAGCCTCATGGTTCCTGGTCAGATTCGTCAACCACTGAGCCATGACGGGAACTCCAAGAAGTTAAAGGACATTTTGAATGCGATTTTAATCTTGACATACTTTTCTTATTAAATGTATGCTCTTTTTCATATTAAAACAATTCAGTGCTATGAATTGGACATTTTGCTCAAATCTCGAGATGCTGATGGCATCTCATTTGGTGTAGATCTTTCATCTCTTGGCAGCAGTGGTGGGAGGGAGCGATGGCTTCCCTCTGCCTTTCTGGTAGTACCTCCTGGGTCACTGTCTTTTAAGTGTGGTAACAGTGCTGACCCCTGAGCACATCCAAGCTGTGATAACTGTGGATTTAAAGGGTCCCTTGGCTCTCTAACTCCGTCTCTTTAGATTGCTGAACATCCACATAGCCTTGACAACCTAAGTACCATGGGACGACTTTTCCATTTTCATGCTGAAGCTGGGATATCATGTCCTTATGGAAGTGTTTGCAGTTTCTTGACATACTAGAGTCAAAGAATTTGACAGAATCCAAGTCTGACATTGAGTGGGAAGAGGTCATATTGGGCTCCATCTTGTATGAAGTGTAAGGAGCCACACACAGTCTTTGGTGACTTTGGTAACGAAAAAGCTGACCTTATTGCCATGCTGTGTGTCTTGGCTGTTGTGAATAATGCTCCTGTGGACATTGGTGTACATGTATCTCTTTGAGACCCTGCTTTCAGCTGTTTTGGATCATATGGTAATTCTAGTTTTTCATTTCTTGAGGAACCATTGTATTATCTTCTGTCATGGCTGCAGAATTTTACCTTCTTACCAACAGGGCATGAGGTTCCAGTTTCTCTGCATCCTCGTCAACAGTTGTTATTTTTCATTTGTTTATAGCAGTGACTCTAATGGGTGTGAAGGGATGCTGAATGATGCTGCATGGTGGTTTTGATTTGAATTTCTGCCCATATATATATATACACACACACACACACATATATATATATATATATATTTTTTTTTGTCTTGTCTCTTTTCTTTTCTAGGGCCACACCCGTGGCATAGAGAGGTTCCCAGGCTAGGGGTCCAATAGCAGCTGTAGTCACCAGCCTACACCAGAGCCACAGCAATGCGGGATCGGAGCCGAGTCTGCAACCTACACCACAGCTCATGACAACACTGGATCCTTAACCTACTGCGTGAGGCCAGGGATCGAACCCACAACCTCATGGTTCCTATTTGGATTCATTAACCACTGAGCCAAGATGGGAGCTCCTCTGCCATTATATTTTTGAATCCTTATTTTCGTTCTCTTTAAGTGGAGAAATCCTAGGATATTCTTTATGTGTTCAATGGGTATTTGTTTTGGAATACAGATTTCCATGTGGTCCAGGTGCTGCCACATGAACAGAAAGAAGCTTCCTCTATACTTCATGGAGTTGTGTGTTCAACTCTTGTAATGAAACTGTTTCCTCATTATAGTTGTACTGTGGGGCCGTATTCCTTTGGCATAAAGAAAATAAAATGGAAGCACAGAGGCTAAAGTAAATTGCCTTTTAAGACAATCTTCAGATGCATAGGAGACTTTTTTTTTTTTTTTTGGTTTCTGACTTTATTTGCAAAGATCTTATTGTTGCTTGTTTCAGAATTATTTGCTGTTTTCCAAAAGGTTAAAAATAAAAATTCTGCTTCATTGGGGAGAGATTTTAAGCTCTGAATACTGTAGTTACCCATATCTGATTTTCTCCCAACTAAAGCTGATTTAGCTAATGTCCAGTTAACATTTTAGCTGAGGGTCAGGGGCATGGTTGTTCAGGCCCTTCAATGGGCAGAAACACCCAGAATCTTGAAGGGGAAATTGGCTCCCCCCCCCTCAAGTAGACAGCTTATCTCTAATACAACAATACATCCTAGCTGTCAGATCCTCCATTACTTCTCCTGTTTAGTCATTTCCATATATGCCCTGTCTTTCCTGCTCTTTGCTTGTTCAGAATCTCAGTCTTTTTGAAATATCGCCCTCCTCTTCCAGCCAGGCTTGTTTGCAAGCTGGTTTCGAGTCCCACATGTTTGCAAGCAAGTTACTGACGGTTTCTCCCTTTAATCACTGCTTTACAAAAATTGTGGTAAAATACACCCACATAAAATTTACCATCTTGACAATTTTTAAGTGTCCACTTCAGCGGTATTAAATACATTCACATTGTTGTGCAACCATCGCCACCAACCATCCTCAGAACGATTCTCATCTTGCACATCTCAAATCCTATACAAATTAAACAATAACTTTCTGTTTCTCCCTCTTTCCTGGCCCCTGGCAAGCACCATTACATTATCCTTTCTGTCTCTATGAATCCGATGCCTCTAGGTTTATCATAAAAGTGGGATCATACAAAGAAGAGATAGAGGAAGTTCCCATTGTGGCTCAATGGTAATAAACCCAATAGTATCCATGAGGACACAAGTTCGATCCCTGGCCTCGCTCAGTGGGTTAAGGATCTGGTGTTACCACAAGATGTGGTGTAGGTCGCAGCCATGGCTTGGATCTGGTGTTGCTGTGGCTGTAGCCTAGGCCGGTAGCTATAGCTCTGATTTGACTCCTGCTGGATGCCAGGTTCCTGCCCTGTGCACCATTTCCTACTTATGTGTGACTTTGGTTGGGCCACTGTCTCTCTCTCATCCCCAGTTTCCCCGTCTATAAAATGGGCACAACACAATCCTGTACTTGTGTGAGAATCAGATGTGATTAAGAAAGTAAAAAGTGCTGGAAACCTGTGAACCCAGTGCTTCATCTGGCCTTAACTTTTACAGGTGAGGTATCTCATGCAGAAAAATCTCCTGTGGGGTGCCCCCACAGGTTGGCCATCATTGGCTAAACAAACCTGAACACTCATTTTGCTAATTTATTGATTTACAGGTAGAAATATGCTCATCACCCAAGAGAGGAGGCTCACGTAGACATGGCCAGCTTCTCTCTCCTCGAAGGTCCTAGCTGTCAGGTCCTCCATTACTTCTGCTGTTTAGTCATTTCCCTATATGCCCTGTCTTTCCTGCTCTTTGCTTGTTCAGAATCTCAGTATTTTTGAAATACTGAGGGGGGACATGGTGGGGGTGGGGGCTTTCATGAGCTACATGAGGCAGGTATTTGGTGGCATCAGGTGGGAGAGCCCAGTGTGACCAGCCTGTCCTATAGGGACTGGAGGCTGAGGGACAGGACAGATGTCCCTCAGTGATGCTGCCGGCAGGATCAGGAAGATTTTTATACCAGCATCCTGCACATCTAGGTACATATGTTTACTTTTTAATAAGTTTTTTGGGTTATAACTTACATACCATAAAACTCATCCTCTCTTTAAAAAGCATTTTGTATTCTCCTTGGTTTTTTAATACATTCATAGAATTGTGCAGCCATCACGACTGTCTAATTCCAGAATGTTTTCATTATCCCCTAAGGAAACCTGTACCCAATAGCAGTTACTCTTCACTCCCCTCCCCAAGTCCTTGGCAACTGCCGATCTACATGTTGTCTCTAAGATTTACCTCTTCTGGAAAATTCATATAAATGCAGTCATATGGTATGTGGCCTTTGGTGTCTGGTTTCTTCCGTTTAGTGTATTGTTTCCAAGCTCCATCCGCTCTATAGCATGGATCAGTACTGGATTCCTTTTTGTGGTTGAATACCATTCTCTGGTATGGATCTAGCCCATTTTGTTGATTTATCCCTCAGCTGATGGACATTTGCGTTGTTTCCACCTTTTTGGCCATTAGGATGAATGCTGCTATGAACATTCGTGTACAAGTCTTCAGGTGGACGTACATATGTTTTCAGGTCTCTTGCATATATTCTTTTTTATGATTTTTATTTTTTCCATTATAGCTAGTTTACTGTGTTCTGTCAATTTTCTACTGTACAGCAAGGTGACCCATTCACACATACATGTGTACATTCTTTTTTCTCACACCATCATGCTCCATCGTAAGTGACTAGGTATAGTTCCCAGTGCTATACATTTAAAAAACCTATTGGTGGAATCTAAAATATGGCACAAACAAACCTATCTACAAAAGAGAAACAGATTCACAGACATAGAGAACAGACTTGTGGTTGCCAAGGGGGAGGGGAGAGGGAGTAGGATGGACTGGGGGTTTGGGGTTAGTAGATGCAAAACTATTACAATTAGAATGGATAATCAATGAATCCTACTGTATAACACAAGGAACTATATCCAGTCTCTTGGGATAGACCATAGACTCTGATGGAAGATGATATAAGAAAAAGAATGTATGTAAGTGTATGACTGGGTCCCTGGGCTGTACAGCAGAAATGGGCACAACATTGTAAATCAACTATACTTTGATACGAAAATAAAAAATCTATTGGTTTCTTTAGGCAGGAGTCTTTCATGCATGGTGCTTTCGAAGTTGTGATTGTTTGTTTTATCCCTGAGAAGAGAATATGATAAGGAGCAGGAACCCCTGGGGCAGGGTAGAAGAGAAGAACCGAGCAGGTAGGGCTTAACCTTTTAGTTTTAAAAGCAGAAAACCTGAGGACGCTCCAGGGGTGAAGAAGCCAATCATCTCTTGCTCTTCCTTTCATCATGGCGGCCAGGAGGCCCTCCTGAGTTAAGGTCCGTAAACATTGATGACTGCAAAGAACCTGAGTGCTCCTCTTGATTAATATCCAGATGTCTTGGTCAGTATTTAGAGATATATTTGAAGGTCCCCCAGAGAGGAGGGGTGACCTGTTCAAGGTCACAAAGCTAGCAACCAGCAAGGCCAGGACTAGAGTCCATTTTTCTAGGACTTCAGATCAGTCCTCTTTCTGACATTGACTGTTTCTCCTTTGAGGTGACATGATGGGAGACCTTTGAAGTGTCTTCCTTTACATCTGAAAGGGAAATAGCTTTGTGCAGAGTGGACTTCCATATCTCTCTGAATTTCAAGGCCTTACCCAATTATGTTCCATTTCTCAGTGTATCTAAACTAGAACCACAGTGAGTTTTCATCAGCTGCAGAAAATCCACCATTTACACAAGGCAGCATCTTCTGTTTCACATCTGTTGAGAGGCATGTTGGCCTGGCCTGAAGCCGTGGCCAACAGGGGTGTGAGTCAGAAACTCAAGCTTGCAAGGCAGTAGGAAAGTTCTCCTTGCTTAGCCTTTGCAAAGTCAAGACAGTGAAGTGAAAATCTACGAGGACAGTTTTGTTGGGAAGGGGCTCTGGTGGTGCAGGGTACCCACCTCTGGGCTCCTCATGAAGTGCTGGGTGAAGCCCTCGAAGGCGGAAAACCCTGGGCAGGTGGAAGAAGCTGGGAGATGTCTCTGGGGCTGCCCTTCTGTCTTCTTTGGGGAGGGGTTGTGTTCTGTCCTCCACGGTCTCCCTGCAGCCCACCCTTTGGAATGAGACTGGCAGAATAGAGCTGGACATTGCTTAAGGTGACATGTACCCAAGGGCCTGTCAGTGTAGAAAGAACCATGGTTTATTAACAAAACCCTTCGATCCTCTTCCTATCTTAGAAAAGATGTCTCAGATGATCTGCAAGATGAATGGTGAGATTGGAACATTAGAAGCCCTCATGAGTGCCAGGGCTTTTTTTTTTTTTTTTTTTTTTGTCTTTTGTTTTTTAGGGCTGCACATGCAACATATGAAAGTTTCCACACTAGGGGTTGAATCAGAGCTGCAGCTGCCGGCCTGCACTACAGCCACAGCAATGCAGGATCTGAACTGTGTCTGCGACCTACACCATAGCTCATGGTAACGCTGGACCCTTAACCCACGGAACAAGGCCAGGGGTCGAACCCGCGTCCTCAGGGATACTAGTTGGCTTCATTTCCACTGAACCACAGTGGGAACTTCCCAGGGCATTTTTACAAACACATGCCCTGTCAGGAGAACTTATCCAGGGGCCTTACTGTTCATCTTGCTAAGAAATGAGGTACCCCTGTAGAGAGTTTTCACACTTAGTTATCACAACAAGCACTGGAGAGTTTAGTAAAAAAAAAACCCACAAAAATAGTCATAAGACATTAGCAAAATAATACAGATTTCATTAGAATAATTCACTTTGTCAGTTGTTCTGGAGTTTTCCCAGCACTTGTCAGTCAGACTTCCATTTAAGGTAGAAATAGTAGTAACCGAATTGGGATAGCAAGCAATTTCTAGAAACAACTGGTGCCTGGACCCTACTCAGCCCAGTGGGCTCTGACTTTCTGGGGGAGGGTCTGGGCCTTGGTGTCCTTTAAAAGCTTCCCTAGGTGGGAGTTCCTGATGTGGCTCAGTGGAAATGAACCAGACTGGTATCCATGAGGATGTGGGTTCTACCCTGGGCTTGCTCAGTGGGTTAAGCATCCTGTGTTGCTGTGAGCTGTGGTGTAGGTCACAGACACAGCTCGGATTCCGTGTTGCTGTGGCTGTGGTGTAGGCTGGCAGCTGCAGCTCCGATTCGACCCCTATCCTGTGAACCTCAATATGCCACACCTGCAGCCCTAAAAAGGAAAAAAAATAACTTCCCCAGGTAATTCTCTGGGGTGCTAACTTCCATCCCAGTGCCTTCCAGGTAACCATAGCCCAGCCCTTGCTCTGTGCTCTACACTAAGTGATCGATTTCTGGGATCACATTTCTGCCTCATTAGCAGGGAGGTTTCACTATCCCCTCTTTACAGAGGCAGAAACTGAGCTTCTCCTGCTTAGGTAACTTAACCCCTACCCCCACCTCCAGGCTGTCCTTGAAAGTATGGGCAGTGTTGGCTCCCAGCCCAGGCCTCCCTCACCTCCTGAGCTGTGCTGCCTCCTGAGGGTACTGTCTCATTCAGCCAGCCCCTGGGAGAGCCAGCCCCGGGTCACACTGATGCTTGGGTGTCACCTGCTAGGGGTGTTGGTGACATCCGGGAATGGAAGCAGCAGGGTCTGGGCTGGTGTTGGTCATGGCCCTGCCCTTTGCTGATATGCGACCTTTCATAATCTTTCCAGGTCTCCACTTCCTCATCTGTAAAGCAGGAATTGTAGTGTCCTTCTAGTGTCAAGGAGGGATTTGATGACGGACTCAGCAAGGCAGCTGACACATAGACAGGACGAGAATTGTGTATGATGTGGCCCTACCTCCCCCAGGTCCCAAATGCCTGAAGGGCAACTTCTCAGCCTTCCGTGTGCTTGTGCATCACTTGGGGACATGGCTTTGGTAGGTCCAGGGTGGGGCCTGAGACCTCACATCTCTGCCAAATTCCTGGGTGATGCCCAAGCCCGAGTCACCAGCTCCTGGGATTCTTGTGCACCTGGCGCCATGGCTAGCAGGGTGCCACAGGGCAAGCTGAGTCTTTCTGTGTTCACAGTGCTGTCCCTCCCTTTCCTAGATCTGAGGGCTCCACTCTTGCTGTTCTTCTGGTGCAGCTATGAGTTCTTCTAGCTTCTGTGGAGAATTTTTACTGTCCTTCCAGTTACCAATCACTAGAAGATTTGTTACGTTGATTATATATCAATGCTGTGATATGAAATCTGTGTGCTACTGAATGATAAGGCATTGATGCTCTTTTTCATTTTCCTGCTTTTGTGAAGTCATTACTGTTTATTTCTTATGTATAACACATCGGCTCCTATCAAGGAGACTGAGAAATGGACATGGGGTTGGGAGTTTGGGGTTTAATTCCTGGAACTGCCATTTAGTAGCTCTCTCCCAGTCCTTCATTCATGTATCTGTGAAATGGTCTGTATAAGTACCGCTTGCTAACTGATTGTACCACTGGAGCATGCTGGGAAATGGGCTGAATGGTACTCACAGCCCTGGGTTGTTAAACAGAAATGAGCCAGAGGCTCAGATCCCACCATTTTTGGCTAATTATGTTTTAAGGGAAAAAAATTGTAATTTGCAAAAGAACTTAGTTAAAAAATCAAAACATTTTTAAAGCTCTGGATATGTTCCTCTCTTCTGCTTTCTCTACTTTCTCTGGTGGTGGTGGCAGTAGGTGGGTGTCATACTAGGAGCAAAATTGATAAGCATGAAATGTAGTGCTTACAGGGTGCAATTTACATTTTAAGGTTTTTGTTGTTTTGCCTACATTATTTGATGGCTGTGTGACATCTTAATTCAATATTTTTGAGTTTGTGAAGTTGCAATTGAAAATGGGATAATCTGGGTCAATATTTATAGAACTCAGGATGAACAAAGAATCCATCTCCATAAGGTTCCCAAGGAGCCAGCTGTGAGGACATTTTTATATGACTGTGAATGTGTCAAAATATGGAACAGATGTGCTTCTTGTCCATATGGAGGAATAACTCTTTGCTTGTGGCTGTAAGGTTCATGTATGCTGGGGATTCCATAATAATTATTTTCCTTTTCTCTATTTTTGTTGGTTCAATGAAGTGAGGCTGTTTCTATTTAAAACATGGTGCGAAGGTTCTAGGAGTTGAATTGGCTGTGCAGGGGTCTGTGCCCAGCTTGGCTAAGCACATGGTAGGTTCTTGATAATGGCCACCTGGCACATTCATTTCAAGAGTGAGGAGGTTGATGGACTTTGATCCGCCCTAAGTTCCCATTGTGGCCTTGTCTGATTTTTAAAGCAAGATGGCACCTGCAAATGCATTTAGAAGCAATGGGAAACAAATGCCAGTGTCTGTGGAATGCTTATGGGCTGGTGTTGTTGGGCCGCACATCTGCTGTACATGGCATTTATCAGTCATCACCACTGCAGCTGGACTTGCTGATGTGTGGCTCGCCACAGGGATACGGAGTTAGGCTCTGTGAGTGGGACAACTCCCAAACCTACCAGTCTTCCTATCTTGTTTTATTATTCTCATGTTTTTGAGAGCTGAACGTCATGCCTTTGTAAGAGTTTTCCTTTCAGAGCGTTTCTGTGTGTGCCTGAAAACACAGCATTGCATATGTGTTGTGATGAGTGTGGTGTCTCTGTTGGGACCCTCTGGTGTTAGGAGTGGATGGGTGGTGAGATACCTCTTACAACTGACATTGAGAGGAGGTATAGTTCGGATTAGCAGACTCTTCTTTCTGAAAATCTGTGTCTTCTACTCTATGTCATTCTCACTGTGGAATGAACGGGTTTGAGCGATTGGCTTTTACAGATCGGCTGCTCGTTGAGACTGGGCCCTATTATTTTTGGAGTGTTATTAGGGAATTTGGGAGTTCATGATGCCTGTTGGCAGCTTAGGCATCAGATTAGTCTATAAATCACTTTCATGGTTTCATAAAGAGGAGGACTGTTGGCAGGAGATTGTGTGTTAAGACAGGTCCCTTCTGGGGCCCTGTGGGTTCTCGTCCTGGCTTGTCTCCCATGCATTCACCCACCTACCTGTAAACATTTCCTGAGCACACGTGCCTCTGTCCTACTGAGGGTTGAGGTCATGTATGACCCAGGGCTTTGTGCATAGTGGGCCCTCAGGGAGGCGTGGTTATTGGTATAAATGTGCTGTCAGACTGGATCACACAGCGATAAGGATAGTCTTTTGGTTTCCCTCCCCTCTCTACCCACCCTTCATCTTCCTCTTGGCCGGGCTGTTCTTGTTCCCCTTCGCAGTCAGGCAGGAGAGTGGCCTAGGGTCCCCTGCAGAGATTTTTGGAAGAGCAGACAGAGGGCAGGCGGGAGCTGCTTTGGTAAGGCTGTTGGGGGTGCTTTCAAGGTGCAGCTGTGCAGGCGAATGAAGAGTTACTATGTTACAGATTTCTCCTTTTGCTCCAAGTCTCCACCAGCTCACTGATCCTCCCTAGGTGTGCATTTCCCCAGGAGTGTTCTTCCTGTTGTCTGAACTCATGGGCAGTAATGATGTTGGAACCGCCCTGAAGCTTTAGTCACAACATCTGCACCATGTTAGGAGCCTCACCCTCATTATTTTAGTCTAAATCAACAGGCTTGTAAAATAGGTGTTGTTCTCGTTTTACGGAATAGAAAACTGAGGGTCAGAGAGATTCATGGACTGCCAAAGACATGGGTTTAAGTGGGAGGAGAAGAATTTGAATCAGGGTCTGACTGACTCCAAAGGCATGTTCTTTCCATAAGTTATGCTGCTTCACTAAACTCTGTGTTGAGGTTTGCAGATGCCCCACATTCAGTCACATCCACCAAAGAGTAGGATTCAGAGTGTGGACTCTGCAGTTAGGCTGCCTGGATTTGAGCCCAGGCTCTACCACTCACTAGCCGAGAGCTCGAACATCATACTTACCTTCTGTCCGTCAGCATCCTCCTTTGTAAAATGGTGGCAATAGTACTTACTTGTTGCATGCTGAGTGGGGCATGACTGGTGACTCCAATTTTTTTTTTAATTATTAAAGCGTACTTGATTTACAATGTTGCGTTAGTTTCAAGTATACAGCAAAGCGATTGTTATACATGTATCTGTATCTATTCTTTTTCAGATTCTTTTCCATTATATTTCATTACAAGATATTGAATATAGTCCACTGTGCTATATAGTTTGTTCTTTTATGCATAGTCTGTGTATCTGTTAATTGCAAACTTCCCCTTTGGTAACGGTAAGTTTTGTTTTCTTTGTCTATGAGTCTATTTCTGTTTTGCAAATAAGTTCATTTGTGTCATTTTTTTATCAGGCCATACCCAAGTTATGTGGAAGTTCCTGGGCCAGGGATTGAGCCCAAGCCGAGGTTGCAACGTGGGCCACAGCTGTGGCAGTGCCAGATCTTTAACCTGCTACACCACACAGAAACTTCCTTGTGTTATTTTTTAATATTCCACATTTGCCTTTCTCTGTCTGACTTACTTCACTTAGGTCAAGTATTTTTTTTTCAAGTAGCATGATTCATTGTTTTGTTTTATTTTGTTTTTCTTTTTACTGCCACACTGAGGCATATGGAAGTTCCTGGGCTAGGGGTCAGATTGGAGCTGCAGCTGCAGGCCTACACCACAGCTACAGCAACACCAGATCCAAGGCATATCTTTGACCCACACCACAGCTTGCAGCAATGGTGGATCCTTAACACATCGAGCAAGGCCAGGGATGGAACCCACATCCTCATGGAGACTTGATTTCTTGAGCCACAATGGGAACTACACAATCTTTCTTCATATACCTTATGAGGGAACAAAGATATAAGGCAGATGATATTGGGACTGGGTGAGGGTGAGGTGGTGACGCCTTGGCTGCTCATACATAATCCCATGGAGAGGGGCCCCTGTGACCCTCAGCATCACCTTTTATAAAGCCCTTTGGGCTGTACTTGATTATAGCTTCTCCTGGGTCATTCTCTCGCTTCTCAATTACTAACCTTTAAAATCAGTAACAGGGAATTTACTTGTTACTATGGTGAGCTATAGAGGAAGAGAAAAAGCTGAATGGTGTGTGAAGATTGGAGCATATAAATGTGGAATCTGAGCAATGGCCTTGATCACTAAGAAGAATGTTCACATCAGCCTGGTGAACTCAGTCTGGGTTGGCAGGATGCACGGGCAGGGCTGCGATGGTAGGTGGTCCTGCATGCCCACCTAGAAAAATTTAGAGCCAAGGAATTGTCAGGAAAGAGCCAAGGGAAGAGATATAGGGATCTGGCCAGGGCTGAAGGGTATCCATCACGAGGAAGACCGAGGCCATCCAGAGCCCAGGAGCCAAGTCTTGCAGTGTGTGGTGGATCATGTCTTTGGGGAGGACAGATGTCAAGACTCTGCTCTTAGAGGGACTCACCAATGGGCTAAGTAGAAAGGGGATGAGACATGACTGAGTCACGTGGTCATGATGCAGATAAGTTGACCAGGTCATGGAATCATCGATTACTGTTGCTGGAGGGTCTCCAGGGACTCTGCTTACTCCCCCTACTGGGGATCCTGCCAGAGCACTGCTTCTCTGACTGAGTCATGTGACACAACCTGTTAAAGGCAGGGCGAGGTCTTAAACAGCAAATGGGGAGGCCTTGGTCCAGTGCTTCTCACAGAGCTGAGCCTTGCAGCCTGGAGAATTCCTTCCCTTCCCAGGAGGAGATGCTGTTACTGCATCCTCCCTCCATCGACCATGGGAAACCTTGGGAGTGACCCTTCCTCAAGTGTGGCTGAATTGTGTCCTTTAGCCTCTGCTTTCTAAGGCACTTTCCAATGACATCTGATGCATGCAGGCAGGGTACCCTAGCTGGGGGTGGGGTCAGGGTGGGGGACTCATGATAACGCAAGAGGCTCTGGAAGCTCTTCATCTGGGCCACTGGATGTCACATCTGCCCCTGCTCTCTTCCTCCCTGGTTAGACCCTGGCTTTCCCTGTTCAGCTCAGTGCTTGCTCATCCAGTGAACCTATTTCATCTGTCAGGTCTGGGTGCCCCCTGTGTGTGTTCCAGGTGCCCGTGATCAGGTGTTATTCTTGACTTGCTTTCTTTCGCACTGGGCTCAGCACTCCTTCACCTTGTCCCTCATTTTTGTGCTCTTCATGCCAAGCAGTGCATGCATTTCAGGGGCCAGGATGCAGGAGGTGCTCAGTCAGTGTTGATTGAGTAATTGTATAAAGATGACAGAGTTTACAGTCAGTCTCCAGCATTGACTATTAAACACAGACTTTTGTCCGCTGGTAAAAGGCAGAAGACTTTTGCTGACTGGAAAAAGCCAGACCTTTGGTGTTTGTCCCCAAGCTCTGCTTGTGTCACCAGGGGGACTTCTTTAGCAGCTGTGACAGCAACTTGCAGAAAAGGCACCTGCTCACTACTTGGAGGGTGGCTTGCTGGTAGATCATCCCACTCCTACCCAGACCTCAAAGTGAAATGGCCTCTCTGCCCTGAAGGCTTCAGTCAGTTCCATTTGTTGCTATTGGAGGAAACAGTCAGGGCAGCAGTGCGCATGAGAAAGATGAATTCAGAGGGAAGGGACGTCACTCAGCCTGCCCATCCCTCCCAGCCACGTTGCTGTGAACCCACCAGAAATATAACCTCTTACATTCTTTTTAAAGAAGGGGGCTTATGGAGTTCCCTGGTGGCTCAGAGCATTAAGGATCTGTCATAGTCACTGCTGTGGCTTAGGTCACTGCTGTGCATGGGTTCGATCCCTGGCCCAGGAACTTCTGCGTGCTGTAAGTGTGGCCAAAAAAAAATTTTAAAAGGGGCTTAATGAGCTTATACTACAAAATGCACTCACAGTGTACAATGCAGTACTTTTTAGTGTAATGACAGATTGTGCAACCACTACCACAATTATAGGACATTTCATCATCCCCAAAAGGCACTTCATTCCCATTAGCAGTCACTTTCCATTTCCCCTCAACATCCCCAACCCCGAGAGCCACTCATCTATGCTCTGTCTGGATGGATTTGCCTTTTCTAGTGACTTTATTATAAATAGCATCATACTATATGTGGCCTTTGTATCTGGCTTCTTTCACTTAATGTAATGCTTTCAAGGTTTCTTCAGGCTGTAGTATTTGTCAGAACTTCATTCCTTTTGGTGGCTGACTAATTTTCCATTGTATAGATGTACTACATTTTGTTTATCATTCATCAGCTGATGGACATTCGTCAGCTGTTTCCACTTTTTGGCTCTTAAGAATATGCTGCTATGAACATTCATATGCAAGTTTTTGTGTGGACATGTGTTTTTATTTCTCTTAGGTATATATCTAGACTGGAATTGTTAGATCATATGGTAACTCCATGTTTAACATTTTAAGAAACTGTCAAACCTTTCCAAAGCAGCTGTATTATTTTTCCATTCCCACCAGCAATGAATGAAGGTTTCGGTTTTTCCACATTCTTGTTAACATTTGTTATTGTCTGTCTCTGATTACTGCCATTTTAGTGGGTATGACGTGAGCATCTCTTCATATGCTTGTTGGACGTTATTGCTTTTGAAGAAAAGTTTTTCGACTCCTTGGCCATTTAAAAAATTGGATTATTTGACTTTTTGATTCTTGTGTTGTTAGAGTTCTTTATATATCCTGGATACAAATTCCTTATCAGATATCATTTGCAAATAAACTCTCCCTTTTTGTGGGTTACCTTTTCACTTTCTTGATGATGTCCAGTTACATACAACATTTAAAGTTTTGATGATGTCCAAGTTACCTCTTTTTTTTTTTCTTGTGATTTTGGTGTCATAGGTAAGATATCATTGCCTAACCCAAACTCATAAAGGTTTACATCTGGGTGTTCCTCTAAGAGTTTTATCCTTCTACTCATATTTAGCTCTTTAGGTCTTTGATCCATTGTGAATTTAGTTTTTGTATATGATGTGAAGTAGGGGGCCAACTTAATTCTTCTTCTTCTTCTTTTTTTTTTTTTTAACGGCTGCACCTGTGGCATATGGAAGTTCCCAGGCTAGTGGTTGACTTGGAGCTGCAGCTGCAGGCCACAGACACAGCAATACAGCAGTGTCAGATCTGAGCTGTATCTGCAATGTACACTGCACCTTGTGGCAATGCCAGATCCTTAACCCACTGAGTGAGTCCAGGGATTGAACTTGCATCCTCATGGAGGGTTCTTAACCCCTGAGCCACAGTGGGAACTCCCAGCTTAATTCTTTTGCTTGTTGATATCCAGTTACAGCACCATTTGTTGAAAAGATGGTCCTCATATATTTTTGATGAATTAATAAATACATTTAAATTTCACTTCTGTATCTTAAGTACCTTTGATAATTTGGAATGTCTTATAAATGCCTTAATGTAGTTTAATAAAGGTCAACATACCTTTTGCCACAGAAGAATTTGCTCTTAAAGTAGTTTTATGAAAGTAAAAAATGCCTCGTGCCACCATCATTTCAGATGTTTAGTTTTGATTAGGGAAAAAAATCGCTATTGTATTACATGACGGTTAAAAAATATCGGTGAGGTTCAGAAGTCTGTGAAAAGAACACAGAAAGCTAATGAGCTAATATGGTAAAAAAGAATGTTATCCACATTTTCTCATCTGCCTGGTGGCATATTGCCTTGGAGTGTGTGTCCCAGACATGTTGCCGGTGAGGTGACCCTGAAGCCCAGCTGGGGCCACTGCCCACTGTGGATGCAAGGTGACCCATTGTTCGGTAAGAGGCAGGATGGATGAGCCAGGGAAGGGCAGGGCCAGAGTCAGAGGGCTGTACCTTTCCTGGGGACACAGTTACATCATTTAGACACCCTAGTTTTCAGCAACATTTATCAGAAGCTTGTCAGAAAGGTTGTTTTCTAATGTAAGTCAAAGTTTGTTGTCAGGGGAGTTCCTGTTGTGGCTCAGCAGTAACGAACCCAACTAGTATCCATGAGGATTTAGGTTTGATCCCTGGCCTCGCTCAGTGGATTAAGGATCCAGTGCTAATGTACCTGACTAGTATCCATGAGGATGTGGGTTCGATCCCTGGCCTCGCTCAGTGGGTTAAGGATCCAGCGTTGCCATAAACTATGGTGTTGGTCACAGACACAGCTTGGATCTGCTGTGGCTGTGGCATAGGCTGGCAACTGCAGCTCCGATTTGACCCCTAGCCCAGAAGCGTTCATATGCTGCAGGTGCAGCCCTAAAAAGACCAAAAGAAAAAGTTGACGTCACATTGTGTTTGGAGAAGGAGACCTTACAAAAAGGTGTCTTGAGGATGAGTGGCCGGTGAGGTCCTGCCTGCTCAGAGGGAGAAGTGCTGATTTCCCGGTACAGCACACCTTCAGATCCATCCCAGAGCACATGCTCAGAGACCCTATGAGATGGTGGCCTCTCCAGAGGTTTCTTTAATGTCTCCACTGACAAAACCAGTAGAAAATGTGATAGATTCTAACTGGGAGCCTTGGAACATGGCCCTGGGTGTTCTGTGGGCTGTGCTGAGGCCAGGCCTGCTGACCAGAGCCTTGAGCCCTGATGTTGGGCAGGCCTGGGATGACCAGGGCTGCTTTCCTTAGGGATGGCGAGCTGCTTTTGGAGTCAGGATTAATTGTCCCACATCAGCTTTCCCTTTGCCAGGCGTGGCCACACCCGTAGCATTAGGCAGCCGGATTTATATATTTCATCCATGGCCAAAGTATATGCTCCTTTCTCCAGAACCCACCACATCCTACATATAATTAAAATTTTTTATTGTGGTAAAATACATATAACATAAAATTTGCCATTTTAACCATTTTAAATATACATGTCAGAGGCATTAGTTACATTCAAAATCTGGGGCAACCACTACTGCTATTTCCAAAATCTTTTCATCTTCCCAAACAGAAACTGTAACCATTAAGCAATACCTTCCCATTCTTCTCTCCCTCTAGTCCTTGGAAGTGAGAATCTTTTGACTCTATGACTTTGCTTGTATCATTTTAAGATTTAATTTTTAAAAATAATTTTGAACTGATCTTTTAAAGAAAAGTTTTCAAACGAGTTCAAGTTCTGAAAAGAATGCTTCTGGTTTCATAGTTTTTCTTTTTTCTTTTTCTTTTTTGTCTTTTTAGGGCTGCACCCATGACATAGGGAAGTTCCCAGGCTAGGGATTGAATCAGAGCTATAGCCACTGGCCTATGCCACAACCATAGTCATAGAAGATCTGAGTCTGTGACCTACACTGCAGCTCACAGCAATGCTGGATCCTTTAACCCACTGAGCGAGGCCAGGGATAGAACCTGCATCCTCATGGATACTAGGTAGGTTCGTTACTGCTGAGCCACAATGGGGACTCCGTCCTGGTTTATATTTTTTCATCTGAGTACATTTTTACCGGTAGGTCAGCCTCACTTTGCATCTGGTTGTTGAGAGAGACAAACAGAAGATGGGCGGAAGATGACCAAATTCTTGTGGAGTTTTTGTCGATCACACACAGGAGTAGCTGCCTGCTGGTCAGGGGTCTCAGCTGCTGCCTTCAGCAGCCTAAGTGAGGGAGCCATTCCGATTCCAAGATGAAGAAAGTGCTTTTCATTGAGAAATTGACATAAAAGTGGTATTCCCAGTGGAGGTTGAAAATCAAATCTTCTAACCTCAAGATATCCATCTTTTCTGTTACTCTACTCTGTCTTCTGGGGTACACACAGGATTCTTTGTAAGGGGGTACCACACATTTCTAAACATTATTATATTCGGCAGAGAGCCAAAGGTGGCAACAGTAGTCAGGAGGGCTAAAGCCACACCAGGAAAGGGTCAGGGGAGCCCCTCCTTACCTGAAGTCACCAATCACGTGTCACCCTTGTCAGTTCACCCCCAGTCATTGGCGCTAGCCATGCGCTGGGCTGTGGGGGATGAGCCAGTGACCCCAGCTGGCTGTCTGTGATGATGACACAATGATGGCAATGGTAGCAGTGCCCCTACCCCTGTTTATTGAGCCCATTCTATGGGCTGGGCCTGGCTAAGGTGTTTCTGAGCATTTCCCCTTAACTCCCACAGTCCACCAGAGAGGTGGGATTAACATGGGAAGAGGGAAGCTTCCAGAGGTCAAGTTGAAGCTTTTAGGAGAGCATGTGGCTGGTGGTGGCTTTTAGGAGAGCTGGCTTGGAGGCTGTGTTGCGGGCTGCCTGACTTCTGGCCAGTACAGTCCTGTCCTGCACTCTGGAGGGGGTGAGGCAGGGTATATACTCCCAGGCCACTCCCTTGGGCAAGACAGAGGCCTGAGTGGCCAAGTGGCATGGCCACTTGGGGGAGCAGGGACTGCAGGGTGAGGGGGTGTTGGGCATCTCTGTTTCTGGGCCCCCTGGCTGGGAGACCTTCAAAGAGACTCAGGGAGATGTGGGGCCTCTGATGAGTGTGGCTTTCTCATGGTGGGCAGACTGGGTAGAGGTGGGGACCAGAGCAGTGGGAGAATAAGTCAGCTGCTGAAATTCTGTGTGTGAGTGCTAATTCACTTTGTACAGAGGAAAGGGCCTCACGTGGCACATCTTTATTCTTATTTTACATAAACAGTTGCTCCTTGAATAAGGTGGAGGTTGGGATGCCAGTTCTTTGCTCAGTTGAAAATCCATTTGTAATTTATATATGTGAATTCATACAGGTAATTTATAGTTGGCCTTAGGTATCCCTGGTTCCTCCTTTCCCAAGGTGATTCTGCATCAGTGGATTCAGCCAACTGTGCATCATCTACTCCTGTAGGGTTTACTGTTGACAAAGATCTACCTATAAGTGGACCTTCATAGTTTAAACCTGTGAGGTTCAAGGGTCAATTGTATTTCTGTCAGCCTTATGACCTCATTTCTTAGTTCACAATGACACAGCAAAGTCTGTTCAGAAGGGAGCAGTGAGACGAGGTCCCATTGTGGCTCAGCAGGTTACGAACCTGACTAGTATCCATGAGGATGTGGGTTCGAACCCTGGTCTCGCTCAGTGAGTTAAGGATCCAGCGATGCCGTGGGCTGTGGTGTGATGCAGACTTGGCTCAGATCCTGCATTGCTGTTGCTGTGGCTGTGGTATAGGCCGGCAGCTACAGCTCTTATTCAGTCCCTAAACTGGGAACTTCCATATGCTGTGAGTGAAGCCCTAAAAAAAAAAAAGAAGAAGAAGAAGAAGAAGAAGAAAAGCTGACTTAAAAAAATCTTCTTGGTGTGCAGGAATTCATTCATACATCATTAAAATTTATATGATTCAGGCTGTCACTGAGGGCAAATGGTTGCTTTTAGGGTTCCTTCTATTTGAATTGTTTTATTCAGGCAATAAATATTTAATTGATTGATGTTTCAAAGTTCACCAGGCTGAGGGAAATCTATATTTAGCATAAGCCTCAGTAACATTGTAACTCATTTCCAGTAGGATAAAAATGATCAGCATGCTTCCTAAGTCCTAAAAGAAATATCCAGCTCTGGGGTACACCCATTTGTATATTCTTAATGTCAGGCACACATTCTTGTTCCACCACCAAGTGAGTGTTTTTCCAAGACTGCATAATAAGGCTGGTCTTTCTCTTCTCCATGTCACAGCATCCCCACAAGAGAAAGAGAAGGGAATCTGGCCTCTTTGAAGTTTGATCTAACCAAACAATCATCATGTGATCTCTTTGCCTTCTTTACTGTTTTGCTTGTGAATTGGCTGAAATAAATTTGCTTTCCTTTTTTCTTTTTGTAAAATTTTAAAAAATTTTATTTTATTTTTCTTAGAGTATAATTGACTTAGTGTTGTGTCAATTTCTGCTGAATAGTAAGGTGACCCAGTCATACATATATATACTTTTTTTTCCTTCATACAACCATCAAGAGACTGGATATAGTTCCCTGTGCTGTACAGTAAGACCTCATTGCCTATCCATTCTAAATGTAAAAGTTTGCATCTACTAACCCCAAACTCCCAGTCCATTTCACTTTTTCCCCCATCCCCCTTGGCAACCACAAGTCTGTTCTCCATGCCCATGAGTCTGTTTCTGTTTTGTGGATAGGTTCATTTATGCCATAGTTTAGATTCCACATAGAAGTGATATCATATAGTACTTGTCTTTCTCTCCTGACTTAATTTCACTTAGTATGAGAATCTCTGGGTGTATCCATGTTGCAAATGCCATTATTTTGTCCTTTTATGGCTTAGCAGTATTCCAATTGTTTATACGTACCACATCTTCTTAATCCATTCATCTGTCAATGGATGTTAAGGTTGTTTCCATGTCTTTGTTTTTGTGAATAATACTACTGTGAACATATGGGTGGATGTATATTTTTGAATGAAAGTTTTGTCCAGATATACGCCTAGGAGTGAGATTGCTGGATCATATGGTAGTTCTATATGTAGTTTTCTGAGGACTCTCCATACCGTTTTCCATAGTGGTTTTACCAGTTTACATTCCTACCAACAGCGAAGGAGGGTTCCCTTTTCTTCACATTCTCTCCAGCATTTGTTATTTGTAGACTTGTTAATGATGGGCATTCTGACCAGTGTGAAGTCGTTTTGATTTGCATTTCTCTAGTAATTAGTGATGTTGAGCATTTTTTTCACATGCCTGCTGGCCATCTGTATGTTTTCTTTGGAGAAATGTCTATTTAGGTCTTCTGCCCACTTTTCAATTGGGTTGTTGAGTTGTATGAGTTTATATATTTCAGATATTAGGCCCTTGTTGGTAGCATCGTTTGCAAAGATTTTCTCCCATTGTTTGGGTTGTGTTTTCACTTTTTTAAAAATGGTTCACTTTGCTGTGTGCAAGCTTTTGAGTTTAATTAGGTCCCATTGGTTTATTTTTGTTTTCATTGCCATTATGCTAGGAGGTTGATCAAACTATATGTTGCAATGTATTTGCTTTTCAAACAAATCTCAAGCACATAAATGTCTAAGTATCATAGATATAGGTGTCATTTCATGACCATCTATCATTACTCTGAAACATGGAAAGACAGGTCGGATGTCACCTAGGAAGTGTGATGATGATGTGATCACACTTGAGCCCCATCTTGGGCATCTTTGTTCACAGGGGACTGAGTGACCTGTAATCTACTCATTAGTACACCCTCCTTCCACAACTACTTGGTTAATAGCATTTGTTTTTGTTTGCGCTCTAATTTCTATTTATTTAAAGATGTGTAATTTTGATTTGTAAAGTTGTTCCTATGAGCCTTTTCTCTCCCTGCTACCATAACGTGGCGGTCTTGACACTTGTGTTTTGGACTTTCATGGCACCATCCCTGTGGTCCTTTTCCTCCAGCAGGATTGTCTGCCAGCCACTCAGATGCATTTTGCATAGTGATTTTCCTAAAATGCAGATCCGACCATGACATTCTGTTGCTTAAAGGCTTTCAAGGCCAATTCCCCAGCCTTGCCTTCAGGTCACTTCTGTGCCCTCAGACCTGTGTGCAAGCTCTTCCTGCCAGCCAGGTCCTCTCTCTCCTCCCCTGCCATTCCCCCTGCCTGTGCTGGCCGCCCCACCTCCTGTCTCCTGAGCTGTCTGGTTTTCTCCTGTCTGCAAGAAGCTGTTCAAAACTCAAGAGGTCTTATTCTTTGCTTCTATTTCAATCCCCGCTCCCACCCACCCGCCTTGGGAGAAGAGGTCCTGGAGGAACCAGAATATATATACACGTCTTTATTTCATGATTATGCACCTTAGAAACCTCTTTCTGCAACCACATGCTTTGTCTCTTATTGCTATTGTGTGGATTTCTGAATCAGCAAGGGATTGTCAAGAGAAGAAGACAAATATGGAACTTTCAGTGAATTCCCTCCCCAAAGAGTTGAAAAAATATTGTCGCTCAGCAAATGAACTGCCTTAGAGAAGATTATAATATTGACTTTAACTTCTTTTACCAACTTTCCATTTCCTTGAAATACATCTAATCAACTAGTATTAACTGTCTTGGAAAATTTTTTGCTTACAGAGTTTTTTGTTTTGTTTTGTTTTTTTTGTTTTGTTTTGTTTTGTTTTCTAACAACTACCATGAAACTGAAGAAATTTACCTGAAAAAATGTTACCTTTAACAAAAAAGGAAAAGCATTGGGCATATCTATTTTAAGATGTAATTATATTCTTTGGTTTTCCCACCAAAAATGAGACTTGTCAGTTTTTCACCTCAGTGATTTACTGACACTTTGGAGGTGGGCTGTCACTTGGAATTTGGACATGCTGTACCTCAATCCATTTAGACAAATGCACCCATTTCTGATTAGGCTGAGGGCTGGTGGCTGTCTCAGAGTTGAGATGTTCACAGCATCTCCATATTTTCACGTATTCTAAAAAGAAATTTCACAGAGATTAGCGCTCAGAATGTTTGACTAAGACCATGTAGACTTCAGGGTAGAAAGATTGAGTAAAGTGCTTTATCTTCTGCTGCAGTTTTTAAGAACGCACCCTTGTTGCTTTTGTAAAAGCCATTTGAAGATATTCCGCATTAGTTTGAAGGCTTTGTACTAGAGAACTAGACTGAGGTTTGGGAGTTTTACTGTGGACCTGAGGTGACAGAGCTGTTTAGGTGTATGATGAAAAAAATGTGCGGGAAAGGCGTGTGACATGTTTACTTCTGCTGCCTGATTCTTACCATGTGACGCAAGTCAGGCCCTTTTGTAAGAATCCACATTCTCTGGCTAAACAGGAATTTCATTTTGATAAACAGGATTGAGACAGTGGTCTGGGAGGCAATTCTTAGTGTCAGAGGGAGAAAAAGGGGAGAAAAAGTGTACGGCTTGAAGAAAAAGAACTTATAGTGTTAAAAAATCATGGTTTATTCATTTTACAGTAGGTTTGGCCATAAACATATTAAATTCTTACTGGTGTCAAATTCAAGGAAAATGTTGTGAAATAACACTAGATGCAGTAAAAGGAATATTGAAATAATTATCATTTGCAGTCCTCTCCTTAGTTAACAGTGCTCTGGAATCTGACCCTCTGCCTGGGCAGGCATCAGGAACTCTTACTCTTTTCTCTGAGTATGTGGCTGTGCTCTGTTGTTGACTGGCTCTTCTTCAGTTCAAGTGGAGGCCTCCTGGGCAGCTGGTGGCCAGGGCAGCTGTGGTGGTCCAAGTCAAGTGTGCCCCTCCCATGGCTGCAGCTCCCAATTTAGCTGCTGGGTTTGTGCATGAAATGCCACAGCCCAGCCATCTGAGCTCTTGCTTTCTGTTTAAATAAAAAGGCAGATGCTTCACACATGTTTTCCCCAATTGACATAAACCATGGAAGGAAAGAATGCTGATGCTCCAGAGTTGCCCTGTAGCAGCTTGTTACTTTTAATTTGTAGGTTTCCTGTAAGAGCACAGGCTGAAGGCAAATCAGCAGCTGTGCTGCTGCTGGATGAGGTGTCATGCTCTTTTTTTTTTTTGGGGTCTTTTTGCCCTTTTCTTGAGCCGCTCCCGCGGCATATGAAGGTTCCCAGGCTAGGGGTCCAGTTGGAGCTGTAGCCACCGGCCTACGCCAGAGCCACAGCAACTCGGGATCCAAGCCGGGTCTGCGACCTACACCACAGCTCACGGCAACGCTGGATCCTTAACCCACTGAGCAAGGGCAGGGATCGAACCTGCAACCTCATGGTTCCTAGTCAGATTCGTTAACCACTGCACCACAACGGGAGCTCCTGTCATGCTCTTTTAAGTGGCCGAGTAAGGGGTGAAGGGGACGTCTATAAATGGCCAGTTGGTGAGTCTGAGGGACTCAGAGATAAGGGGCTTCCCTGGCCAGCGTTTTTCCTGGGTGGCCAGGGAGGACCACAGCCCAAGGGAGGGGGTGTCCTCTGTTTTGCTCTTTTTTCCATATCAAGAAGAGCAGATACTCACATCACAGAATTAGCCTGCTTGGGGAGTGTTTGCTCTGGAGCACAGGCTACTGATAAATCCTAATAATAGGAATGAAGAAAAGTTTGCCCCTTTTCTTAAAGAAGACATTGGCTTGGAGTTCCCATTGTGGCGCAGTGGTTAACGAATCCGACTAGGAACCATGAGGTTGCGGGTTCGGTCCCTGCCCTTGCTCAGTGGGTTGATGATCCGGCGTAGCCGTGAGCTGTGGTGTAGGTTGCAGACGCGGCTCGGATCCCGCGTTGCTGTGGCTCTGGCGTAGGCCGGTGGCTACAGCTCCGATTGGACCCCTAACCTGGGAACCTCCATATGCCGCGGAAGCGGCCCAAAGAAAATAGCAAAAAAAAAAAAGACAAAAAAACAAAAACAAACAAACAAAAAAACAAAAACAAAGAAGAAGACATTGGCTGCATGACTTTGGGAGGTATCATACGGCTCCTGACAGACACTCGTGTCACATTAGACTTGGTTCTCTTTTCTATCTCTTCCCTGGGCTCAGCGCTTTCGGACGCTGCTCGGGCACAGCCATTCCTGACAGTGGCCATGGGTTAATACTGATCTGCCTGTACTGCCTTGGTCCTCTGTGGCAGTGCCCAGCCTATGTCAGAGTTGAATTGATTGATGGTACCTCCTTGAAAATAGACAAGCCACAACTTGGGGGTGCCTGTGGCCATCACGTACAGTGGGATGTCACACAGACTGAGCCTTAGGGCCTATGAATCATGGACCAGCTGCCAACACAGAGGGAGTGTCACGTGCCCATCTCCAACTGCATCTGCTGCTGCCACCTGGGTGGTATCGCCCCCTCTAGCCCATCTGCCCACAGGCAGTGGAGGCCAGAGCCTGTGGGTGCCACCCCAGGAGGGTGGCCCTAAGGGATCCCAGGGTGAGGCTGGGGGCAGGATTATTAAATAAACTCAGAGTCAGCTTTACCTGTGGCGGGCCCTCGCTAGCGCAAGGCAGCTAGTTTTAGCACAAGGCTTTAGATAACAACACTTGGAAATTTGGTGCTAAGTATTTCTCAGCCCCACACTTAGGCTGTTTTGAAAAGCAGCATTGCTCTAAAGTAAGAGCCAGCGTCTGGGAATGGGTCAGACAGGAGCCCTAGTGTTTGGCTAGTGTCCTGTAGCTTATCTGTGATTAGCTCAGATGCTTGATAAATGCTTTTGCTATTCCAGCAGCTTTATGACCGTCGGGGTCTGACTGTCTGGTGGCAGTTCAGGATAGTCCCCAGTTGGAGCAGTGTAAATGGTATGTGGGGACATGTCTTACTAGTCCTTTATTTCAACAGGTGACTCCAGTAGTTCTGGGGGTTTGATATTTATCACTGTGCCTTTTACCCCCCACCCTTTTCTTACCCGAAAACAAATGGTATGGTTAAGTATGGCCATGACTCAGCCAAGCCTCAGCCAAGCCCTGTCGTGGCCATCAGGAGAGACAGCGTCACTGTCAGAGGTTCTGTTAGAATTGGCATGCATGCCTTGCGGCTGTCTTAGTTTTCACTAAGGTTTAATAGCTTTTTATCAGAACTTATTCTGGTGCTAAGCTAATAAAGTATTCCTGGGCATGTTTCAAAAGCTAAAACAATTTTTAAAAATGTACCTACCTACAAAATAGAAATAGACTCACAGACTGTGCAGAACAGACTTGTGGTTGCCAAGGGGAAGGGGGGACTGAGTAGGATGGACTGGGAGTTAGTAGATATGAGCTATTACATTTAGAATGGATAAGCAATGAGATCCTACCGTATAGCATAGGAAACTACATCCAATCTCTTGGGATAGACCATAATGGAAGATAATATAAGAAAGGGGATGTATATATATATGTATGCCTGGGTCACTTTGCTGTACAGTAGAAATTGGCACAACATTGTAAATCAACTATAATTAAAAAACTAACTTTTTCAAAATGAAGATATAGATTAGGTTGATTTGCCATGTGATGTTCACACGTGAGGAAATACACACAGTTGAACTAAATCTAACTTTTATGCATAGATAGAAAAAGAGAGATGCTTTTGAATTTTCAAATGCTTGTGCAAGCAGTGCTTGATGAAGAAGTTGGATAGCTTCTCTTGTTAGATTTTTCTCATTTTTATAAAGTTAGTTGGCCCCGAAAACTTAACTTCAGTTGAATCAAGAGTTTGTGGAGCTAATATTGCAAAGATCTTAAAAGTTTGCAACCTAGAACAAGACTGAGGGAATTCCTGTTGTGGCACAGCAGAAACGAATCCAGCTAGTAACTATAAGGGTGCGGGTTCAATCCCTAGCCTCGCTTAGTGGGTTAAGGATCCAGTGGTGCCTTGAACTGTGGTGTAGGTCACAGACGTGGCTCAGATCCCATGTTGCTGTGGCCGTGGCGTAGGACAGCAGCTACAGCTCTGATTCAACCCCTAGTCTGGGAATTTCTACGTGCTGTGGTGTGGCCCTAAAAAAAAAAAAAAAAAAAAAAAAAGCAAACAACAACAAAAACCTGACTGAGATTGTACATAATTTTTGGTACGGGTTAAGTTTTAGGATGGAGACTAGAAGTGGAGGGATAGCTGGCTTCAATATTTTCTCCCTTTATAAAATGTTTTGGAGCAATCAAGGTGCTATGTCCTGTTGAAAACATGAGTGCAGCAGGGTTGCTAGCAGATCTTTTGGAATAATTATGCAGAATCAGTAGTCAATAAGAATGCTGTAGTGATGTGCAATCTTGATATCCAGATGGGACTGCCATGAATGTTGGTAGTAATGCGGGGTCACATGCCAGCCCGAGGGGTCAGCAAGGCCATGTTGTTTCTGAGTGGTAGCACCTGTGTGGTTGAGCAGTCTGATGAGGGGAGGAAATGGGCTACCTGAAGAAGATGAACTTGAAGGAGTCAGCATAGAAATCACTGGGGAGACTGTGGGCCAGGAGAGAGCCTGCAAGAGAGGCTCAGGGCTCTCATGGATCCCGGACACCCCAAAGCTTCCCTCCTAGATTGGCATACAACTGGCACTTTTGGGCTGGGGGTGACATTTCAGCAAGCTGGGTGTGCTTTTTCTTTTAATTTTTAAAATTTATTTGATTAAACTTATTTATGTACTTATTTATGGAAAAAGTGGCACTTCTGCATCACCTTTGAAGAGGATAGAGTGGTGTGGATTGTAAAATATCCTCCCTCTTAGCCCAGCCATGTTTTCTCCTCCCACTCCCCAAGCTCATCTGTTCACCACCTCCCATCATCAGTGTTATTAGTTCCCTGGGTTTTTGTGCAGGAAGAAAAATATCTAATTTACCCCACTTTAGAGATAAAAAATGGTGATAAATTATATGCACTTTTCCTCACTTAGTATTTCTTTCTTTCTTTTTTTAAACAAACACCAATTCCTTTTTTTTTTTTTTGACTTTTTGGCTTTTGGCTTTTTAGGGCTACACTCATGGCACATGGAGTGGAGTTTCCCAGGCTAGGGGACGAATCACAGCTGTAGCTGCTGGCCTACACCACAGCCACAGCAACACAGGATCCGAGCCGCATCTGTGTCCTACACCACAGCTCATAGCAAAGCTGGATCCTTAACCCACTGAGCAAGGGCAGGGATCAAACCCACACCCTCATGGTTACTAGTTGGATTCATTTATGCGGTACCACAGCAGAAATCACTTAGTATTTCTTGAGGGTCTTACCATATTAGTAAATGAAGAGCTTCTTATTTCTTTTTTGACAGCTACATAATATTCCATTACATGTCTTTAGGAATCTTTATTTGATTCATCTCCTATTAATGAATAGCTGGTTTGTTGCCTCTTCTTGGCCATAATAAACAATGGGCTATAGTAAATAACTGCATATATGCCATTTTGCCCGTGTGTAAGTTTATCTGTAGGATAAATTCCAGGAGGTAGGATTGCTGGGTCAAATGGTTTGTACACTTCTAATTTTGATAGATCTTGCCAAATTGCCTTCCATAGGACATGTTCTTATTTTCCACTAGCAATTTGAGGTTGTTCAATTCAAATGTGTTGAAATATCTCTTCAGGCATCAAATAGTGATGCAGAAAGCGTATTCTATGTGCAGGTCTGAAAGCACCATCAGAAATGTGACAGTGGTGCTTCCCAACAGTGCAGGGGACCCACTGAGTCCTGGTTTCATGTATGACAGGCCCACCTGGGACAGCAGGGCTCGATATTCCTGCCCGTTGGTGTTTGAGTGTCCTGAGATCCAGCTCACCCTCCAGGCTGCTCAGAGGAGTGCCTTGCTTTAATCCCCCAGCAGCAGCCCTGGCTGAAAAAGCCTTTTGAGAAACAAAGAGGATCCAATTCAGCTTAGAAAACATAAGTGTCCCTGAATTAGATAGTGTCCTTGGTAAATTAGATCTGATTAAACTGAACACTGATGGAAGCTGTCTTTATCAAATGCATAGGAAGGGCATATCAGGGAGATGGGCACTCAGCTTTCATTTTTAGTATTTTTAACATTGAGCAGAGAAGGATGAACATTACCATTATTTTAACATGAAACGTAAAACCACCAAGCTGGGGTTGGAGGTTGGGAAATACAGCCCAGGGCGCCTTCCTGGGTCTCCTACTGCCCCAGCTTCCCTGTCATTCCCAACCTCTGGGGGTTTACAGGACACTGGCCTCCACTTCCATCCCCACCCCCAGCCTGCTTTTCCACCTCCTGAAGCCTTGTGTCCAAATCCTCATTCTGCTATGAATTATAAGATTAAAGTAATGACATTTTTTTTCCCCTGGTAATCAGAGCAATTCACAGCGATGATAGAAAGTTTGCCATGTGAATGATTTAAAGCCGTGACTGCAATTTCGGAATTTGTTAGAGATTAGATTGGGTTAGAAAGAAAGAATGAGCAGGCATGGGAAAGGAGGCGGGAAGTAGGCCGAGTTCAGTTTGGGTGAGGTTCTCAAAGTGTGTGGAACAGCTGGAATCGTCTCGGCACATTTTTTGGCCACTGGGAAAGTGTAAAGAACAGGCAGCCTAACAGCATTTTGCCAGGGAGAAGCTGATGAGAATCCCTGAATATACAGTGTGAAGGAGAATGATGGTGGATACTAAGAATGTGCTCAGGATCACTAATCACACAGAGGGGCTGATGTGGAAATACTCTGCTGTCTTTTCAATGTGTTGAATCGTATTACTTTCTTTCTTTCTTTTTCTTTCTTTTTTTTGTCTTTTTGCCATTTCTTTGGGTCGCTCCCATGGCATATGGAGGTTCCCAGGCTAGGGGTCGAATCGGAGCTGTAGCCACTGGCCTACACCAGAGCCACAGCAATGCAGGATCCGAGCCGCATCTGCAACCTACACCACAGCTCACGGCAACGCCAGATCCTTAACCCACTGAGCAAGGGCAGGGATTGAGCCTGCAACCTCATGGTTCCTAGTCGGATTCGTTAACCACTGCGCAACGACGGGAACTCCCGTATTACTTTCTAATAATGAACAATAATAGAAAATTCTTAGAGACCTCATAGAAGGGCTTTGGGGAGTTCCCATTGTGGCCCAGTGGGTTAAGAACCCAACTAGTCTCCCTAAGGGTTTGGGTGCGATCCCTGGCCACTCTCAGGGGGTTAAGGATCCCGCGTTGCTGTAAGCTGTGGCATAGATTGACGATGCGGCTCAGATCCTGAGTTGCTGTGGTTGTGGCTGTGGCTGGCAGCTGCAGCTCTGATTCGACCCCTAGCCTGGGAACTGACACAGGCCACAAGTGCAGCCATTGGGAAAAAAAAAAAAAAAAAAGGGCTTTGGGCAGTGGGCACGGTGTCAGAGGCCATGTGACAACAAAATGCATTTCTGAGGGTAGAAGTCTTAGGATACTTGCAGGGTTGTGTGTAAATGCAGTGCACACGTGGTTTTCTGTGAACAGCTAGTATAGAAGGGATATAGTGGTAGAGAATAATACAGTAAAAATTTAAAACAAAATCCCCATTCTCAGTTTCCCTTATCCTGCTATAGCTTTTCACAGGGATTATCTCTTTATATAGACACTCAGTTCTACCTAACACTTGTTTTTAAAACATGTATTTGTTCCAACATGATTGACATACAGGGAACAATTTGAGCATAACATGGGTTGCACATTTGCTTATGTGCAATTTTCTCTGAGAAAGCACCCAGTCAATGCAGGAAACTGAGCCAAGCCATGTGGGAACACACAGAATGCACACACGTCCCTCGGACATCTTCCAGCCACCTCACTTCATGTCTCATCTGAGGCACACGCTGCCCACATGTGGTTACAACTTTTGTCCGATTTGTTTGTTTGTTTGTTTTTACAGCCTCACCTGTTGCACATGGAGGTTCCCAGGCTAGCGGTCGAATCAGAGCTGCAGCTGCCGGCCTACACCACAGCCACACCAGATCTCAGCCACATCTGCAACCTACACCACAGCTCATAGCAATGCCAGATCCTTAACCCACTGATCGAGGCCAGGGAACCTGCATCCTCATGGACACTGTGTCATTTTCTTAACCTGCTGAGCCACAATGGAAACTCCATCTTGCCTGATTTCTGATTCTCTTGCTGCCACCCCACAATGACTCAGGAGCTGCAGCCCCTCTGGTGCCCACTTCCACCAGCACCCTTCAGGTTTTTCCCCAAGTAAAGTGCCACATCAACTGTAGTGTTTATGTATTTTTTTAACCATTCAGCATGTATAACCTTGTGCTACAGATTTTATTAAGTTCCTGTCTTTTCCCCTCCTCATATGCCCTTTGGTTTTTGTGTAGTGTGGTGATTTCTAGGAAACCATGTGTGGGGTTATAGTAGAACTGAGCACATGAGTACGATTGCCTTATGGTGTTTATTGTCCATTGTCTTATGTCTCTGTGTGCCTCCTGCCCCCATGTCATTTCATGGGGGGTAGGGCCTTCTGATCATTTGCTCCCTCTTGCATCCCCAGTATCTTCTCAGTGTTTGGCACGGAGAAGGGGCTCAATGAATATTTGTTGAATGAACAAATCCGCAGATCTTTTACTGAAAAATGGCATTCTGGCCATACTCTGTTGCAAATGAATGGTTCTATCAAAAAAAAAAAAAAAGATTATTACAGTTAAGGGCTAGAGCAGAGCAGTTGGGTTTGGCAAACACTTCTGGCCCTTTGGCTGACACAGCTTATCAAGGGAGGCAGGAATGGAAATGTGGGGTATAGGTCACAGAGCTTTTTAAAATGTGGAGTTAGGAAGAAGTGCTCCAACAGTGTATTCAAAGTAAGAACAATCAGAATAATAGCGGGAGTGGCCAGACCTACACAAGGGTTATTTAGTAAAAGTAGTGAAAAAGAAGAGATCCTAATGATGGCGACTCCAAAATAATGTAATAAATGAAAAAAGAATTTGATTGTAAATCAGGAATTTTTGGCACAAGCTTTTATTTTTGTTTTTAACTGAAATTCCTAAGTAAATACAGCGTTACTTCAGCACCTGTCATATATTTTAAAAATATGTGCACAGTTGGTGTTCAGTAAATGAAGGCATGGATTGAGTGCCGGTAGTTAGCTGGGATTACAGATGTAGATGTATGTGTGTGTCCATATGTATAGAACTTTGTGATGCAATTATGGGACTTCTGTGCATTTTTTCACTTCATCCCAGCAACAGCCTTATGGGGTAGGAGCTGTTATTCTCATCCTTCCAATGAAGAAACTGAGGCCCAGAGAGGGTAACGTTGTGAAAATTGTGCAGCTGGAGAGTAATGGACCAGGGATTTGGGGATTTGGGAGGCAAAGCCCATGCCTCCATGCATTGAGGGCATCTCACTGGGTCCTGGTGGTTCCAATTAGGAGAACTTGTCTTCTGCCCTCCTGGAGAGGGTGCTAGAGATGTAAGGAAGAAAGGCCAGTGTCATTGGTGCCCAGGTGGGAAGAGCATGAGGAACTGTGGGGAGCAGGTGCTTAACAGCTTCACGTGGCAGGCACCCCATCTATTGACTAGGTGCTTTGCAAGGTGCCGTCTACAATGAAAGGCTCCAACATCGCCAAATAAGCAGAGGGTGTGAAGGAATGAGCTACCATTTGTTCAATTCTTACTTCATTCTAAGCACTGGACCAGACATTTTTTAAACATTGATTAGTAACCAGTGAGTTTGGGATCCAGACTTAGTGTGGTAAGTCCTTTTACTTGTTCCGTTTCTAACTTTCACAATACCCTCCAAGGTTGGTTCTTTTAGTATCTTCATTTTCCATAAAACTTAAAGAAGGCACACCAGCCATACCATAAGTGGCTTTGTTTAGTCCTCACCCACCAAACCAGTGTGGTGGGGATTATTTTTAGGAATGAGGTCATGCAGGAAGGAAGTAGCATGGTTGGGATTTGAACTCAGATCTGTCTTCACAGCCTTTGGCTTTTCCCATTATCAGTAAGGCACATGTTGAGGCATGTTCATAGAAAAGATAGGGGAGGAGATTTGAGGGGAAAATATTTAAGCTCCTACAAAGCTTAATAAAAATACATGTGTACTTAGGTTTTTTAGGGCCACACCCATGGCCTGTGGAAGTTCCCAGGCTAGGGGTCAAATCGGAGCTGTTGCTGTCAGCATACACCGCAGCCACAGCAACGCCAGATCCGAGTCACATCTGCAACCTACACCACAGCTCATAAGAATGCCAGATCCTTAACCCACTGAGTGAAGCCAGAGATCAAACCCACATCCTCATGGATACTAATTGGATTCTTAACCTGCTGAGCCACAAGAGGAACTCCCTACATGTGTGCTTAGAATCATGGAAATCTTAGAAGAAAAACAATGATCAAGTTGTCACTGTTTACAGAGACATGATTTAAAATAGAGCTTTGAGACAAGGACGATCCCATTGCCAGCAGAGGGATTCTTAAAACCAGATCTGGAGTTCCTGTCTTGGCTCAGTGGTTAATGAATCCGACTAGGAACCATGAGGTTGCAGGTTCTATCCCTGGCCTCACTCGGTGGGTTAAGGATCCAGCGTTGCCATGAGCTGTGGTGTAAGTCGCAGGCGCGGCTTAGATCTCATGTTGCTGTGGTTCTGGCTCTGGCATGGGCCGGTGGCTACAGGTCCAATTAGACCCCTAGCCTGGGAACTTCCATATGCTGCAGGTGCGGCCCTGGAAAAGCCAAAAAAACAAAACAAAACAAAACTGAACAAACTAGATCTGATCATATCGCTCATATATATATATACACATACATGTATATATGTGTGTGTGCATGTGTGTGTGTATATCCTATACCTATATATGTATATGTGTATATATGTATGTGTGTGTGTGTATATCTCCCTCATCCTTCTTGGTTCCCATTGTCTGAAGAGTATGATTCTTGGTGTGTCTGCTGTTGTCGTCAGTCTCCTGCCACCTCCCCAGACAACTCACGCAAGTACTCCTCTTTCCAGCCCTGAATACTCTCTGTGTTTCCATATAACAGTGCAGTTAATGCTCTTTTCTCTTCCCCAAAGCGCACCCCTTTCTTAGATGCAAAATCTAGTATAATCTTATTACCTTGGGGAAGACTTCACCAAATTCCTTAGGCAACATTTAGTTGTTTCATTCTCAGTTACCCAGATCTTTGCTGATCTGTCTCTCAAGAATTCAGTACACTGGTTTGTAGCCATTGGCTGACTCTCCAATGGTTCAAGGAGCCTCATGGATTGAAGCTTTCTCTTCTCCACGCTTATGCTCTTGGGGCCTGGCCAGGGTCTGGTATACTCAGTGTTCGTACAGTGGGTAGGCTGGTGGAATGAATGGATAAAATGTTGAATTAGCCCATAAAAATGTGATACATAGTTAATGTTATTCTAAATTAGAAAATATTTTAGTTGCAGTCACTGGATGGGTTGTTTATCCATGGTGTATATAATTACTGTTTTTTCATTGCTTCTAAACAGTAATCATCCTCAGAAATTAGGATGCAAAATAGCCTTTGAACAAGAGATGGTCTAGCTATATATCTTCCAGTGGATCACAGTTAGGAAATGTTAAATTTTTATACATTTGCTTTGCTGCCTCATCAGTTCCTAGTCATCCTTCATGGTTCCAGATGAACTCTCAGCCTGTGGACAGTTTCCCGCTCACCTGCCCCGGACCCTCCTAACCAGCCTCTTCAGGGGCCATCCATAGCTGTAGTCATCAGTTATTCTGCAATTCCTTTCTAAAGCATACATCATGACTATTTTTCATTAATTCTGTCTTGGTTTTCTATTGATTCCCCAACCAGATGATAAATATTTAGGGAGAGGTCACATTTATCTCCCTCCCCCACCTCCACCCCCAATCATCAGCATGTTTAAAATGGTAAGCATCCTGTGAGTAAGTTTTAAGGAAATTTTTGCATCCAACACTCTCTTATGTTGTCTTGTCAAGTTGAACAATGCCCCTTCTTCTGTTCTTGGCTCACACTAGTAAGAAACAGAGCCCCCATTCAGGCCTGCTCAGTAGAGGTGTTCGCTGTGAGGATGCAGGAGTGTCTTCTGGAACAGAAGAGCAGGAAGAACAGAGCACTCATGGGACAGGGTGTGGGGAATGGGACATCCTGGGCACCCAGGTATGTCTGCCTGTCTTGTCAGATGACAGGTCCTTCCTCTCCTAGGGCCCTACCTGAGTTCTTTCCGTTTGTTCTTTGAACATGACAGCAGAATGCCACTCAAGGGACCGTATTACACTTTCTGACTTTCAGTAAAAAATTTTTCACACGTTCTCACTTTCAGTATACAATTTCTACACGTTAGGACTTTAAGAATAAATTTTCATGAGGAGCAACTGAAAATTCCTAGAGAAAGTTTGGTTTTCTGGTTGCAGCTCAGTGGAAATGAATCCAATTAGTATGCGTAAGGATGAGGGTTTGATCCCTGGCCTCATTCAGTGGGTTAAGGATCTGGAATTGCTGCGAGCTATGGTGTAGGTCGCAGATGTGGCTTGGATCTAGCGTTGCTGCCGCTGTGGCACAGGCTGGCAACTGTGGCTCTGATTCAACCCCTACTCTGGGAACTTCCATGTGCCACAGGTGCGGTCCTTAAAAAAAAAAAAAAAAAAAAAAGGATGATGTCCCTCCCTGGTCCTGTCAGCTGTGGCCTCATAGATGGGGTCACAGGGTGTCAACATTTTCTAGCAAGGTAGTGAGAATACATCATCAAGAGATGGTGTGGCCTGCCTGGGCATTCCAAGCTTCTCTAGTGAAATTTAAAATATGTTTCAGCAGGAGTCTATTGAGACGAGAATGTTAAAGTAATTATGGGGCCAAGTGCCACCATTACTAGGAAGAGAGAGACATGCCATGCTGGTGCCTGAAGCTTTGGCCCAGGAAGTGGCACCTCATGAAGGTTTTGAGGTCCAATCAGAAATTGCACTTTGCTTTTCCCAAAAGCCTCTGCCACCAGGAACTCCAACAAAGTAGCATGACAAGTAGTGGCTAGGGTGTCATGTAGGTGGCCTACACTGCTCTGAGAAGCAGTTCTGGGAGGCACAGGCTTTTTAAGGTGTTTTGTGCATCTGTTGTGTCTTTAGCGGAGGGGAATGGGAATGACACCTTGCATAGAATTAATTAATACCAACCTGAAAAGATTAACAAACTTCAGTAGGAAGTGGGAACTGAAGAACTAACTAGACATATATCTAATGAGATTCAGAGTCCCAATCAAAATGGGTGAAGAAAATTCCCAGTTTTGTATGGCAGGCCCCAGAGGGAGTCACACCGGATTCACTTCTTACAAGCAACGAACATTCTGCAGAGGGGCCTCCAAACTTACTGCCTTTGTGCTTCGAAGCCAGCGTCAGTTACGTCTGTTGCTGATGAAGTTCATTCCTTTGCTATGGGGAGGGAAGATGGCTTTAAAGAATGCCTGCCTGCATTTTGCCTGTTAACACAGATTAAGGAATTCTTAATTGGAGAAATAATTCTTAGGAGTTGGAGAAATAATTTTTAGGAGTCGAGGTGAAAAGGAGTCTGAGGCTAGACAGGAGACAAATGCCATGCAGGACAAGATAGAACTGAGGGTGGAGCTACAGGAAGAAATGAGGGATTTCTCAGGGGAGAGGCCCCCTCTGTTTCCTAGAGATCCAGAAAGTGAAGCATGCCATTGACAGCCTGGGGGGGAACCTTGTTGCTTAGCAGCAGGACAAGGAGAGAAGCGGCCTTTTGGAAGAGCTAACCTTCTGGTGCACCTGCATATCTTCTTCTTTTTTTTTTTTTTTTTTTTTTTTGTCTTTCTAGGGCCACACCCAAGGCATATGGAGGTTCCTAGGCTATGGTTCTAATCAGAGCTGTAGCCTCTGGCCTACACCATAGCCACAGCAACACCAGATCTGAGCCACGTCTGCAACCTACACTACAGCTCTCCGCAATGCCGGATCCTTAACCCACTAAGCAAGGCCAGGGATTGAACCCGCAACCTCATGGTTCCTAGATGGATTCGTTTCTGCTGCATCATGATGGGAACTCCATTTATGTCTTCTTTTGGGGCTTGTTCTCTTGATGGAGCAGAGCTTGATCAGACTGTCGAGCTCCCACAGAACTGGCTGATGGCAGTGAGTGCCCGTTGCCTTGTGTGGACCCTAAACCTGGGGGTTTGTCTCCAGAGAGCATGAGATTCTGGATGTGAAGCTGAAAGACCTCAGAATGCAGGAAAAACATTCATCTTATAATAGAGAGACCTTGATTTGAAAGAGAACAGAGATATGGGGACTTTGACAGCTCATTGGTGTTGATCTGAATTACAGGTTATTTCATTGTGTGTAATTGCCATTTGCCAGAAGATTGGGGTTGGGCAAATGAGCCAGTTTTGTTTTGTTTTGTGTTTTTTGGGGGGCCACACCTGTGGCATATGGAGGTTCCCAGGCTAGGGGTTGAATTGGAGCTGTAATCCCTGGCCTACTCCATGACCACAGCAACACCAGATCTGAGCCTCATTTGTGACCTACACCACAGCTCATGGCAATGCCATATCCTTAACCCACTGAGCAAAGCCAGGGATTGAACCTGCATCTTCATGGATGCTAGTCAGATTGTTTCCACTGAGCCATTATGGAAACTCCCAGCCAGTTTTTTAAATGTGGAAAATCAGAGTTCCCGTCACGGCTTAGTGGTTAATGAATCTGACTAGGAACCATGAGGTTGCAGGTTCCATCCCTGGCCTTGCTCAGTGGGTTGGTGTTGCCATGAGCCGTGGTATAGGTCCTAGATGTGGCTCGGATCCTGCGTTGCTGTGGCTCTGGGGTAGGCCGCAGCTACAGCTCCAATTAGACCCCTAGCCTGGGAACCTCCATATGCCGTGGGAGTGACCCTAGAAAAGGCAAAAAGACAAAATAAATAAGTAAATAAATAAATAAAAAAGGAAAATAAACAAGGTTGAAATGTTTATTTTAACCTTAGGAGCTTGACAGTAATCTCTGGTGAAGTCTCTTTCACCCAGTACATGGTTGATAATCAGTAGTTTTTTATGAAATCATTATATGAAAATTTGGGGCAAGGTGATATGCATATTGTCCACTTTAGAAGAAGAGAAGTGAGACTTTCTAAATGACCACAGAATTGCTAGGAACCAATGTCATGGCTTAGCTGGGAGTGAATGGAGATAACATTGGGCTGGCAGATCTTATTTTAGGAATACTCTTCTTAGAGATTCTTATAATATCCTTGTGGGATAGATGTTAGATGAAATCGTCATTTGTTTAAAAATAATCCAGTTGGTGTTTTTTATTTTTGTTTTGAGTCATCAGAAAGGGACATGCAGACCCACTGGTTGTCATAAGGCTGTCATGTCTTCACTTAAAATAAGTCAGTATCCTATATCTAGAGGTCTTACTCAAAACAATTTTAAGTGACAGAAAGCTGATAGGAATACCTAGTCTTATATGACAGAGTTGAGATGTCAATAGTCTGAATTCAACTAAAAAGCTGAAACCTAATTGAAATAAATGTCCTGCCCCTTGAGTAAAATTTTATTACATGAGTATAGAAAGAGACTGGAAAAACAGCATTTTTATAAAAGATGGCCTGTTTGTTTTAGCTGACTGCATTTACAGAATATAAAGCTTTATAGGATCAGAGGGTCTGTCAAACCTTTTTATTCAGGTCAAGGGATATAAAGGCCCTGGTTGCAACACTTTATAAGCTGTGTCTTAGGAGGGCTCCTGACTCTTTGGAGGGTGTAGGAGAATTTGGGGTGCCCAGAAGGCTTGGGGAGGCCGGGCCTAGAAATACGGCAGGGTTGTGACAAGCCTCTTCCTGATTTTCACGACTGTTTTGGGGAAGCAGCAGGCCTGTTCTAGGTGGTTCTCTAGGGCAGCGCTGCTTCTGGGTGGAGGTTACTGGTGGACAGACTGGGTTCAGGTTTGAGCAAACTTGATGGCTGGGTTAAGGCATGTCTTCAGTGGGTGGAGAGTAGAATTTTGTGCCCTCTGAGGTTGCTTCCAAATCTTAGACTTTGCAGTACTGGATGATCTACATTTTGCTTTAATTTCGGAGTCACTAACATAGGGTTTAGAGATGCGTTTATCATTATAATTTGGGTTGTGCAATCCTATATAAGGCATCTGGGCTAGGACTGTCCTTTAAGTGGGAAGGCTCAAGGAAGTTTCCAGAGATGCAAGAGAAACCAGGATTGCTCTGCCAAGAGAGAGTTTTATTGACTATAACTGTGATGATAGAATCAACTTGATACTTGAAAAATAGGCAGCGACTGGAGGTGGTGTGTACGGTGTAGGAAACCTGTGGTGTGGGGAACCTGTCCCCCAAAGGATTTTTGCATTTAGCCACTAAAGGTTGACCCTGTGTGACAAATCCGAAGATTAAAAAAAAGAAATCCTTTTTTGCCTTTGGTGATTCCTCTTGAGCGTTTCCGCTTTCCAGTAATCATAGCTTTGTTTTACCAAGAAAGTCCTGCCTCTTGGGGAGCTGTGATTTTCAGAGCAGTTATTACAGCTGGCACGGACAGCCCAAGAAGTCAGGACCGTGGTCGTCCTAGAGATTTCCTTCAGAAAGAGACTGACTACTCTTTATTTTTGCTCGTGTTGTTTTACTCTAATTTGTAATTTAAAATCCACCATACAAAGAGTCTACAGAGCGCCAGCTGGATGCAAGTTTAAAGACTTTTTTTCCCTCAATTTAAAAAATTTTAAATAGGACCATCAATTTTGGTGTTTGTTCTTTAGAAATTGGCGAGCTGTATCTTTTTGTTTCCTTAACTTCGGTGGATGGGGAGGCTGAAAACAAAATCACCAGTCTAAGATTTACATTAAAAGTCTTTTTCTAGAAAAGGGGGTAGGGCTACCTCCACCAGCTTCATCTTCTATAGATGAAGGATGGAACAGTGGGTTTCTGGACTTAGTCCTCTGATTACAGCCTGGGAAGTTGTGATCTCAGGGGACCTTTAAGTGTGTGCTGTTTGCTGGTCCTTCTCTGGGCCTGTTGGGGTCACACAGAGGGAAGAAGGCAGGCAGGTAGGACCAACCAAGACAGTACTTGCACTCATGGGTTACGGTCAACCACAGAGGGCAGTAAATGGCACTTTCTGGCTGCTTTTGAAAAGCAAATGCTTAACTCCTGTATATTGATGGCTGTGTCTTGACTTTTGCTCAGTGTTCTTTACCCTACGTTTGGATAGTGTTTTGGGGAAGCAATGGCTTTTCCCTTTGGTTTTATCATTCTCTGCCTTTTGAGTTTATATATATATATTTTTTTTAAGGGCCGCACCCGTGGCATATGGAGGTTCCCAGGCTAGGAGTTGAATTGGAGCTACAGCTGCTGGACTACACCACAGCCACAGCAATGCAGGATCTGAGCTGCATCTGCAACCTACACCATTGTTCACAACATTGCTGGATCCTTAACCCACTGAGCAAGGACAGGGGTTGAATCCTCAACCTCATGGTTCCTAGTTGGATTCCTTCCCGCTATGCCACAACAGGAACTCCTGCCTTTTGAGTTTAGATTAACGCCTTATCTTTCTGTTTTCTGTTCCCTTTAATTCCTCAAATGTTTTAATGTCTTAGGCCCATACATTGGCTCTTGAACAAAATCACTCATGTAACCCAAACTTAATAGAACGTTGTGAAGTAGACTTCTTAAACTACTCGTGCTTTGGAAGTACAGTTTTTTCAGAAAAGCAGTTGGATGACATGTTTCAGCTATTACTTTATTATTTTTAGAAAAGACCTTTACAAATCTAATCACTTTGTTCCAGTAATTTAACTTCCAGGAATCAATCCTGAGGAAATCTTATAAAATACAAAACATAAACACATGACATTATTTATAACAATGAATTCTATTGTAAATAAATTATATGTAATTGTAAATAAACTGTATGTCTAATGGTAGCAAGGTTGGTGTTATTTCTTCTTTCTACTTGTCTGCATTTTTCAGCATTTTTAAAAAATGTTCCCGTCCTGGCTCAGTGGTTAACGAATCCAACTAGGAACCATGAGGTTGAGGATTCAATCCCTGGCCTTGCTCAGTGGGTTAAGGATCCGGCGTTGCCGTGAGCTGTGGTGTAGGTCGCAGATGTGGCTCGAATCCCAAGTTGCTGTGGCTGTGGTGTAGGCCGGTGGCTACAGCTGTGATTAGATCCCTAGCCTGGGACCTCCATATGCCTCGGGTGCGGCCCTAGAAAAGACTAAATAAATAAATAAATAAATAAATAAAGAAAACAAAAAATGTGTTTATTTGATTTGTGCAAGCAGCTAGTGGGTTACATCTTTAGAGAATAAGAGGCTAGCCTAAAGGGGATTTTGCTTATTTTGCTTACATAGCTAGTGTAAAACAAAATGCTTGGATTAAGATATCTCATACTTAACTAATTGTATACCCTGAGACTTCTGTTCCTGGCAGTATGGTAGATGAGATATCCTGAAAACACTCCTCTTACAGAACATTTAGTACTACTGGCTATATAACATTGAAAATCCTTTTAAATGCTTGGCAGAGATAAGAAGAAATCACAGGAAACCCCCAGCATCCAAAAATCTTTTCACAAGCGAGAACTTTGTGTGAGTTGATGCTAGAGCAGCCTCAGGAAGGTTGACGGGTCTTGGTGGACTACAAAGCAGCACCTAGTGGGGTGTGGAGATAGACGATGAGACCTTAGGCTAGAGGAGGGTGGGGATTCCTGTTTAAAGCCAGGCTCCTCAGGACCACATCCTTGCTGAAAGAATGGTCCACAGAAAATATGCACCAGACTGGGGCGATTACCAGGAGAGGTTTACTCCCTTTGGCTTGGGGCTGACTGTGATGGGACTTGTAACTTCAGGGGTACCCTTATGTGGGTGTGGGGTTTGAATGATGTTACTTGTGTAAGGATTCTCAATCTGATAAATTAGCATAAGCACGGCCCCAAGGTGGTGATGCTTTTCTTGAGGGACACACTATACTCAGGCTGCACAGGATTCCCACAGATCAAGTGTTTCTGAAGATGAGCTCACAACCCCAAATTAAAGATTTTGAGAGATCTTTAATAAAGATCCACCACACCCGAGGCCTAGTACACACAACTGACAGTGGGGTTAGAATCCTATAAAGTTAGATGACAGACTGCTGCATAGAGAATATTAAATAAATATGTTTCAAATTATTGGAGACCTGAAAGAAGGTATTTAACAATAAGGATAAAAAAGATGTTATGAAAAAAGAAAAAAGAAAAAAGTCAGACTTTAAAAAAAGAAAAAAACCAAAGTCAAATAATTAAACGCTCAGTGTATTGGATTAACAAAATTGAAGAAAAACTTCTGTATTGGAAGATGGATTAAAGAAAGTTACTGAAATTGCCCAGAGCTGCGTATTTCATTTAGGATGTATGTTGGGGGTTTTGGAAGAACATAGAAACCCGGGCCTAAAAGATAACCTGCAAATTATAAAAGCTAATGAGTATCATCTAGCAGCATAGAACTTTAATGTATAGTTGGATTATGTCTCCAAGTATATTATATGAGAAAGAGATACATTGGGTGAGACCAGTAATTTTGAGCACCTGCCATGTGCAAAGGCTTCTTTTCATGCTTTCCATTCTGTGAGGAGGCGTATGTGTTGGGGGGGCTTTACTTCCCCCCCACCCAACTTCGTGCCCACTTTCTCTGGTAGTAGCACTTACTTCCTCTTTGGGGGGCCACCCTTCCTCCAGGGCATGATGTGTGCGGAGGTCCCTCTGGGGGATTGCCTGTAAATCAAGTTACACCAGACCTTCCTGGCTCTGGGTTCTCACTGGGCATCTCTCTCATTGGAATCCTGATCCTGCAGGGAGAAACGCAAGGATGGTGCTGATTCAGTTCAAGAGCAGAGGCTCCTGACAAGACCGTTTATACTTTATGTCCCTGGGGCCGCTCTGCTTCTGGCCCTTCCCAAGCCATTAGATTACCCTTTGAATCTGAGCGCTGCTCTTATTCTATTAGTGCATTTTTTTTCTGTGTTTTTTTTTTCTAGTTACTTTTTTGCTTGCAGCCATAGTAACTTAACGGATTTAGTAGGTGTTTAACTTTTCTGTCTTTAAGATACTCCAAGTGAGGTGTAGAAAAATTACTTTATTTCCCACAAGTCATAGGGTCAGTAAGGAATAGAGGCTAAGCTTGAAATCAGATCTGGTCTGTTCCAGAGATTGTTCTCACCATGTTTCCAGGTAGCCTTCCTCCAAAGGGGGTCTTCTGTCTAGTGAGACAGTGTTTACAGGTCACATCCACTTTCCTTTCGTGACAATATCTCTGTATACTTGCATGTCTTTGGGGTGGAACCTTGTCAAAACTTGGCTGTATATGCAAATATGTTATGGTTTTTGATTTCCCCCTTATTAGTTTTCTATCTTTGCACAGTAAATCAACACAGACTTAGTGACTTAAAATAGTATTTATTTTAACACTTAAATCAACAACCTAGTGTCCTAGAGTTTACATGAGTCAGGAGTCTCAGCTTTGCTTACCGGGTTCCTCTGCTCAGGGTCTCATGAGGCTGAAATAAAAGTATCACCTGGGCTATGTTCATATTTGAGGTTCATGTTCTTCTTCCAGGCTCACTGGTTATTAGCAGGATTGAAGTCCTTAAGGGTGTAGGACTGAGGCCCTCAGCTTCTTACATGCTGCCTGCCCTTCCCTATTGTGTGGTCCTGTCTTCAACATGGCAATTGATAAATCAAAGTCAATAAAAATCTCCTCTCCTGCTACTTATCTCTTACCTCCAGACCCTCTGTTAAAAGGTTCACCTGGTTAGGTCAGGCCCACCAAGGATAATCTCCCCTTCCTTGAACTCCTATTGATATGTGACTTAAATAACATCTGCAAAATTCTGCCATCTTTGCCACATAGTGTATCTAATCATGGGAGTGATAGCTCATCATATCACTGGTCTCACCCACATTCAAGGGAAGGGGATTATGCAGACTTTGTACAGCAGGGAAAGAAATCTTGGGGCCATCTTAAAGTTCTGCCTACTGCATTCCTCTAAGCATTTGCTCATTTAAGCCTGAAAGAATTGTACAAGATTAGTCTGTAACAATTTTTCCTTACATTCCTTTCAAGTTCACTCGTTTAGTACTTTATTATGAATTTCACCAAACTCCCTGTTTGGGAATGAGCTTCAGTACTATTTTAGCATAAGTGAAGAGGTTAGCAAATTTGTTCAGTTTTTAAAGTAGAATGGAATTTGACTGAATCTAGAATATTCTGGGTGCGTGATCTAGCATGGGGCCAAAGTGTCATCTATAGATGACTGCTAATTGGTGAACTGCATTCAGTTTACAGTGAGATACGAACAGAACATGAGAGTAGAAACATTTATAATAATTTAACATTGTTAGAGTATCCAAGCAAGTGACCAATGGACAGCTCTTGTTGACCAGAGCGCAGAACAGGTTGAATGTTGTTGGACTTCTGTGGTGAGTTATATAAGGGGTAAGGGGTGTCTCAGCCATGTATTTTAGAACTATGTTACAAGATGTGATTTTATTTTTAATCAATTTATCGAGGTCTACCTTACATTTCAGAAAAATGTACCCATTTAACTGACAATTTGATAAGTTTTCCTGTAATGGCCACTACTACAGCTGAAGTATAGAACATGGCTATGATCCTAAAAACCTTTCTTATATTCCTTCTTGATTATTCCAGGCTCTGTTCCCTTTCCACCCTTTACCCTCAAGCCACTGGTAATCACTGATGTGCTTTTTGTCACTCTTGAATGAATTTGTCTTTTCTAGAGCTTCACACACATGGACTTATTCGCTATGTACTCTTTTTTTTTTTTTTGGTTGGGGTGACTTCTTTTATTCTCCCTAATGATCATTCTGTATTGTGGTGTGTTACTGGTAGTTCATTCCTTTTTCTTGCTGATTACCAGCCTATTGCGTGGATGTACCAGTTCGTTTATCTCTTTGTCTAATGTCAAATATTGATTAACACTTGGGTTGTTTCCGGTTTGGGCCATTATGAATAAAGCTACTGTGGACATCTATGTACAAACTTTACATACTTTTCATTTTTCTGGTATAACTACCCAGAAGTGGAATTGAGGAGTCCAATGGTAAGAGTGTATTTAACTTAATGGGAAACTGACAAAGTTTTTTCCACAATGATTGTCATTTTATATTAATACCAGCAGTGCATGAGGGTTCCAGTTGCTCCATATCCTTGTGAACCCTAGGTGTTCCAGTCTTTTAAATGTTAGTCATTCTAGTAAGCTTGTCATTGTATCTCACTTTGGATTTGATTTATTTTTTCTCTGGTGACAAATGCTGTTAAGCGTCATTTCATGTGCTTACTAACCATCCAGCTATCTTTGTGAAGTATTTGTCCAAAGTCTTTGCCCATCATTTTTTATAGGATTGTTTGTCTTCATTGGGTTATGAGTTCTTCGTGTGTACAGGGCACCCATCCTTTGCAAATACACATCTTTCTGTGGCTTCATTTTTTCGTTTTCTTGAAGTCTCTTTCAAAGAGCGGAGGTTTTACATTTTGGTGGGGTCCAATTTATCAGTTTTTTGGTTTTATTTTTTTGTATGTCCTGCTGAAGAAATTTTTGCCTATGCTACTATCACAAGGATTTTTTCCCCCTCTATTTTCTGGTAGAAGTTTTATAATTTTAGTTTCATGTTTTCATCTGTGATCCAGTATGAGGTGAGTTTTATGGATGATGTAAGGTGTGGGCATCCAGTTATTCAAGCATAGCTAGTTGGAAACACTGTCCTTTCCTATGGAATTATGTTGGAATTTTTATTGAAAATTGATTGACAATATATGTGTGGTTTAGGTATAGATTCTGTTTTATATTCCATTGTTCTATGTGTCTGTGCTTAGGGCAATGCCATACTGTCTTAACTATTGTCATGTTCTAGTACCATAAGTCTTCAAATGCAGATTCTTTGGTCAGAATTGTTCTATGACCTTTGCATTTCCATATGAATTTTAGAAATCAGATTGTTGATTTCCTTTTTAAAGATCTGGGATTTTGATTGGGATTGCAGTGAATATATAGATCAACATGAGGAGAATTGATATCTTAATAATATGGGGTCTTCCAAGACATGGAAACAACCTAAATGTCCATCGACAGAGGAGTGGATCAAGAAGAGGTGGTACATATACACAATGGAATATTACTCAGCTGTTAAAATGAATGAAATACCAGCATTTTTAGCAACCTGGATGGACCTAGAAATTATCATGCTAAGTGAAGTCAGCCACACAATGAGACACCAACATCAAATGCTTTCACTGACATGTGGAATCTGAAAAAAGGACAGACTGAACTTCTTTGCAGAACAGATGCTGACTCACAGACATTGAAAAACATATGGTCTCCAGAGGAGACAGTTTGGGGGGTGGGGGGATGTCCCTGGGCTGTGGGATGGAAATCCTGTGAAATCAGATTGTTATGATCATTATACAACTACAGATGTGGTAAAGTCATTTGAGCAATAAAAAATTAAAACAAAACAAAGCAAAACAAAAAAGACAGTTTATGGCACTACCAAAAAAAATATTAAGTACATTATAATATTCTTCATGCCCCCCAAATACATGATCTCTTCCATTTAAAAAAAATATGGGGTCTTTTTATCCATTTATGTAGACATATACCTCCATTTATTTTGGTCATCTTCAGTTTTTCTTTGCAGTGTGTCATAGTTCCCAGGTTGTAGGTTTTACACATACTTAGTTAAGTGTATCCCTAAGTATTTCATTTTTTGATGCTATTATACATTTTAAATTTCCAACTTTTATTGCTCACATATAGAAATGAAGTTGATATTGGTATATTGATCTCATAACCTGAAATTTTGCTACTTACATATTTTTAGTAGCTTTTATAAAATTCCTGAGAATATTCTCCATACCTAATTATGTTGTATTTGAATAGCTTAATAGTATTAGCTAAATGCTATTTGTCAGTAAATGAGTATTGATTCTTTTTTTTTTTTTTGGTCTTTTTTTGCCTTTTCTAGGGCCACTCCTGTGGCATATGGAGGTTCTCAGGCTAGGGGACTAATTGGAGCTGTAGATGCCGGCCTACACCACAGCCACAGCAACACCAGATCCAAGCCATGTCTGTGACCTACACCACAGCTCACAGCAATGCTGGATCCTCAACCCACTGAGCAAGGCCAGGGATCAAACCCACATCTTTACGGATGCTAGTCGGATCTGTTAACCGCTGTGCCACGACAGGAACTCCTAGTATTGATTATTTCTAAATTTAATGTTGGCAAAACAAATATCACTAGACTTTTTATTTGGGGCGAGAGAAGACTCCTTTTCTCAATGTGCAATATTAGCAAACTAAATTGTGATAGTGGAAGTCATTTCAAAGCAAAAGATTTTTTGTTGTTGTTGTTTTAGAAAAAATTTTCTTGGCCACACCATGGAAGTTCCTGGGCCAGGAACTGAATCTGAGCCACGGCTGCAGCAACACAGGATCCTTTAACCCAGTGTGCTGGGCCGGGGATTGAACCCATACCACAGAGACAATGCCACATCCTTAACTGGCTGTGCCACAGCAATAACTCTACAAAGCAAAAGATTTGATATTAGTTTTAGTTGACAGTTTGAACCTTCATACATTCAGTTCAGTCTTGCAGCCATAATTAGCCAAATAAACTGCTAAACACAGTGTGTTATTTTCTGAGAAAGTACTTGCTGATGAAGAAATAAGACCACCAGCAACATTTACAGATAAAGCAAAGAAATATATTGAAAGTATATTGAAAAACAAAAAGAATTCTTTGAAAGAAACAGATGCAGGTGCTCACTATTTCATATATATGTGAATTACAGAGTTGATAACTTTTTGATTTGCTTGGAATTAAAAGACAATATACATTTGTCCAGACAGTGGTGAAAGAGTGCATCAAAAATGTTGATGTAAAAATACTTGATGAATTTCTGACAAAGAAAATGGCTGAAGTACCACTTTTTAATGATGTATTCAGAAAATGGCTAATGATACAGAAAAGCAATGCACAGAACACATAGAATTGAATTTTTCATTATAGTTAAAGGCTGCACAGATTCCCTATTTGACAATTCTAGTAAATGTGTAACTTGAACATGATGTTGATGTAGGAAGAATTTTTAGCTTCATTGCCAATAAACACAGCTAACTCTGAACTACTGTATAAAACTCTGAAAATTACACTGTAAGCAAGTTTGGTTTGAATCTTTGTTTTGTGTGAGGGAGTGTGTTCTCAGAGCACAGGAGAGTATTCTAGAGCAGCCACATGGATTAGGGGCTTGAATTAGCATAAATCACTGTACTCCTTCCTCCACTGAGGAAGTTGTAGTTACAAAAAATGACATTTGAACTAAATAGTGTGCTTAGTGATGATGTAAAATTTTTAAATTATATAGAGGCAAGGGCACTAAAGATTACCTTTCCTTTTATATGATAATATGATTGCTAATTATTGCAAGTTTATTTTTATAATTGTTATTGTATCCTGAGATATGGTGGTTATCTATGGAAAAATTCTGTGAAAAATGAACTGTAAAATAAACTAGTGTTTCTTGAAGACAGGAAACCAACTTGTTTTCAATTCTTTAAATATATGACTTAGCTAGACTTGCTGATTAGTTGTTTGATATCCTAGGTATTAAAACTTCCATGCAACAAAGGAATGCAACACATTTTTAAACAGCAGATAAGATCAAAGGACAAAAACAAAAGTTAGAAGTTCATAAGAACAGAGTTTGCAGATTGCTATGTTATGTTCCATGATTTTGTTATAGCTATCAGTGAAGTAGGTTATGATTTTGACATTGCACATCTAGGAAATGTTTTCATGGAATACTTTATGATTTGATTGGGCATTCTGAATTTTATTTTCTATCAAAAAAAGCCAAGCTTGGGAAATTTATGGATCTAATTTATACTTATTGCACCGAAAGATAATTTAACAGGATAGAATGGGGAATTGGCAACTACTGCAAAGATTGAAGATATATTTTGAAAACACATCATCGTTTGCTTTCATTTTGGTTAATAAATAGGTAAAAATTAATGTTCTGAGCTTGTCAAAATTATGCTAAAATCTCTTCCCCATTTCCATCAACATACCTCTGAAAGTCTGGTTTCTTTGATGAGTATTACTAAAGTAAAATAGGCAGGATGATATATATATTATCCCCTGGGAGTAGCTTGGTAGATCCATCCTAGAATAGATAAGTTAACAAGTGAAAACTACTGTAGTTGGTCCTATTTAAATACTTTGAATCCTGATAATATGTAGCTTTTATTCCTTGTATGTGTATCAAGTTTTAATGTGACCAGTCAATTTCATTTGCAACTTTTTGTTTGTGCTACAACAGATGTGAGAATGATTGTGGCTTTCCATGTTAATTGCTTGTATGCTTTCTTTTATAAGCTGTATTGTGTATAGTGTGCACTCTCTTTTTCTGAGTTATGTTTGGTCAGATTATATTAAGACAGAATTTTGGGTATTGAGTCTGATGATAAAGTATTTGGTTTGTATTTGTACGTCCTGTCGTATGTTCTTTGCTAGTCATTCATTTTTTTTTTACCTGATTCTTTTTTTTTTTAATTTCCCCAATACAATATTTTTTTTTTCCTACTGTACAGCATGGTGACCCAGTTACACATACATGTATACATTCTTTTTTCTCACATTATCGTGTTCCATCATAAGTGACCAGACATAGCTCCCAGGGCTACACAGCAGGATCTCATTGCTAATCCATTCCAAAGGCAATAGTCTACATCTGTTAACCCCAAGCTCCCCATCCACCCCACTCCCTCTCCCTCTCCCTTGGCAACCACAAGTCTATTCTCCAAGTCCATCATGATTTTCTTTCTGTTGAAAGGTTCATTTGTGCCGTATATTAGATTCCAGATATAAGTGATATCATGGTATTTGTCTTTCTCTTTTTGTTGTAACTTACCAAGGCTTTGGTCAACCATGGATTGGAAATTAAAGATTGACGAACTACTCCTTCAACCTGGGTAGTTTGAGAACACTGGAGTAAATACCCGGTTTTTCTTTGGGGGCATTGATTTTTGGTGGCTTTTCCCCTGGGCTGCCCTTCACCTTGTACTTCTGCAGTGGTTGTTTGTAGGGGCCCTTCGGTCTGTTATTAGTGGTTTCCACCATAGGGCTGTGGGGAGCCTTGGTGAAAACCTTAAGTAGCTCCATGAAGAAAATTTGACAATAGGAAGTGTTATCCAGAAATATTACTTATTTTAGGTTTTTTAAGCAGACCAGCCTGGCACGTTGTTGTCAGTTACTGCTACTGTCTCAGCTCTGAGGACATGCCAGCTACCCCCAGCCTCTCTGCCTGCATTTCCTCACTGTTTCCATCAGCCAGGGAATGTGCTTCCAGGTCACCAGTGACTTGGTCCTTGCAAATGCACGGACCATTTTTTATTGTTATCTCCCCTTCTCCCAAGCACTGGAGTCTGTTGGCCACCTGTGATTTTTATTTTTAAATTTAATTTAATTTAATTTTAGTCTTTTTAGGGCCTCACCCTTGGCATATGGAACTCCCAGGCCGGGGGCCAAATCAGAGCTCTAGCTGCCAGCCTATGCCACAGCCACAGCAACACCAGATTGGAGCCGTGTCTGCGACCTACAACCATGGCTCATGGCAACTCTGGATCCTTAACCCACTGAGTGGGGCCAGGGATTGAAACTCTGTCCCCATGGACACTAGTTGGGTTCATTAGTAGTCGTTAGCCATGGCCAGAATGCCACCATCTGTGATTTCATTTTTTTTTTTTTTTAAAGGCCACTGGTGTGACATATGCAGGTTCCCAGGCTCAGGGTCGAATCGGAGCTGCAGCTACAGGCCTACACCACAGCCACAGCAATGCAGGATCTGAGTTGCGTCTGCAACCTATAGATCATGGCAATGGCGGATCTGCCACCCGCTGAGTGAGGCCAGGGATCAAACCTGCATCATCAAGGATACTAGTTGGTTTATTATGGCTAAACCACAGTGGGAACCCTTTGTGTGTGTGTGTGTGTGTGTGATTTTTAAATTGTCCTCTCCTGCTGGCTCTGTTGATAACAGGCTGTCCTGCTTCCTCCCTCTCTTTCTGGCAGCTTCTGTGAGTCCTTTTCTGGCTCCTGGTGTGACCTCCCCTTTGGCCCTTTCCTCTGACCTCAGTCTGTCTACTCTTCTCCAGCTGGCTTTGGTAGCCTTTCTGCCCAGACCCAGTTCCTCCCCTCTGACCTGCACCTCTGTCGGTCCATGGGCTGTCCCATCTCACAGCCTCTCTGACTCAGGGTATTGGCCATGCAGTAGATCTCTTATCCGATGATGGCTCCCAACACTGAGGGCTAGCCATCCCCCTTGCCTTTCCCATTCACCCTTCCATGGAGACTGTACCTGCCCCCAACTCTGGGCTCTGTGTTTGTCCTCCTTAGCTGGGGCTCTCACTCTCCTCTGTTCCCCGTTCCTGCCTCTAGGCTTTCTCCTCCAGTGTCTCTTCCACGTGGGCATCCAAGTTTTCTCTTAAAAACCAGTTCTGGAGTTCCCTCATGGCTCAGCAGTAACAAACCTGACTAGTATCCATGAGGACGTGGGTTCGATCCCCAGCCCTTCTCAGTGGGTTAGGGATCCAGCATTGCCGTGAGCCGTGGTGTAGGTCGCAGATGCATTGGATCTGGTGTTGCTGTGGCTGTGGTATAGGCTGGCAGCTGTAGCTCCAATTCCACCCCTAGCTTGGGAACTTTCATATGCTGCAGATGCGGCTCTAAAAAAGAAAAAAAAGTTCTGATCCTGATCCGGCCTCTGTGGCCACAGGGTGAGGCCCAGACCCTTCACAGCCTGGCTTGAGTGCTTCTGGGCTCATCTGGGGTACCCCCGTTTATTCTGAATGCAAATCATGTTGAACCTGGTGAGATGCTAATATAGACCAATTAGGATCCATGTTATCTGCCACAAGACAAAGTTACTCTATCAACATCTCACAGCAACTTTGGGCAAGAGAAGATGTGAAAGTTTCCAGCTAGCAGAGGATGCAAAGTGGAAATAAGAGTATACAACACCTTCAAAACTGATGGAAGCTGATCCGTTCCATATGATTTTTTTTTTTTAACCAAGCGTGCGCTTGCATTATAGTTAATATACAGTTTTTCTAAAGACTTTCATTGATCCTTCCCTGACTTTAGACTCTTTGGCGTTTTTTTTCTCAAAAGATCTTATTTTTTCAGCCATGGATTTCCTCTCGCTGGGGTTGCAGAAGGGTAACTGCATCACCCACTCACCTGGCTCCCTCTTCCGCTGGACCTTGCCAGATCTTTAGATCTGCCCAGGATTTAGCAGAGAAGGCAATGAGTATTTGAGGGCTGCATCAGTGCTTCTCAGATCCTAATGTACATGTGCCTCTTCTGGGGATCTTGTTAAAATGCAGATGATTAAAATAATAAAATAAAATAAAATACATAAAATAATGAAAAAAAAATACAGGTGATGTTTCAGTGGTTCTGGGTGGGACCAAGGTTCTGTGTTTATAACAAGCTCCCGGATGAGGCTATTGCTGCTGGTCCAGATGCCACGCTTTGAATCACTAAGGATTGAACCCCTCACCTTTAAAAAATGTGGGGCCATTGAGGTTCAGCCAGCCACCTGCTGTGAGGACCAGCCAGCTGTCATCTTTGTCTGAGGAGCAGGCTCCAGGGTATTTCAGGAAGCATTTCCACATCCGCCTGGGGGAGAGGCTTTTCTTCCCAATGGAGGATATGGTGACCGCCTGATCGCCAGCCTTCCTTCCTTATTTGAGGAGTCCCTTGAAAGGGGATGGACAGGGCATGAATCACTGCCCCGGGTGGGTGCTCCGACCAGCTGGCTCTGAGTCTGCATCTGGAAAATGATGGCTCCACTGGAGGATCTCTCCAGCCCTGCTGGTGCTCCCATTCTGCCCCCAACACCCTGAGGGCCACCAGGGCTGCCAGCCCCCAAGAGTATAGAGATTATCTTGGCATGAAAGGCTGAGGCTGAGTTCCAGAATTTTTGTTAATGAACCTAAGCACCTTTATGGCAGAAAAAATCCAATCCATAATAAACTCTATTAATATCTTCCCACATATCAACATAGTTCGCATACTTGTCATTTTTAAATGGCTCAGTAGTTCCATTCCCTCAGGTCGCCTGAGTAAGGCCATGTGTAGCCGTTCCCCTGAGGCTGGTACTTGGCTCATTTCCAGTTTTTTTTTTTTATCATATTTTAAACAGTGGTGTTATAATTGTCTGCTGAGTTTATTTGCGCCCCCTCCCCAAACCTCCCCAACCTCAGTTATTGCCTTGGACAAGCTTTTAGAACTCATCGCTCATGTGGTCAGGTCATCAAGTGACATGATCTTATAGCCCTGCCATACTTTTTTTTTTTTTCAGGTATTTTCCCCAGTTGTAATTATGTAATTATTTGCATGGTTATATGTTTAAAGTTGGTCTCCTCCAGGAGATTCTCAATTCCAGAGGCTAGCCCCTCTTCCATCTTTGTCGCCACAGTATGTCTTGCGGGCAGGAGCTCAGTAAAGTAGGTTAGGTGAACAAACAGGTGCTCCGTGGCTGGACCATGCATGGTCAGGCATGCCACCCACAGGCTTCACTTGCCTGCTGGCCTGTGTTGGGTGCCCAAATGGGCCAAGCATCATATTGGATGCTGGGGACATAGCAAGAGTGTGCATAGACTCTGCCTTCTGGTAGCTCAAATCCAGCTGGGAGAGAGGGAAGAAAAATGGCTAATTCTACTTGATTGTTCGAAGTGTCAGTGAGTGTGGAAGCTCAGGGTTCTCTGGGGACATGGAGGAGGATGACCGGACTGAGGCTCTGGTCAAGTTCACCTGGATACGGGAAGGCCTGAATTGGGGTCAGCACGCATAGGGCAGCCTTCCTGCATCTGATGTCGTGGTGGGCAGAGCTGTGGCTGGCAGGATCCTTCTAGGCTTTGTGATCCCTAGAGGCTCCTTTATTTTGATTTCTAAGGTCGTTGTAGAGGTAGTACACTAGGGAACTGCACATTACAGGACAAACATCACTTAAACAGCTGGGCTGTGCAGTTGCCTTTATGCGCCATCATTCTAGACAACACAGTCATGTGCCATCTCTCCACATTTTTTTTTCTTCTTTTTAGGGCTGCAGCTGTGGCATATGGAAGTTCCCAGGCTAGGGGTCAAATCGGAGCTGCAGCTGCCAGCCTATACTACAGTCACAGTAATACCAGATCCAAGCTGCATCTGTGACCATCACCACAGCTCATGGCAACACCAGATCCTTAACCCACAGAGCAAGGCCAGGGATCAAACCCTCATTCTCATGGATACTAGTCAGGTTCTTAACCCGCTGAGCCACAATGAGAACTCCTATCCATCACATTTTAGATGTAGTGCCTGCCTGTGGAGCAAAATGTGCCTACTCATAGAGTTATTGATTCACTGAATTTGTTTGGTAGAGCTAGATGGGAGCTTGGTCAACTTACAGTGACACATTGCATGATATTGCAGGAAATACAGTGTCGCCTCCCCATCAGAAGACCAAATCAAGTTACGCTAAGTGAGGATTCTTTTTTTTTTTTTTAACCTCAATTCTTGAAAGTCAGTGAGCAAAGCTGAGAAATAGGATAATAAATGACTGATTACAGGGTGTTTCCTCTGAGTCATGGTATGAGAGTGTCATTATTTTTCACAATTTAGAAATGTTACTGCCAGCGACTGGAATACTCAGCAACTTCCAGACACTGGACGTCTGTCCCATAAATTCTTGGAACACCCCCTCCCCACTGCCATTCCCCCACGGCCCCCTTCCTGTTTGCTCTGTTTCATATAACATGTTTGCAGAGACTGTGGTTCAAAATTTCTCTGAGCATGTGGCAGTTTTTGAGCAAAAAATATTCTGTGGAGGTCAGCAGTTTTTTCTTTTTTTCCTTTTTTTCCCTTAAAAACTAGCGGATTTCCATCCTTATCTCATTATAAGTGGATTTTTATCTATTAGAATTTTTTTTTTTTTTTGGCATATGGAAGTTCCCAGGCTAGGAGTTGAATCGGAGCTGCAGCTGCCAGCCTACACCGCAGCCACAGCAACATCAGATCTGAGCCGTGTCCACAGCCTACACCACAGTTCACAGCAGTGCTGGATCCTTAACCCACTGAATAAGGCAGGGATTGAACCCACAACCTCATGGTTGCTAGTCGGATTCATTTCCTCTGAGCCACAACAGGAACTCCTACTGGTTTTTTAAAAAATCACATGGCTTCTTGGGTTGGCATTTGGACTTCTTATATTGATATGTTACTGTTAATTCACTCTGTTTCTTTGTCTCACCTTATGTGGTTGCATAGGAATAAGGCAGGAAACTTCTCAAGAAATAAGCACTTAGTGGGAAATTTTTGCTTTTTACATTTATGTATTTATTTATTTTTTTTTTCTCGGGGCTTTTTTTTTTTTTTTTTGGTCTTTTTGTCTTTTTTTTTTTAGGGCCACATTTGCCACATATGGATGTTCCCGGGCTAGGATTCTAATCAGAGCTGTAGCCGCTGGCCTATACCACAGCCACAGCAACTTGGGATCCGAGCCACATCTGCGACCTACACCACAGCTCATGGCAACGCCAGATCCTTAACCCACTGAGCAGGGCCAGGGATTGAACCCGCATTCTCATGGATGCTAGTCGGGTTCGTTAACTGCTGAGCCACGACAGGAATGCCTACATTTATTTTTATATTTTAACTTTTCCCTAGAAATAATTGCAGACCTCCCCCCACAACCAATTACAAAATAATATGTAAACCTTCTGTATGTGCTTCACCCAGCTTCCCCAGATGTTATCATTTGATAAACCACAGTACAGGCATCAAAACCAGGAAATTAATCTTTCTCTAATACTGTTAACTATTCTATGCAGATTTTTTCAGTTGCCCACTATTGTCTTTTTTTTTTTTTTTTTTTTTTTTCATTCCAGGGTCCAATTCAGCATCCAGTTCAGGATCACATACTTCATTTAGTTGTCAGGTCTCCCTAGTAGCTTCTGGTTTGTGGCTATTCTTCTATCTCTTTCACGATCTTGACACTTTCGAAGAGCCCTAGCCAGTTATTTTGTAGACTGTCCCTCAGAATGGGTTCATTTGATGATTCCTCTTGACTGCAATGAAGTTACGCATATTTGACAAAAATACCACAGAAAGGCTGCGTCTGCCTCAGTTCATCATATAAGGAGGTACATGTTACTGATAGGTTTCATTGGGGCTGACCGTAACTTTGGTCACACGAGGAAGACACTATCTATAAGCTTTCTCCACTACAAAGTTACTGTTCATCCTTTTTAATTAATAAACATCTTGTCAGGAAGTGCTTTGAGATTATATAAATATCCTGCCTCTCATCTTACTTTTAAATCCCTTGATAATTCTTGCTTGTGACAGTCATTACTGTGATGTTTGCCAAGTGGTGATTTTCTATTTCTATCATCCCATATGCATTTGTGCATTGGAATTCTACTGTAAGAAGCAGCTTCCCTACTCTATAAATGTATTTATTCATTTACTTGTTAGTATCAGGGATTTTTTTGTGTTCCATTACTGTCATCATTTATTTTGTTGCTCAAATTGTTCCAGATTTGACCATTGGGAGATCTTTCAAATTGACTTGTGTGTCCTTTAGACATACCCATATCATTTGTTTTGGACTTTTTCATTTATGGCATCTCATCATATTTTATGCTCATTTTTTTCTTTTTATGGCCGCACCAGTGCATATGGAAATTCATAGGCTAGGGGTCCCATGAAAGCTGCAGCTGCTGGCCTATGCCACAAGGCATGGCAACACTGGATCCAAGGGGCGTTTGCAGCCTATGCCACAGCTTGCTACAATGCCAGATCTTTAACCCCCGAGCCTGAGCAAGGCCAGGGATCAAACCCACTCCCTCATAGAAACAAAATCGAGTCTTTAACCTGCTGAGCCACAACAGGAACTCCTATGCTCATTTTATACTTGCCATGCTCAGTCCTGGAAGCAGTCATTTCTCTGAGGAGCCCTGTTTCCTTTAGTGGAAAATGGTGTTTAGAAACCAAGATCTTAGAGGCTAAATGTGCTCATTTGTATTGGGGTGTCACTAGTTTTATACCTTCTCAGAGCACAGGGCTAGGAAATATATATCTGTCTGTCTATCAGTCAATGTATAGATGCACACACATGCACACTTGCCTATCTGTCTGACTATGTATCTATCTATCTGTCTCTCAAAAACTTTGTATCTGTACTGATATGACTGTTTGTAAACTACCGGCACAGGGATTATTGTAATCTTCCCCTCTTTTATTTTCTGAACTCTTCTCCATCAGAGACACCTAGTTCCTGTTAGCCCCAACATGTTTACTTATTTACTCAACCTTAGAATGAGTAGAGAATAAAGTACAATAGTTTCTAAATTATTAACCCATGTGCCTGTGGGGTGTGTGTGTGTGGGAAACTTACCAGAGTATAAATCTTTAGCCTTATGGTATCTAGTCCAGAAAGCAACTATTTTCCAAAGTTACTTAAGTTACTTCTCTTCTTTTCCCACCTCCTTCAGTGTGGCCGTATTGTTCATGTATAGTGCAGTTAGATGCCTTCAATTCTTTTTATACTCCATTTTGAGTTCCCTTCACATCCTGGTTGATTTTAGTAGTTTATTTTTGGAATATGTCAGAAACCTAGTCAAGCTTTAAAAATCAAAACGATATAAAAAGGCATGCTCAGGGAAGTGTTACTTCTTCCATATCCTACTCTCAAGTTCCCATTTCCCACTTCTTTTCATCTTGTTCCTACCTGCCCTCTGTAGATAAACTAACTGCTTAGTTTTTCTCATTTCTCACACTCTATTTCTTGTGGCACAAGTGAGCAGATACATGCATGTTTTATCTCCTCTTTCTTACATGAAGTAGTTAACATGCTATAGATACTCATTTGCACTTTGCTGTTTTTACCTAAAAGAATGTCCTGTCCATCACTTCATTTTCAGTTCATAGAGATCTCCCTCAGTCCTTCTTTGTATCTGTGTTGAATTCCATGTTGTGGCTGTACAATCAGTTAGTAAATAATTCTCTTATGTTTAGGCCCTTGAATTGTTTTCATTGCATTGCAGGTACAAACGGTGATGCCATCCATGAATTTGTGCCTTTGTATTTTCACATTGTGGGAACTTGTATTGTCAGGGAAAGTACCTAGAAGTAAAAGATAAGTCAGAAGATAAAGTGTCTGTACATTTGAGATGTTGCCAAATTCCCCTGCGGAGATTGTGGTATAGATCATTTGAAGAGGACAGACTTATTAGCATGCTCTAACTCATGTTTGCCAAAGGTGGTGGCTGTGCTGACACTCACTGTTTGTAGACATGGCAGGAGTGGTTCCTTGGAGGGAGAGGAGCTTGATGCATTGCCCTGTCCTCCCCTCCTGTCTTCTAGAGCAGTAAGACAGGACAATGGGAAGAGAATAGAGGCCACCTTGGGATTTAGCCACGCTGTTCTAGGCTACCTAAGGGACATATGGGCTGCTGCTTATGGTGGTAAATGAAATGATCTCTTATTTTAGGGAAAGAGCATGGGGATGGGGTGGGAGGTGGGTTGAAATCTTCTGAGTTTGAGTCTTGCCTTGATTTAGTGGTATGACTCCTTAAGCAGGCGTTTTGTTTAACCTCTCTGGAAAATTAGAATAATAAATACTAATGTATGGAAAGTACATTTCATGGTGTCTTGTAGGGTTGATATGGTTGGTCTGAGGAGTAAATAAATCAGACATGGAGTGGTACACTGTGAAAGGTACTTCCCTGCTCCGCTTCCGAGTCCTGTCCAATTTATTTGAAGTAAGAAGAGGGATTCTAAATCATTCTGCTGACCGGCTGTGAGGCTGTGTTTAAAATCTCTATAAAAATAAGCTTTGTTTCACTTCAGTGTTGGACAGCCTGGCTAAGGGTGTGATGATGGAGGTTTGGGCCTCTGCCTCATCTCGGGTTTCCTTTTTCCAGCTGAAGATGCCCCGATGGCAAGTTCTAGGATTAATAGGCGTTTCCAAGTAGTACCGCTAAGGTGTTATCTGTTTAGCTATGACAATCATGATTACAGTCTCCTAGATCTTAATACAAATCAGGTTGAAAGTCAAGCCACAGATTTCTTCTAAGTCAGTTAATGAAGCGTTCTTGACCCGTTCCAGGGTTCTTCAGGGCATTCAAAGCAGCTAAGCCTTCCTCCAGGTTTCTACTGGTGAACTGATGCCCTGGCTTCTGTACTGGGGGAGGCTTCAAGGAGAAGAATGGCGTTGCTAGGACAGCAGATATTAAAGGGTTTAAAAAGCACTGCAGAATTGCCTACTGTTAATTCTGTCGCAAATCCAGCACTGAACCATGTGCGGTAAGCAAAGTGTTTGAAAACCAGACCTCAAAATCTGATGTTGTTGCCCCAGACTGGCTCCCCGTGGGGCTCCAGAAGCCTGTGGACCTAGTCTTCCTGCAGTGCAGAAGGGCCCTGGGGGTTCTCAGAATGATGGACCGTTGTTTGCAACAGCCTGAAATCACCAGCAACATGAGAAGCCAGCAACAGAGTCAGGCTGTCTTTACACAGCTTTAAACTTACATATTGATTTCTCTGACTCAGCAGCATCAGCCTCTGTGGGTATTTTCCTTTTCCAATGGGCTGTCTCGTCAGCATCAGAGACGCTCCTCGAGGAGGTCAGGGGATAATTCCTCACTGGCAAGTTTCACCTCACTTAATCCACGCGTCCCTGGTTGAACCCTTTTTGAATGGAAAGGCTTTGCGAATCAGTGAGGATCTGCAAGCAAGTAGAGGGATTTGAGAGAGGCAGCCTGGTTAGGGAGGTTATGAATTCACATCCAATCCAAGGTCCAAGGCTGGTCTTGAGGGGAAGCTGCCTGTTCGCCATGGCTAGTTCATAACACAATCTCGATTCACAATCTTGTTGCTTCCCCGCCCTTGGTGTGAACTGGTGTTCAAATAGTTGTTTCTGTATCCATCTCCCTCCACAAGAATCCTTACTGAAAGGTGAACTGTTTTTTGGTCTGTTTTGTTTTTTGTTTTTTTCTTTTTTGGCCACCCCATGGCATATGGAGTTCCTGGACCAGGGAACAGATCCAAGCTGCAGTTGTGACCTATGCTGCTGCCGCCACAATGCCTGATCAGATCCTTTAATCCACTGTGCCAGGCAGGGGTCAGACCTGCATCCTGGTGCTGCAGAGATGCCACCGATCCTGTTATGCCTCAGGGGGAACTCCAAGGTGAACTGTTTTATTCCTCTATTTATCTGCTGTGTACATGGCCTTTAGGCCTCCTTGGTAAGAACTTATCCAAATGAGTAAGAGAAATGCTGACCAGGGTGGACGTGTGGAGAAGAAAGCCTGCCTGGTCCTTCCCCTTTTGGGAAGGTGTAGGGCCTGGCAGAAAGCGCTTGGATCCTTGTCGCTCCATTCCTGTGTGATCACCTAAAAGGCATGTCCGCACTCCACCCATGGCAGCTTCTTCACTTTTGGATTCAGGATAAATTTCTATCAAAGCACAGAGTGTCTTCACGATCCAGAGGACGGAGTAAGTGGTGTGCACTTAAGGCACCATTCCTCCGACGGAAGGTTCAAGGTGGACTGGGGTCAGTGCCTTAACTACCTGCCTCTACCAAAATGCTGTTGACATCTTTTCGGGTTTCCTTTATTTTAGAAACTCATTTCGACTGTGCCTTCCACTTTCTAAGGATCATGATTTATATAAATGAAGTAATACTTCATCTTCCAGACCTTTGAGTAAGAATGATACTCGGGATGGGGCATGTTAACCCCTTGGATGAACCCCATGGCATGGCAGATCCCTGTGGTATAAGCATGTAGCAGAGGGACCCAGGCGAGAGGACCTCCAAGATGTCATCATCCGCATGATGTCATCATTGTCAAGCACTTTGCGCTTGGTCTGGGATGTGTTGTTTAATTCAGCCTTGGTGTAGGGTGATGGTGTCTGGGCATCATCAGCTTGACCTGATCCAATTGATAGCTTTTGTTTTTCCCACATGAGCTGGACTTTTCCAATAGGGCAGCAGGGCTGGTGTGGGCTCTGGACCCCAGAGGTTCTGTGGCGTGGACCACGGGCTTCTCTTTAACCTTCAATGTGACTATCAAAAGGGTTGGTGGAGATGGGGAAGGGTTGGATGGTTCCAACTTCAGGAAAGATGGCAAGATGGCAAAAGCTAGCAAGTGTCCCCTGGTGGCTATTGCAGCATTATTTATCATGAAAATCTGAGAGCAGCCTTCATGCTTGATTGCAACAGGGGATGTATGCTTAAGCACCTTATCAACTTGAGGGAATATCATGCAGTTATTGACATCATTTTTAGTGTAGCAATCTGGAGCAAGGTTGTTCAGGTAAATAAAAGCAGGTTAAAGACTTGATTTAGACACACATTAAATGCATTTCTTTCTTTTTTTTTTAGTTTTAACTTAAATGGGTCTATTTTCTTTTTTTTTCATTTTATATAATAATTTTTGTTTTTTTTTTCCATTATGGCTTGTTTACAGCGTTCTGTCAATTTTCTACTGTACAGCAAGGTGACCTAGTCAAACCATACATGTATACATTCTATTTTCTCACATTATCATGCTCCATCGTAAGTGACTAGACATAGTTCCCAGTGCTACACAGCAGGATCTCATGGCTAATCTGAATGAGAAACTGGTTTGTTTGGCTGCCTCTGAGGAGGAGACTTAGGTGGCTGGGGGGACATTTTAGACCATGTGAATGTATCTCCTTTTCAAAAGTAAATACCAGAGTGAAATATATAAAAACTTAACAGAAATACAGCAAAAGGAGGATAGTGGCTGTGTTAGATGGTGCTGTAAAAAATATTTTCATTTCACTGTAGGCTTCTTAAAATAATAAGACATAGGAGTACCTATCGTGGCTCAGCAGTAATGAACCTGACTAGTATCCATGAGGACTTGGTTTCAATCTCTGGCCTTGCTCAGTGGGTTAAGGATTCAATGTTGTGACAGCTATGGCCCGGATTTGACCCCTAGCCTGGGAACTTCCATATGCCACAGTGCAGCCCCATAAAGACCAAAAAAAAAAATAAAAAAAAATAAAAAAAAAGAAATAATAATATAATAGTAACAATTATCATCATTATTTTGAATTAAAATAGCAATTGGGATTTCCTTGTGGCACAGAGGGTTAAGGATCCGGTGTTGTCACTGTAGCAGCTCCAGTCGATGCTGTGGCACAGGTTTGATTCCTGGCCCAGGGACTTCCACATGCTGTGGGCATGGCCAAAAAAAAAAAAAAAGTGTAAGTTTAAAATAGCAAACATGAGTATGTATGTGGCAAAAAGAATTTCCGTGAAATTGCTCAAATGAAGAAAGTGGCCAGAGTCCCCCTCCAGATTTCCTGTGTTGGTGCATAAAGGGTGGGGCAGGAGCCATCTTTTGTATGTGGTACAAAACAACAGGGGTGTGTGACGGGGAATTTGGAACTTTGGATTGAGTTTTTAATTTCTTTTAGAAGATGCACACTTATTATAATAATGAAGACCTATTTTTGTCATAATCAAGCCCTCTTCTGCAGAGCCCTTGGGAGCCCTGCCAGCATCTTTGTCCTCATTGACCTGCCTCAGCCTGGGCTGACCCATGTTAAGGCCTGCAGGTGGATGCTGGTGGACCTCACCTTCTCCCACGTGGCTCACAGGGGCCAAGCTGACCTGCCTTCTCTGCCTCCCCCTGCACAAAGCAGTGTTTACTTTTTTGTTTGTTTGTTTTTGTTTTTGTTTTTAGGGCTGCACCTGCAGCATGTGGAAGTTCCCAGCCTAGGGGTCAAATAGGAGCTGCAGCTGCTGGCTTACATCACAGCTCACAGCAATGCTGAATCCTTAACTCACTGAGCGAGGCCAGGGATTGAACCTGCATCCTCCTGGATATTAGTCAGATTCAGTTCTGTTGTGCTACTATGGGAACTCCCAGGCAGTGTTTTCTTTAGCCAGCGTCCTGCCTGCTGGGAATAGGACCTCATATTGCTGTCCCCCCATCCCAACCCCTCTCTGCTGGGCCCAGTCAAGCTCCAGGTAGAGTGTGTTGGAGATTCAGGATGGGGCACCTGACAAGCTGAGGCTCTCCCCGGGGCCTGCCCAGAGCTGGTCTTGCAGTTGGGAAATTTGAGTTGGGTGCTTTTCCTCGCTGGGCTTCCGACTTGACCCCCCTGAAGTCTTATGTCCATTTACCTCCTTTTACTCTCTGTGACCAAACACGCAGCCTTCATTCTCCTTTACCCAACCCAGGGCTCCCGTTCTCCTCTGTCATCCCCACTCCAGCTTATCCCTTCAGGACAGCTGTTTCTCAGTTGTCTCTTTTCTGGGAGTAATTGGAAGAACTCCTCTACTCTGAGGCCTCATGGGAGTATTTATGTTTAAAAGATTCTTGAGGAGAGATTTCCATTCTAGCTCAGTGGGTTAAGAAGCTAACTAATATCCATGAGGATGCAGGTTCGATCCCTGGCCTCTCTCAGTGGGTTAAGGATCTGGTGTTGCTGCAAGCTGCAGTGTAGGTCACAGATGCAGCTTGGATCTGGTGTTGCTGTAGCTGTGGCTTAGGTCGGCAGCTGCAGCTTGGATTCGACCCCTGGCCTGGGAACTTCCATATGCTGTGGGTGTGGCTGGGAGAAGGAGAAGAAAAAGAAGGTTCTTGAAGAGTACAGTATTTTAATCAAAGCAGTTAATCCCTGATGGTAGAATTTCAGGTTGCATTGCAAGGACATGCCTATTCATGGGTCCCGAACTCCTTAAAGTGGCCCTCAGATCATTTGGAAACTGTCCATATTTCCTGTGTTTAAAGGCAATTCTACCACTGGGTTTGATTGCTAGATAACTGAAAGGAAAATGGTACATATATATGTATTTTTAATATTTATTTTGTTTATTAAGATAAAGCATACTGGAAGGGCACAAAATAGTATATATATATATATATATATATATATATATATATATATATATATATACAGAGAAATTTTTAGTAATATTTAATTCTTAATTTTCTTTTCATGTCCACTTTACATTATACTGTTTATGACCTTGTTATCCTGATATTATAGGTGCCAGGCAGACACTGAGAGCTTAAGGCACTTGCCTCCCGTCCCAGAGCCAGAAAGTGGGATTGGAACCCAAGTTCTCTAACCCCAGAAACTTTAGTCACTATGTTAACTGTGTCCCCTCACTTTTTTTTTTTATGGCCACCCCTGGGGCATATGGATGTTCCTGGGCTAGGGGTCGAACCTGAGCTGCAGCTGCTGGCCTACACTACAGCTCACAGCAATGCTGGATCCTTAACCCACTGAGCAAGGGCCAACCATCAAAGCCGTATCCTCGTGGATCCTAGGCAGATGCATTACCTCTGAGCCACCGATGGAATTGTTTTTAATGGCCCCACCTATTCTATATGCAGTTCCTGGACCAGGAATGAACCTGCGCCTCCACAGTGACCTGAGCTGCTGTAGTTGGATTCTAACCTACTGCGCCACAGTGGGAACTCGTTTTCCTCATTTTTTTACTCCCTTCTTCCCCAGCTTGTTCCACAGACTTTTACGACAGGAGATAATTAAATGCATTCCAAAATAGCAACAAAATGTAAAGCCTAAAAAAACTTTTAACATTTTATGCTTGGCTAGAATCCTTGGAATTTTAAAAATGACATTTCTTTCCTTGTGTCCTGATATACATAATATTTACCTTGCTCAGTAAATTTTTCTTGATACATGTATCTTAACATATAAATTATATAGGGGAAAATGATGTCAAAATCCAATTTCATCACTGATTCATTATTGAATAGGTGCCCAAGGTAGGTCATTAAACACTAAAGATTGTTGTGTGGTGATAACCATGATGAAAATGACCATATTCTGCTTTGGGGGAATTTGGGGAGTCATGTTTTTATTACAGTTTGGTAAAGGAAAAAAAAAAAAATCCACATTCAATAAACAACCAGTGATAAATCTAGGAGAGAATGTGAGAGAAAGGCAACTGGTGGGGCTCCTTGCAGGGATAGAGAAGACTGGGCCACAAGGGGTTTGAGCTGAGATCATCTGTTTAAAAAAAAAAAATTTTTTTTATGGCCGCATTTGTGGCATATGGAAATTCCCAGGCTAAGAGTCAAATAGAGCTATGGCTGTTGGCCTATACCACAGCCACAGCAACGTGGGATCCGAGCCACCTCTTCAACCTACAACCACAGATCATGGCAACTCAGGATCCTTAACCCACTGAGCGAGGCCAGGGTGCAAACTGGCATCCTCATGGATACTAGTCGGGTTCATTTCCATTGCACCACCACGGGAACTCCCATCTATGGTATTTTGAGGTGAAGTGGTTAAGATAGGGGAATGTTTGGACTAGTCACATTCGTAACTTGTTCCCCCCTCCCCCAAGAAAATCCACTGTATCAGAGAATATTTTAAAAACACACATTTACTTTAAAAACTTTAATTAACTTCAGGTACATGAAATAACTAATTATTGGGCAGTGAACCCAGGAGAGCTGAACCTGGCTTCTAGTCTCTGGGGTCTTACAGGAGAATTACTTATCCTCACTTTCATTCATTGAGTTGTTCCTACTACAGCAGTCTTTCCATTTAGTTTTCTTTTTACAAGCTAAACATTATGTTTCCATTATGAGTTTTCTTAGCAAACCCTTTCATTTCTTTTGGGACTCCTGGAGAAAAAAGAAAATAGCCCAATCACTTGTAAAACTAAAGTGTGTATAACCTTGTTATGACATCCTGAGTTAATTTCATGCCTGTCTCTCAGTCATGTGGTGGTTATCGTGAACTGAAAGGTGATGGCTAGAGGAAAAAGACAACTAACTTATATACGATGTTGAAATGTGCAAGCAAGGAGTTCCTACTGTGGCTCAGTGGCAACGAATCTGACTAGTATCCAGGTTTGATGCAGGGTTGATCCCTGGCCTCGCTCAGGGGCTTAAGAATCCTAAACTGTGGTGTAGGTCGAAGATGTGGCTCAGATCCCGCGTTGCTGAGGCTGTGGTGTAGGCCCCAGCTGTAGCTCCAATTTGACCCCTAGCCTGGGAACCTCGACATGCTGTGGGTGTGGCCCTAATAGCCAGTCTGGTAATTCCTTATACTTCTGCCTCCCTCCTTCTTCCTTCTCCCCATGTCCTGGAGGCTGTATACCAATATTCAAAAGATGCCTAGCAGGAGCTGAGCCCTCCCCATGGCCAACTGAAGATTCTCTATGGTGGTGGGGCGGGGGAGGAGAGCCCAATTGTTTGCAGTTAGTGGCTGGGAATGGCTCACAGTTCTGTTTCCATCCACAGGAAGGACCTGCTTGTCAGAGATGTCATGTGTGCAGAATGGATTGGACTGGGTCAGATTGAAATTTGCAATCTCAGGCCCCCACAGTTCCTCAGCCCTCTCTGGCCTTGGTGTCAGCTCCTTTCAGCCTCAAACCACCCTGCTTTCCCAACGCCTTTCTTTCCTGCTCGTGTGATTCATTCTCCCAAATTTGCCCCTGTAAGTCTATCTCTGGCCACTCCCCAGTGAGCGTCCTCATTTGCCTGTGAGTTACTTTGAGCCAGGCTGGGGGTGTGGATCCCACCAGCCTTACTGAGTGACTGGCCCCCATCATGATTGCAGCCCATTGTCATCAGGACTTATGAGAATCATGAGGGTGCCTGCTGGCATTTTTTGTGCGTGTGTGCCACAAATGCTGAGAACATTAAGCCTTTAATCTTAAAGGCATCTCCTGAGCCTTTTCAGTGCCTGTGCCCCCTTTCAGAGCTGTAGGATCTAACAGTTGTTTTCCTTGGAGACTTAAGGAAGAGTCCACCTGCAAAGCAGGCCTGTCTGACTTGGAATTACTAACCATTTACTGTCAGTGTGAGTCAAGAAGAGAAGCCCAAAGAATTTGAAGAGTCAAAAGAAAAACCAGAGGCAGCTATGCCTGCATCTTAATGTTTACAGTTTGAGTTTTAAAAATTTATAGTAAGAATATTTAACATACGATTGATCCTTTTAACAAATTTTTAAGTGTACAACTATAGCATTCTTTTTTAAAAAATTATAATTTTTTTATTATTTTCTTTATTTTTTTTTGGTCTTTTTGCCTTTTCCAGGGCCGCTCCTGTGGCATGTGGAGGTTCCCAGGCTAGGGGTCTAATCGAAGCTGTAGCCGCTGGCCTACTCCAGAGCCGTAGCAACGCGGGGTCTGAGCCACCTTTGTGACCTACAACCATAGCTCACGGCAACACCGGATCCTTAACCCACTGAAACAAGGCCAGGGATCGAACCCAAAACCTCATGGTTCCTAGTTGGATTCGTTAAGTACTGAGCCACGACGGGAACTCCTACTATAGCATTCTTCACTGTAAGCACAAAGCTCAAATTTTTAGTTATTCTTTAAAAATTAAAGTATAGTTGATTTACTATGTGCCAATTTCTGCTGTACAGTAAAAGTGACCCAGTCATTCATATATATGTGTGTATATATATGTGTGTGTGTGTGCGTGTGTGTCTATATGTATGTATATATATATATTTCCTTTCTTATATTCTATCACAGTCTATCCCAAGAGACTGGATATAGTTCTCTGTGCTATACAGTGGGACCTCATTTTTTTAGTTATTATTATTTTTTATTTAAGTACAGTTGATTTACAGTGTTGTGCGATTTCTGTAAGCATAATATTGTACAGCAGATCTTTAGAACTTATCTCGCATAATTGAAACTTTATGCCTGTTGATTAGTACTCCCATTTCCCCTCCCACAGCCTCTGGCAGCCACCATTCTACTCTGCTTCTATCAATTGGACTATGTCAGATACCTCATATAAGTGGAATCATATAGCAATTTGTCCTTCTGTGCCTGGCTTATTTTGCTTAGCGTATCTTCCAGGTTCACTGTTGCTATTGCATATTGAAAGATTTCCTTCTTTTTTAAAGGCTGAATTCTATTGTACACCACATTTCCTTTATCCATTCATCCATTGATGGATGTTTGGGTTGTTTCTGCATCTTGGCTATTGTGAATACTGATGCAGTGACCATGAGGCTGCAGATATCTCTTTAAGATTCTGATTTTAATTCTGTTAGATAAATACCCCAAATGGGATTGCTGGTTAAAAATGCTGCATTCTCTATGGAAAACAGTAGGGAGTTTCCTCAAGAAATTAAAAATATAGGCTAAAGGAAGTTCTCTGGTGGCTCAACGGGTTAAGGATTCAGCATTGTCACTGCTATGGCATAGGTTGCAGTTGCAGCTCAAATTCCATCTCTGGCCTGGGAATTTATGTATTCTTCAGGCACAGACAAAAATATTATATAATAATATATATTATATATGTATGTGTATACACACACACACACACACACACATATATGGGCTAAATGCTTGTACCACAGTTCTTGGTCAGGCTTAATTCTAGCCTTGTGTTGCCCTGAGAACACAGTGGTTTTTTGTGTCCCATCAGATGCCATGCAGATATCAGGATCAAGGGATCAGTTTAATGCATCTCTGGAAATATAAGAACACCTTTTGTTTGGTAAAGGTTTTTATTTAGACGATGATTTGATCCCCTGCCAGTGTAAGGTATGTCAAGTAAGAATTGAGAAGAGGCTTGGAGGAGAGTCAGCTCTAAGGACACAGAAGGGAAAGGAGGACCTGGGCCTTCAAAATTGTCCTGGGGCCCCCAATCAGAGTGTCTCCCTCTGCACTTGGCTGGGCTTCCTCATGGGGCCCCTTAAAGAGGCTTTAGACCTGGGTTTTGCTTTCATGGAGCATGTACTCCTGAGAGGACATGAGTGTCGCATGAATGTGTTAACTGCCTGCAACTTTGAAGTGGGGTTCAGAGTAACAGGGTGTGATTGTGGGGCTGGAAAGGGCTGGAGCTGGGAGCCTGCGGATGTCAGGACATCAAACATCCTGCTTGCTTTTCTGTGTATCTATTATGAATTTATCCCCAAATACTGACAAAGCTCAAAAACCTTTTTATCTCATTCTCTTTGTATATATCAGAAATTCCACCAGTTCATTTTTTTCTTTTGATCTTTTTGTCTTTTAGGGCCACACCCACAACATATGGAGGTTCCCAGGCTAGGGGTCGAATTGGAGCTGTAGCCGCCAGCCTACCCCACAGCCCCAGCAACACAGGATCCGAGCCATATCTGCAACCTACACCACAGCTCACGGCAATGCCAGATCCCTAACCCACTGAGCGAGGCCAGGGATCAAATCCTCAACCTCATGGATGCCAGTCTGGTTTGCTGATTGCTGAGCCATGATGGGAACTCCTCATTTTTTTTCTTGATTTTTTTCCTGGAGCCTGTTCCTCCCACCTGTCTGTTCTGCCTCCATAGCTTCCCACCCTTTCGGTCTTTTGATTGGGGCAGAGTTGATTTTTGGCACCTTGATGTGGAAGTGGGCATCCCACCGTCTAGCTGCTTCTCTTAAAACTTTCAACCAGTCCTCCTTTTTTTAGCTCCAACCAGCTTTCTCCATCCTGAACTGACTGACTTTTTGTTGTCCACACATTAGTTTTAGCTTTGTCTAGTCTGCAGAGTCAGAACCCATGCCTGTTTATCTCTGTTTAATCTTCAAACCTTGCAGTGTGAGATCCACTTTTTTAATGGCACAAAGGCTTAAACCCACAAGGACAAAGAAAACTGGAGAGGAAACAACAGCAGAACAGGTGTGTCAGGACTATTTCTAAAACCAGAGTGCATGTATTCAATCTGCTGTGTTTAGCTTGAAGTCACTTCAGATTTTTATTGATTCCCCAGTGTATGCCTTGAATTGACTGTTTCAGAAACTCTACTCTGCAGAATTTCTGCTACAATCTTCTCTCCCTGCTTCTGGCATGGAGCCCACCCAAGGTGTTAGTTCACATCCAGCCTTATCAGCCTTGACCCTAGGAGGAGCCTGTTGTCAAGGGCTGTTTGGATTTGAGAATAAGAATTGTTTGGGCTGTATCTTGAGAAGGGGTGGGAAGAAGGAGAAGGGGGAAGAATCTTGTGTTTTGCAGATTTTTTTTTTTTTTTGGCCACTCCCATAGCAGGTAGAAGTTCCTGGTGGGCCAGGGATTGAACCTGCACCACAGCAGCAAGCCAAGCTACTGCAGTGACAATGCCAGATCCTTAGCCCTCAATGCCACAGGGAAACTCCTCACAGCAGTAGATCTTTTGTTTTGTTCTGATCATAGCTGTATAATGACATCTCTATCATAATTCTTTTAGGGGAATTAACCGCTGAGCCATGACGGGAACTCTGGAAAAAAACTTTTAATAAAATTTTATGAAGATGGATTTGTTTTGCTTTTCATGTGGACAGGTGCTTACAATATTTGTTGAACTTCTGTCTTTTTTAAAAGTTGTCTCAGAATCACAGGGAAATGTATTTACAGGAAAGAGCCAAAGAATGAAATATATTTATACAATTAATTATTAATATATTTATAAATATATTTAATTGTTTATGTATAATATTAATTATACAAACATATAATTATTAATATAATTATATTTCTATATTATAAATATATGATTAATACTTATAAATATATAGAAAACACAGTATGAGTCCTGCCTTTCCCAGGGTCTAAGAAGCATCAGCCAAGGCTGATGCACATATGTATAGTGTGTTTACTGCATACACTGATTCTGGCTTCTGCTACCGTTTGGGGGCAAAGGTAGAAACAGGGCCAAGGCCTTCAGGGGAGGAGCAGACATCCTTTCCATCTGTGGTTTGGTTCACCTGGGCCCCTGCCCCCATACCCCCCAGTGTCTCTCCATGGGATATGTTAAAAGCTGGAGCCACCTGCCATACATGAGTAGCTCCTGGGTGCTGTGCCCTAATGCAGAAGTTCTGTGGGCAAATACCGCCAAATCCAAGGGCACTGGCATTTGGATCCAACACCCCCGAGGGCCTGTACTTTTCCGCTGTTTTCCAGGCCCCCTGCGGAGTTAATGGGGCCTCTGTTCCTGTTGAGCTCCTTTTGTCGGGAGCAGTGAACAGTGACAGGTGAGTCCAGCTCCCGGGCCCCCAGTGCAGTTATCATTAACTGTGGGCCTCAAACAGATCCTTTAGCTATGCATGATTTTCCATCCCCGTGTGACCTTGGATGGTCTGTCATGCATCAACAGCTGGCAGGGGTTGGAAGTAAGTAGCTTTCTGACACATACAGAAGGCTGTCCAGAGGACTGGGGTTCAGGTGCAGACTCTATCAGCTGGTCAGAGGGTGGATAAGCCTAATGGTTTTCCTTCTCAAGAGAGAGATGAGGGGAGAGAAAGTAGTTGATTGTAGTGCATTAGATGGTATTTTGAAAAGAGGTGGTCATTTCTTGTAAAAACAAATGTGGGTCCTTAGGTCATAGGTCAGGGTGGGCTAGGAGAGGGCTGTGGCCACCAGCCAGCCTCTAGTTTTCAAACTGCTCATCGAGGCCCTCAGTGTTCCTTGGGGTGGCTAGAAGGGGTAGGGAGGGGTTTCCAGTGTGTGGGCCTGCATGGGTGACCCTGCCAGTGTCAGTGATGAGGTCAGAGAGGGACCCACTCCTACCACCCACCTGTGTCATGCTCTCGGGCTACACCACGATTCCTGAGAGAGGCCTCCTGGAAGTCCAGGGCTTTGTGCAAACCCCAGCTCTTGCCTGCCTATAGAAAGCAGGACCACAGAACTATGATCACCACCCTGCCTGTGTCATGGAGTCATGGGTTGACTAGTCACAGCCATCTAGTGCTGAGGAATATGAGTCTGAGAAGGAAGACGTTGGTGTCTAAGTATTCTCCTTCAATGGGATTTTTTTTTTTTTTTTTTTTTGCCGCTGCACCTGCCGCATATGGAAATTCCCAGGCTAGTCGAATCAGAGTAACAGCTGCCGGCCTATGCCACAGCCACAGCAATTCTGGAGCCAAGCCACATCTGTGTGCGACCTATGCTTGCAGCAACGCCAGATCTTTAACTAACCCTGTGAGGACCGCGATCGAATCCACATCCTCACGGACACTGTCAGGTTCTTAACCTGCTGAGCCACAATGGGAACTCCAGGATCTTCTTTTAAAGGTGTTTCCCTTTTCAGCACCTGTACCTTAGCTTTTATGGACAGAAAATGGGAAGAATTAGAAAGATGTGAGAGAGGTTAGATGGCCATAGGTTATAGCCAGCTGATGGGGAAGTGGGAAGTGAGGACAGAGGGTCAGAATGTTTTGGGAGAGAGAGGTTTCTTGTTTTGTTTGCTTTTTAGGGCTGCACTTCAGCATATGGAGGTTCCCAGGCTAGGGGTTGAACCAGAGCTACAGTTGCCAGCCTGTGCCACAGCCATAATAACGCAGGATCTGTGACCTTCACCATCCATGTCTGTGACCTACACCACAGCTCATGGCAACACCAGATCCTTAACCCCCTGAGCAAGGACAGGAATCGAACCTGCAACCTCATGGATCCTAGTCAGTTTCGTTAACCACTGAGCCATGAAGGGAACCCCTGGGAGGAAAGAGGTTTTAAGGGGACAGCTGCCAAGATGCATGTGACTTGGGTGAGAGAGACAGGTGAAGAAAATCTGGAGGATGTCTGGCTGTGTATTGATGCCGGTTCGGGAGATTTCAATATGGATTTTAAAAAGCCATTGAGAATACTACTCAGCCATAAAAAAGAATGACATAATGCCATTTGCGGCAACATGGATGGAGCTAGAGAATCTCATACTGAGTGAAATGAGCCAGAAAGACAAAGACAAATACCATATGATATCACTCATAACTGGAATCTAATATCCAGCACAAATGAACATCTCCTTAGAAAAGAAAATCATGGACTTGGAGAAGAGACTTGTGGCTGCCTGATGGGAGGGGGAGGGAATGGGAGGGATCGGGAGCTTGGGCTTATCAGACACAACTTAGAATAAATTTACAAGGAGATCCTGCTGAATAGCATTGAGAACTTTGTCTAGATACTCATGTTGCAACAGAAGAAAGGCTGGGGGAAAAATGTAATTGTAATGTATACATGTAAGGATAACCTGACCCCTTGCTGTACAGTGGGAAAATAATAATAATAAAAAAAAACTTTTATACAGTAAAAATAAATAAATAAATAAAGAAGCCATTGAGGATTCATTTGATATTGGACTCCATTTTATTTTTTATGGATGCAGTGTTCTGCTGGGCACAGATGTGGTAGTTATGCATCTTGGATCCCCCTGTGATGGGTCAGCATGCAGACCTCATGGTGAAACTTGTAGCTCTCTTCATTGCTGGATCATCCACTGGGAAGAATAATCTTCAGATGTGGTAGAACGCTCTGTAGTAAGCGCGTCCATATAGAATATCTGGTTTTAGCAAGAATTTTGGCTTGGATTCAAATCCTAAGGGTGTCTGAATTCAGCCGTGAAAAGGCGGAGTTTTCAAAAAGAAGAAGAAAGGGCAGCTTTCGAAATTCGCCTTTATGGGTAAAGTTGGTAGAGCTGAAACTGATGCCGTTCGTAGAGTTTGACAGTCTTGCCTGATTAGATGAGAATAAAGAAAACGCAGCGGCTGCTGCAGCAGGTGGAAAGTGACGTGTCTGCTCTTGAAGTGTTTTCTTTCTCTGAGTCAGTTCCTGCTGTTTCTTGTTTCCTCTGGGAGAGCGCTTCAGAGCCTAGTACAGTTAACTTAGTTCAGGGCTTCACAGCCTGGAAATAATAAAAGACAGCATTTTGTTTCTTCTTAAGCTTATGCTGTGTAGTAAGCAAAGATCCAAGTAGGCAAATCACAACTTCATAGTCTATTGCAATTTATGTCATTAGTAGCTTAACTCTTCTTAATAGCTAACAGAGAAAGTCCTCAGCTGACTGAAGGGTAAGTTCTGGAGTCCCTAAGAAAGAGGGAGAACACTTGAGAATCCTAAAAGAGAAGGGAGAAACAAGAGGCGTGGGTGGCCACCTCCATCTGCTCGGATTGCCTCTTCCCATGTACTGTGTCCAAGGGCGCTTGGTCTTCTAGTCGGGATGAAAGCAATCTTGCATATGGTGTGAAGGATCAAAAGACAGAGTTCTCTCTGGGGGTGCTTGGAGGTTCAAAGGAAACTTATAAACTCACAAGAATAATTCTTTGGTTGGTGGAATAAGAAGGGAAGATGAGGGGAGTTCCCGTTGTGGCTCAGTGGTAATGAACCCGACTAGGACCCATGAAGATGCGGGTTTGATCCCTGGACTCACTGAGTGGGTTAAGGATCTGGCCTGTGAGCTGTGGTGTAGGTCGCAGATGTGGCTCAGATCTTGTGTTGTGGCTGTAGTTCAGGCCAGAAGCTATAGTTCCGATTTGACCCCTAGCCTGGGAATTTCCATATGCAATGGGTGCGGCCCCTAATAAAAGCAAAAAAAAAAAAAAAAGATGAGGGAGGGAGTTCCTGCTGTGGTACAGTAGGTTAAGGATCCAGCCTTGTAGCAGCAGCTGTGGTGCGTGGGTCACAGCTATGGCTCTGATCAGAAAGAAAAATGGACTTGGAGACTTAGTAATTAGGTTGGGCAGTGGCGCTGAGGAAGGTGGTCTCAAGGTCCCTTCTGGTTGCCTTGTCAGGTGGCTGTTTCAACCCCTGGCCCCTTTATAATTCTGTAAGGACAGAAATAAAAGAGGACTGAACATTTTAAAAATACACTTTTTGGTGGCATGCAGTTTCCAACCCCCACCCCCAGCCCCCTACCTCCCGCCCCTTGCCCCTTGCCCCTGGCCACCTTTACAATGAAGTCTGAACACCAGGGGTTGCTGCAGAGAAGACTGAACAGCAGAATTAAGACTGGGAGTTAAAGTCCGGACTGAGTTAAAACAGTGCTCCCCTATCATGGCCTTGTGAATTAACTATACTTCTATAAAACGTAAAAAACCAAAACAAAACAGTGCTCCTCTCTGCCCAGAACCTCCTGCCTGCCTCCATCGCTGTGAGGGGAGGTGGGACATCTCCAGCCCTTTTAACAAAACGCATTCCTTTGTTTCTTGTTTGGTGGAAAAATCTAACTGCCGCCCAACCCTCCTCCCACCCCCTGCCCCCAATGAAATATCTAAGTGGCTCAGTTGAACATCTGGATGACTCAGCCAAACTAGGTTTCATGAATCCTCCCCACCTCCTTTTCTTTCTCTTAATCTTCAAATATATTTTAGTACTTTCTAGCCTTAAGAAAAAAAAAAAAAAGAATTCATCTCTATGGAACTTGACCTGTTTTTTGTGCTGCGTTATATCTACACGTATTCCTGATCACCTGGCCAGGGTGGCATGTGTCAGATTTCTCCACGGTGAGGCTAGTCTTCCTCCCCTTTCCCAACTGGCCTCTTTGTAGAAAGTCTCTATACGTAGCCCCACCTTGAGGGGTGGGAGATACATTCTGTCTATTTGTCTATTCTTCCCCTTTATTTATTCAGTCTTTTATTTATATCAGTACAGACTGGCAGAGATTTATTTTATATTTGAGATTATAATCCAGTGCGACTTTCAAACTGGGGCTTTGTAAGCCACATGTCACTATGCAGGTGTGAGACGTTAATGCAATCATTGTGTTATATGCTGGCCTGGAGGTCATTTTCCCAGGAGGCCTTGCTCTGAGCTGTTTCCTGAATAGGACCAGCGACCTGTGCAACACACACCATGGACAGTGAATTCAAGAGCCCCTCACTGGTGTGCAGTGGTGCATGGAAACATGCGTTCGGAGGGCCAGCCGGGGGCAGTGGCACAAATCCACTCTGGCCCCTTGGTTGTAGATTTAAGCCTGATTCCACATTCCTTACCGTGTAACCTCGGGCAAGTGGCTAAACCTCTCTGAATATCAGTATCTAACTGGTCAAATCAGGACATGAAGACTTGTGTTGAGGTTGCTGTGGGAAGTGAATAAAAACTAAGTGCCTGATGTGGGGAGGAAGATGGTTTAAATTCCTTACTTGTCCCTGCTACCCACCTCTCCTGCTAACCAGGGAGAGTGAAGTCTCCCCAACATCTGAAGTGCAGGTGGAGCCCCCTGGGTCCGAGCAGAGGAGAGTTGCTGAAAGCAGTGGAGATGAGACTTTCGGGAGGTGCTCAAGATGGGGATTGAGGGGCAGGGAGACAGGTTAGTGACAGGGGCCTCCCTACAGACTAAAGGAGGGCAGGGCTTTCTGCAGGTCCTCAGGTGGTCCTCTGCTTCCTTCCCCAGCTCAGAGGCCAACTGCCTATAGCCTTTTTCACTGCCACCATCCATTGCTTCCGAGCAAGGCTTCCCTTCTTCCTCTGTGGGCCAGCATCTTTTCACCATCCTCTCCTCACTTGTTCCTGGAGGGAGAAGAGCTACTTTGATGTCTAATCCACCAGTACAGCAGGCATGCACGTGAGGAGTGTAAGGATTTCTTCATCCATTCTCCTCCTCTTCCATTAGATTTTTATTGTGAAAATAAAGCCTCTATCTGCTAAGGTTGGGTGAACCTGAACTTGAACTCAGGCTGGTCTTATTTCAAAAGTCTTTGTATTTACCCACTATGCCATCATGGCTTGATGGCGACTTGGCTCATTAAGTCAATGCTTGCCCGGTCTTGGAATCTCGATTTAGAGGTATTCCAGGACTTAAGGCACCTCAGAAGACTTCTTAAAGCTTCTAAATTCACTGTTGTAGACTAGCATAGGGACTCATCCAGCACAGGCAACACTGCTTTCAGAGGGAAATTTCTTTTGAATTTTGAGTAAGCAACTTACCAATAAGTTCTTGGAACATAGGTAGTTTGCCTTGCAGACTTGGGGTTTCTGCCTGTCTGTTGTGTAAGAAACAGCAGGATTCCAGCAAGGAAAGGGGATGTAGTGGAAAGAATACTGCCCTGCAAGTTGGAAGACCTCTGCCTGAGTCATGGGTCTGTCACAAATTATGGGGAACCTGAGCCAATCCCTTCTGAGCTTGAGTTTTTCAGTGTTTTTTTCAGTAAAATCCAGATGGCTGACAAGATCTTAAAAGATCCCTTTTAGGTCTAAGAACTTGTGCTCAACTCTAGAGCGATGTGCAAAAGTGAAAGCAATTGTGCTGATTTTTAGATGAGTTTAGACAAAGCTGTTTTTGTCATTAAAGTGGCTCCATCTTTTTCTTTCCTTTTTTTTTTCCATTAGAAAGTTCTAGGCTCCCTTAACTGTTCGTCTACCTTGGCCCACGTTACCCGTGGGACGGCTCACTGGTCAGCTATAGACAAAGGAGATGGATCTTCTTGTGGCTTTGGTGGAGCTGTTTGGATGCAAGCAGGTAGATTTCCATCCAGCTGCCTTCTTTCAAGTCTCTAATCTTTGCTGTATTATATGACCAAAAGAAATTTATATCAGATTACTTTGGATCATCTGTTACGGACCCTAGAAGGTTCCTAGTAGTTTAAAGACAGCAACAAATACCTGTCCATTGTACAGCATGATTTCTGGGTGTTTTTGTTTTTTTAAATATAGACAGCTCTGTTAATGGGAATTTTTATCTCTAGAGATTAACTAATTTTTATCTCCAGAATTAAACCATTTTAGCAGAATTCAAATTAGTTGGGGCGGCTGTCTTCAATTTCCATCATCTCTGTGCATTCAGAATTGAATACCCAGGAATTCGTTTCTGATAGTCTTACAGAATATGACAAGCATTTAGCCCAAATGCCTATTTATCTGCAGAAAAATATAAATATCCTCAGTGCTTTCTCACTATGTTTAGGCTTAGGAGACCCTGGAAGTTGGGGACATTGCAATCCAGTAATTTCTTAAAAGTGCTTCCTAGGTGGATAGAGTCACAATACAATTAAAGAGTATTTTCTTTCTTTCTTTCTTTCTTTCTTTCTTTCTTTCTTTCTTTCTTTCTTTCTTTCTTTCTTCTTTCTTTCTTTCTTTCTTTCTTTCTTTCTTGGGTCTCTGTTTACTGTTAAAATACTCAGAGACATAAGGTTTACTCAGAAAAATAAGTTCTTAAGCTAAAAGGAAATCCAAAATAGCGAGGGAAATGTTTTTACTTAGTGACAGAGCAGGTAGTGTTTGCAATGAGATGAAATAAGAGAAAGCAACTGTCTTTAATTGTGTTTAATCCAAAGGGCTTTCTGTTTTCAATAGCTGGCATTTGACCGGGACCATATCTCTGGCCAGGTTGATAATTCTCTTGGGAAACATGCCACCGTACTTGAGTTTTCAGATGAGTGTGTCGATATTGACGTGTCAAAGAAATGAACTGTGTGTCTCTCTGATAAAAGATATCTGGGGAAAGGATTAGAAAAGGACAAGTCAGTTACAGAGCAATAAACATTCCTTTCGTTAATAACGTTTGAATAGTTCCTGAGGACGTTTGGCTGCCCTTAAGTTCTTCTAGGAGAGGCTCTGAATGGCAGCAGCACGCTGACTGCAGTTTGAGATGTGCAGCCAGGCCGACCGCTGGGTACTTGGGGGGCTCGGTACATGCCGTGCTGTGTGATGCTGCTTGGCAGCCTGGGCCCCCCGCACCCAGGAGGCTCAGGCCAGGCACGCACTGGCTCCTGCAGAGTGAGTCAGGCCCAGCCAGGGAAACTTGGGTCAAGAAGATAAAAATTCCATCAACTCACAGTTAGGAGACATTGCGTTTCTTTTCCTTTGGAGACTGCCAGTGTGATAACTTGCAGAAGTGGAAAGGATCTCTGTGCAAGGGGAGAATTCCAGAGGTGTGGAGTCTGGGAGGGAGATGTGGGTGGGTCCCCGGGGGGGGGGGGCGGGGAGAGGCCCAGGATGAGGTGGAAACAGGGAGGGAGGCCCCAAGGAATAGGTGGTGGTGGTTTGGCTTCAGTGGAAGCAAGAGCAAAGACCCTTAGTCCTCCTCTTTGTCTCTCTTTCCCTCCTTCCTTCTTTCTTTAAAATCATGGGACCTGAACATACACGGCATTTTTACCCTTCAGCTTCTGTCTCTCCATTACTTTCCCTCTCTCTCTCTCTCTCTCTCTCTCTCTCTCTCACACACACACACACACACACGGGTGAACTACTGTGGGATGTTTAAAACTTTTCTTTTTTCTTTTTTTTTTTTAAATCTTTCCTAGGGCTGCTCCCTTGGCATATGGAGGTTCCCAGGCTAGGGGTCGAATTGGAGCTGTAGCCACTGGCCTACGCCACAACCACAGCAATGCCAGATGCAAGCCATGTCTGCGACCTACACCACAGCTCATGGCAATACTGGATCCTTAACCCATTGAGCGAGGCCAGGGATCGAACCTGCAACCTCATGGTTCCTAGTTGGATTCGTTAACCACTGAGCCATGATGGGAACTCCCTTTTTTTAAACAAACAAAAATCTTTTCAAATAAAAGTAAAGCAGAAATAAATGATAGAAGTAGTGTGACACTTTTAGGCTAAAAATAGACAGATGCGGATATCAGAACTTGAGGGGATCTTACACAGTGATGTTGGTGGCTGCCTTCTTGTCCTTGTGTGCCCAGAAGTGACCTAGGATAGTCAGGGGCCTAGCCTGACCTGGGATGAGGCTGTGGCCTGGGCTTGCTTCAAGAGCACCAGGGTGGGAGCCAAAAGGTAGCACAGGGAGTGTGGCATCACCTTCCAGCTCTTGCAGAGATCCTTCTAGTTCATTACCCCATCCCTCACTCTGGCTTCCAGGGATACAATGGGAGAAGGTTCGACTGATGTCCTCCTAATGTTTCTAGATTCATCAGATATCTGTTGGAGAATGACAGTCCACTCGTTGCCCTAAACCAAGGATCTCAAGTAGGTTTTATTTTAAGGGCAACACCCATTGATTGATCCTGATTCTCAGGATGCTGTGTTAAGAATGATTCTGAGGTTGCGTCTGGGCTTGGTGGGTTCAGTTAAGTAGTACCTACCATTTGGTTAGTGAGAGAGATAGGGTATTTTTTTTTTTCCTTCTCTAATCAAATCCTTCTATATCACATTAAACTTGGGTTTTTCTCCCTCTCTTCTCCATGCTCTGGTACATTTTATTTGCTTAGACTGAGATGGGATCTGACCTCAATTCTAAAGTATAAAATTAGAGCAAGGCCCTCAAAGTAGCTAATATGTGTCAGTTGCTTGTAGACAGTCTGACTCTCTCACCCCCTCCTGGGCCCGTTGCCCCCACTTTTTCCCTACCTCCCAGGACATTCAAACCTTATGTAAGGCTGACATTGCTGAGAAATCAAACTCTCCTCCCTCACCTTCCCCACCTTCAGCAAGGGAGCTGCCTTGCCCGTGGCTGAATGATGTGTTCTTCCAGGAAGAGCAGACCTTCAGGCCACCTGCAGGGACATGGGTCACTGTAAACAGGTGCATTTGCCCTTAAACTTGGATGAGCCCTTATCTGGGTTTGGTCACCTGGTCTTTCCAAGCTTTCTGCAGGTTGAGCTCTTTAAAGAAGATGGAGAAGACACTGCATTCAGGGAGAGGGACTAGGAAAAGAAGAGACCTGTTTCCCAGGCTCTTTTGGGTGCTTCTCACCCTCACCTCTGTCTTACGAGAGAGACAGAAGCCTCCTCTTTGTTTTTTATTTTGCTCCTCTCATGATCTAGTAATTCTGACAGACTGCCCACACTCTGTAGACTGATTCTTCTTCTGGGATGGTTGGGAAGTCATTGCATGAAGACTGTTGTCAATGTATAAAGCTAGAAATGCCCTTTCCCAGGTACCCTGTTTCCAAGAGCCAGCGCCCAGCCTGCGGCCGTCCCTTCCCCCACCCCTAGGAGCTCTCCATCCTGCGGTCGCCCTCTTCCTTCCAGCACAGAGGCAGCAAGTGGTCCAGCCTGACCCTCACAGGGCAGCTGGGAGGGAAAAAGGGGCCAAAGGCAGAGGCTCTGGACACCTCCGCTTAGAGCTGGAGGAAGGTCCCTTGACTTTCCTATCCTCCGTTTGTTTGTTTCTAAAACCAAGGAAACCCCATTACCCCCTCCCAGGACTCCCAGAGCACATGTGGAGCACTTGTCAAACCATCTTGCACCCTAGAAGTACTGGCCTTCGTGCTGCTGCAGGAACAGCCTCTCCACCCACCTAGTTATCTCTCACCCCTCACAAGACATGGGTGCTCTCCTGCTGTGGGCAGGTGGGAAGGTGGAAATGGAGACACATATTAAAACAAATCCAAATGGCAGGAAACATGGACAGATTTGCAGTGAAGGCAGAGTGGCAGTCTGACCCCCGGCCCTGTACTCAGCTGGACAGTCAGGGTGGCCCCCTGGGCTCCCGCCCCGCTCCCACTCCACACTGGCATGAAGACAGAGGCCCCTGTGTGAAGCTTCTGGGTGGGGGAGGAACAGGAGAAGGAGAAGCAGCAGACATCGGCCTTTGAAAGCTGACTCAGGAATAGCCATGCTCGTCTTCTGCAGGGCTGGGGTCTGGTTGGTCTGGATGTGCCTTCCACCTTAAACACTGAAGCCGCAAGCACAGTGGGGCCTCCATCCTCATCTGGGTAACACAGCAGGGAGGCCCAGATGGGAGCAAGGGGGCCGAGGCCGCCAGGGGAGAATGTGTTCCTAAGAATAGCCAGCGAGACGCTGTGATAAGGGCCCAGATGGTCAGGGACGTCAGTTGGGGACAGGGAGTGCGGAGGTGGTGGGGAAAGTACAGGGTGATAAGATAGGGACTTCGACACAGGAATGCGCCGCTGGGCCTCTGGAGACGGCTGTGGGAGCACGGTGTTGACAGGGTGCCCCCCACAACTGTGGGTGCGGGAGCCGATCAGAGGCCCCCCAGGTGCTCTCTTTGGGTATGAGTCAGTGCCGAGGAAGGGCAAGCTGGTCAGTGAACAGTCCTGCATTTCAGAGCCAGCGGGATTTTAGTGATCTTAGGGTCTCTGCAACCCTCCCCACCAATGCCCATCCATAGCTCTTTCTCTTTTTTTTTCCTTTTTTTTTTTTTTTTTTTGCTTTTTAGGGCCGAACCTGTGGCATATGGATGTTCCCAGACTAGGGGTCTAATTGGAGCTACAGCTGCTGGCCTCCACCACAGCCACAGCCACACCAGATCCGAGCCATGTCTGTGACCTACACCACAGCTCACGGCAATGCCGGATCCTTAACCCACTGAGTGAGGCCAGGGATGGACCCCGCAACTTCATGGTTCCTAGTCAGATTTCTTTCCACTGCGCCCCAATGGGAACTCCCATGGTACTTTCCAGGGGAGAAATCCATGGCTCAGAGATGGGAAGGGATCATTTCAAAGTTGGTGGCAGAGCTTAGTCCAACCCCAGCCCTTCTGGCTCCTCCTGTGGCCAGGGCGGGCCCTCCTGCAGCCCAGACCTCAGCTCTACTTCCGGAGCACAGGACACCCCCAGGCAGGGCTGGCAAGGTTTTGAACGTTACTGATCCCACAGATGAACCCTGGGCATCTTCTAGGCTGTGGGTCTAGGGCATAACCACCAGGAATTGAATGAGAAACACCACAGACGAGGCCTGTGCCTTCCTGAAGTTGGGGACAGAGAGAGGACAGACAGTAAACAACTAAACAAGCACACGATGGTGCTAGTCTCGGGTGATCCTAGGAAGGCAGCTGAGCATCACCGGGCTGGAGCTCTTCCTGCCCCTGAACTTGGACATTCTTGTCCTTGAGAATCTTTCCTCTTAGAACTGTGACCTCTCAGATGCTTCCTGACAACCGGGGTAAAGTCTCCTGTTTGACATATACCCCTGTCCCAGGTTCAGAGCTGCACACAGTGAGTGCTGGCCCTCGTGGGGTTGGATAAGTGTTTACGTGTCTTTGTGAAATGACATTTCCCGTACAGTTAGGTCAGTGGAGTTGGATGCAGGTTAAGGGGTGGTTACCCTCAGATCCCTGGGCCTCAATGGCTGAGAGCTGGTGACCATGGGGCTGCGACTGGGGGCTGGGCAGCGGCTTTGGCACATTCGTCCCTCCTTTGGCCCCATGCTCCACAGGCTGGCTGAGCTCCCCTCAAGGTATCTACTGTCTTAGCCTTGAGCAATGGGAGTGTCAAGTGCCATGTTGAGGACACAACCCCAAACTGTTTCATAGGCTCCCAGAAGTCAAATCCTTTGTACTCAACAATTGCCCAAGACAGGCAGAGAAATAACTTGGAGGGAAAGTCAGCCTTCACGAGGGGGTGCAAGGCCTTGTCGCGAGGGGATGGATCAGAATATGAAACCAGTTGGTGCTTTGACCAGCTTTTAAGGGCAATGGAGTGTTCCAGAGTGTGGGCTTTAGCAGGCCCCAGGGGAAGTGATTGGAGCTCAGGGGGTGGCAGTGGGTCTGTGTGGAAGCTCCAGGGCTCTGTGGCTAAGCCAGAATAAGCATTATTATTTCCACAAATCGAGCCATTTTTGTGCACATTTCCCCTGGTGTCCTGATCTGTGTAATTATGGAATGCATATGTGTGGGAAGGAGTCTTTGGAAAACTAGTCCCTGTTCTTTGTCAAGAGGCTGACCTAAAAGTTTCAGAAATTGGTTCATGAGGTAGTCCTGGAGGGGAGAGCTGGTCAGGCCTTCCATATGGTGGGAAAAGGTGGGGCGCCCTGTGGCAGGGGCCTCCACTGTGTTGCTTTGTCCTTCTGGGCCCTGAGAAGGTCAAATGCAAAACACATGAGCAGCAAAGAATATGATCACAGACCGCAGTTGGCATATGCTTTTAAAGTCAAGAGTCCCCAGATGGGGTTTCTCTTCTGCCGTGGAGCAGGAATTGCACCCTTTGGGGCCCACCGTTGTCTCCTCAGTGTGTAACAGGTGCCTGGCACACAGTAGATGCTTGCTAAATGCTCGGAATGAACCTCTGTGCTCTCCGTTTCCTCCAGCGTAACACAAAGGAACTGGATTAGTTCAGAGATGGCAAAGGATTTTATCATTTAAGTTGTGACAGTTGTCTATAGGACAGCAGAGCTTTATTGAGAGGTTTCTGAGGCACAGATTGGCCTGCGGAGTGTGGACTTCCTGGTGAGACTTTCTCCTGTCCTGTGCTTTCTAAAACCTGTGTGGTTCTGTAATTGCATCACACACAGTTAAAATGGATGAGACTTCATCAGAAGATGTGGGACATATATGCAATGGAATATTACTGAGCCATAAAAAGAATGAAATAATGCCACTTGCAGCAACATGGATGGACCTAGAAGTATTATACTAAGTGAAGTTAGTCAAACAGTGATAGACAAACATCATATATCACCTATATGTGGAGTGTAAAAAAAAGGTACAAATGAACTTATTTGTGAGCAGTAACAGACTCATAGTCTTTGAAAAACTTATGGTTACCAAAGGAGACAGGTGAGGGAGTGGGAGGGATGGACTGGGGGTTTGGGATTGGCATATGCACACTGAGGTATATGGAATGATTGGTAGATGGGGACCTGTTGTAGAGCACAGAGAACTCTACCCAATATTCTGTGATGATCTATGCGAGAAAAGACTCTGAGAGAGACTGGATGTGTGCATATGTATGACTTCGGGTCACTTTGTTGTATAACAAATTATCACAGCCTTGTAACTACAAAAAAACCTAAAAAAAAAAAAAATGGATGAGTTGTAACTAGGATAATGCTCAGTGATCTGTATAGACCCTGGATCTGGTTGTGTGCTCCCTGGTGAGCACCTGAGAGTAGCACCGCCTCCCCCCTCCCCCACCCTAAGCAAGATCCCCACCCTAAGTCAGATCCTGCTCAGCTCTAGAACTCTGGGGGGAGTGTGGAAGCCCCTGGGCATTGATAATCTCACTGACAATAGGGACAAAAAGGTCAAAGTCATGGGGTTGGAAATGGATCACAGGTGAAAATCTGTTAGGTGGTCAATGTTTAGTGAGTGGTGAGTAGCTGGCAGCTTTGCCCCTGGGCTGGAAGGTGACACCTTTGCACAGAGAGGCATAGCTGTCTGGTTCAGCAGCTGCTTCACCTCTCTGAGCAAGGCCTGAGGGCTTTCGGTCCTGGCTCTGAATGCCTACGAGCATTCCCTGGGGCTCAGGTATTGCAGCACCTCAGAGTGCTAACAGCACCTGTTGTGTTAGTTTCTGCCACAAAATGAAGGGGCAGTGGGTGTGTGCTTTTGAGTGGATGGGTTTGAGAAGGTGAGGTCCTCTCGAATCCCGGCCTGTGCCGTGTGGATGCTGTCGGGAGTGTCAGGAGCTGTGGAAGCCTCACTGGCCCCTGGAAACTCACAGCTCACAAGGAAGCCCCAGCATTTGTTCCTGCCTGACCCTAGGTGGTTTGCATCCTGCTTCACAAAGCGGACTCTCAGGGTTTCCTGTGGTGGCACCCTCTCCCCAAAGGCTGCAATGTGGTTATGGGTAGAAACCACCCCTCCTGCTTCCCTCGGTCACCCTCTGTGCATGGCAAGTGGTTGTCACCAGCTGCCCTGCACTAGTAGCCCCACCCCCACCCCCAACCTCTGTCTCCTCCTGAGCACTGGCCTTGTTCAGAACAAAGAGTGGTCCATGCAAATTAGGATCTACACAATGGTCTATTCAGCACTTCTCCAAGTTAAGGCTCCTTTTGTTCAGATTGCTGACTTTGAAAAGTTCTTCTTGAGGTTTTTGCTGTAAGAAATTAGAATTGCCAGGGCAAAGAGAGTAAAAGAGAACCTCCTCATGGAAAAATGACCCTGTTTAGAGGTAGTTGGTTTTCTGCTACTCCCACAATTGCGTGTCAGTCCATCCACAGTATCAGGGATATTTTCTTTGCAACAGCTGGGAAGGTGATTTATTTTAGGGACTTAGCTTCCAGAGAGTAGTTTTCTTCCATGCCGGGAGGTTTACATAAACGAGATGGTAGGAATACTGGTTGTCATAGCTGTTGTGGGCAGTAACAAAAAATTTGTGGAAGAATCCAAACCAGGTGGAGAAACAATCACAGGGTTCTCCACAAGTGTTAGTTGAGCGGATAAAATCATCCAACTCAGGTAACGATGCTGCTTGGTGGTGGGGGGGAGTCTCGAGTCAAAATGAAGAGAGTGTTAAGGCAACTCTGGATTCTCTACAGTGTCTATTTTGTTACCATCTGAAATATATAGATCCTGTGGTCTGTGTGATTCCCGTTAGAGATGTGACTGTTGTGAACTTCCAAGCACAGGTTAGTGTCTGGTGGTGGTTTGGAGTAATCGGCTCAGAGCCTCGTGTGAGCAAGTTGCGGTTGCTGGCGTTAACGTAACTGCAGCCAGCTTCGCAGCCATTCAGGGTGGGCTCCTCTTCCATCATCCCCATTCTATGGATAGAAAAAATGATTTAACGTGTCCAAGGTCACATATATAGTAAGTGAAAGAACTAGAACATTTAAAAATAGCTTTATTGAGATGTAATTGGTACACTGTAGAATTCACCCTTTTAAAGTGAACCAGTCAGTGGGTTTTGGTATATCCACAAAGTTGTGCAACCAGCTCTCGTATCTATTTCCAGAGCATTTCTGTCACCCCCAAAGGAAACGTCATACTCATTAGCAGTCACTCCTCATTCAGTCTACCCCCGACTGGCCCTAGGTGACCACTAATCTTCTTTCTGTCTCTATGCATTTGCCTATTCTGGGCAGTTCATATAATAGAATCAAATAATATTTGGTCTTTTGTGACTGGCTTCTTGGCATGTTTGTTTGTTTTTTTTCTCCTTGGCACGTTTTTGAGTTTCACCTATGTATCAGTATCTCATTACTTTTTATTGCTGCATAATTTTCCCTTGTGTGTATATAGCACATTTCATTTATCCATTCATCAGTTTGGTGGACATTATATCTACTTTTTGGCTCTTCTAAACCATACTGATGTTGTGTGGGTTAAAAACAATATATGGTGTGGGTACAAGAATTTGAACTTGTCTCTTAACAACTCTGCTATCTGCATATGATTGTCACTGAAACTTTGTATCTGCTCCCCAGAAAAGCTGGATTTTACAACAGACAGAGTCCTTGTCCTTAGAGATTTGTTTTCAAATGCAAGTGAGCATCCTTCATCTGAAGACAGGACACCAGTCCAGTGAAATGAAATGAAATGAGGTTGTTTAACCTTGGCCCCTTGAGGTATGGTCCTCTGACCAGTAGCACCAGCTAGGAGCTTGTTAGAAATCCAGACTCTCAGATCCCACCTAGACCTGCTCAATCAAAACCTACACTTCCACATGATCCCTGAATGATACATAAGCTCATTAAAGTTTGAGGAGCACTGCTGGGTCACACAGTGAGGGCTAGAGATGTGATTTCCTAATTTTTAGTCTAGAGGCATTTTTTTCTCTTCCATATCACTTCTAGGCATTTCCAGAATGTATGGCTATTCTATAAAATATTTGATAACATCCCACTAACTCAAAATGAGAGATGGAGAAACCAGTACCTTCTTTGCATTGACTCAGTGGAATTAAAAGGGAGATATTCTAGCATCACCCTTCATCATTTTCAGAGTGCATTGCTAATCCCTGAAGTTCTTCTGGGCCAGCTGTGTCTCACCTCCTCTGCAAGATTTCTATCCCCCTGGAATATATCAGTGGCGCTGAGAATACTTTGTTAAAGAAAGCTCTTTGCTCCAGAACACTTTTTTTTTTTTCTTTTTTGTCTTTTTAGTGCCACACCCAAGGCACATGGATGTTCCCAGGCTAGGGATTGAATTGGAGCTATAGCTGCCGGCCCATGCCACTGCCACAGCAACACCAGACCTGAGCTGCATCTATGACATACATGGCAGCTCATGGCAATGCTGGATCTTTAACCCACTGAGTGAGGCCAGTCGGGTCCATTACCTCTGAGCCACGATGGGAACTCGCCAGAACACATTGTTGAGAAGCATCTTCAGATATGAATAATACTTGCATATTAGTCAGGGCTCTCTAGAGAAACAGGACCAATAGGATACAATATTAAAAGAGGGATTTATTGGAGAACAGGAAGCCTTGGGACTATTTGGTTTTTTGTTTGTTTTGCTGCACCTAAGGCATGTGGAAGTTCCAGGGTCAGGAGTTGAATCCGAGCTGAAGCTGTGACCTACACCACAGCTGTGGCAACCTGGATCCTTAACCCACTGCACCACATCAGGAACTCTTAGGCTCTTTCTTTCTTTACTTATTTAGTCTGTAAAGAGTTTTTGCTTGTAGGGTGGGTGGGAGATTCATTGGCAATGCTTCTCTTTACTCCCTGGCCCCCACGTGGTTCATCCTCTCTCTTGGCCCACATGTGGCTGTGCCCCCATTTTTGGTGGACCTGGGTGCTCACCTGTCCTTGGAGCCTTTACAGGTGGGCGCTGCCCCTAGACTAAGCCACATGCAGGGATGGTGCCTGCAGGACCCTGGCAGCTCAGCTGGCGGGCAGTCTCAGCCACTCTGTGGTCCACACAGAGGCCCAGCTGTGGGGTGATGAGGGCTGTGGCTCACACTCTTCATTGGCTGCCACTGAGAATGTTTTAAGTAGTCAAGTCAAGCCTGTGAAATCTCAGAGTAAGATGAAGAAACACGGAGAAAATTGAGAATTCTAATGAGAAGGACCTGCCATTGAAATAAAGACTGACAAAGTCATTTCTGAGAAACTTTCCCTAACATAATTAGGTGCAGTAACTGTTATAAACACAACTTAGTTTAATGTATATATGTTAATCTATTTAAATCTGGAAGACTGTATACAGAAATCTATAGGGGTGAGATTACAGAAGACTTTTACTTCATATAAAGATATATAATTATAGTATTTTATTATTTTTTCTGTATAATAACAGCATTTTTTCCCAGTGGGAATGTATTACTTTTGTAACCAGAGAAAATAAACACATTAAAAAATACTAATGGCCTAGATAATGCTATCTAAAACCCGTGGGTTAAAAAATGGGATTGTCAGAACTAACAAGTCACCAAGTATGTTAGGAAAAACATGACCCAAAGATTGTTTGAGAGAAATTTATTTTTACAAGCATGTCACTAATACAGTGATTCATAGTTTACAAAGTTTGTGCTTTGGTTCCCTCATCGGGTCCATCCATCACCCCATCGGCCTCTTAGTCCTTTAGGAAGCCTGTTATTTGTCACAGTGCTGTGAGTGCCCTGAAGATGCTGAAGCGCCCCAGCCATGGTGCTGGCTTCCCCGAATACCTGGGTTTGCAGACTGCGACAGAGCCATTTCCCCTGGGTCCTGCCGTAATGGGTGTCTGCGTGAGATGACAAGGGGCTGGAAGCCATACTCATCTCCTCCAGGGGTGGAGGAGGTGTTGCCATCAGATGAGCAGGAAGGAGATGAGCAGGGTCTCCGGTCCATGGATGCCCCTGTTGGCCACAGGTTTTGGGACTCTGGGATTCAGGACTGTAGGATGGAGCCCACTGCTCTACACAGGACAGAGCGCAGGCAGAGCAGCTAGACTGAGTAAGTGGTGATCCAGCCGTGTGGATGAGGGAGGGGTTCCTGATGTCGCTGCCCCCAGTGGTAGACTGGGCCCAGCTCTGAGAGCCAGGAGAGCCCATGAAGCTGGAGTCATCCAGAGAGGGGCCCTGGGAAGGGGTAACCTTTGTAAGGGCTGGACTGGGGGTGTCTCAGCCCTGAGGGAGCCCTGAGGTTGGTGAGGGCTTCTTGCTTCCCCTCCTGGTACCCCTCACTCAGTTTCTCTCTTCCCTTCCCATTGAATCCCCCCTTTGCTTGTCCCTGGTCATCATGACATTGAAATAGATCATATTTTATTATTTGCCATAGTCATTGAATAATCGGAAGGCTCTTATTCTTTTTTTTTCTTTTTGTTTTTTTTGCCATTTCTTGGGCCGCTCTTGTGGCATATGGAAGTTCCCAGGCTAGGGGTCGAATCGGAGCTGTAGCTGCCAGCCTACGCCAGAGCCACAGCAACTTAGGATCCGAGCCGCGTCTGCGACCTACACCACAGCTCACGGCAACGCCAGATCCTTAACCCACTGAGCAAGGCCAGGGATCAAACCCACAACCTCATGGTTCCTAGTCGGATTCATTAACCACTGCGCCACGACGGGAACTCCTCTTTTTTTTTTTTTTTTTAATTAAAAATATAGGGAGTTCCCATTGCGGCTCAGTGGTAATGAACCTGACTAGTATCCATGAGGACATGGGTTTGATCCCTGGCCTCATTCTGTGGGTTAAGGATCTGGCATGGCCCTGAGCTGTGGTGTTGGTCACAGATGTGGCTCAGATCCTGTGTTGCTGTGGCTGTGGCATAGGCTGGCCCCTACAGCTCTGAATTGACCCCTGGCCTAGGAACTTCCATATGCCAAGGGTGCAGCCCTAAAAAGGCAAAAAAAACCCCAAACCAAAACAAACAAACAAACAAAACCCAAAAGAACAAACAAAGGTGTCACGTGCTTTTTCTCCACCCCCCCCCCCCCCCGAAAAATTCCTCGTTATGGAAAGATATTGGTTTTTTCCTTCACCATTGTGTTTGTTTTTATGGGTTAATGATCTTTAGGTAAAAAAAAGACTTATAAGGGCTTTGGCACTAGAATAAGTGATCTAATTATAGTGTGGTGAAATCTAAATTCCCTGGGTGTCCAGGTCAAAGTTGCATGGCTTTTCTTCTGACTGGGAACATGCAGAAACAAGTTCTAATAATTGTCTTACCATGAGCCTCTGAACTTGGGAGGTAGTTAAGCCTGGATATCTTTTTTTTTTTTAATTTTTATTTTTAATTAGAGTATGGCTGATTTACAATGTTCTGTCAATTTCTGCTGTAGTGCAAAGTGACTCAGTCATACATATATACAGAAACCAGGATGTTTTATGAATTGCCGACAGCTGGATGGGATGCAGTAGAGGCCAAGCCATTGCTGGGGTGTGAAGGAGTGAGCTGAGAGGCCAGGGCAGCACCCCCTCCCCAGAGAGGACCCCTTTACCACAGCTCTGAGACCTGTATGTATGGGGGAAAGGGATGTGGACTCGGATTCTGGGTGCTGTAGAGCGACAGCGTAGATGCCACCAAAGTAGCATTTTCTTAACAAGGGCACAGTGGTGTTTGGTTCCTTCCACGCCCCACTTCTGAAAGCCCCTGACTAAAGCTGAAAGGAGCAGGGTCCTCCCTCTCCAAGTTGTTGCGCAGGGCAAGGTCTCTGTCTTCTGGCCCTCCTGTCCCTAGGATGGGGCTGCAGAATACTTGGCACTTTTATGCGTAAGTCAGACCATAAGCCAGTTTAGTCACTGAATTCCCCAGGATCAAAGGCAATCACTTCACGTCTTTTAGCCACTTCAAAGCAAGTTGTGGAAAAAATTAGGAATCTGGAAGCAAATTGAATTACACATCAAAGAAAAAACTATCTCTTGACCTTTCTTCTTTCCCAAACCACAGTTCCTAAGTGTAAAGATCCAGACTGGATGTAGCCCATTCAGTGTGGGGGCGGGGGGGTGGGGGCAGTTAAACCAAAGCACTCCTTGAACACTTTATTTACCAGGGAGTGTTTTTGGAGCTGCCAGAATATAGAAGAAGCCCAGGATGAGGATTCTGTCAGAAACGTACTTACCATTACTCCGGTAAAAGTACTTATCAGTACTCCTACTCCATTGACGGAGTAGTACTTAGCAGCGCTCTGTTAGTTGGAGCAGCAAGAGTGGCACAGGGCACAGCTATCATACGGTGTCCTGATCGAGTGGTGAGTTGGGTGGTACAGTGTGATGTGAGGCTTCAAAGAGGAGGAGGTGCAGCCGTGTTGGAAGCTGAGGATGTACTTCCTAGCAGGTCTGGAGAGTTTGGTGACCAGAGAAGGATCTCTGAGGGTGGGTCAGACAGCCCCCCCCTTTTCTGTTGCCGTTGGATGGGGGAGTGGCCCTCACTAAAGCTGGGTCCCTAAGGCTGGATGGGATGTCACAGATAAACAAAGCTGGACACTCTTTTTTTTTTCTTTATGGTCACGTCCACGCTCCCAGGCTACAGGTCAAATCGGAGCTGCAGCCACCACAGCCCCAGAAACAACAGATCTGAGCTGTGTCTGCAACCTCTACTGCAGCTCATGTCCATGCAGGATCCTTAAGCCATTAAGCAAGGCCAGGGACCAAACCCGCATGCTCATGGATACTAGTCAGGTTCCTAAGACACTGGTTAAAGTGGCCAGGGCAGAGTTTCATCAGTAATATGTTATAGGGAGATACATTATAGGAAGAAGAGGCCAGCATGAACCCAACTTTGATTTGTGCAGAGGTTCCCCTGGTGGTTTAAAGAGAGTGAGGGGATGGGGAGGGGCTGAGCCCTGCTTGGGTAGAGCGAGGGAAGGGAAACATTACAAAAAGCACGGAGAGGGGTTGGTCCCTGTGAACCTCATCTGGGATTTCAAACTGGCACCTACTCAAGTTAGGCCCCTACCCTCCCACAAAGGCTGGAGACAGAGGCCCTATCTTTAGGTGTTGGCTGGCGCCCATGGAACATTCTTTTGACAGCCTAAAGTTTTCTCAGGCAGACACTTTAAGGGGGCGCGAGTCATCCTAGGGATGTGGCCTTGAGCTGTTAGAAGCTCTGTTAGTGTTTGTTCAGGTCTTTACAGGCCAAGGTTAAGGCCTGGACAGGAAGAGGGCTCAGAGGAGGCTGCTGAAAGTTTGGTCCAGGGGAGCAGCCTCTTTGTCAGCAGACATTTGATATGATGAGGCAGGAAATGAAGTTAATGATAGTTTTCAAAATGAGAACAGTGTGCTGAAATGGATATTAAAGGCAAGTAGATTGGCTTTGAATATCAATCACTTTTCATTGAATCTTAGGGCCACGAATAACCAAAATGATCATTAGACGTTTAAAGCCCTTTATTGACAGAGGAGGTAACTGGGATCTAAGAGATGAAGTGATTTTTATCTTGTGACATGAAAATAGTCAAAATGTGTGTATGTTACCAGTGTGTGTGTGTGTGTGTGTGTGTGTGTGTGTGTGTGTGTGTGTGTGTGTGTGGAATACCAGGAATGTACCAGGCACTGTGCTAGGTCTTATGGGAGGTGCAAACATCTGTCCTAAATCCTAGGGGGCCCTGAGATGCTCAGTCACTGGAAAGGCACAGATGTATGGAGAGCGGGCAGAACACTTAGATATGATGGGCTCATGTGGCAAGAATTGGGGACAGAGACAGGAGTGTCCCTGGACTGTACTGGTCCAGGATGACAAAGACCCATGGGTGCTGGAGCTGCAGGGATGTCTTGTCCAACTAACTCACTTCACATGTCTTAACACAAGGACAGGGTTTTTGACAAAGTGAAAGCAGAGCAGAGGCTTTCAGGGGAGAAGAGGGAGCCCTGGATGATGTAGGAGGACACAGCACCTGTTCAGGAGCAGTGGCTAGATGGGGGTTGTTGAGCAGAAGGTCCTGGAAGTGAGCAGTAATTGGTTGCCTGTAAGGCTGCTATGTTATGAAGGATGTAAAAGCTTTTGAAATGACTTTTCTTGGTCCACCTGTCACCTGTAGTGTTGGCAAACTGCCTTAGTCCAGGCCCTGGGTACCTCATTTTTCATGAGTGGAGTGTGTTCTTAACAGATCTCCTTTCTTTCTTTGTTCACTCATCCAATATATAAGTTTAAACTATTACATGTAGAATGGATAAGCAATGAGGTCCTCCTGTACAGCACAGGGAACTGCATCTACTCTCTTGGGACAGGACATGATGGAAGAGAGTATGAGAAAAAGAATGTATATATATGTATGGCTGGGCCACTATGCTGTACAGCAGAAATTGGCACAACACTGTAAATCAACTATGCATTAATAAAATATAAAGAATAAGAAAAAAAAACCCAAACCAAATACTTATTAAGTACCTTGGATCCCTCCAAATGGTTTTCCACACTGAATGTCATCAGCATGATCTCTCTGAAACACATGGGATTGTGTCTCCCTTCTCCACTGAAAGCTGCTGGGTGACTTTCTGTAGCATTTCTTTTCTCATCTCCTTAGTATCATCTGTTGGTCTGGCTGTGATATTCCTAGTAACCACCCAGTTCTTAACTCCTGCTCCTCCCTCTACCTCCACTCCTTCAATAGATACTTTGCTACTGTGACCTTCTAGGCTAGGACTTGAGCTGTTATTCTGTATTTCATGTTTTCCCCTTCACTAGACATATCAAAGGGAGAACTCTATAGTCTAGTTATAGCTTAAACTGCATATATCAAGACAAGGTTTGATGGACTTTTATCAACTCAGTCAGTGGAACTCAAATATTATTTTGAAGATGACATATGCCAGCATCTTCTGTATCTTTTCACATCCTGTGCACACCCACCCTCCCCAGTTTGTGGTCATTCCTGTGTATTTTCTTTGTGTTCAGTTGTTTGCACATGTTACAAGTATATAGTGGATTGGGTGATCTCTGTTTTATGGAGATGGGAGTGAGCTGTATACATACAATGATCTTTAAGAAAATGAAAGATTATCCCTTACGTATCAGTCTTTTAAGGAGGTTAATCTGATTTGGGGGTAAGTGTTTCTAGCAGGTTCTCTATTTTTCTTGTCTGTGCATTTGTTTGTTAAATAAAGGGCACTGAACCTATTCAAGTTTAAACCTTTGTCATTATAATGAACTTCAGGTCTTAGGATGAGCTCTGGTCCTTTTTGGTCCTCTTTGTCTAGTGAATAGTTTTCCAGATTTACTCATTTCCTTAATATTTGTTGTTTATAGCCTCTTGTGTTGGTACCATCATAAAATTTATAGCTTGCGAACATTTCTCACATTTTAGTTGCCTTGCATTTGACCCAATAGCAGCATTTTAAGGAATGGTCAATTTGTCAAATCCTAACAGGTCATTTTCAAAATATGTAATTTTTGGAATGTATCTGATGAAAATGAATGTTCACTTTTCTTAGACATAATTTTCAAAAATAATTTTGTTGGCGTATAGTTGATTTACAACATTGTGTTAGTTTTAGGTGTATAACAAAGTGATTCATTTATACATATACATGTATCCTTTTTCAGATTCTTTTCCCATATAGGTTTTATTATAGAACATCAAGTAGAGGTCCTATATTGTGCAGTAGGTCCTTACTAATTACCTGTTTTATGTATGTAGCATGTATTTATTAATTCCAAACTCCTAATTTATCCCTCCCTCCACATTTGCCCTTTGGTAGCCATAAATTTGTTTTTGAAATCTGTAACTTAGACATGCATTCTTTTTTTTTAGTTTTTTATTTTTTTTGGTCTTTTTTGGTTCCACACCTGTGGCATATGAAGGTTCCCAGGCTAGGGGTTGAATCAGAACTGCAGCTGCCGGCCTACACCACAGCCACAGCCACACCAGATCCAAGCCTCATCTGTGACCTACACCACAGCTCACTGCAATGCCAAATCCTAACCCACTGAGTGAGGCTGGGGATCGAACCCACAACCTCATGGTTCCTAGTCAGATTCGTTTCCACTGAGCCATGATGGGAAATCCCTTAGAGATACATTCTTAAACATTTTGCATATATTGAGCTATTTGGCTCTATTGCCTACATGAATATATTAGATGATTCTTTATTTGTGGAAAGTTTAAATAAGGAGGGAATGCCTGTAATCAAAGTGCATATATATAAACCTGATAAACCCCCTTTCTACTTCTGCTGGCCCCACAGTCCACTGCTCAGTTAGGCAAAGCTGAGGGCCCCTGACTTCTTTCCTCCCCTAGGATGCTTGGGCCATATCTTCCCAGCTGGAGCTGCAGGGGCTGGGTTGGAAACAAATTATCCATTCCTAAAACCAGTCATCCAGAACTAGGCAGAACTAGCTGCTAAAACTATCACATTCAACCAAATTGCTAAAACTTCATAAATAATGAATAGAAACAGATAAATTATGCCAACTGGGTTTAGGCACGTTGACATGCTGCAGACTGGCCTACTTCCAGATGGTGGCACCTTGATGGCCAGCAGAAGATGGCTTTTATCTTGAGTTTTGGGCGGTTGGGAGGTCCAGAGGCTAGGTGTCTAATCCCCTGTGCTGCTCCAGACATCCCTAGCTTCCCAAACCACATTTCACTTTGTGTACTGCTCCTGATTCGCTATGTTTCTTTTCTTTTCCTTTCTTTCTTTTGAGGGATGGGAGGTGGGAGGGCGGGTAGTGAGGGAGGGGAGGGAGTTAGGAGGCGTGAGGGAGTGGCGTATGTTTCGTCTGTGAACTGACGGTAATTCCTGCCTCATTCCTTCCTTCCTTCCTTTTTCTTTCTCTTTTCTTTCTTTCTTTCTTTCTTTCTTTCTTTCTTTCTTCTTTCTTTCTTTCTTTCTTTCTTTCTTTCTTTCTTTCTTTTTCTTTTTCTTTTTCTTTTTCTTTTTCTTTTTTAGGGATCAACCCTGGCTAGGGGTCAGATTGGAGCTACAGTTGCTGGTCTATACCACAGCCATGCCAGATCCAAGCCGCATCTGCAACCTACATCACAGCTCATGGCAACACCGGATCTTTAACCTGGATCCTTAATCCTTAATCTTAATCCTTAACACTGAGCAAGGCCAGGGATTGAACTGGCATCCTCATGGACCTTAGTCGGGTTCGTTAACCACTGAGCCACAACAGGAACGCCCCTGATCTGCTGTGCTTCAACACCAGGTCACCAAGCACATGAGAGCTATGGACAAATTTGATTTAATTCTGCAGAGAAATATTTGCACACACGCATGGATATTTCTATTGGTCAGTGTCTGTCAAAGGTTTCTGTAATGGAAAACTGGGGGTAGCTGAAATGTCCACCCAGGAGAGAGGATGAAAACTTGATTATGGTCTTCTGGTTGAGGAATGTGCAGCATGAGGCTCTTACCCCTGGTGTCAAGGACATTAGCATTGTTGACAGATATTTCAGTTATTCAGAGGCCTTTCCACTTATTTACAAGTGTATTTTTTTGGGGGGGGGGCACACCTGTGGCATATGGAAGTTCCCAGCCTAGGGGTCAAGTTGAAGCTGCTGCCCTATGCCATAGCCACGCGGAATCAGAGCCACGTCTGTGACCTCACTGCAGCTCATGGCTGGATCCTTAACCCACTGAGCGAGGCCAGGGATTGAACCTGCATCCTCATGGATACTAGTTGGGCTCGTAACCTGCTGAGCCACAACAGGAACTGGGGGGTTTCAGTTTCAGACTCTAGAAAAGTGGGAGAATGATTTTAACCATTTTGCTCACTGTTGGGACCAGATGTTGTATATGAATAAATTGTAGCAGGCAAACAGCATTTGGTTCTTAATTTATATCTTTGTAGCAACAAGGTTCAGGAGAACAGACCAACTTCAGTATTAGTGTTTCATATGTGGAAGCAGACATTAGTCATGATCTCAGTTAAGGATCGTCACAGTGCCCTGAATTGCCTAGTCTGCTTTTTAACACAAGCTGGGATCCCAGCAGTTTTATCTCCTATCCTGAGCTCTTCCTCCCCTGTGGCTTTAGAATATTCACACTTCTCTGGAAACTCAAGCCATTTCCAACTATCTTTTTCTTGTGCTGGGATGGAGGCATTGTTAGGTTTTTTGTTTTTATTTTTTCCTTTTGAAGAACATAATTTCTTTTTTCTAAGAGCTTTAAAGCATTTTTCAGCTGATGTTGGAAATAAACCTTCATTTCCCTCAGCTTTTTCCTTTCACTAAAGGAGAAAAGCAATAGGACTTGAAGGAAGAGGGGAGTGGGGGAAAATCATTGTTGCTTTCTGTGTTTGCTCTCTGCGTCTCTTTTCTTAGTAAATTGCCTCAGGAATTTCTGCAGTCAGCTCTAATCGGCTCTTGAAAGGCCTTCTTTGGGACCAAGCTCTTCAAGTGAGCCAAAACTCTCTCTAGGACTATAGGGTTTGGCTGAAGACAATGCAAAGAAAGGGAGTATTAACATGTGGTGCTTCTATTGAGACTGTGAAATTTCCTTAAGTTGTTCCTGAAGGTGTCTGGGAAACAAGGCAGAGAACCCTGCTTTTTGGAAGGCAGCGTTTACCACCCTCCCCTCTTCCCTCTCTTTTTTTCTTTTGCCCCTTCCCACCCAAGTTGGTTGCAACAGAGAGCTTTTTACTGAAAACAGGGGCATTTATGTTCAGCTGGTACCATGGACAGATACCAAACAAATATTTTTTTTTATCTCTCAGTATTCTGAATTAGCATCTCACCCCAAAATAAACATAAAATGCAAATGATAAAAATTTGACTTTTATTATTGCTTCTAAAGTCAATTAAACATGGACATTTTGGAAATAGGTTAACTAAAATTTTTATATAAACCATGACAACGGTATTTTTATCTGAAGGCTGGCATTTTTAAAAGGCATTCTTTCCCCTCCTACGTACCCAGGAAAAAGTCCTCATGCTACTGAATCAGAGGCAGTCTTTCTGAACCTGCGACTCCTGCCATTAAATTGGTTTAAAGTGAGAACAAAGGAATTCATGTTTCCTTAATTCCAAACAAGGATGGAAAACAAGCTTGTGACTATTTTATGCCTGGACCTGGGTTGGAATTTAAAGGAAGTAGGCAGAAGGTGGGTGTGTGTGACACTTACTCTGTCTTAAAGATCCTGAAAGTTATTCCTAGGTCTCGGAAATTATAAAAAAGAAGTGGGTGGAAACAGAGTTCAAACACTCTATTCATAGGATAAGAGGATGAGGAGGGAGGGAGGGAATCCACTTTCATTCAATTCACAAAAATGTACTCTGCACCTATTATGTGCCAGTCACTGTTCAAGGTCCTAGGGCTACAGCAGTGCATAAAGCAGATGAAAATGCCTGCTCTTGTGGTGCTTCTGTTGCAGTGAGTGTGGGGAGAGATGATGGGTAAAGAAGATAAATACGCAAAATATGGAGTGTGACAGTGATCAGTGCTATGAAAAGAAAAACGGGCACATGGTCTTGAAAAGTGTATTTGGGTGCATGTTGGAGATTTAAAATGGGGCGCCAGGGGAAATCTTACCCCAAAGGGGATGTTTTCATAAGACGGGAGCCCATGGAAGGGGGAAGCAGGTGAGCAGGTAGGAGGTCACTGCGTGACCCAAGTGAAGGATGATTACTTTAGGCCAGAGGTGTAGCAGGTCCGTGGTAAGGAAGTTCCTGGCCGGGTGAGACGGGAGGTACAGGACAGAGAAGTGGGAAGCCTGGCCTGAGGATTCTAGCTCGAGCATCTGAGGCAGACCCTGTGGTCCCTCTGCCGTGGTCTCTGAAGCTGTCACCTAAGCCTTTCAGTTTGTGCTGTTTTATACTTCGTATAATTGCTTCCACACTAGGGTCCAACCTCTGTAAGAGCAAACCTGTTTCCTCTTTGTTTATCTTTTGCACCTTTTTGCACCTCAGAGAGTCTAGTAATTATTTGCTGGTTGGAACTGAATTGACTGTTCTAAGACCAGCCCTTGCGAAAAACAGAACATAACAGAATACTTACCAGATATAGGACGTGTGACTCATCTGCAGTGAAAATGATTGCCAGCCGTCAGCTTGTTTCTTTTCTGTAGATAGGGTTCATTTGTGCCATGTATTAGCTGGATCGGGAGTCTTGGGTTAATAGATGCAAACTTTTGCATTGGGAGTAGATAAGCAATGAGATCCTACTGTATAGCACAGGGAACTGTATCTAGTTACTTGTGATGGAACATGATGAAGGAGAATGTGAGAAAAAGAATGTATATATATGTATAACAGGTCACTTTGCTGTACAGCAGAAGTTGACAGAACATTGTAAATCAACTGTAATAAAAAATTTAAAAAGAAAAGAGAAGAAAATGATAGCCAGATGGCCACAATGGTCTCTTCTCAGGGAGCCAACCAGATGTGTGCTGTGAATACCAGGAGGAGAGGCGGGGCCTCACATCAAATGCAGCCCCTTGGCTCCTCATCCTGACTCCAGAGCCACTGGGGGTCACAGTGCTTTGGGAGCAGGGAGGGGTTGGAAAAATGTGGGATTTCTCCAGGCGATATGGCCTCTGGTTGGAAGGCCAGTCACTGAAAATGACCCAAGGCTTTTATTGTGTCCTGAACTCAGGACAGCCCAGCAAGGTGGAGGGGCAGGAGGGGTTTAGGTGGGTGCTGCTGGCTGTGACCTGGCTCAGCTCCATTGCTTCACTCAGCACAGCCAGCCAGTGTCTCTGAACCGAGGGGGCAAGGAGAGGCGGGAGTCATTTTACATCTCCCCTCGCCTCTTTCTGGCCTGTCACTTCTGTGTGTTTTGTTGTAGTTTAATCTCTTTGTCGGAGGTGAGGCTCATGTATGTGTCAGGGGAGTCTGTTCCCCAGTGGCCCTTTCTCTTTGATTCCCAGGTGAAAAAGGTCATAATTCAGAGTTCCTGCCATGGCGCAGCGGAAACAAATCTGTCTGGGAACCATGAAGTTGCGGGTTCGGTTCCTGGCCTCTCTCAATGGATTAAGGATCCAGCATTACTGTGAGCTGTGGTGTAGGTGGCAGACACGGCTCAGATCCCAAGTTGCTCTGGCTCTGGCTGTGGCATAGGCTGGCAGCTGTAGCTCTGATTAGACCCCTAGCCTGGGAACCTCCATATGCTGCAGGTGGGGCCCTCAAAAGCCAAAAAAAAAAAAAGGTCGTAATTCATGTTAATCACACACATCCCCAAGTATTTTCACAGGAACAGGAAGGTTTTCTGTTACCCTCATTTTCTGATGCAGGGCTGGCTCAGAGGTTATCCACAGGTGAGGGATGGGGAAGGCTTTCTGGGTCAGTGCTGTATCTTGATTACTGTACATTTCACCATCGGAGAAGCGTTGCATCGTCTGTGATGCTGGGTAATGCTTTGAGGAACCCATCTGGGTTGCAGGATGAGAGGCCCTTGCGGTAGCCACAAATTCTAGCCAGCCACTACTGGGCAGGGGGTGGGGGGGAGGCAGGGGTCTCCTTCTAGCAGTTCAGGTGTTTGCCTGCCCCACGGTTGGTGCTTCTCCCAGTGTGGTTCTGGGACCTGTGAGTTTGGTTGATATGCTTGAATCCACACCTGTACTTCAGAAGCTTCCCAGGTGATCTCTGTGCACATTCAAGCATGTGAAGATGATGAAGACCCACACATCAGCTGGTCTGCTTTAAAAATAAACCACATCACCTGACAACCCCAACCATAGCTAATTCTCCACCTTGAAGGCTCCTCTCCTACAGGCATCCACGCCTCTCACTGCTGCCCTTTTGTTGCTGATTTCTCAAAACTTTTTCTGTTCCTCTGGCTGGGTCCTTCAGCATATGTCTCAGGAAACATGCAGCCTGAGGCTTTGAGAATTTGCTTTGTAACCAAACATAGGCTGTGCCTGTACTCCCCTCCCTACCCCCAGTGTCATTCACATGCCATATATGGGCCTGGACAAAGAAGGGTTGCTCTTTAGATTTTTTTTTTTTTATGCTTTTTGAGGCCTCACCCACAGCATATGGAGGTTCCCAGGCTAGGGGTCGAATCGGAGCTATAGCTGCTGGCCTATGCCACAGCTACAGCAACGTAGATCCGAGCTGAGTCTGAGACCTGCACCACAGCTCATGGCAATGCAGGATCCTTAACCCACTGAGCAAGGCCAGGGATCGAACCTGCAACCTCATGGTTCCTAGTCCGATTTGTTTCCACTGTGCCACAATGGGAACTCTGCTCTTTAGATTCCTACTTGATTCATAGAGATGCTAAAGTGCTTAAGACTAATTTGGCTTCAGGTATGAACTGGTGGAACAAGGTTAAATGCATCTTAGGTCCCAGTGAGAATATAAAAAACAACAGGCCTCACAATTTTCAGACTAGGAGGAAAATGAAACAAATCTGCTTCTTTGCAAGGCAGAGCAACAGTTTGGGCGCTTGGTTTGGTTCTAATGGCACCTTTATCTGCAGTCCGTGTTTGAGGGAGCCGCTAAGTGTGGTATAATGATGGGTATTCATGCCTCTTTCCTGAGGAAAAAGCTCCAGCCCCTCAGGGGGTGTGGTGAAGGCTGGGGCCCTGCTGTCCGACCGCAAAGATTACTGAGGACATTTTCCATGCCTGTGGCTCTGCTCTGTGTGGAGTCAGAGCAGAGCCCAAAGGAGATCACACTGGGGGGCACTGAACAAAGCCACCTCCACCAGCTTCCCATTCCTGCTTCTGTAGCCCCCTACCCTCACCACCTTGTACCTGGAGTGTCCCCCTAGACGTGGTTCACACAGAGGGTGTGGCTGCCAGCCCTGGACCCCCTTATCACTGACTGCTCCCGTTTTTTACTTCTTGAAATACTGTCTGTCCTCGGAATGGGATGGGGGCCTCTGTCTGCATCTGGGAGTGAGTGTGTGTGGAGTCTGGGCTTCGGGAGGCAGGAGGGTGGTAGGTCCTCACAAACCAGAGTGTCTTCCCTGGCAAAGGTACTTTTTTTTTTTTTAATTGAATTTTGTTTTTGTTTTTTGTCTTTTTCTGGGGCCACATCCATGGTACATGGAGGTTCCCAGGCTAGGGGTCGAATCGGAGCTGTAGCCACTGGCCTACACCACAGCCACTTGGGATCCGAGCTGTGTCTGCAACCTACACCACAGCTCACAGCAACGCCGGATCATTAACCCACTGAGCAAGGCCAGGGATCGAGCCTGCAACCTCATGGTTCCTAGTTAGATTCATTAACCACTGAGCCACAACAGGAACTCCTCTTGCAAAGGAACTTTTTAAGCCCCCCACCCTTCCCCACTTACGTGCCTTGACTTGTCAGGCACTGGTTATCACTCTGCTGTACACCTGAAACCAACACAACATTGTAAATAAACTCTACTCCAATAAAATTAAAAAAAAAGTTTATTCTCCCTGCCTGAAATAATCCAGCCACGACAATAGCCCTGCCCCGTTCATGGTGATTTGGCAATTGCTTTGCGGTGTTGAAAGGGCGTGTCCCTTCGTTTGCCTTTCTTTCTTAGTGGCCTGTGGTTGTGACTTTCTTTGAAAGACCCTCATATTGCACAGACCCTAATGTGACTTGGTGGTGGAGGCTCCGAGGGTGAGCAACCGCCCATGGAGTGCTTCACGGCCGGCGGTCTCCTCTGTTGCTTCCCCCAGACCTCACTCCCCATTGCCTCCTTGGAAATCCAGGGCTGCCCCTGGGGCTTTGAATAGAACCAGGTGAGTCAGGTGGACCCCTGTGTGGAGCTGTTCTTCTGGAGGGTTGGCAAGGAGATCAGAGGTATCCAGATCTGAAAAGTGGGCTTTCTAGGCATGAGTGGGCCTGCAGGAGAGCTGTTGGAGCGTTTTAACTGGTGACAAACATCACTTTCGTGGCAGGTCACTGTGCACACTGAGTGAGCTTGCAGCTTAGCTTGAGTCTGGTACCTGTTGTAGTGACATAATGTTGGTTGGGTGAATACCAGAAAAGCATTGCTCAGCCAGCCATGGGCATGAAGACAACTGTTCTAGGAATCGGCCTGTGTCTAAGCCAAAGAAATCAAATGATGCCTCCCCCTCATGGCCCCTCCCCTTGGCCTCGTAGGCCTGCAAAATAACCCCCCAGCACCAGACTTCCTCGCTTCTTGGGGTCCATCACACCTGTCCGCTTAGCCTGGAAAGCTGTGCCTGCCTTTATTAACCTGAACAACTGGCTCATTTTCCCAGAGTTCACCTGGACTGAACAAATCCAGGGGCTCTCTCTCCGGTTAGACTCCAGGTTCCTCGTGGGAGCCGCATATTGTGTTCATCTTTGAGGCTTGGATGCTTGGCTTTCCCCCTGAAGGAACTGTTCCTTAGTGGCTCAGAGTCACAAGCCCCACCCCCGCCAATACAATGTCACTCCGTAGCTCCTTTATTCCATGGAGGAAGTTACAACTTGGCCAATAGCTAACTTCATTCGGAAGTACATACAGATTAAGTATCAGGTTTGGAAACACTGATGCCGCGAGGCTTCCTACCCGAGGTGTTCTGGTCCTCTTCCCTGTGATGGAGTTCGCCAGAAGCTCAAAGCTGCTTCCCTTGTTTCCTGAGGTCTCCAGTGGGTAGGGCTTGCCCAGCCATTACCCCTGAGGGTTTGAGCAGTCACGCACAGCTGATGTTTTCATTGCAACCACTTGGCACGGCTGAGGGGCCCCCTTGGCTCTGCCCTGCTTGGGCCAGGACCTTGGCACAGCCTGGAAAAAAAAACCCAGAAGGGGGTGTGAGGAGGTCAGGGAGGGTCGGGACCCAGCTTGTCCTTTTGATGTGTGGAAGCCTTCCATTCAGAAGTGAATTTGCTCCACCACAAAGCCAGCATTAAGGATTGCTGCACTTAATTGCAAAAATGCAACACTACATTCTTTTACCGTGGTTCTGCCCTCTCCCTTGCTTAGTGAATAAACTCCAGTCAAAACAGTGATTTTTTTTTAAAACGCTTTTCTCTGGTGAAGTTTTGTTTGCCTTATAAGATAACTTGCCATAGATGAATGGCTGTTTCCATCTTGAAGAATACTTAAAGGAGGAAACTGGCCCCATGGGGTGGGTTAGGTGAACTACTGGGTTTTGCCATCTCTGCTTGGTGACATGATTGATGCCAAATTGTTCCCTTTTGACCCCAGCTAATGATCCTTATCTTCTGTCCAAAGATTAGACATTGAGTTCTTTTTCTCAGAGTGTTTGGGGCAGGGATGGTGAACATTTTGCCTGTCAAGAGCCACTGACCCCAGTAAGGAAGAGGCCCAGAGTGATCAATCCTGCCTGAGAGAGTCACCCTGAGGGCCTAGCCGGGGCTGTCTGAGCTCAGGCCACCTTCTCAGCACAGTGAGAAGTACCTGACAGATGACAGGAGGTGCCTTGCCAAGCTCACAGTGAAGGGCCTGACTGTACACTCAGTGCAGGGGCTTTTGGCTATTTTTTAGAAATATCATTGAAGCCTTTGGGGCTAGCGAGAGAAGAAAGGTAATCTTGATGGACACTAGAGCATGCCAGGGGCTTTGTCAATGTTATTGTGTTCATTGTCACGCTGCTTCAGAGTGGTGGAGTGTATGTTTTTCATTCTGTTTTACTGATAAGGAAACCAAGGCACAAAGAGGAATTGCTTCTGAAATGCAAACATCGACTTGGGAGTGTGGCTGGTGGTAGGGTCCAAGGCCATGGTAGATGGTGCAGAAGGCCATGTGCCAACCAGAGCTGTGCCCGGTGCAGGGCAAGGAACCTGGCAGCTGGGAGTGCAGGAGAGGGCAGGCGACGTGGGTACAGTGTCCCCAACATGGGCAGGAGAGGAGGTGGGGGGCCACTGGTGGCAGGTTCTGTGAACTGAGGCGGGCGATAATGGGGTACTTCACTGAGGCCAAGACTAAGACAGTCCTGGCTGTGGTCATAAGAGGTTGAATCGTTGAGTAAGAGGTTGGCTAAGAGGCTGGGTAAGAGGGTGAGTAGTTTTGATGCATGTCATTATCACGGGCTGGTTGGCTTTGGGGTATGTAGTTTGGGAGCCATTGTACTGGGGTGGTCTCTTCTCCTAAATTTTTTTCCCCTGGAGAGCAAAGCAGATTTGGGCCTCCTACCTGCTGGACCAGGTCCCCTGTAGACACCACCAGGGATTCTGGATGCTTCTGGAAGAGAGAGGGAGAATGGACTTGTTTGATCTGGAAACCTCTCTTCCCTCTGTGCCCTGCCAGTGGGGGTGAGAGGGGCCGAGGACCAGCAGTGATGGCCATTGTGCTGTAACCCTCTCAGGGGAGAAACACCCCACACTCAAGCAAAACTACTCGGCAGTGCAGTCTCTTTGCTGTTGTTAAAACAGTACCAGATAGAGAAATACACGCCATTTTGGAAAAAAAAAAAATACATCTAAACATTTTAACCTAATTCTGAAACAAAGAAAAGGAATGAGAAAATCCACAAATAAGTAACTGTTTTGAGTTTCTCCAGATTCCTAATCCGGGGAGAAGAGAGCAAAGGATGAGAATGAGAGGAGGAGAGGGAGAAGGCTGAGGGCAGGACCCAGCCTTTGCAAGGGAGCTGGGTGGAGATGGAGGCAGGGGAGGAGTTCTGGAGTGAAAGGTCCACATCCCCTGATTATCTTACCCCTGGTTGCCACAGGGTGCTTTGGCTGCTATTCAGTTGCTAATGACCTGATTACCAGGGTCAGTGGCCTTTTTAGAGGGCGGACCCACTGAGCACACAGCAGGGTCTTGTGGGCTGAGTGAGCAGAGCGGCAAGGGCTGGAGGGTCTCTGAGGATCCATCTCACTCTACCATTCTTTGATTGTGGCAGGGGTGGGGGGGGGGCAAAAGCATGGTTTTTTTGTTTCGTTTTTCTTTTTTTAGGGCTACACCTGTGGTATATGGAAGTTCCCAGGCTAGGGGTCTAATCGGAGCTACAGCTGCCAGCCTCCACCACAGCCACAGCCACGCAAGATCTGAGCCTCATGTGCGACCCATGCCATAGTTTGAGGCAACGCCAGATCTTTAATCCACTGAGTGAGGCCAGGGATCGAACCTGCAACCTCATGGATACGAGTCAGATTCTTAATCTGCTGAGCTACAACGGGAACTCTGAAAGCCCGTTTTAAACAGAATTCTAATTCATTAAGTGACTTGCACTAGCTGACTCCAACCTTTTTGTCTCTGAGATGGGATACCGTTGTCCAAACAGAGATGGGATCAGGCTGAAGTGCCCTTCTCTGGGGCCCAAAGCTGGCCAGCCGCCTTGATTCAGAGGGAAAAATCATTTCCTATGAAGGAACTCAGAGCCGGAGGTGGAGGTGCGAGTTTCTGCCTGGTTTGCCTTCCTTAATGAAGATGAGGAGGGTGGTGGCCGGGTTCTCCCCGTCACAACTGGAAAGAGCTCGGAGCTGGGTGCGGCTTGGCAGGGTGCTGATGACAGATGAGCAGCTGTGCACATAATTGAATTTCAAGTCTGGGGCAGCTTTTTGGTCCACAGCTCCTCAGAGTCTGCTTGCTACTTGCAGGGGGGAGCTCCTGTATCCTCCCTAGCACAGTGCCTGCAGCCCCGCTGCCTTCCGTTGACACATCATCTTCCCACTGACTCTGAGCTTCAGGAAGCTGGGCTGTACCTTGTGCAAATTTCTTGCTCCCCTGCCTGACACAACCCTCAGAACAGAATAAGTGGCCAGTGATTGTTCGAAGGAAGAACAAAAGGAAGGAGTCAGAATTGGCTGCCAAGGGCTACCTGAGGGCTACAGAGAAGCGTCCTGGGATGTCCAGGGTCCTAAAATTTTTCTGCTCTCCTGCCCTTCAGAAGTCAGGCTATGAACTCTGGCTAAACACATGTGCACAGAATGCCCGAAACTCACTCATGGACTCTCTTTTAGGGATCCAAGGTCAACAGGTCCCTGGCCTCAGGCAGTGGAACATGTATACCTGTTCATTAGCCATGCATACCGAGTCCTGACCCCATGCCAGGGGCTGAGGGCAACCCACGTGGGTGAGAGGTGGTTCCAGTGCAGGGAGATCACACAAGTGCAGGTGGAAAGATCAGTAATGCTTTGTGGCAGAATATGCTGAGTCTCAGACCTGGGGCTACATGTGCACAGAGGGGTCCTCCAGAGCAGCACCCTTCAGGTGCCTTTCTTCAGGCTCATGGTCTTTCACTTCTGATGGGCTCACTTTGGTTATGATTTTGTCTGTTTGTTTTGTCTTTTTAGTGGACAGCTGCAGTATGTGGAGGTTCCCAGGCTAGGGGTCAAATTGGAGCTGCAGGTTTGGGCCTCTGCCGAAGCTACAGACCTCCGCCACAGCCACATGGGGTCCAAGCCATTCTGCAGCTTACACCATAGCTCACGGCAATGCTGGATCCTTAACCCACTGAGTGAGGCCAGGGATTGAACCCCTGTCCTCATGGATGCTAGTTGGGTTCTTAACTCTCTGAGCCACAGTGGGAACTCCCGGTTATGATTTTTTTTTTTAGTAGACATTATTTTTTTGGGGGGGGGAGAAGTTCTAATTTTACTGAAAAAATTAAGCAAAAAGTACAGAGTTCCCATATGCCCTCCAGTGTCCCCCAGTTTCCCGTTATCAGTATCTTGTATGAATGTGGTACACTGTTATAGTTGATGAAAAAATATTGATGCATTTTTATTAACTAGAGTTTGGAGTTTACCTTAGGGTTCATTTTTTGGGTTGTATGTTCTGTGGGTTTGGACAAATAGAATGATATGTTTTGACCATTATAGTATCAGGTAGAATAGTTGCAATCATCAAATAACCCCAAGGCTCCACTGATTCATTCTTCTCTCTTGCCCTCCGAGCTCCTGGCCACTGACCTTTTTTATTGTTTCCATGGTGTTGCCTTTTCCAGACTGTCATACTGTCACATTGGGCATCATACAGTATGCAGCATTTTCAGATTGGTTTCTTTCTTTTTCTTTTTTCTTTTTTTTCTTTTTTTGTCTTTTTAGGGTCACACCTGTGGCATATGGAGGTTCCCAGGCTAGGAGTCTAGAGTTGTTGCTGCAGACCTACGCCACAGCCACAGCAACACCAGAGCCACAGCAACGCCAGATCTGAGCCGCGTCTGCGACCTACACAACAGGTCGTGGCAACACAGATTCTTAACCCACTGAGTGAGGCCAGGGATTGAACCTGCAACCTCATTGTTCCTGGTCGGATTTGTTTCCGCTGCACCAAGACGGGAACTCCTGGCTTCTTTCACTTAGTAACACATGTTTAAGTTTCCTCCATGTCTTTTTGTGACTTGATAGCTCATTTCTTTATATCGCTGAATAACATTCCTCTGTCTCGTGTCACATTTTGCCTATCCATCCATTGAAGGACACCAAGGTGGCTTCCAAGTTTTGGCAGTTGTGATTGTGGATATGCTTTTTGCGTCTTCTTAGGCAGTGTGACCACAGGGACATGGCAGGGTAAGGCTGTGTCTTTGGGGGCTGGACGCTTTCACAGCAGGCCAGACTCTAGCCTGTTCTTATATTTGGCTACCCAGTAGTGCTGCAGCCAGGCCAGAGGTTGCAGGTATTAGGAGTCTGGATGCTAAGTGTTCTCCCAGGTTCTTTTTTCCAGCCTCCATAGTCAGCTGGGTTAGTTAATCATTTATTGAGGTATTAGGTCCTGTGGCTATACAGGTGAGTTATTCATGGGTCCTGACATCAAGGAGCTCACAGTTTAGTGAGGGGGTGGACTTGCAAAAGAATCATTAGTGGTGGGAATATTTAAACAAACACTGAAGAACTAAGGACGTTGGCTGATTCTTAAGAGTCGAAAGACCACACCATCATTAGAACTCATTCCAGCCCCAGATGACAGGTCTTGCAGTTTGGGTGGATACTAGGAATTCACAGAGAGGGTCTGGGAAGGTGCAAGGGGTGGCTCCAGGAGGGGGTGACCTGGCACCCAGGAAGGGGAGAAGTGACAGAAGCAGGGAAACTCTGCACCAGATCAGAGCACAAAAGCTGGAGAGAGGCCCTAGATCATTTCCCAAAGAGTCAAGGCTGATGCTTGGCCGTCGCAGGGGGTCTGTTTCAAGGCAGGGGGCACTACTTGCTGACAGGGCTGCCCAAGCTCCACCAGTGCCCCGTCTCTCAGGGAGTGGCCTCCCCACAAGCCAGTGGACCAAGCCCAAATCTGGGAGTCCTTACCCCGCGCTGCCCCACGTTCTGTCCCTCAAGCTCTTTCACATCGACTGCTCCTTGCCATCCCTACTGTTCTCATCTCCACCTTTCCCCCCTTGCTTGGGTGACTCCGAGGACTCTGAACTGGCTTCCTGCTCTTACTCCCTTCAGTTTATCTGCCCTCACTGACCGTGTTGGCAGTGAACTTGATAAAACCCAGTCTCCCTGGATTCCTTCCTGCCTGAGAGACATGAAGCTGAAACTCCAGGGTACAGCAGTGTGAGCCCCGCCCATGTGGACCCCCCGGGGTGTCCTCCCATGCCTCCCTTGCACAACCTGCCCATGTCCCCCTGTAGCCAATTAGCCTGCACACCTGCTCTTTTCTCTTCCTCACGACCCCCTTCTGCACTGCACTCCTCATGCAGCTTAATTTTCACTCCAGCCTTCAAAGACTATTCTGTGTCATCGCATCTGAAACTCCATCTCCAGCCCTGGCTTCACAGGGTTTTCCTTTCCTCCCTCTGTGGCCCCTTAGGGTCACCATCTCCTTCTCACATGACATTGGCGTTACTTGGGGACATGTCTATCCTCCCCAGTCGGCCATCAGCTCTTGTGCCTGAGACTCTCTTCATTTACTTCCGTCACCCAAGTGCTCAGCCTCATCCTTGCTTAGTAGATGATCAATAAAGGGTTGTTGGAAGAGGAGGAGGTTACAAGTATGTAAAAGGGCCATCGCTCTCCAAGGAAACTTGGGATTAAATAAGGTCATTTTAAGCAGTCCTGCTTCATCACTCACATTTAGTCTCTCCACCCTCAGGCTGAGGGAGCTGTCCCTTAGTTAATCGGGGGGCCCTCATGCATCCCGACTCACCATCGTCACCTCTGGCACTTGTCCCAGTCAGCCCCCCAGAACGGGAGCCGTTGCTTTTATGTGTGTGTTTTCTCCCTGAATTAACGTGGTGACAGGCGTGTCATGGTTAGGATGTGACTGGGTTTCAGTGGCCCAGTTTATTTTTATTGTGTAAACAGGACAGATGGCCATTTCCGTTTCTGCGAGGCTTTTTCCATGACTCTCCCCAACTTCTGAGAGCCTGTCAACCCAGCACAGGGACAGTGATGACATCGCTTCTCTGGCCTTACTTCCTTCCCCTATGATGTGACAATATTGGATTGGATCAAGGATTCCTTACTTCTTGGTCCAGAGGAAGACCTCACTGAAGGCCCATAGGAAGCTTTGAGGTACTGAGGTACTCTCAGAAAGTGTAGTGACCTTTTTTGTGTCTGAACTTCTTTTTATGACTTGTGCATGTCTTTCACATGATTCTGCTACTCCAAAAAGCTTAAAGTCACCAGAAAAAATGCTTTCCAAGGTCTGACCCAGCAGGTTTTTCACTGAAAAGTAAAGTGGCTACTGTGCGCCCTTCCCCCCACCCCTTTTTTTTTTTTTGGTCTTTTTGTTGTTGTTGTTGTTGTTGTTATTGTTGTTGTTGTTGTTGTTGCTATTTCTTGGGCCGCTCCCGCGGCATATGGAGGTTCCCAGGCTAGGGGTCAAATCAGAGCTATAGCTGCCAGCTTATGCCAGAGCCACAGCAACGCGGGATCCGAGCCGCGTCTGCAACCTACACCACAGCTCACGGTAATGCCGGATCGTTAACCCACTGAGCAAGGGCAGGGACCGAACCCGCAACCCCATGGTTCCTAGTCGGATTCATTAACCACTGCACCACGACGGGAACTCCCCTTCCCCCTTTTTTTGTCTTTGGAAGATCAACATATAATAGTAACAGTTTTGGGTTGAAATGGGTTCTGCTTCCTGGTCATCAGTGTATCATGTGGCACATTTGTATTCATGGGAAGAGTTTCTCAGGTCAAATTATTTGGACTCGTTCCGTGCTGACAGTCCCTTGGGCTGTGGGCTTCCCGACAGTGAGGATGGGGTGAGGACCATAACCCCGGCTGGGCCACCGGCCTTCGGCAGGCTGTCTTTTGTCACATTTCATAGAGTTGTTCTTCCCCGGTTCCAAGTGGCGGGGGGAGGGGGAGGCTGCCAACCAAATGTTACTGTCCACCCAGGCACAGCAGGGTCTCCTTTCTCCTTTGCTGCATCTAAAAAATCAGATTGGTTGGATTCTCTGGAGCTGCTGCAGATGGATTTTCAGATGTAGGCATGGCATTTTGTGGATGGATAAGTCTCCTCTCTACATGTGGTGTCTTTCGTAGCTGCCCAAAAATAGAAGGAAAGGGACAGTCTCCCCATGCACACAGTCTCCCCTGGGTCTTGGTCCCACCTCCCCGTGGAGCGCTTTGTTATTGAGTTTGCTTCTTGCTGCAAGAAGGGTGTGCTATCACTATTCAAGTCAGGGATTTTTTTATGGCATTCAAGATGTATCTTTCACTCGCCCACTTCCCCAGACGCCCCCATAGATGCCTTTGGTTCTTCCCCTCCATATTTTTCCATTGATGTAAGTTCTATTTTTCTTCACTGGTGCCTTCTCCTGTTCTGGTCCTCCCACCCCCACCCCCATGCTGAGGTTTTCTTCATTGTGCTGTGGCTGAGCAGGAAGTGTGGGGAATCTATGGCTGTGCTTTTCCCCCTGAGATTGGTGAACCATGTAGGTTTCCTTCCTAAAGAATGGTTCCCAGTGGCCTTGAATGAATTTGCCCTCCACTCCTGGTTATTATAAGCTAGTTTAGCCTGTAATATACTGATTGCATTTCTTAAAGGGACATATTTCATTTTAAACAGCACGAACCTTGAAGAAAAAAGATGGGAGGGGTTATACAGACATTAACTAGTGATATTCTGATTACCCCTCCTTTCCCCACCCCTCCAGGCCACTCAGTGTCCTTTACTCAAAGGCTAACGCCGCACAGATGACTGCACCCCAGGCAGGTTCAGTGCAGAAGGGGTGGGAGAAAAAATGTGAACGTTTATTTGCTGGCCAGACACGGGCTTGTGTTTGACTTAAAAATAATGGTTTCTAATTGCCCCCACCCACAGCTTCTCTCCAGCTGCTGCTACCAGTACTGCCTTTTCCCTGGGACCTTCTGCAGCCTAAGCTCTCAAGAGTGACAGGCTACCCTGAGGCTGTGCTGGTGGGAGGGGCCTTCTTTGCACACTTCCTGCTTGGCAGCTTCAAAGCTTGAGAAGCCTTTGGGAATGCACCCTGATAGCAGCCCTGTGTTTTACACGTGAGGCTTCTGCTTTGACTTTTACCGTTGTGCATTTTTTTTTTTTTTTGGTCTTTTGTCTTTTTAGGGCCGCACCCGTAGCACATGGAGGTTCCCAGGCGAGGGGTCTAATTGGAGCTGTAGCTGCCAGCCCATGCCTCAGCCACAGCAATGCCAGATCCAAGCTGCTTCTGTGACCCACACCACAGCTCACCGCAACACTGGATCCTTAACCCACTGAGTGGGGCCAGGGATCGAACCCGCAACCTCATGGATCCTAGTCAGATTCGTTTCTGCTGTGCCACAACAGGAACTCCTATTGTACTCTTTTGATGTTTGCCAGGAAGGGTCCCACCTTTCACTGCTTAGTCCCCTAGGCACCCTTTTCCCTGGTGCTCTCTGATTGAGGGCTCTCAAGCCAAGTCGCAGTGCAGGTCTTTTCCCTTGCATCCTCCCCACTCCCTACCCAGGAAGGGCTGTACCACCCTCATCAGCATGTGTTCACGTCCGAGAGGAGGACAAGGAGGAGAAGGGAGCACCTCTGAGGTCTTGGGAGAAGTGTGAAATTCACATACAGGTGAAGCCTCTGGGGCTGCCCTCTTGCCAGCTTAGGGTGGGCCCTGGGTCCCTCCCCCTGCTCAGCTTTTGGGGTCTTTTTTTCTTCTGCACTGCCTGATTTTCAGCCAGTGTGCACACTTGGAATTCCCTCCCTTGGAACCTGGGACCCACTGGGATAACTTACACAGTGTCTCGCATATAGTTGAAGGGTCAGAGGACCTCCAGGCTCAGCTCCACCATCCATAGGCTGAAGCCAAGGGCGCATCTGCACCCACAAACACAGACCCAGAGCCACACGTGCAAGACCCACATAGAGAGAGCAGAGCCTGCAGGCACTAATGGCAGAACAAGGGCATAACAAGGTCACCTGCATTGAGGAAGCCTTGGAATCACCACGTAACCCAGGACTGGAAATCGCACCTGAATTCTGCATAGACAGACTGCTTCCAAAGAAGGAGTGATTGGTGTTTAACAGGGCTGGCTTCCAGGACTGACATCAAGCATACCCTTGGGCCCTGGCAGCCCATGCTCTGTTTCTAGGTGAACCCTTCACACTCTAGACTAAGCTAAAGAGGAAGACAGCACAGCCATGGTGAGGCCTGGATGCGACATAAATGGAACACCTAGTTCCTTGAACTCAGAGTGTCCCCCAGCGGTTAAAACTCCAGACCACAGCGCCTGTGGTGTGGCCAGCCCAGCCGTGAGGAAGCCCAGAACCTGGCCTGTGGGAAGGAGTGCTTCTCCTTTGGCCTGTGTAGGCCCCTCTTAAGCCGATCAAAGGTTTATGAGCAGTCTTTGGTTTGAGCGTGATCGCTGACGTGGTTAAACATCTGCTGGCTCCCCTTCTACCAGCAGGAACTGTAACTCTCATAAAATGGCGAATTATGTGTTATTTACAAACACCCTTGGTCCCTAATCCTTCCTAACCTCTAGGTAAACAGCAGTGTCTCCTAAACGTATGTTAAAAGTCAACAGAACAAGTTCAGTAGGGCATAGAGGCTTTTTGGTACTATTGTGTTTTGCTTTGTTTTTTAAATAGATGACAATTTTGAGTTTTAATTAAGTTCTGTGATATCTTTTAACACCACAGTTTTTTTTTTTTTAAAGGTAATATCAATTGCTTTTTCCAGAAAAGCAATACTCTAGCATCATATTTCTTTGAATGAGTATTTGGTCATTTTAATTTCAACCACAATGGTAATGATCTTAGCATTGTTTTTCTATCATATGGGGACCCAGTCATGACATTTATTGAAAGGTTTCTTGCTTAGAAAAAGGAAAGGTTTGCAGTACTTTGGGAGAGGGCGTCTTGGCCATTAAGGTGAAACTTCACAGCCAGTCACTCTTATGAAATGTTAAAAAAAAAAAAAAAGCTACAACTTAGCAGATGCCAGATGGAAGGATTTCTGATCTAGACCTCACCTAGTGCTTTAGAGCTTATGGAATTAAAAAGCCAAGTATTTTTAAGGACATTTCAGCCAATATACATAATATTCATATATAGGTTAGCTGATCTTTTGAGCTTTGATATTAAGAAAACCAAACTACATTAAAACTCGTAACTCACTCTCTGAAGTCTGTAATGATAATTTTCTCCCATTAAAGTGAGAGTTATTATTTGGAAACTGTTCTCTGTTTTTATTCAGCTTTATTTGGAGTAGACAATTATTTGAATAAAATATATAACCAATTTTTTCCGAGGTAAAGACAATTGGAATGAAAAGTACTTACTCTTAGAATAGAAATTGTTGTTTGTTTTAATTAAGATACTTGGCACAAAAGGGAGGGGGAGAGATTTCTGGCACCACTCAAAGATATCTTTGGCATTTGTACAAGGATGTTTCTCAGCAAAGGGTGAGGCCTCCCTGAGGTCTTCTGTTCTAAGTGCCACAGAGGAGTCATCTGTGATGTCCTAGAGGTTAAAAATACAGAGAACACATACCAATTAAAAGATAGATGGGATAAAAACAAGTTGCAACTGTACGTACAAGAAACTCTACAAAGACAAGTTTAAAAAAAAAAAAAAAGGATGGGGAAAGATATACCATGCAAACACTGACTAACCATAGTGCTATTAGAAAATTAGACTTTAAAAAGCAATATTGCCAGCGATGAAGAGAGACGTTGCATAATGACAAAAAGTCAATCAACCTAAAAGCCATGGCAGTCTTAATTGTGAGTGTGCCTAATAATGGAACCTCAAAGGACCTGAAAACAAAAACTTGAAGCTGCAAGGAGAAATAGACAAGTCTAATATAATTGTTAGATATTGCAGTACTCCTTTCACAGTACAATATTGAACAGATAAACAGAAACGTGGTAAGAAAAGAAGACCTGAACAGCACTCTCATTCAGCTTGATCGAGTGAATACTTATGGAACGGCTCACCCAGTAACAGCAGAATACACATTCTTTTCTTGTGCCCATGAGGCAGTCATCAAGATAGACCATATTCTGGGCCATCAGGTTAACAACAAGACCAAAAAAATCCCACAGGATTAAGTTATCCCTCCCCTTTGTCCGCATTTCTAAAGCCATTTTTAAATGATTCTCTTTTGAACTGAATGAAATAGTCAACATTCATTCAATTTTGAATCAAAGGAAAATAAAAACACAACCTATCTAAATTTGCAGAATGCAGCTAAAATAGTGCTTAGGGAGAAATTTATAGCATTGAATATATATATATATATACCCTAACCCTAACCCTATATATATATATTTATTATATATATATATATATATATATACCCTAACCCCAACTCAACACACACACACACACATTTATATATATGTATATATATATATGTATTTGTCTTTTTAGGGCTGCACCTGCAGCATATGCAAGTTCCTAGTCTAAGGGTCAAATTGGAGCTGCAACTGCCAGCCACAGCCACAGCCACAGCCACACCAGATCTGAGCAGCGTCTGCAACCTACACCACAGCTCACAGCAAGCCAGATTCTTAACCCCCTGAGCAGGGCCAGGGATTGAACCTCTATCCTCGTGGATACTAGTCAGATTCGCTTCCACTGAGCCATGATAAGAACTCCTCGAATACTTACATTTGATAAGAAGAAAAGTCTCAAATCAATTGTTTCCACCATGAGAAACTAGAAAAAAAGAAAAAAAATTAAGCCCAAAGCAAGCAGATAGGAGAACATAATCAATGAAGTAGAAATCAGAAAAGCAATGAAAAAAAGGAATGAAATCAAAATCTGATTCTTTGAAAAGATCAATAAAATTGATACATCTCTAGCCTGACGGACCAAGCAAGAAAGAGAAAAGATTGCCAGTGTCAGGGACAACAGAGAAGAGATTGCCCATGAAAGGGTGGTAAAGGAGTGTTAGGAACAACCTTACGTCCACACATGTAGCAACTTAGATGAAAGGGAGAACTTTGCTGAAAGACTCAAATGACCAAAGCTCACTCAAGAAGAAATGAATCTTTAGAATAGCCCTATGTTAATCGAATCCATAGTTAAAAACCTTTTGCTAAAGAGAACTCTAGGCACAGGTGGCTTCGCTGGAGAATTCTGCTGAACATTTAAGGGATAAATACTATCAGTCTGTACAAACACATTCTGAAAGTAGAAGAGGAGGGAGTACGCCTGACTCATGAGATGTGTGCTGCCTCAGTGTCAACAACATTCTAAGAAATGAAAACCACTGGGTCATGTTCCTCATGAATGTGGATGTAAAAATCCTCAACAAGATGTTGTCATGCTCAGCTGAAGTTTTTTCTATTAATCCTTAATCCCTAGTTTAAAAACTCCTTATTTGGATTATAGCACCAAGTACTAAAACCTTGTCAGAACGCCACAGACCGTAATCCTCATTCACATGAATTAGAAGCCATGACAGATCCCTAGTAACTAACGGAGACTCAAACTGGGCTATTGCGAATCTGTTTGAGACATGTTTCTGCCTGTCATCGGGTGGTATATAAGCAAGACAGTCTAACATAAGCCTTATTACCTTATACAGAGGTACATGGAATGGACTCTCCTCTACTGATGCTCTTCCTGAGGAAGCTCAATCTGCCTCTGCTCTTCAGGGTGTATGGAGTCCCATGCTTGCATCTGAGAGCTTTTTCTTACTAGAAGTGGTATAGGCAAAAGCCAAGCCTAGGAGTCCCTGTTGTGGCTCAGTGGGTTAAGAACCCAATGTAGTGTCTCTGAGGATGCAGGTTTGATCCCAGGCCTCGCTCAGAAGGTTAAGGATCTGGCATCTGTAAGCTGCGGCGTAAGTCCCAGATGTGGTTTGGATCCGGTGTTGTTGTGGCTGTGATGTAGCCGGCAGCTGCAGCTCAGATTTGACCCCTAGCCTGGGAACTTACATGTGCCGCAGGCGTAGTTGTTTAAAAAAAAATAAAAAGCAACAACAAAAACAAACAAAAACCCCAAGCTTATTTCTCTGGGATTCAAGGATTCTGAGATATTAGCTGTAGGAACTAGAGGAAAAAGTGATCACCCCTGGAATGTGGGTTCCCCTGCAAGGGTGACACAGTTCACTTTATTACTCCTGTCTTTCAGGGCCATGCAGATACTTCAGAGGTCAGATGCAGGTTTTCAGGCCTTGTTTCTTAGGGTCTGTGATGAATTAGACATTTGGTTTGGGGATAGCTGATTTTTTTTGGAGTCTTCCTGGCTCTTTAAGTTCAGGAAGGCAAGGGGTTCATTCTTAATTGAAATTCTTCGTAATCAACAAGTGACTATGGACTGCATATCATCCTTAGAGGTAGCAGATTCCATGGTGGGCAAACAAATTGGAGGCCTTAGGGTCAGATGCCACCCCCAACCCCAGCCCCACAGAATCCTGCCTCTGCCCCTTAAGCTGCATGTGTAGGTTGTGGGTCTGGAGGAGCCCGGTCTGCCGAGGAGCCAGGGCTCTTGGTCTGTGACACAGCAAGGGAGGAGGGCCAGGGCTGCACGACCAAGGGCTTGATGATCAGGCCACGTGAAGGATTTTGGATTTCCTGCCCAGTACAGTGGGCAGCCACGGAGGGATTTAAATAGGGGCAGCAATGTTGTCCAATGGTCATTTTCATCCAGCCCTTCTGGCCGTGGTCTGGAGGGTGGATGGGAAGAGGGGACGTGGACAAGACATTCATAGGGAGGCCTTTGAGGAAGTTACTGCCATCATAGGCTGAGCCTTGCCCAACCTCTGTCATTTTAAGCCTCACAGATGGGAGCCTGTTCAGTTCCAGAGCCACAGTGCAAAGCGGGCATTTCCTTCTTACTAGCAGACCTCCGCCAAATCTTTTAGATCTGTGTGTTCCACCTCCTTCCACACAAGTCCCTGCCCCTCGCACAAGAGGAGCATGTGGCTCTGCCCTGTACCCCTCCCCTGGTCCCCCCCACAGGTTGGCATTGAGGCCCAGGGTTGCTGGCTGCAAGTGTAACATTGCTTTCAGCTCTATTATTCTACATATTTTAAATAATTTTGCATTCCACCCCATTGTATCAGTGCTTGATTTAACACAAAACCATTTTCCTCTAAATTTATGATTAGCTGTTCTGGTTTAACAGATGAGGATTCCAAGACTCAGAGAGGTAGAGCACTTTGCCTGAGGTCACACAGCTAGAGGTGGTGACACTAGGTTTGAAATGCAGGCCATCTGATGAGGCTCACGCTTCACCACTGTATCCTTAGTGCTGAGAACAGTGCCTGGCAGGTGCTCAGTAAATGTGTGTTAGGTGATTTACATGGGGGTGGTCTGGCAGGCGGTGTTAGGAAGCCAGCCGTTGGTAACCGAGCCACCTGGGTCAGGGCCAAGCTTGGGTTCTGGGAAACTGAGTGATGTCCATGCTCCTGGGAATCCTGCATACACGCAAGGAACTGGATGCTCCCTTCCGTTCTGTGTGCCTTCAGCGCATTGTCTTGCTGCCCCACTGAGCAGCTAGGAATTGTGGCATACTCACCTGCCACTCCTCTTGCACTGTGACCTCTGGAGGGTGGGCTCTAGGTCAAGCGCTCCTCCTTTGGCACAAGGCCTGTTCTAACTAGTACATTAAATGCGACCTGGTGGTAGAAGTCTGCCTAAGTGTTGAGCCTCAGGATACCTTCCATCTACCTTGCTCTGGGCCGGGACTCACCCTTGAACCCATGTCACATGAGTGAGAGCCCAGGTGCAGGCAAAGCCAAGGCTGGGTTTCTTCCTGAGGGGCCATTGCCAAGAGAGACAATCCATCTTTAGAGACACCATACTGCCCTGGGGTCTCTCAAAAGGACCATTTGATCCCAGGGAAAAGGAGGCAACTTGAAGCTCTCTGAGCCCAGGTGCAGAAAGCATGGTGGCGCCGGGGCTGTGACGCAAGGGAGGAGGGAGGTAGTAGGAGGAGTTCCATTTTGGCTGTGTTCATCTTCTGGATATAGTTGTCTCTGAAGTGTCAGAGACTATAAACAGGTGGAAATAGAGCTCTGGAGTGGGGGAGGCTGAGGCCCGAGGGTGCAGATCTGGGCACCTGTCCCACAGCTCACAACCCCCTCTGCGTGTCTCCTGTCACAGCCTGGGCTGTTCTTTGCACTCTGGGGGGTGAGGTCTATATCCCGAATGAACTGAATTGGTTTCACTCACCTTTCCAGTGGAAATTCTGTAATTGTTCACATCCTCTCTGTGCTTTTACCATCCGTTGAGTCAGTGTAATTAATTTTATATGTTGTATTCTTTATTTCAGAAAAACTGTACAACTCCACTGGACGAGATTTAAGAAGGGCCCTTTTCTCCTTGAAGCAGATATTTCAGGTAAAAGAAGAAGACAAAATACTCTTAGGTCCTGTTTCTGTGTTGCTTGTGGAATTAGATGCAGACAAGTTTATACCATTCGCTGATTACCAAAAGCAAAGTCTCTTTAGAGTACAATGTAAATTCAGCCAAAATATCAGTTGAGACTATTTTACCATATCAAATGTTTCAAGCATAATAAGAAGTAAAGAAAACTTTATCCACTCACCATAATTTTCCATATTTAGTTCAGGTCAAAAGAAAAAAAAAAAAAAGAAAACCTACTACAGATATAATTGAAGTCTTGTGTTCCCTTCAATATCAATTATCCTCTTCCCACTGCATCCCAGGGCCCCTCTCTACTGAATGTCCCACCCAGTGTTAATCACACAGATGCACGTTTACATACTGATGGTGACCGTTCATCCACAGTATGTGATATTCTTTTCTGTTAACTTTATATGCATATTATCAGGCTGTATGTATCATACCATAGCTTGCTTAGAGCAGGAGAGGTGTGGGCATGATGGAGGCAGCTCCCAGTTGCCTTGTTCCTTCTATTGGCGGACAGAGGGGTTCATTTCCAGGGTTTTGCTGGGGACATGCCCCCTTGCACACGTGCGCAAGTGTCTCTGTGGGGTTCTGTCTGTCCCTCTCTCCTAAGCCTTCCCTCTTCTTTTCCCCTGGTCAAGTCACGAGCTTAGTGAACAGGGCTAGGACAGGTGTGCCGACAGACTCCAAACTGTCACGCACAGGAGACTGCAGGGAAGAGAAACAGAGAGCCAGGGGTGGAGGGCGAGGCTGCTCTGCCTGGGCAGGGTCAGGAGGAGCAGAAGGAGGATTTGTGGAGAAGATGGCATTTGCCCTGAGCTTGTGTCTGCTTAGGTTCCTTGTTCTTTCTGTCTTGATTTTAGACCCTAGAGTGTAGGCCATAGTTCCCATGTCCTTCACATCCTTAAAAATTTTCTGTCAAGGACCATTCTAGCCAGAGTGGCTGTCCTGTGCCCTTCATGGGTATCCTTCTGTCTGAGGGGGGGATTGGCACAAAGGCAGGCCCACAGTCCATGCCACCTGCACATTCTCATCCCATCTGTAAACTTGTTCCACTAAGCCCTCATCTTTTTCCCAAAGCAGACCCCTCCTCAGTGAGGTTTCTGGAGGCGGGTCATCATTTCTTCCCACAGCTACAGGTGTGAACCCAAGTCACCGTTGCTTTCTCATTTTGCACATCTTAGAAGTGCCTTGGAGTTTGGGATCTGCCTTGGTTCAGGCTGTTTCTTCTGGAAAAGTTGTAATAGCTGTCATGGGCACTGCCTACTTTTTGGTCACCCCCAACTTAATCCATCCTCTAGCTTCCCACCAGAGGGGGCTGACAAAGTTCCCTTGCTGGTTCTGCATAGCCCTTGGGGTTCCATCTGAATCTCTCAGTATAAGGTCGAGGCCCTCTGGATGTGGCCTCTGCGGCCCACCTCACTGTCCTTGGCTGCAGCTAAGTCTCACTCAAGACTTTGTTCTGGGGGCAAGCCGTGCTCTTGCTCTTCTGCACCTTTGCCCCTGGACCTCTTGCTTCTCCCCCAGGATGCATTGCTTCCCCACATTCACTCTCCATGTCCCTCACTTTCCCACCTGGTGCCTTCTCTTGCCAGGGATCCTCTCCCTAGATGAGCCCTCTCTGCAGTCGAGGGCTCTCCAATTACCACTAAAGGTCTCTGTGCTTATGTCTGGAGTAGAACTCAAGATACTACAGTGTGGGAGTTTCTGTTATGGCTCAGCAGAAGCAAACCCTACTAGTATCCATGAGGATGCTGGTCCAGTCTCTGGCCTCGCTCAGTGGGTTAAGGATCTGGCATTGCCATGAGCTGTGGTGTAGGTCGCAGACATGGCTGGGATTCCACGTTGCTGTGGCTGTGGTCTAGGCTGGAAGCTGTGGCTCCCATTTGCCCTCTAGCCTGGGAACCCCCATGTGCCACAGGTGTGGCCCTAAAAAAAAAAAAAGAAAAGAAAAAAGAAAAATAAAGATCCCACAGGGTACTGGTCTGAATCTGGTCATCCATGAGCTCCCTGGATTTCATCACTGGTGGCCTGCACCAGTGAAGTAATAGATGAATGAACGGGGCTAGTTGAATACTCCTTGAGCAGGTGTCTGTCTCCAGTCTTTCCTGCCACTAATTGAGTAAATGCTTTTTACTTGACCTAGAGTTTCACTTCCCATGTATCCATCAGTGTCTCCCTGCTTCTTGGATGAACAAAACAAAATGTCTTCACCATCTATTACACCCTCCTTTCAAACTCAGACTCCCCACATCATTGGGCTGGACTCTTACTATGCCATTGGAGGGCTACACTTATGCCGCTCCTCACCCTAATTCCCTGTTAGTCCCTCAGCCTGCCTGCTGTTTGTTTGTTTGTTTTTTTGTTTGTTTTAGGGCTGCACCTGTGGCATATGGAGGTTCCCAGGCTAGGGGTCGAATCAGAGCTGTAGCTGCCATCCTGCGCCACAGCCACAGCAATGCAGGATCTGAGCCGTGTCTGCAACCTGCACCACAGCTCACGGCAATGCTGGATCCCTAACCTATTGAGCGAGGCCAGGGATTGAACCTGTGTCCTCATTCGTTTTTGCTGAGCCACGACGGGAACCCTCTGCCTTCTGTTTCTGTTGTTCAACTTTGACTTCTTTCGAAAACTGTGTTCACCTCATCGAGTACCCAGTTGGTGGCAGAACCATGCAGAGAAGAGCTATTTCAAGCAGCTTTAGGACACTGTGGTTACTGTACCCTGGGTAGGATATACTCTAAGAATACAGAGGACCACGGACACATGAAGATCAGCTATTTATAATGATCACATTGCTGGTGGTAGTGTTGGTATCTCTCTTATCATTCTGGGATGTGTGTGCATGTGTGTTTTCTAATTTTGTCCTTTCTGAGATCTTAAGGATTTGGATTCTTAGTGTGGAGGAAAATTGGTAGAAAGGTAGAAAGGTAGAACGATTAAGTTTAAAAAAAAAAAAAAAAAAAGGAGTTCCCGTTGTGGCTCAGCTGAAATGAATCTCACTAGTATCCATGAGGATGCGGGTTCGATCCCTGGCCTCCCTCAGTGGGTCAGGGATCCAGCATTGCCCTGAGCCATGGTGTAGATCACAGATGTGGCTCTGATCCAGTGTTGCTGTGGCTCTGGGGTAGGCCGGCAGCTGTAGCTCCGATTCGACCTCTAGCCTGGGAACTTCCATATGCTGTGGGTGTGGTCCTAAAAAGCAAGCAAGCAAGCAAGCAAACAAACAAAACTACCCTGTCATTCCTGAATTTATTTGGAAGGATCAGAAGGAAGTCATGGCATTTATTATCTTAACAAACTTGCAAAAAAGCATATTTCTAGTACCAAGTTTATTGGAAAGGACCAAAAGCAATGATCAGCCCATTAGTACCAAGCACCACTAGCATGGAGATTGTAGTCTTAAAACATAGAAGGGAACCAGAACTCCTTGGAGAAATAGCTGATTCCAAGTCTGGCATAAGAAATGGGTCAAATAAACTTGGGACATCTTATTATACAGATATCCAGGAAACTAGGATTATTGCCAAAGGAACTCAGGAACACATTGAAAGGCCTCCCACTGGAGCATGTCGGAGGGTCACCCATTGGCTGGCTGAAGATGGACAATATAAGCATCCACAAGGATGATAAACTATAATGGATTGAAGCACATCTGGTTAATCTGTGTTGATGAATTCATATTAACAGTAAAGTGTAACAATGAATTGGCCACCACTGGAAGGAAGACGCTGTTGAACCTGTTTGTTATTTTGAAAAATGGGTCATTTTAGAATCACATTTATATGACCTTTTCCCATATGAACTTTAAGATAATCAAACTGTAGTGAGTTTAGGGGAAATTTTGCTTGGAAAAATATTCTAGCTCAAAAGTAAGGAGAAGGGGTAGAATTAGAATATTAATTAGAATGTCAGAGTTTTGCAACCCTGCATGAATGAACGGATCTAGGTCTTGAGCATTAAGACCTGCTGACATGATGGAGATGGGTTACAGCCAGATATTAGCTGCCTCCTTGTGGAAACTCACACCGCGGTTGAGGATGTAGTCAAGCCAACGAAATCAACCCTGGATCTGATCCTGCTTCTATATGCAGGAACCAGTTTATAAATGATCTAGGACTGGGGCACATGTTAAACCATAACACAGGCATGTCATCAACAAAATCCAGAAAACAGGCTACTCTGTAGGGCAAATCATCTATTTTCTTCAACGTGCAAACTTCAAGGGGAAAGAAAAAGATGAATTAGAAGACCTTTAAAGGTTATATCAGCTACTTGCCGCATGTGGTTCTTATTCAGATCCTCATACAAAATGTGAAAAACTGTATTTTGGGACTGTTGGAATTTTGGTCACCAACTGGACATTTGATAATATTAAGAAAGTGTTACTTTTTCTTTTTTTATTTTTAAGGACGCACCCACAGCATATGGAGGTTCCCAGGCTAAAGGTCTAATCAGAGCTGTCGCCGCCGGCCTATGCCATAGCCACAGCAATGCAGGATCTGAGCCGCATCTTTGACCTACACCACAGCTCACAGCAATGCTGGATCTTTAACCCACTGAGTGAGGCCAGGGATTGAACCTGCAACGTCATGGTTCCTAGTCGGATTTGTTTCCACTGCGCCATGATGGGAACTCCGAGTTTTATTTATTTATTTATTTATTTATTTAAGTTCTGCAGGTGTGGCATATGAAAGTTCCCAGGCTAGGGGTCTACACACCAGCCACAGCAACACCAGATCCAAGCCACGTCTGTGACCTTCACACACCTGCCCCAGCAACCCCAGATCCAAGCCACGTCTGTGACCTTCACACACCTGCCCCAGCAACCCCAGATCCTTAACCCACTGTGCGAAGCCAGATATCAAACCTGCATCCTGATGGAGACTCGTTGGGTTCATTTCTGCTGAGCCATAGCAGGAACTCCTAAGAAAGTACTGCTTTTTATTATGACTTCATAATTTTAAAAAGAGGAATTTCCATCACGGCGCAGCGGAAATAAATCCGACTGGGAACCATGAGGTTGTGGGTTCGATCCCTGGCCTCGCTCAGTGGGTTAAGGATCTGGTGTTGCTGTGAGCTGTGGTGTAGGTCTCAGATGTGGCTCAGATCTGGCATTGCTGTGGCTCTGGCATAGGTTGGCAGCGGTAGCTCCGATTCAACCCCTAGCCTGGGAACCTCCATATGCTGTGATTGCAGCCCTTAATAAAAATTTTAAAAAAGCTTAATTTTAAAAAGAATTCCTATGTTTTGGAGGTACCTATTGAAATATTGATGGGTTAAATGATGTGATGCCTGGGGTTTGCTTCAAATTAATGTGGCAGCAGACAGGGTGGGATGTTAGATGGACCAGGATTGCTATAAGTTGATTGGTGCCTGGGATATACTAAATTATTCTGTCTTCTGTTGTATATGTTTCAAGTTTTCTGTGGTGAAAAACTTTAAAAGATAAATAAACACATATTGCATCTTCACGATGCTTGTTCTGTGGTGGTGTCTCTCTGAATTCTCGGGGATGCTCTTTCTATCACTTAATCATCAAACAAATACTTTTGAGCAGCCTTTGTTGGCATTATATGGGCAAGGAAGAAGGTGTTGGCTATCAGAAGTTTAATCTGTTTGGAAGACCCCAGCTGTGCATAAAACAGCTCTAATCCATGAGGCAGGGGTACTTTGAGTATTGCATGGATTTCATAGGCTGCAAGCTGTCTGGGGCTTAGATCACCATCCCCCACGTCCACAGGTCTGCATCTCCATCCTCTCTTGTGTTTTCTAGTTTCAGAGGTTCTTTTTGGAACTAGCGTGGAAGGGTGTAAAACCACAGAGCCATTCGTCATTTGGACTGAGTGGAATAATCCTTGACTAATAGGCATTTATAAAAAATGATCCCAGGTGTGGTTATCACTGACAACTCTGAAATTCAAGGATAATCTCTAATCAGTTAGTGTTAACATTTTGAATTCATTCTAGCCAGAAACTAGTGTTTTAAAAATCATTTAATAATGCCCGTCTATCTTAAGATAGGTGTTCAAAATCTTGCACATTGCCCAGAGCTCCCATTGTGGCTCAGCAGTAATGAACCCAACTAGGATCCATGAGGACTCGGGTTCAATTCCTGGCCTCGCTCAGTGGGTTAAGGATCTGGCATTGCCGTGAGCTGTGGTGTAGGTTGCAGACGTGGCTTGGACCTGGCATTGCTGTGGTTATGGCATAGGCTGGCAGCTGCAGTTCCAATTCAACCCCTAGCCTGGGAACTTCTATGTGCTGCAGGTATGGTCCTAAAAAACCAAAAAAAACAAAAACAAAAACAAAAAAACAAAAACAAAAACAAAAAACCCCCCAAAAAAGTCTTGTACATTGCCAATTTGGAAGACATTCTCTACGTTTATTATCCATACATTCTTATTTCCTAAGTGCCTTATCTACATACGTGCATAAATTTTAGTTAGGGTTCTTAATTATTTCTATAAGCACTGTCTCCCCTGTCCAGTCATTTTTTTCCAAGTGCCTTTTCCAGACCGTCAACTCTCCACTACATTATTAATATTAGTGATTAGCCTGAGTGGTTTCTTGAGAGCTTATTCTCACTTTTTCACCATGAAGTCATGTGTGAATTCTAGTTTTAGTTAAAGTAATAAACATTTGTTTCATGCTTGGCAAAACCTTCTGACTAGACATGAGCTCATCTAAATGTTCGCTTTTCACATATGCTGGTGGAAAAGAATATGGATGGAGGAAGAAGTATTTTTATTTCCTTTATACAGACGAGTGTAAAGTAATTTTCCGAAAAGTCATGATATTGTCCCATTTTCTCTTGCTTCCAAAGCCATGATTATCTTAGAGTCTGAGTTAACACAGCTGTCTTTCATTACCTTGGGGGCCCAAGCAGCGTTCACCCCTCCCCCCCAGTGCCCTCTGAATGTTAAGAGTGTGTTCTTGGTTCAAAGGGAGTTTTGCCTGGCCTGCCTGCCCCCCACCCCCTCCTCCGTTAACCTAGGTCCTCCATTCATATAATTGGAAAATGTCATGAAATCAAAATAAGGGGCTGATTTCAACATGGAGATGGGAGAATTCTGCCAGTGTGTCTAAATCATTTTTTTTTTCTTTTTTGGAGATTAAACCATGGTTTCTGACTGTTCCTGTAATAACAACCTTTCATTATCCCATTAAGCTTTCTACTATTTACATCACTGAGGTTTTTTTTTTTTTTTTAATTTTTGCTCTGTTGTTATAATTGAAGATGAATGCATCCTAGCTGCGTTTGAGACAGGGCAGTGTCCAACTGAGGAAATCTCCTGAAACAGGCATGGAAAAATCCCTCTCATAGAGCTCCATCGAACTGGCTATTCCAGGCAAAGGACTGGCTCTTGGGATTGGCTGGACCATAGTTGGGTAATCTTGGCCAGAATTTTGTGGCTCTTGAGTCTTTATCTATAAAGAGAAGGTAAGATTAGATCAGTGGTGCTTGAACTGGCTGCCCTTTAGGATTTCCTTGGGAACATAAGAGCAGAGCCTGGGCCCCACCCCAGAAATTCTAATGAAACCCATCTGGGTAGGGACTTGCATCCGGGTCGTTTTTAAAGCTCTGCAGATGATCCTGATGTGAGGGAGTCAGGGGTGAGAACAACGGGAACACCCCCTCATTCCTTGTAGGGCTGGCTAAGCACAGACTGCTGGACCCCACAGTGGGGTCTCCTGAACAGTAAGTCAGGGTGGAGCCGGATATTGTGCATTTCCCACAAGTGTCCAGCTGATGCTCATGTACTTGTGGGTCTGGAGACCTCTCTTTGAGAACCACTGATCAGACGACTCCTGCGATTCCTTCCACACTCTGTCTTCCATGGTGGGGTCTGCAGGCTGCCAGCAGTAGCTCTTTGGAGGGGCAGCGTGGCTGCTCCAGACACACAGGTGGTTCTGTGCCCCGCCCCTTTGTCCTGCAAGCAGCACAACTTGGGAGGTGGAGAAATTGCTCCTTTCCTCTCCCAGGTACCTTTTGCAAGACCTTTATAACCATCCTTAGCAACTGCCTTTTGAAACACACAGTTCGCTGTGAAATCTTCATGGGATGGTCTGTGCTGCAGCCCAGTGTTTCCTGTGTTGAAACCCAGCAGGCTTCATGGGGCCGGTCCCTGGGGAACCTGTGGGGAGTGGAGCCTGGTGATTTCTAAAGAATGAAAAACAGATCGCTATAAATTTTCCTGACGGTCAGGGGATTCATTTGCTTTATCTTTATTAGATTGCCCAGAAGGCAATAATTGGTCTTTGGCAAACGACCATGTGTAGCCTGGTTGTAAAATTCCTCTGGCAACAGTTAAGATGCTTCATTTGAATGGAGCAGAACAGTCTTCAGAGGTCGGTCTGGTTTCAAAGGCTTGTACATAGTTTTAACAGGGCCTGGATGGAGGATGGATTGGGACAGTATTTGAAGTCTTTTTTTTTTTCTTTCTTTCTTTCTTTCTTTCCCCCTTTCCTGCCAGGATGACAAGGATTTGGTGCATGAATTTGTAGTGGCTGAAGGTCTGACGTGTTTGATCAAGGTGGGAGCTGAGGCAGATCAGAACTATCAGAACTACATTCTGAGGGGTAAGTTTGTGTGGTGCATGGGATGCTTGGCCCTGCTGCAAAGAAGGTCTGGGTGACCTCGGGGAAACTTCAGTACTGAGAGCTCTTTCACAGACTTGGATCACAGAGTAAGGTGATGAAGACATTGCATTTTGTCACTTAGCAAAAGATGACACTTTCATCAGGTTTTTACCAATTCCTCATAACTAATTAGTGACTGAGCTCATTGTCCTGACGTTACCTGAAGTCTCTCCCCAATTATTAAGAGAACATTCTGCACACCAGACCCTTTATCATCTCTTTTCTTTGGTGAGGAAAGGGACACAGCAAGTATCCTTGGGTAAGGCCGGCATTTCTGCCCAAAGCCACTTCAATCCAAAGAGTGCAGTATTTCCTGGGGAATAATGTTGTCTCCCCCTTGAATTGTCACCAGGAGTTCCTGTAGGAGGTGCACATCTCTGGAGTTCCCTTGTGGTGCGGAGGGTTAAGGATCCAGTGTTGTCACTGCAGAGGCTCTGGTCACTGCAGTGGCTTGGATTTGATCCCTGGCCTGGGAAGTTCTACATGCCATGGGCACCGCCCCCTCCCCCCCAAAAGAAGTGCACCTTCCTTACCAGGTCCTCCTCTTTGTGATGTGGTAGGTCTGGGGAGGACCCAGATTTTGCCTTTTTAGGAAGAATGGTGAGAGCGGCCTCCGTAATTCCATTTTGTATAAAGTGATGCACAGGTGGTGTTTGAAGCACTGATTACTGTTCCACTTCCTAAAATTAATGCTCTTTTCAGAGTTATAGTATTTTTGTGCACCTTCATATAAATGATTTTATTTGATCTCATTAAAAAAAATGTGAATAGGCAGGGCAGGAATTACTAGGTTTGACCATATGACTTAGCTGCCATCAGTAGTTTGACCTACCAAAGGACAGATTTAGTCTTGTTTGATATTATCTCTATTCTGCAGTTGAAAAAAATCGTGGTTCAAAGAGTTTGAGCATTTGCCTAAAAAAATCACTTTAGTGTGGGAGTTTCTGTTGTGGCTCAGTGGTAATGAACCAAATCAGTATTCATGAGGATACAGGTTCAATCCCTGGTCCCTGTCAGTGCATTAAAGGATTTGGTATTGCCTTGAGCTGTGGTGTAGGTCGCAGTTGTGGCTTGGACCTGGTGTTGCTGTGGCTGTGGTGCAAGCCAGCAGCTGCATCTCTGACTCAGTTCCTAGCCTGGGAACTGCCATATACCAGAGATACGGCCCCAAAAGGCAAAAAATTTAAAAAAAAATTGCTTTAGTGTGAGGCCAAGCAAGGGCCGTGCCCATGCGCTAGGGCACAGCAAGACTGATCGAGGAACTGTTCCCCCCTCTGCATCTATAACTCCACAACTCCATGACTGTATAAGGAAAAAAAATACCTCCTTTTCTTTCCCTTGGGTGAAGGAAAAATACTCAAAAATGTGTGATTTAATATCCAGTGTCCATTATGAGAGTTGAATGAGACCATCTCCTGCAGTTTTCCTGTTGGGTTTTACCCTGCAAATGTTCCTTATGGTCTGAGTTGTGACCTGGCACCTCACACTCTCTAATTCCTTCCCCATTTTCCCTACTCCTGAAGAGTCACAGCAACAAAGGCAAAAGCAAAAGAGAAAACTTAGGGCTCATTGAAAAAAAAAATTTAAGGATGTATTTTCAAGTTGGTGTTCATTGTTGCTATTCATTTTAATAAATGCCAAATATGTGTGTGAGAGGGGGCCTCAGTTTCTATGCCCCTGGTGTTTGTGAGGCTGCGGTGTCCCTTCCTTCTGTCCATCCAACATCTTTGCCTGGACGTGTGATAGGTCCTCGTTACAAGCTGTTGTAGAGATACTTTATGGATGAATTTTATGATTTCTAGCCTCAATATCATTAAAACATTTATATGGAAATTTTTATAGTATGTGCAGACAAATTAACCATAAACTTTGTCTTGCTGCATTGTGTCCAAATGCAGCTGTCCTTTTGCGTCTAAAGAGAAGTGTACAAGCCTTGATCCTCATCCTTATATTTCCACCCATGTAGCCCCAACATTTGGAAGAGGGGATGGCATGGAAACAGGGGTGGGAGCATTTCCTCTGGTTATTCTCCAGGTCACTAATACCACAGATGTTCACGAGTTGAACCACATGGAAGAAAATATACCTAAAATTGCCTCACTCTAAACAGTGGGTCCAGATTGACAGTATATTTTTTGTTGTTGTTGTTATGTTTAAGGTATACCTCATTTTAACTTAAAAACACCTTTCCCAGTGGGTCCTGGCATGAATGCCTGGACTTACGCACACCTCTGTAGAACTAATCACCACCTACACATTCCTCTTTGTTCTCCTGACTGTTATCTAAGAGTGAATATGTGCATTTTTATAGAACAGTCATCAGTGGAGGCATCTAAGTTAATCTACATTCAGGGCTGGGGAGTGGCTCTGTGGGCTGTGGTCTGCCTGCTCTTATTGGAAAGGCAAAATTCTCAGCAGACGCCCCCTGGTGACCTCCTGTGGGTTAGAACTGGGTTGCATGACCACTAGCTGCAAGGGAGCCTGGTACTGTGGGGGCTGGGCTTCTTGGACTCCAAGGGGAGCCAGCAAAAGAGAAAGACCTGACCCTGTGCCTGCAGGCTACTAGTGCCTGCCGCATATGGGGAGTTAGGAAAGCACAACTCAGCCCAGCTGAGGGAGCCTTCTGGCAAGTGGCCACATAGTGACTTGGTTGGAGATAGTGAGGGCCTCCCTGCCACCAAGGGACCATGTAGGAGCAGTGTAAGTTCAGTGCCTGTACAAGGTCCCAAATGGTGAATTGTGTGCATTGTCCCTGCTGGTAATGAAAGCTGGTGTTGACGTAGAATGTGTCAGCGAGGCTCTCTGTCCTCGTGGATGCCTATCATTAAGCTTGCAGTGGTTTATTAACTTGCAGTGTCCTGATCTGCTCTAGAAAGGGGCCAAAGGCGATCACCAAATGCTTGAGACTCAGAACTCCTAAGCACAGCCAGGGGAAAAGCCCTGCCCACCCCCTGCTGCTTCTCTGTAGATGAAGGATACTGAGGTCAGACCCTCGCTGTGGGCAGTGCTTCCTAAAATGTGGGGATACTCCTGAGTTTCCATGGCCACCACCAAGGCCTTGTCTTCTGATTTTGATTTTCCAGGGGTGTCTATTTATTGGAGGCCAGATGGCCACCATCTGTTACCTGGGAAACAAGCGAGCAAGCGCCCCCAGGCAGGTTGCTCCAGGACGTCCTGCTTTCCACACTGCGCAGGGGCCTTTGCATGCCCGCCCCACTTCCGCCAGGTCTCTGAGGCCTCGGGGTAACCAGGGCATGGGGTGCAAACGTCAGCACATTTTGATGTGTCTGACTGAAGCCCGTGCCAGGAAAGTGTACTTCTGAGGGCTGTCAATGACAGATTTCTTAGGCTGTGACTTTTTGTGTTCTGCTACAAGGAAACTATCATTTTTCCCAGCCCACATGTTGAGTCACCCCTTCCTGACCTTGAAGACATCTGGGCTTTTTTAGGTTGTGATCAGCTGGTGGCCGCCACCAGACATTTGCAATCAAGGACAATCTTTGACTTGCCTCTCTGTCCAACCTCATTTTAACCGAATTACCTCGGGTGCAGGAGGATGAGGCCAGAGGCAGAGCAAGAGGGAGACACTGGAAAGGGTTTTCCTGGTTTTGTGGCTCACTGTTTTCTGGGAGAACGCAGCATGACCGCATGGGCCCTGTGGGCAAAGTGGGACAGAGGGCCAGGCAGATACCTCTGCTGTGGTTTCTACACAAGGTGGGGTGAGAAGTTTTAGCATTGGCTAGTTTTCATTGGGTTGGGGGCCCTGGGGCTCAGGGGCTGTCCCTGGCTGGGGCAGTTTGGGCAGGAGTATCAGGTCTGGAGTGTGAGAGGCCAACGTGGCAGGCAGTCAGGGGTGTGAACTTGATGAGCTCTGGGAGAGGGGGACTGACTGACCTCTAACCGGAGCCTCAAAGCTGGGTCAAGACAGCATTTAAAACTCTATTACAGGAAGTCCCATTGGGGCTCAGCAGGTTAAGAACCTGACACAGTGTCTGTAAGGATGCAGGTTCTATCCCTGGCCTTGCTCAGTAGGTTAAGGATCTGGCGTTCCTGTAAGCTGTGGCATAGGTCGCAGACCCCTCTCAGATGGGTCTGGTGTTGCTGTGGCTGTGGTGTAGGCTAGCAGCTCCATCTCTGATTCAATTCCTAGCCTGGGAATTTCCATATACTGTGGGTGTGGCCCTAGCCACCCCACCCTCCCCAAAAGCAAAAAAACAAAAATGCAAAACAACAACAAAAATTTGTATTGCAAACCTCAAGGTGGGCCGGTTGTCACCGTGCTGAGCTGGAGTGACCCCTTTGTGTGGTTTCCTTGGGAGCCCCACCTGCGTGACCACGTGTGAGGCCCTCAGATTCAAAGGACGTGAGAGCGTTTGGAGATCCCTGTCCTTTCCATATCTGCTTTTAGGATTCGTCTAATTTATCTTTACTTTTGCTCCCAGCCCTCTGTCGGCTCTTTTTTTAAGGCCCAAGCATCTGTTGCTCTGACTTGAGGATGTATCTGCTGAGAAGTAAAGATAGGTTTTGAGTTACGCTGTAGCCAGGCACTCTTCAAAAATGTGAGCTGGCTCCTGGGAAGAGGCCTTCAATGTACAACGTGTAGAAATAGTATTTTTCCGACTTATTATTCTTGGATGGTTATCGCTGATGATCTAAAGGGGTTTTCTGGTGTGTATGTGTGTGGGGGTGGTAGCCAATATTTAATATAAATCTGCCATGGAATTTTGTACCTCGCAATTACTCCTACTGAAGTAGAACCTTGAGAGCTGTTTTCCTGGAAACTGAAGCTTTCCACGGCAGACAGCTTTCGTGATGGGCCCTTTCAGGCCCTGGGGATGCCCCGATGAAACCAAGTTCCAGCCCTGTCCCCTGGCAGCTCCCTGGGAGGTGTGGCATGTGACCCACTTGATATGCTGTATCACAGGTGTCTTACCTGTTTAGAAATTGCTTATACGTGATATGCTTTGGGGGAGAAAAGAAACAGAGATAAGTGGAATCAGTAAGAGCAGCTGCCTTTTCTGGCTGTACCTCAAGGGAGGCTACCTCTTAAGGGCTAGTTTTACAAGGAGAAATTTGATTTCATCATTTTACCTAAAGCCAAATCCCATTAATCAGAAAACACCATCCTCACTATCAGAGCGAGGTTCGATCTTAGAACTCCTTTAGCTCCACCCTTTCATTTCCGGAGAAAACTGCAGATGTTTTTGTTTGCTCCTGTTTTTTTTTTTTTTTTTTTTTTTAACATTTTGGTGGCTGTCAACATTTAAAAATTGGAAGATTTCACATTAAAAAAATACAGATTTCAGGCCTCTTTAGAAAAACTGGAACCAGAGGATTTCATTGCCTTGCCAAATATCACTTAACTGTAGGGGAGAAAATGCCTTGCATATTAGGGGACCTTTTAATGAGGATCAGGGCTTCTGATAAGATAGCTTTCGTCAGCATCTACATCACCAGGAATGAGGTGGTGGTACAGGGTGAACAGACAGTAATCAAATGATAATTTAACCAATATCCTCCATCCCAGGAACGCTTGGAGGGGTTCTATTTTGGCATTTTGGAGCAAAGGAGAGAGCGAAGGTTGGGTTTAGACTATTGATGGAGGCGGGTAGGGAGGGTCCCAAACCAGCACCAAAGTGAAGACATGGGAGCAGAAGGGGAGAGGATGGCTTACTTCCTGAACTAAGGTCCATTCCTTGGCTACCATGTTTCCCACTGTCCAGCTGCCCCTGACTCTCCTCCACCCCCTTGCCCTAGTGCACCTGACTGTCTCAGAGGAAACTTCCTTTCTTGCCTCCTGCCGGGTCATGACTTCAGGGATCAATCATGGCAGCCACATGGCCAGTTGTGTGGATGACACAACAGGACAGATGTCCTGGTAGTGTTTGTCACCAGCTACCCCTCCGTACCACACCCCGGGGAGGGGGTAGTTGAGACCAGTGTCAAGGACAGAATCCTCCTTCTCTTGATGTCTCCCCTCTTGCTCAGTCAGTGTGACAGGGCTGTTCCTGGTAGGGAGCCCTGCTGGCTGGCACAGGTTAGCCTCCCATGGAGCCAAATTGAGCCTGCAAAGATGAGAGTGTCAGAGCATCAAGGCCAGTGGAATAAAGTCAGCTTAAGATAGACAGGACTGAAAAAAACCTTGTAAAAACTGAGTCATGTAGATCTATTCCTCGTAACAGAAAGCACTTCCATTATTTTTTTATGGTGTAATTTGTGAACCGACAATTGTCTGAAAAGCAAGCAGCATAAAAAGGAAAAACACAAAAATCACCCATAATCCCACAACACAAAGACCGTTTTCTCCCAACCTATGTACATGCTTGCTCTGCACATGCCTTTTACAAAAATGAAGTGTCCTATACATATCTTGTCAAGCATGGCTCTTGGCAGGGAGCAGTGGGCCTTGGCAGCTGGTTCTGTGACGTCTCCTAGACCTTGGCACAATTCTTTAACTTCAAACTGCTGCTCCCTCAAGACGGGGATAATACCTCCTTTATAGGAGTGTTGTAAAGCTTCAAGAACTTATAGAAAGGTCTAAATAAAAGACTGAATTGTAGGTATGACAGTTTTTATCAATAGTAGCAATGACAGGAATACAGTAACCACCTGTTACGGGCTGAATTATGCCCTTCTCAGATTCCTCTGTTGAAGTCAAACCCCCCAATACCTCAGAGTATGACTGTATTTGAAAACAGGACCTTTAAAGAGGTCATGAAGTTAAAATGAGGTCATTGGGCCCTGATCCAATATGACTGGTATCCTTATAAGAAGAAGAGATTAAGATGCAGACCTGTATTGGGGCGGGGAGGGCGCTGAAGACACGTGGGGAAGAGGCCACCTGCAAGCCAAAGAGAGAGGCCTCAGAATGAAATCAACTCTGCAGACACTGAGCTCAGACTTTCAGCCTCCAGAGCTGTGAGAAGTAGCTGTCTGTTGCTTATGTCCCACAGTCTGGGAGATTTGCTACAGCAGCCCAAGCCACTGATAGACTGTCCTTGCAGAAGACTCTCTGGGAGTTACTGGGTATTACCTAGGGTGAGAGTCCTGGGCATAGAGTTGTTGGGTTTGAATGCATGTACATTTGCGTCTTGTCTTTGATTGAATAAATTGCCCTCAGAGAGAGTGTGTGAATTTGTTTGTTTTGTCTTTCCACAGCTGCCCCTGGAGCACATAGAACTTCCCAGGCTAGGGGTCTAATTGGAGCTACAGCTGCTGGCCTACACCACAGCCATAGCGATGTGGGATCCGAGCCACATCTGCTAGATCCCTAACCCACTGAGTGAGGCCAAGGATTGAAACCGCATCCTCATGGATGCAAATCAGGTTTGTTACCGCTGAGCCACAACAGGAACTCCGAGGGTGTGTGAATTTATGTTCCTACCAGGCGTCTCTATTTCTGTTCACTTACCCCAGGCTGGGGGTGATCCTTCTTTCTAACCTTGGTCATTCCTGGTAATTATGGCACACTTATGCCTATGGACAGATTTTATAGTCATTTTTATCAAGTGGTTTGTTTATTTCATGTATTTCTTTTCCATTTTTGAAGTTTTATTGAAGTATAGTTAATTTACAATGTCGTGCCACTTACTATTGTACAGCAAAGTAACCCAGTCATGCATATATATATATACACATTCCCTTTCTTATATTATCTTCCATCATGGTCTGTCCCAAGAGACTGGATATAGTTCCTTGAGCTATACAGCAGGACCTCATTGCTTATCCATTCTGAGTATAATAGTAGTTTGTTAATATTAGTCGTCGTTGTGTTAAATCTGTCAGTTGATCTGGGAGAATTGACATCCTTATTTTTTAAAATTTTTTTATTATAGTTGATTCACAATGTTCTGTCAATTTCTTCTGTACAGCAAAGTGACATCCTTATTTAAAAAGTCATAACTTTTGCCCACATGCACTTTCATGTCCCAGGACAGATCCTTTGCAAGAATTTGTTCTCCATTGAACTCTTGTGTGTGATGTCTGTCCGTGTCTTCTCTTTTACAGGATTTTATGCCTATCCCTTCAGGTGTTTTTGTATTTTTTTCCCTTATTTTTTCATTTTTGAGTTGGGTCTGATATTTACCACATGAAAGGATGAGAGGATTCTCTTGGGTCTTTTTCCTGTTTATTTTGTAAACTGGGCCTGGGAACATCAATTAAGGAAGGTTTCTCTTGTCCTTCTGGAGGGTGTTTTGCTTCAATCAGGGAACACTCTGTGTCTTGGGGCTCGGGTTCCTCAGTTGTGGCGACTCCTTGCCTAAGACAGTAAGGCTTGTGAGCAAGGTTCCTTTTTCCCTGAATGGGACTTAGGGAAACTGGGCACTCTTTATTTACAAGCTGCACACTCTTCCTTTGAGGACTTAGATGCGTAGCCTGCCTGCTGGAGACATGGTCTGCCCATCCTGGGCATTCCCCAACTGTGACGTGGGGCTGGGAATGACTGGAGAAGCTGGGCCACTCAGAACTGTGATGTGGTCTCCACCTTTTGTTTTTTCTTCTCTGCTGAAGTTTTAAAATTTTTAAATTTGTTTTTATTTATTTTACTTTTGTTATTATATTTCCTTTTATGGCTGCACCTGCAGCATTTGGAAGTTCCAGGCTAGGGGTTAGATCAGAGCTGCAGCTGCCAGCCCACGCCACAGCCACAGTAACATGGGATCCGAGCACCATCTGCAACCTATGTCTTAGCTCACGGCAATGTCAGATCCTTAACCCAGAGGTGAGCAAGGCCAGAGATCTCATCCCCATCCTCATGGACCTATGCCATGTCGGATTCTAAACCCACAATGAAACTCTCTTCTGAAGTTTTTGAAACCTCCGCTTTTGGTGTCTAAAGTTCTTTGTGCCCCTTCTGCTCCTCCGCTTGGAATGCTGTTGAGCATATGGCCTTTAGCTGGAAGCAGCCACAAACCTGCTGAAGGTTTGTTTGGTCAGGGCAAGAAAGCCACAGCCTGCCCTGCTTGGTAGGGGAGGCTGAGTCACTCTTGCTGCTGCTGCTGTTAGTGTGTGGTGACATAATGGTCACCCCTGAGTGCTCTAAGGGTACAGTCTGTGACCCATCCTGCCACCCCCTCCATCCTCACCCTGCATCAGGCCTGCACTCTTCTCTAAAAATTGAGTCAGAGAACAGTTGAGGGCTGCACTTAATGCCTTTCCTCTTCCGGCTTTTTCAGGCAGAGGGACTAAAAATGGGTACTTGATAGCTTTCCCTTGGCCTATGCAGACATGGGACCGTGTGGGCTTGTCCAGCTTTTCTTCATGACTTTCTCTCAGGAGAGAGCATTGGTTGATAGGCCCGGCATTCCCCACAGGCTGGCTGACCCTCTGGGATATCTCGATGGACCCCTCAGAGCCTGTGGCGTATGGGTGGCCACCCCTGGTCTCAGGGCTCCTACAATCTCTTCTCTGCTTGTGCTTCTCATCAGTCACGTGGGTGGATTGGCAGGAAAGCAGTTTGGAGGCTTCTGGTGGTGATGCCGTTTTTTTTGGAAGAGCAAAATCATCTGAATTACCACTGCCCGAGGCTCGGGTCCTAACAGATGCTCAGTCTGCAGTGCTGTGTGCAGAAACATGGTGGGTCAGGTGGCAGAGGGGACGGAGAAGGCCCGAGCCTCTCCTGGCCTTTGACAGGACAGAGCGCCCTGTGTTTTTCCTCTGGTTCTCAGGTGAGAGAGGAAGGTGCTAGATTAGACTAGATCCCGGGTGAGGCAGGCCACAGGCATAAGTTGGGACGCAAGCAGGGTATTTGCCTTCAGTATCCAACTCTAGGTGGGTACCTCCAGCTTTAAATATGATTTTGGTTTTCTCCTTTACCCCCTCGCAAGGTATTTTTTTTCTCTGTATGTTATAGAATGCTTTTCTGTCAGTAACTTCACTGTAGAATTAATAGGGCTTTTCTTTCCGTTTTAATTTTTCTGAAGTAGAAAAAAAAAAATCAATGATTAGTTCTATGGACTGTAGCAAGAATTAAGTAGTAATGGAGACATCTCACAGGGCTATATTTATAAAGCTGTTCATGACTAGGTTTACGTGGCAAGCATTATCCTCCCCCTGGAACATCATTAGGCCAGATCATTTGAAATTGCTGGCATGTGGCCATTTTTACCATAGGAATGGCAAAGTTGAAAGGTTTGACTTAATATTATTATCATAATTTAAACCTGACTCATTCCTAGACTGATAAGATGCTTCTTTAAAATTCACTTTGCATTTGGAGTTCCCATTGTGGTGCAATGGGTTAAGACGCTGACTGCAGTAGCTTGGGTCCCCACCATCCCTGGCCCTGCAATGACTTGAGGATCTGGCCTTACCATAGCTATGGTGTAGGTCACAGCTGCAGCTCAGATTCGGTCCCTGGCCCTGGCCCAGGAACATCCATATGCTGAAGGTGTGGCCAAAAAAAAAAAAAAAAAAAATCACTTCACATTCTGTGTAGAGTCACAGGCCTCCAGAAATTCAGGACAATTTGCAGACCAAAAAATCCAAAAAACCACTCCCCCACCCCCCACCCCAAACCCTTTGCTCTTTTGTGCCTCTGGATGCTTCAGCCTGTCACAGTCTCAGCCCAAGAGATTTCTCCAGAATTTTCATTTCCACTAGCAGCTTCCATCTTCTTCTTTTATCTGAAATGAGAAGCAAGAAAGAAAAAAAAGGATTATTTGTCCATTCCTAAGTGTGGAATTTTCCACGACTGAATCTCATTGCTATGTGTTCATCAGGAAATTTTCCACTTTACTTATACTGAAGATGTGTCTTCTTACTCCATCCTGCTCTCCTTGTTCAGTGGACTTTCAAGGGGAGCTACCAACTGGTGTACCCTGACTCACAATCATTGTTTCCTTGGCTGTAATGTTAGCTCACATAGGATCTTCTTTTGTAAGGCTTCCACTTACAAATCCAAGCTTAAGATAGAACAGAATAGATTAAATTAATTAATTAATTAATTATTATTTTTTTTTTAGGGCCGCTCCGTGGCATATAGAAGTTCCTAGGCTGGGGGTCGAATTGGAGCCACAGCAAAGCAGGATCCAAGCCATGTCTTCAACCTACACTACAGCTCACGGCAACACCGGATCCTTAACCCACTGAGCGAGGCCAGGGATTGAACCTGAATCATCATGGATCCTAGTCAGGCTCATTAACCACTGAGCTGCGAAGGAAACTCCTTAAATAAATTTTAAACCTAACCCCAAACATGGATTAAAATTATTTTCTTGACTGGAATATACTGGTGAAATGTCATTTCCCTGTGTTCATGGGTTCTTGCCTTTTGGAATTTTGGGGGCTCTTGGTAGATTGGGCCAGCCCCCCCCCCGCCCCCTGCAGGGCACCCCTCTTTTTCCTGAGGCCATGGCTCCCTCTGCACAAGGTCTGAAGCCCAAGGTCTCTCTGCAGTGCCTCAGACCTGTGGGGCCAGCTGTGTCCTGGGTGTCCTGATTGCACCTCATTCAAACCCCAACCTGATGTCTTCACCCCCAGCCAGCACCCCCACAGCTCCATTTATCTCACCGAAGGGCCCAGCCGTTCATCGCATTCAGGTTAGCTACCTGGAGGCCTCCCAGATCCACCCCCCACCCCCCCACTACCTCCCATAATCGTCAACTACCAAATTTGGGCTTGTCTATCCTTCACTCCCTTTCAAGCCCTTGCACCTCTTTTCATTCCCACCTTTAGTGTCTGAGGTCAGACTATCATTTTTTTCCATTGCCAGTCTGTGCTCCCAGCCCCCTAACTAGTCTCTCTGCTTTTCACCCAGCCTCCCATGTTTCATTTTGCCCCTTGTTGCCCAGGTGACCTTCTGCGGGGCCCATCTGGTCTCCTCAGTCCTTGGAATGGCTAATGGCTTCTCTCATCCTCAGATGAAGTTCTGGCCCTCCGCTGTGGGTAGCAGCCACCTGCTCAACCTGTTCAGCCCTCTCCCTGGCTTCAGCATCACCACTCCTCACCTGGCTCACGCTTTATCCTCTGCTTCCTGTTCATGCTCGGGATGAGGCTCAGATACAGTATTCCTCAGGACGCCTTCCCTTGCCCCCCTGATATTTTGACCCTCTCTGTACACCCTGGTGATGACACTTACCTCACTCATAATAAATACTTGTTAAGCGTGGACTGTGGGCCAGGGACCCTAGGCTAATTCTCTGCACTGTACTTGGCTGCATTCATGTCAGCTTCTATCCTTGATGCCAGGCGTATTTTAGGAGCTCAGTGAAAACTGACTGAAGGAGAGAATTGATGAATGATAGAATGTCTGCAGGGAAGAGAAGTCATGACTCTTGAGGAAGCTGCTGGTTTGTACTAAGAATTTGAGAGAGCCTGGACTTGCAGATGTGAAGCTTTAGCTCAGCAGATCTTCCTGTATTGGAAGTGCTGTAGTGGTTGTTCATTTGGTTTTAGTACTTATATATATATATATATATTTTTTACCATTTAAAAAACTGAAGTAAAGTTCATTTACAATGGTGATTCAAATATATATATGTGTGTATTCGATATAATTATATATATATACACACACATTCTCATTCTTTTCAGATTTGGTATATATCTCAATTTTAAATTTATCATGCTTTCTGTAGATAAAATACACGTAAAAATGGGTTATACTTTATAACTGGCTTTGTATCTCAATAAATTATTTACCTGCCACCAAAACAGATATGCTGTCAGCTCCTTGGTGTAAGGAACTCACAGACTTTGTGGCTCCAGCTCCAGCCTGCTCCTTGGTGTCGTGTAGCTATTCAATAGATATTTGATGGAAAAAAAAAAAAAAAAAGAGAGAGAGAGAGAGAATGAATGAGTAAAAGGGGAGTCTTGACCCTTAGCTCTGTCTTGGTCTTAATGTTTTGTGTGTGATTGTGGGTAAGTGTGCTTGATCAGAAGATCTGAAATGGGGCGGGGGCAGCTGTAATACAGTAAGTGATGAGGTGCAGTTCGGAAGGTTTTCTTTTGAGTTGGTTTTCGGTACCCATGCTAGGTCAACCACATTAGCTCTTTTTTCCTGTCCTCTGCCTCTTCTCTCCCTGGCTCCTTAAAACTGGGCTCTGCCAAAGACACTCTTGTGCCAGGTTGGCCTGATTGGTTCCTGGAGTCAGTACTTGCAGGCAGAATAGTGCTCTGTGGTGCCCCCTTGCACACACTCGTCTCTGCCCCCAGCGCCTTCTTGGCTCCAGGGTTCCCTGAAACACTACTTGGGCACCCTGGCTGTCCCAGGTTTAGAGGTCTATTCCTTTCTTTCCAGGTAGCCCTGTCCTTGGAGCTGGGCTTGAGCCTACAAGGGTTTAAGTTGGGAATACGTTTAGATGCAGTTAGATAAGTAAGGGGTTGTTTGTGGAGGAAGGGACAAAATTGTTGCTTTTAAAGGCAGATTAGGAGGAACGAGTAGGAGTTACAGGAACGTGGTTTTTGACTGAAGACGAGCTCCAAGAAGAGAGCTGGAAAATGAGTTTCTTTCTCTTGCCAGTGTAAACTGATCGGTGGTGACTTTCTGGAGCATTCTGTTGAGAATTCTGAAGCCACATCCAGCATCAGCAGGAAAGAGTGCCATGACTGATTAGTGATGTCTGTCAACAGCCTGAGAGGTGGGGAGTGAGAGCAGGAATACTATATATGGCATTTGCTTATTCTGGGGGATACTGGGCATTTTCAGAGTGTTTGTTGAGTTGATTTCAGACAGGTGTGGGGGATAATTAGTTTTCCAGTCAGAACACACTACTTTTCGTGGGGAAATGTTCCAACAAAACCAGGGTGGATGGCTTGTTAGGGCTGCTGGGGTAAGGCTGCCGGGTAACCTCTTAGATCCCTTCCAGCTCTGAGATTCTGTGATTCTAGGTCAAACATAGACTGCAGAAGGGATGGAAGCAGAGCCCTTTGACTCTCCCTCTTCTGCATGTTCTGAATCAGTTGCAGGATCCCCAGGCTACCACCAAAGCCTGCATTGACCTTTCGCAGTTTCAAAGAAAGCCATCTGGTTACATGGCATAGAGTCCAGCCAAGTCACTGAGAAGAAAGATAAACTGCCCTTAGTCATTTAGGGACTAGCGTTCATAATGATCTGCACAAGTTTGAAGGACCAGCAGGGCGAGTATTGGTTTCTATCTAGCAGTTCCTCTGTACATGGAGGGGTCGGGAGCACAGGGGGCAGTGGTGGGCTCGCTCTTCCTCCAGAGCCCTGAGGACTGGGAGCCAGAAAGGCTGATAAAAACACCATAGGGTGGGATTCCTGGGTCAAACAAGGCAGGGCTTGTGAAGCAAGTTGCATGCTGTGAGGAGAAGCCTGCAGGCAGGGCTACTTCCCTTGGCTGCCCTCTTGACTTCCCTGGTGTCTTTTCCTACCACCACCCTGGTCCAAATGGTCTCTCTGCCTGTGTGCATCCTGCTGCCCCACAGCCTTCTTTCCAGATCCTCTTCATGTCTTTTCCAGCTCCTCCAAGTCTTAATTGGAGAGTTGCAAAAAGATCACCCTCTTCTCACTTCTAGATTTCATGGCTTTTTGTCAGTTTGTGGCTCTCATTTTTCTGTGGTTGGAGACCTCAGGATATAAAAGAGGGGTCATCTGGTCCATTCATTCATCAGTGAGTGTGACCTGATTGCTTCACCTGACTCAGTGCCTCTGGGGTCTGAATGTAGAGAAGCCAAAATGATAACAACTAAGTCATTACGAGTTGTGCTGCTAAGTCCAAGAATGAGGTGCTGAGGAGAGTAAGCTTAAATTTAGTGGGGAAAGTGACATGCGTACTGTAGTCAAGGTGGAGTTTTTTCTTGTTGTTTTTTTGTTTTGGCTTTCCAGGGCCACCCCTGCAGCATAGGGAAGTTTCCAGGCCAGGGGTTGAAACAGAGCTGCAGCAGCCAGCCTATACCACAGTCACAGCAACACCAAATCTGAGCCACATCTTTGACCTCCACCTCAGCTCACGGCAGCAGCAGATCCTTAACCCACTGAGTGAGGCCAGGGATCGAACCTGCATCCTTGCGGATATTAGTTGGGTTCATAACCCACTGAGCCACAATGGAAACTCCAAGGCAGAGTTCTAAGATGGCCCGAGAGACTCCTTCTCATGGTGTACACCCTATATAATCCTTTCCCCTTGAGTGTGGACCAGACCTGCTATGACTGTGATGGATGTGTGAATATCACAGAACCACAATCAGGTTGCTTATAGGAAATGGTGAGAGGATTTTACAGGTGTCATTAAGATCCCAAATCAGTTGCATTTGAGTTAGTTAAGAGGGCGATCCTCTTGGGGGGAACACACACTTCTGCTGACCTTGAAGAAGCAAGTAGCCATGAGTTCCACAGCTGCAAGGAACCTCATGCTGCCAACAACCACAGAAGCTTGGAAAGGGATCCCAAGCCTCAGATGGGACCACAGCCCCAGCTGACACCTTGATTGCAGCCTTGAGAGACCCTGAGCAGAGGACCCAGTTAAGCTGTGCCTGGACTCTTGCCCCGTGGAAATTGTGAGATAATAAATGTTGTTTTCAGCTGTGAACTTTGTGGTAATTTGTTATATAGCAAGAGGAGGGGAATCCAGTTACATACAAACAATCGCCATATGAAGCCATCTGGATGGGCTAAAAGTGGTACAGAATACCATGTGACCTCACCAGGCCAGGGATCTTGAGAGAGGTGGTTAGGGGAAAGCTTCCTGAGGACAATGCCTTTTTATTTTCTCCTTGGGCTCTATTGGCAACTACATGCCTGCCACCCATGCAGGCTGAGTTCCCCTCAGTGCTCCCACTGCTGCCCGAGTCATCCTCTCACAGTCTCCCAAGATCCCTTACTTGGGTGGGGGCTGTTTTTGGGTTTCTCAGCTGTCGGTGAAATCTGTGCCCAAGCAATTAAGGGGCTCTCTCCACAAATGGGTAACTAACTGAGAAGGTGACCCAGAAGAAAATGCAATATTTCCAGTATTCTGGTGTCAGGAGAGCACATGGTGGTCTGAAAAAGATAGGGCTAAGTTTTTGGGAAAAAAGGGAAGTTGGCAAGCAAGTTACATGGGCCATCTTGCTCATGGATTAGAGGAGGGTGACTGGGCACAAGGGCTCTGGGGCAAGTCTCCCGAGGTGGTTAGTGCTTATCTTTCTCTGCATCCCTGCAGTTCAGTCCTTCACGTGTCCATGCAGCCAGCACGTGCCCTGTGCGGAGAGCTGCAGTGGGAGGGGGAGAGCTCCAGCTGAGGCCCCTCACCACAAGGAACTTGGCAGTGGGCTGAGGCTAGAAGCCATCAAGTAAGGACAGATATATACAAAAACACTGTATTAAGTTAGGTTTAGGATGAAAAGCCTGAAATCCTGTTTTGTTTTGTTTTGTTTTGTTTTCTCTCTCTCAACTTTGCTTGCATCAGCATTGTTTCTAAAGGTGGTTGATAGAGTTTAAGTACTTCAAGCCTATTGAATCCATTTCAGAGACACAGGAAACTGTTTGTCAGTTATTCTTTGCTCAGTCATTCAAGATGTTTGCTTTTCATAATTCAGCTTTTCTTTTTAGAAAAGCATCAGCTTAATGTATCACGTTTCATGGGAATTTCATAAAACATGAAATGTGGTACTTGAATCAATTATTCATTCTCATGTAGGCAAAACACAGCACAAAGGTTTCTAGGCATTATCAGGCTTGGAAATAAAGGAACTATGTAATTTTATGGTTTTGTTTCTAAATTCCATGTGGATTGCAAAATCCCTCTGATATGGGTTGAAGTCTTAATGTGAATTGTGCTTGGAACCAAAACTGGCTGAGCCTTTTGCAAATTAGAGTCGAGATCATAGGAACCTTTCAGACCTACTAAGAAGCACAATCCATTCCTCACCTGCTCGGATGGGCAGGTATGCGTGGAGGCTGTGCGTGGACACCCTGGCACTGAGGATGGGAACAGTGGCTTGAATGCTCTTCCAGTGCCCATGGAGTGTTCCTGGTGCCACCTAAGACCTTTTTGGTTATTACCCCTGGGGAAGCTATGCCCCATCAGCATTGAGCAAAGTGGTTGCTGTTGGATTCTTTTTTTTTTTCTTGCTTTTTATGGCCACTCCCACGACATGTGGAAGTTCCCAGGCTAGGGGTTGAATTGGAGCTAGCCTGGGAACCACCACAGCCACAGCAACGTGGGATCTGAGCCTCATCTGTGACCTACACCACAGCTCATGGTGACACCAGATCCTTAACCCCCTGAGCAAGGCCAGAAATCAAACCCTTGTCCTCATGGATACCAGTTGGGTTCGTTACTGCTGAGCCATGAAGGGAACTCCATGTTGGCCTCTTTAAGCCAAAGCAGAGGCAGATTGTCATCTGAGTCATCTGGACTAAATTAGGTTTTCTGACTAGTCATGCACTGAGAAGTAAGTATAGCTTCTCATAAAAAGGGATTTCTTTAGAAGGTACTGTGAGTACCCTGTGAGTGCTCCTCTCGTCTGCCAAACCTTGAGAGATGGTCGCGGTGCCCCTGTCCTGTAGCCTGATGGATTCCTTGAACTCTGACTAGTGCTTCCTTGCCCTTTGTCTTTGGAGGGTTGTTGGTTGTAGGACACTGTGGGGGCAGTGGCGGGGGGATGGTTTGGGGCTGTCTCTCTCCATACTGCTGCCAACAAGGGTGGTGGGTGTATAAGAGCTTCCTGACCCCACTGTCTCTGTCCACCTGTGGGTCTTCCGTCATCGGGATGTAGTGGTATATCCTGAAAGTCACCATGACGAGCACCTTTGGGCCACAGCCTGTAGGCCAGCCACGAGGCTTGTTCACTTGCTTGGCTTATGGCTGTGGAAATGAGAAGGTAAATCTATCGCTAAGGGGGTAAGATGGTTTCCATCTGGCTGTGTGTTGGGAGCTACATAAGGCTGAGCTGTGTGCAAGAGCGTCTGCATCTCCTGCATCCTTGACCTCTTCCCGTAGGCTGATCATTCCACTGCCTCCCCCTCCTCGCTTACTGCAGGGTCTCTCTTTACCTTTCTCGACACCCTTTGGGTGACACCTTCTGGGGGGCCCTCCCTAAAGCCCTCTGGGGAGGCAGGCTTCCCATCTCACAGAATTTACATAAACGTTTGTCCCCTTGTCCTTCTCCCTGACTAGGTGGGGTTCTCCTCAGGGACCAGACACTCTTATTTGCCCCTGGATCTTCCACGTCCTGTGCTGAGCAGGTAGCATAAAGAGCAAGGTGCATGCTAGGTTTTTCAATAAAGGACTCAACCAGTGACTGTTGTCCAGAGGATCTCATGGAGGGAACAAATCCAGGCAGCAAGGATAAAACAGAGAAGTCTTAGAATCAATAGTGAGGAAAAAAGAAGGGAAGACCCACAAGAGATAAATGTGATCATAGGCAAAGCCATGTTCACGCATGTGTGGGCAGATAGATGGAACCTTGGCATTCTTGGCTTGTCCCAGTCAGGCTGCCAGGTTAGATGATGGGAACCAGAAAGAATGAGCCCTGTCCTGGGCATTTGGAATGCTTTGCTGGGCCCAGAGTGCTCTGCATTCCTATTCAGAGGCCTGTGTTTCTCAGGAACAAAGTCTGTCTTTCTGTTGTGTATTTCCATTTTTTCCTGAGCAAAGGGCACAGCTGAGAGAAGCAAAGAGTAATGTCAGAATGGTGTGGGTGCTGAGGGATCTCATTTGTTCAGTTTAGCAAAGCCTAGACCACATGCAAAGCTCAGCTGAATGCCACTAGCTTCCTTTGTTAGCTAGCCTTCTCGTACTAACATGGCTGATTGGTCTGACTATGCCTTGACGGTTTTGTGTGCTGAAAAAGTTGACTTCATTGCCTAGCTTCTGCCCTTTTAGAAATCTTGACTTGTGAAGATGACCTCACTCCTTCTGCACTTGCTCCCATGCACTTGCTTCTGTGCTGAATCAGCATTCACCTGCTTCTTGCACCTTCACTGCCCTGCTGATGGGTTGGTGTCAGCTGGACAGGATGCTGTACATCACAGGTAGCTCCTCTTGCTCTCCTGGGGGAAATCCTGATCCCTAGCAAACATCACCATCATTTTCTATTAAAAGGGTGTCTGGAGGCAGATTCCTTACTTGGAAATTTATAAATAGATGTGACTGTTGGTGATACTCTGGCTGGCTCTGGATGTGGCTTCTGAATATCTTATTGATTGAGAGTTCCTGTGGTTGTTCTGGAAATGTGGCAGCATTCAAGGACAGATGGGTTTAAATTAAAATTCCTTATCAGATTGATGGAATTTGACATGTGATTTTGTCTGTTCTTTTTCTGTTCAGCTGACTGCTGCTATTATACTGTGAGGCAGTGGCCATGTCTTTTTCTAATATATTCATGATTAACATTTGGGAGTGGCCGACTTTAGCCACTTTATATTTTCAGGGGGAGAGAGCCTTTGCTGAATAAGTGCATCTTGCTTTCTTCTTTTTCTTTTTAATATGAAAAATTAAAGGAAATAAAGAGACATGGGGTTGAAGGATTATTTTCAAATCACATGTATTTAAAAGGTGTCAAAAGGCTGAGACAGTCTAAAGCCTAAAAAACCATGTAGTTTGGAGTGGAAGCCTGCTGTCCTACACTGGAAGTCAGGTCTCTGATGAGGTTCCCCACAGAGCTGGGTAGCAGCAGGCGCTATGAAGTCTGGCCAGATTATAGGAGCATCACTTTTGACCTTGAGAGCCTCTGCTTCTGGAGAGACACCATCCTCCCTGGGTAGGAGGTTTTGTCCTAACAGGGTGGGAGGCGAAGACAAGTGCTTGGGACATATTTAAGTCTAAGGTAGAAGACTATATGCTCATCTGTTAATTACTTCCTTTATTAGTCATAATGGTAATTAAGATTATTTTGAAATATATCAAACAGATAAAGGCATAAGGAATAACAAAAATGAACCTATGTGCATCCACCACTCAGCTTAAGATAAGAAGCATCACCAGGATGCCATCTGGCCTTTCCTGGCCATTGTGTAAAATAGCACCTTCCCCTTACGTGCCGTTCCTTGCTTCCTGCTTCTCTGCAGTGTACCACACAGTCTGTTGTATAACCTGTATTACTGCGTGGTGGTTTCTTTTCTCTGTCCCCCCAACTAGGGCAGGAGCTTCCTCTATTTTGCTCAATCAACTGTCCCCAAAGCCTAGACCAGCACCTCAGCACAGAGCCTTATGCTATGGATGTTTGAAAGAAGGGTGAACCTAATGATGTGAGAGTTTACAAGCTGCTAAGGTACCCCTAGTCTGTCTGTTTTACTGCTGGGTAATATTCTGTTGCGTGGATGTATTGCTATTTATCTCCCTCTGGTTGGTCCATGTTTATGCGGTGTCTCATTTTCTGGAATTGTAAGCAATGCTAACACACGTGTTCTCGTGGGGTTTCCTTGTGCATCCGTGTGAGTCCCTCTAGGGTGTACATAGAGAAGTAGAGTTGCTGGGTCAAGGGTATGTGTGAACCACTGTGATTCAACCCAGGGATCTCACCTTCAGGTCAGTTGCTTCTCAGCTTTTGTTGTAAGTCTTGTCCTCCTGAGGTCCCTGTAGTGAGTAACCACATGACTGAAATGGCTGGTGAGCCTTGTTCTGGGGTCTTTGGGCTGGAAGCTACTTTCCTTTGTCCCGTCTCCACTGCCCTGTTGGACCTTGTCCCTGTGACCGTGCAGCCTAGTTCAGTGTCCCATTCAGTGGGCGATGTGCCTGGACCTGGGAGATTAGAACCAGCAGGTTCCTTAAAGGTTGCCTAATAGGCCCTTCTCCTTGCTCCATAGAGAAAACGAGGTCTGGAGGGCATAGGTGGCTTGACCATGGCCTTGCAGCTGGATGGTAATGGAGCTGTGAATGGTATAAACTGTGGGGTGCTTTCTAAACCACTAGCAACAGCACCAACAAGGATGGGTGATGGAGCTGTGGGTGGTACAAACTGTGGGGTGCTTTCTAAACCACTAGCGACAGCACCAACAAGGATGCCATCCCTCTCTCTATGACCCTACTTCAGATAAATGTGTGGCCTGGTGCACACAACCACCCATCACTCCTGCCCCTTGGTGTTGCTTTTCTCTTTGATGACCTTGCTGTCACAGTTTGTCCTTTTGCGGTTCCTTTTAGCCGTGGCTCTTGTTTCAGTGCTCACAGTCACGCTGGTAGCTGGGACCCTTCCCCCTTTATGTGCTCTCACCAGCTAGCCCCCACCCCTTCTTGGTCTCTGAAAAGCACTACTTGTGTCACTGGGAGGGACAGGATGTCTCCAAGATGTATTTGTAGCATCTCTGGTTACGAGAACTTCTTGGTTTAAAAGTAGCCTCTTTGATATTTAAAAATTGTGCCTTCCGGGAGTTCCCGATGTGGCGCAATGGAATCAGCACTGTCTTGGAAGCACTGAGATGCAGGTTGCATCCCCCACCCAGCACAGTGGGCTAGGGATCTGGCATTGCTGCAGCTGTGGATTAGGTTGCAACTGTGGACTCAGATCTGATCTCTGGTGGGGGAATTCCATATGCCACAGGGTGGCCAAAAAAAAAAAAAAAAGAAACAAAGAAAGAGAAAAAAAAACCATCGTGCCTTCTCAAACAGACATATAGATCAATGGAACAGAATAGAGAGCCCAGAAATAAACCCCCATACCTATAGTCGATTAGTCTATGGCAAAAGAGGCAAGAATATACAATGGAGAAAAGACAGTTTTTTCAACAAGTGATGTTGAGAGAGCTGGACAGCTTTGTGTAAATCCCCCACACCACAGACAAAAATAAACTCAAAATGGTTTAAGGACGAGAATTTCCATCATGGCTCAGTGGAAATGGATCTGACTAGTATCCATGAGGATGCAGGTTTGATCCCTGGCCTCGTTCAGTGGGTCAAGGATCCGATGTTACTGTGAGCTGTGATGTAGGTCACAGACACAGCTTGGATCCTGTGTTGCTGTGGCTGTGGTGTTGGCCAGCAGCTACAGCTCCAATTTGACCCCTAGCCTGGAAACCTCCATATGCCTCAGACAAAAAAGACAAAAAATGGTATAAGGATCTAAATGTAAGACATAGTACCACAAAACTCCTAGAACATAGGCAGAATAGTCTCTGACGTAAATCATAGTTATATTTGTTTTAGATCAGTCTCCCAAGACAAAAGAAATAAAATAAAAAATAAACAAATGGGACCTAACCACACTTAAAATCTCCTGCACAGCAAAAGAAATAATTAACGCAAGGAAAAGATAACCTACGGAATGGGAGAAAATGTTTGCAAATGATGTGACTGATACAGGGTTAATATCCAAAATATACAAACAGTTCAACAACAACAAAAAACCCAATTAAAAAATGGGCAGAAAAACTAAATAGATACTTTTCCAAAGAAGACATGGCCAATAGGCACATAACCATATGTTCAACACTGCTAAGTATTAGAGAAATGCAAATCAAACCACAGTGAAGTATCACCTCACATTGATCAGTAATTGCTGGATAGTGTGGAGAAAAGGGAACCCTTGTATACTATTGGTGGGAATCTATTTGGTGCAGCCACTGTGGAAAACGATATGGAAATTTCTTTAAAAAACTAAAAGTAAAACTACTGTAGGACCCAGCAATTCCATTCCAGGTATATATCAAACAAACAAACAAACAAACAAAAACAAAAAAACCCCGAAAGCTCTAATTTGAAAAGGTACATGCACTCCTATGTTCATAGCAGTACTATTTACAATAGCCAAGATAGGGAAACAATCCAAGTGTCCATAAACAGATGATTGGCTTAAGAAGATGTGGTATAGGAGTTCCCGTTGTGGCACAGTGGAAATGAATCTGACTAGTATCCATGAGAATGTGGGTTCAATCCCTGGCATTGCCATGAGCTGTGGTGTAGGTCATAGATGTGGTTCAGAGCCTTTGTGGCTGTGGCTGTGGCGTAGGCTGGCAGCTGCAGCTCTGATTCAGCCCCTAGTCTGGGAACCTCCATATGCCATGGATGTGGCCTAAAAAAAAAAAGCAAAACAAACAAAAAAGAAGATGTGGTATGTATATGACATGAAATACTACTCACTCATAAAAAAGGAATGACACAATGTCATTTGCAGTAACATATAAGGACCTAGAGATTATCATACTAAAAGGAGAAAGACAAATATTGTATTACTTCTATGTGGGATCTAGAAAATAATACAAATGACTCTGTATACAAAACTAAAACACAACTCACAGATCTGGAAAACAATGTTATGGTTACCAAGTGGGACAGGGAGGGGAATAAATTAGAAGTTGTGGATTAATACACATAGATAAGCAACAAGGGTTTATTGTATAGCGCAGGGAATTATATTCAATATCTTATAATACTCTCTCATGGAAAATAACCTGAAAATATATATTATGTAACTGAAAACAAAACAAAAAATTGTTCCTTGAATGTTCTGCTGATGCAACAAACCTTAGAGGAAAGGGTTATAAATGAATATAAGGAAAATGTCTCCCAAATAAGAATCTCAGGGTTGATTCTTCATCCAGCTCCTCTCCCACCCCCTGCTGTTCATGGCCTGCTATCAGCTCAGGGTCAGATGCCCCAAACCAGGGTTGTTTGCCCATGGCTGGCTCCGCTGAGGTTTTCCTGGTTGCCCCTCGGTCCCCTGCCCGGCATCTCTGCATTCCCTTTATCTCTCCTCACACCTTGTGCTTTTCCCTTGATGTAGGTCCGTCTCTGCCTCTTTCCCTCTGTTCTGACCCCAGCATTTGTCCTCATCACCCGCTGCCTGCTTCTGTTCTCCGCCTCTAGAGAAATCTCCCTCCCAGGCGGCTTTTCTGACATCATTGAGGGAAAACCCTGCGTTCCTCCCATGCCCTAGATCGTGCCCCTGAACGCGTATTCTCCATAACTGTAATTTGGAGCCTCAGCAAGCTCTGTAATTTTAGGGACTGAAGTATGTTCATGTTCGCGGTGACTGGTAGTCAGCGGGTTTCAGTGTGCACAGAGCAGTGATTGTCACGAGTCAGAAAGTCTTTAGTCTTAGTCTGCACACTGGGGACACTCTAGGGTCCTCACTCCCCCTAGCCATTCCCCTTTGGCCCCACCCTCCCTGACACCTCCCCAACACCCCGGCAGAGAGAAGGCAGTGTGGGGAGACACCGCAGTGAGCTCCACAGGCTCCTGTGCGAGGGTGACCAGCCCAGGCATCTTTGAGGTGTCATGGCTGGTGGAAGAAGCTGTTATTAGGCTTGCTCTCAACTTGGCAGGGGTTGCCTCATGGGTCTCCTTTCCCATCAGAAACACTTCTGATATCCCACCTGCTGGTGGGAGATGAGAAACCGAAACTTTGCCAAGCACCTCTGTGAGTTGTCTTTAGAGCCTCTCCCATTTCCACGAGAGGTGCAATATTTGTTTCAGGTTCTCTCTCTCTCTGTATTTTTTTTTTTTTCTTTTCTACCACACCTGCAGTTTGTGGAAGTTCCCAGGCCAGGGATCGCACCTGTGCCACGCAACGGTGAAAACACAGATGCCTTAACCTGCTAGGTCATTTCCATTTGTGTGAGGAGCCAGGTGTCTCCTTATGTTATTTTACAAACCTGGGGTTCCCTCTGAGACCCCAGAGGCCCTACATCCATCTGGAAGCAGGGAGGGCACCTCCACTTGAAGCATAGAGCCTCCACGCCATCTGTGTTATGTCTCAGGCTTATATATAGAGGTCTTTTGGGAAAGAGTTGGTTGTTAAAACATTTAAAGATTAGAAACCATTGTTGGATGCAACGCAATGTTTCATCCTGTCCTTTGAGGCCTGCGTAATGGGTTTCCACCATGGTGGGTCATCTGACTGCCCCAGCATGGTGCCTGCGTGGGAGTCTGTCTGCCTGGGCTTCCCTGAGGGGGGGGGGTCCTTCTAGGGCCTCCCCCTGCCCACTCTGCGTGAAGCTGACCAGCATTTCCTCTGCACAGCGTTATGCCTGCTGCCCAGGCATGTCCTTTAGGACCTAAGTCCAGTCCTGGGCGTCAAGGACTGGATTCTTGAGCAGTTGCTGACCTCGCTTTTGTAATGGGCCTCTCCCACTCGATTCTTCATTTCAAGAGCCTGGACCCTGGCTCGAGTGTGGAAATGCTGTGCCCATTTCCTGAAGCAGCCCTCCCATGAGTGGCCCCCTCTGCCACCACGTCATTATTACTGTCTGGAGCTACCCAGGATATGGTCTCATACCCATGTGCCCCCAGTGCCAGAGGAACAGGGAAGACTGGGGGGAAGAGGAGTAAGAGAGAGGGGGAGAGGAAAGTTATATAAAGTGCAAGCATGAGGTTCAATTGAGTGGCTAATTGTAGAGGGAGAATTAAAGAGGCTCTTCTATGGCCTCATCTCAGCCAAGCTGCCATTGGTTCAAGACTGTTGTGTCATCACCAGCCAGGGGGGCAGTTGTCTGGAACAGGAGGCAGACCAGGGTCCCACGGTGGATGGTGCCACTGAAAAGTCTCTGACTTTGGGAGTTCCTGTCTTGGCGCAGCGGAAACGAATCTGACTAGGAACCATGAGGTTGCAGGTTTGATCCCTGGCCTTGCTCAGTGGGCTAAGCATCTGGTGTTGCTGTGAGCTGTGGTGTAGGTCGCAGACTTGGCTCGGATCCAGTGTGGCTGTGACTGGCTCTGCAGCTCTGATTCAACCCCTAGCCTGGGAACTTCCAGCAAATATGACCCTAAAAAGCAAAAAAAAAAAAAAAAAAAAAAGAAGAGGAAGAAGAAGAAGCAAGAAAAAAGTCTCTGACCTAAGGGATCTAGGCAGTGTGAACACTTCTAGGTCAGGCATGTATCCAAAGCCTGCGCACTGGGCCCAGAGTTAAGGAAGTAAGGCGGAGCCCCTGCCTGTGCTCTCTGGCTGGGGAAGTAGAGGTGTCAGAAGCCTACCTCCTTGTCCCGGGCAGTCCGTGTTGGCAAAATCAGTCTCTCATGGGCCCCAAGTGGCAACCCTACCCACTGGGGGTGAGGAGGGGGAGCAGGGAAGAGGCGGTAACTGAGTGGAGATGGGGGAATAAAGGTACCTGATAGCTTCTCCCTGCTGGGTGGTCTGTGCAGGAGTGAGGGGTGGAGAGGTGGGGGCCCCTTGGTGTGGGATGTTGGATGTCCTGCGGAGGAGCTTGGACTCGGATGTACAGCAGAGGGCAGGATGCTCAAAGGGCCTGGGGCAGGGGTGTGGTCCAGGCTTGGTCTGAGAGATCGCCTTGGGAGTGCGGGGCCAGAAAGAATGGGGAAAGAGTAGGTGTGGAGATACTGGGAGGTGGGAAGGTCCTGACTGAAGCCATGGGGCGAGGAGAACAGCTGCTTCCCACACCAAGGAGGTGGAAGCCTGGGTGTCTTTGGGGCCTGGGGAAGAGGACGGCATCGGGCATCTAATATATCCCCAGTATCAGTAATAAGGCAGCGGTGACATCACTAAATGAGGTGGAGATGGCAACAGAGGAGCAGTGTCACAGGTGTGTTTAAGTTGGAGCTGCCTGTGGACAGGTATGTGGAACTGTCAACAGCAGTTGGGGATCTGAATCTAAGACTCAAGGGCAGGTTGAAACAAGCCCTGCAGGTTGGGGCAGCGTCCAGGTTACCTGGGAGAGGGAGAGGCAAGGTATAGGCCTTGAGGGCGGCTCTGTCCCTGCCATCCTGGGCTCTGGGCCTTGGGCCACCACTGTCTCAGTGTCCTGAAGACTGACAGGAATGTGGGTGTGGCTGGTCTAGCACAGGGCTGGCTGGAGTCATCGCTGGGCCGCAGGTGAGCTGGCACCCTGAGTACAGACAGTCCTCTAGGGTGAGAAGTAGGAGCAACTCCAGCAGGCAAGCCAGAGGCCACAAAGGGAAGAAAATAGTGGTCAGAGAGGCAGGAGGAGGATCAAGCTGCCATAGTAACCCAGGGACCCCACCCTCTGAGCACTCAAGGTCACAGGCAAGATGGGAGTGCTGGTGCTTCTACAGTGGAAATGGCCAAAACTCCAGAGGACCTTAGAACGAGGTCACTCATAGAAGCTGTGCAGCCAGGTTTTAGCACCAGGAACTTGAACTTCTCAAGGGCTTGGTTTCCTCATCTGTAAGTTTGAGAAGATACGCATCCCCCATTGGTCACAGTAGGATTGAGTGAATGGATGTGTGATACATGTGGATCCCTTCTGGCATGTAGAGAGGGCCATAGAGACACTCACTCTGCACCTAGCACATCTGAAAGAACGGTTGGCCCAGGGGTGGAGGATGGGGCTCAGGCTGAGTCCTATAGACCGGCCTGCCTTCATGAGATTTGCTGAGCATCTGCATGTTTTGGGGTGGCCTGCTGGGACAGTCCCGTCCAGAAAGCTCATCTTCCGATGGGCTGTTAGCTGTGCTCTGCAGGAAGCACAGGATGAGTTCATGGGTGCAAGCTGCTAGTCCTCACCCTGAGGCTTCTGGAAAGATCTGAGAGCCTTGGTGGTCTCCAGATGAGCTTCACAAGGTAAAGAAGAGGGGAACTGGGTGGTCGGTGGGGAGCTTAGGCTACCTCTTGGTGGCCGAGCCCCTTGTGGAGGTCTCCTAGAAGATGACTTTATGTGTTAATTATTGAGGAAACCATGACACAGCCTGGTCTGCCCTCCAGACTTGCAGACAAATTGTGAGGTAAGAAAACCTGACCTGCTGTTTCCTGAGGGTGTGTGCATGTGTGTGTGTGTGTGTGTGTGTGTGTGTAGAGGACAGGAGTGAGGGGAGTGGAAAATGAATAGTGTGAGATGATATCTAAAATGCGTATATGGGGAATTACCACTGTGGAACAGTGGGTTAAGAACCTGACTGCAGTGGCTTGGGTCACTGTGGAGGGGCAGGTTTGATTCCCTGGCCTGACACAGTGGGTTAAAGGCTCTGTCATAGGTCGCAGCCATGGCTTGGACTCAATCCCTGACCTGGGAACTTCCACATGCCTTGGTTGTGGCCATAAAAAAAAAATAAAATAAAATACCTGTATATTGTCATGAAATACGTTCACTGTTAGTGTGAAGAAGCTGAAGATTCCAGGATTACAGGGATATCTGGACTGATTTTTTTTCTTTTCTTTTTAGGGCACCTGTGGCATATTGAAGTTCCCAGGCTAGGGGTCGAATTGAAACTGCAACTGCTGGCCACAGCCACAGCAACGCTGCATCTGAGCCACGTCTGCAACCTGCACCATAGCTCAAGCAATGCTGGATCGAACCCACATCCTCATGGATACTAATTGGGTTTGTTACCCCTGAGTCACAATGGGAACTCCCTGGACTGATTTCTGACCCATAGTGAGTAGGCCTCCTGCTTCCCATGAAAGGAGACTTCCCACCCCCAGAGTGGAGACCCAGCCCTGTTTTGGACACTTCTGATTCATAAGTCTTTCCTCTCCCAAGTCTGCACCCTTGTAACATCCCCCTCCTGGCCCTGGATGTGGTATACACAGCAACTCTAACCCCCATCCCAGTGACAGCCCTTCAGATGGCCGGAAACAGGGGTCACAGTCCTGCAGCCTCCTATCCTCCTGGGCCTAGGAGATGATGGATCCACAGCCGAGTCAGGGCTTGGTCTTCTTGCCTGGGCCTGGCTGCCCTGAGGATGGAGGGTGGCCTCTCATGGCCAGCTGTGTCCCGGGTAAGGTGGGTGCTAGAGCACAGGTGGTGTGGAGGAAGGGACATTCCTGCAGCTGGTCCTGGGAGGGGCTGTTCCCATCCAGGGTGACTGCCAGAGTGGAATTTGGTATGGCTTATAGGTCCACCATCTGCCTAGCTAATTTACCTGGGTTATTGTTGTTGATTAGTACCTTCAGAAGATGTATTCCAGAGGCATTCCCACTGTGCTGCAGTGGGTTAAGGATCTGGTCTGGCTGCAGCTGTAGTATAGGTTGCAGCCCCAGCACGGATTTGGTCTCTGGCCTGGGAATTTCCATATGCCCTGGGTGCAGCTGAAAAAGAAAAAAAAGGAGGGGAAGGAACTGAGTCTGGACTATTCGTTTTACCTTTCCCCTGTTTTCAAACTCTCCTGAGCCAAGAGGCTCGAGAGACACCTCCAGCACAAGAGAGGGCTTGTCTTGCTGGTGCTGACTTGCAAACCCCAGGGCTAGCATTTACTTGACTGTATAAATTTACCGACCTTGGAAGGCCACTCAAAACACCCAGGACCATCTGTGAAAGTTGACCCCCACTAGGGGGGCAGAGCAAGGCACAGAGACCCTACTGGGCCACTTTGAGGTCTTGATCGTGTTTTTCTTCTTCCTGTGTTTCTCGTCCCATTTGTTCCTTCAAATTCCACCTTAATTGCCATCCTAGGTAACCCACTCTGATGAAAAAATATCATTGTTACAAACAAACAAACTTAGCATTACCAAAAAGCAGTTGCTTGTGACATTGGGCTGTGAACTAATAATGCAAGATTTAATGGCTTGGTCATTTGCTTCAAAGTGCAATTTTCACAGTCCAAGAGCAAAAATTTCATGCCCTGGACCAATGGCTCTGTCCAAGATTAGAAGATCTGGAATGGGCCTCTGGTCAGGGTGCTCACCCTGCTTGCCTAGGGTGGGCAGCCTGGATGGACGTCTGGCTGGCAGAAGCCCACTCTCCTCTCTCAGTCTCCTGTCCCTCCTGACATTCGCCCCTCTGGCTCCCACAGTCACTTCCCGGTTGCTTTTGGAAGGAGCAAAGGGTTAATCTGAGGTCTGAACATTTGAAAAGTAAAAAGCTGGGTCAATGAGGGGCATGTTTATCAGGAATCCCTTAATCAGTCCCATGTTGATTTACTTTCCCTGAAAACAGGAGGCCCTTAGAGGGGAAAAAGTCTGTTACAAGATAGATTAAAATAAGCATGAGTATCCCTTTCAAGTTACAGAGTTACAGAGGCAAATTGGGTACTCTTCAAGTGTGCATTAATAAACAGGTAATTATTTAAACACATATTTTGTTTGGCAGCTTTAACAGTATTGCAAAGACTCATTTTGCCATTTTATTTATATTGTTAATTTATTCCAGAGGTTGACAAACTTTTTTTGTAAAAGGCCAGAAAGTAAGTATGTTAGGCATTTTGGACCAAGAGTCAAGTCTGAGGATAGTAAGTAGCTACTTCTGTGATGAGAGAGAGCAAATTTGCCCAGACTTTTAATCAAATTCAATATATAATAATAATTGGGTACAATATTTTTATAACTCAGGTTTACTGTTGATACAGATGGAATTTTGGTGGGGAGAAATACCATTTCACTGATTTGAGGCTCAAAATTAGTGTTTTCTATTGTCAAACTGACTGCCAATGTATATTTATTTAAAAAAACAGTTCTTAAATGTACAAAAAAAAAAAAAGCAGGGGGTGAAACAGGTTTGATGCATGAACTATGGTTATCTTGCCAACATGAATGGGGCCAAGATAACAGTCTGTCTGGTCTTAAAAAGTAGTGTTGGACTTCCCGTTGAGGCACAGTGGTTAACGAATCCGACTAGGAACCATGAGGTGGCGGGTTCGATCCCTGGCCTTGCTCAGTGGGTTAAGGATCCACCGTTGCCGTGAGCTGTGGTGTAGGTTGCAGACGCGGCTCAGATCCCACATTGCTGTGGCTCTGGCATAGGCTGGCGGCTACAGCTCTGATTGGACCCCTAGCCTGGGAACCTCCATATGCCACGGGAGTGGCCCAAGAAATGGCAAAAAAACAAAACAAAACAAAAGTAGTGTTATCTAAATGTAATGGTCTCTTCATGTCTATAAAATCAACACTTTGATTTTAAACCATTGCTCTTGTGTGGTTGTATACTTTTGCGAGTAGGTCTCAGTGACTTCTGTCATTAACCAACATGGTTGGAGGCAGTCAGTGCCCCACTGAGCCCACTTAGGTGTTTTATAGTCGGCTATGAACAGGAGTCCCTCACAGACCCTGTCCAACTATGTAGGCACAGGTGGTTCTGTGTGTGTTTTCCCTGTCCAGGCCCTGTGCTGGCCTCACACCTGTGTGGGTGACTGCAGCCTCCTGCCTGTGAGGCTGCCCTGAGCACAGACTTGCTGCTAGAGCAGAGGGTGCTTGGGCAGCCTCGTGGTGAGGACCAGAGCCGGGAGGAGGAGGGAGCCCATGTTCCCACACTCCTGTCAGCTTTTGCTGCAAGGAGGCTCCATCACCCCCAGCCAATCTGGACACACCAACTCTGCTAGCAATCCTGGCCCCAATACAAATGCCCAGGAGTTATTCCTCCCCCCAACCTTAGATCAACTAAAATACTGTTATTTTTCAGATGGATGCTTTTCTAGAAATAACAATAAAAAAAGGAAGAAAAACAAAAGTAGAGAAAGGTAAACTTACTGGATCAGAGTAGAGCTTGATTAAAATGTTCTAACCTGAGTAAGATCTGATAGGAATTTTTGGTTTTTCCTGAGTGGGGGCCCCCTCCTCTCCCTTGTCTGGTTTTGAAGCCAAGACCTCTGTTTGCACTGTCTGCAGCATCAGGTCAAGCCTGCAGGCTGCAGCTCGTATGCAGGGTAGTCAGACTGGCCAGTCTTCAATACAGACATGATACCCTCCCTGGCTCCATAACTATCACGTTTCATTTCAGGATCAGGGGTTCTGGCCTGGGTGTTCCTTGGAGACTCCCCATAATCCACACTCATTGTGGGCAGGGGACCTCAGGTCCTCCAGCTTTCTTGGTTCCCCCATTTGTCACCATCATGTCAGACTTTTGCTGTAGGTCCCTCCACTATCCCATCTGGTCTCTTCCTAATGTTTTTCTGTGCTGTTCTCAGACGGGGAGCTGGGATGATCATCCTTGTCTGACAGTAGGAGTCCCCCCCACCCCAGGAGTTGGTGGAGACCACCTGGGACATCTGGACGACCACCCTCCCTGGGGACACTGAGGTGCCCTTCCTCCTCCTTGCTGGGGTGGTGCCAGGGCAGGCCAAGAGGACACAGGACTTTTACTACTGCTCAGTTGAAATAAGGCAAAGAAAATGACCAGAGACAGAGAAGGACATTACATAATGATAAAAAGTTCAGTCTACCAATAAGGCATAGGAATCCTAAATGTGTCTGCACAAAACAGTAGAGCTGTAAGATATGTGAGGTGAAAACTGATACAACCGAAGGGAGAAATAGAAAAACCCATGGTTATGACTTGAGACTTCAGTACCCTTTTCTCAACAATTAAAAGAATAGAATTAGAAAATCAGCAAGGATGTAGAAGACTTCAATAACACCATCAAACTTATATAGTATAGTCCAACCAATAAGAGCACAATACATAATCTTTTCAAAGGCCCGTAGAATATACACCAAGATAGATCATATGTTGGGCCACAAAACAAGCCTAATAAATTTAAAAGAACTGAAATCATACAATATGTATTCTCAAATCACTAAGGAATTACACTAGAAATCAATGACAGATAACAGGGAAATCCACAGAGCCTTGGAAACACATGGTACCCATCTAGATAATCCATGAATTAAAATGGAAATCTCAAGGGAAATAAAAGATACATATTGAATTGAATGAACATGAAAAACAACCTATCAAAACTTGTGTAATACAGTAATAGCACTGCTGAGAGGGAAATGTATAGAACTATATATTTGCACTAGAAAACAAGAACAGCCTCCCATGAAGAATGTTAACTTCCACTTCCAGAAACTTGAGAAAGAGCAAAATAAATCCAAGATAAGCAGAAGACGTAATCAAGAACAGGAATCAGTGAAATTGAAAATAGACTTACAGTGGAGAAAACCAACGAATATAGCACTGGGCAATCTACTAAAACTGTATAATAACCTCGATGGGAAAAGAATCTGAAAAGGAACAGATATACGTATATGTATAAATGATTTGCTTTGCTCTACACCTGAAGCTAACACAATTTTCTAAGTCAACCATACTCCGATAAAATTTATCATGGTTATTGGTTAACGTGGTTAACCAGTTGTGGTTCAGTGCTTAACGAATCCAACTAGGAACCATGAGGTTGTGGGTTCGATCCCTGGCCTTGCTCAGTGGGTTAAGGATCCGGCGTTGTGGTGAGCTGTGGTGTAGGATGCAGACACAGTTCAGATCCTGTGTTGCTGTGGCTCTGGCATAGACCAGTGGCTATAGCTCCAATTAGACCCCTAGCCTGGGAACTTCCATATGCCATGGGTGTGGCCCTAGAAGAGACAAAAAGACCAAAAAAAAAATTATTTAAAAAAAGAAAATCAGTGAAACAAAAAGTTGGATATTTGACAAGAGCAATAAAAATTGATAAATCTCCAGCAGGAATGATAAAAGAAAGAACAGACCAATTACTAAAATTACAAATGAAAGAGGAGATATCCTGATAGACCCTGCAGACATTAAGTGAATAGTAAGGGAACACTACAAATGACTCTATACACACCGATTTGACACCTTCAGTTAAATGGCGCCGTTGTCCCTCAGTAGGTGAAAGGTTAAACAAACTGATACGTCCTACCCTGGAATACTACTCAGCAACAAAAAACAATGACTGGAGTACCCACTGTAGCACAGTAGGTTAAGGATCTGGCATTGCTACAGATGTGGTGTAGGTGCAACTCGGGCTCAGATTTGATCCCTAGCCCAGGAACTTCCATATGCCATGGGTGTAGCCAAGAAAGAAAAGAAGTAATAGAAAAATAATGACCACTGGCACACATAACCTGGATGCATCTCCAGGGCATTATGCTGATTTTAAAAAGCCAGTCCTGGAGTTCCTGTTGTGGCTCAGCAGGTTGAGAATCTGACTAGTATCCATGAGGATGCGGATTTGATCCCTGGCCTCACTCAGTGGGTTTAGGATCTGGGGTTGCTGCAAGCTGCAATGTAGGTCGCAAGTGTGGCTCAGATCCTATGTGTCTGTGGTGTGGGCCAGCAACTGCAGCTCTGATTCGACGGCATGCAGCAGGTGTGGCCTAAAAAAAAAAAAAAAAAAGGTAAAAAGCCATTTCCCAAACATCACGTACTGTGTGATTCCATTTATGTAACATTCTTGAGACATTGCTACCATAGAAATGACGTAGGGGTGTTTTCAGGGCTTGGAGATGGTGGTAGTGGGGCAGGGAGGGAGTGGGCACATGGAGGATCTTTGTAGTGATGGAGTAGCTCTTGATCTTGACTGTGGTGGTGGTTGCACGAATCTGCACGTGATAAAATGATGTGGAGTTGTCCATACATGTTGCACCAGTGTGAAGCTCTTGGTTGTGATATGGCCTGTACCAGCAGCCATGTAGGATGCAGCCATTAGGGGGCACTGGGGAAGAATGCCTGGGGCCTTGCTGTAGTACCTATATATTTTCCTGCCCCCCACACTTTTTGTCTTTTAGGGCTGCACCCGTAGCACATGGAGGTTCCCAGGCTAGGGTCAAATTTGAGCTGTAGCTGCCAGCCTGTGCCACAACCACAGCATCATGGGATCCAAGCTGCATCTGCAACCTATACCACAGCTTATGGCAGTGCTGGATCCCTAACCCACTGAGTGAGGCCAGGGATCGAACCTGTGTCTTCATGGATACTAGTCAGATTTGTTTCCACTGAGCCGTGATGGGAACTCCTTTCCTACATATTTTTATTTCAAAATAAAAAGTTGATAAAAGATCAGGGCATCACCTGTCACTTAACTGCTCTAAACGCTCCTCCCTGTCCCCAGCAAAAAATATCCACTGTCAGCATGGGCTGCATGAATGGATTTGTTGTGTCTGATGAAAGGACACCAGAGTCTTCATGCCGTCTGTGCTGATTTGACCCACTGTGCTGGGCTGGCTGCAGTTCAGGACATAAGGTAGTTTAGGGAACCTGGGCAAGATTTTCCAGGGAGGGCAGTCTGGGACTTTATTGAAATAGTTCAGAGTGTGCTGTGTGTAGCCTAGAGGTCAAAACCAGGGCCAGGGGAAGGACAGTCACTGTTCAGGGAGGTAAACAGGCTACAGTTCCCCTGTTGCTCAGACAAACTTGGAGTAGTGCACGGAGACTCAGCGGACATCCACTGGGAATGCTAGCAAGGTAGTGACCACAGGGGCAGAAATGGGGACTGATGTCACCTTTCGATGGCACAACAATAGAACACCACTGGCCAAGTTGTGATTGAGGAAACCCCATCCCTTGGTAGGTGCAATGAGGGGCGACAAAACCTTCAAATGAACCATTTAGCAATCTTTACCATTTTGAGAAAATTAAAACCAAAGCATACTTTTCTGGGATTATTTTTGGTCCCATGAGAATACTAGCGCCAGAGTAGGAATTGCTCTGGCGAGTAAGAATTGAGGCTGATGCGCTTGTTAAGCCCCTTACCCCACCCCACCTCCTAAGGAATCAGAATGTGAGCATCTCAGGGAGAGGTCTAGTCCTGAGGTGGTGATGGGGGTGCAGCCCCACATATCCCTGCAAAGCCTTGGACTCGGAAAGAGAAAGGCCCTGCAGAATGTTCGCTGCTTCTGGCTTTACGTAACCTGCACTTAAGTAATAATCCCTTTCATTATGTTGTTCCTACAAGCCTGCTTTCCCCGGATCAAAGCAGATTCCTAGATGACACACTCAGAACTGCAGGCGTGGGGTAGAGTTGCCATGAAATGTTAGGCAGGTTTGTTGGGTCTTTAAGAAAGGAAGACATTCTGCAGCTCAGGGATGTCCAGTTGGGCCAGGTTCCAATTCTGGTGGTGAGGTTGAGTGTCAAGGCAGCAGTTATTTGTAGTCGCTGCATGCAGAGCCACCCAGTATAGTTTCCATCAACATTTCCTCTGTGTGGAATGGCTCTCAGAACTGTGGTGGCAAAAGTATAGTAGTTGATAGAACAAAGAGCCCTGCAAACAAAGATCATCCATTGCCATGTCAGGCCACCCTCATGGCCCAATTTGTGGCTACCTGAACTGGAAATTTCATAGGCAGTTGGAAGATGTCCTTGGGCAGAAGGGGGCTCATGGTGCCAAATGCAGTGTAGAGGCGTTGGGGGTTTGCCGATTAAATGCAGTTAATGCATTTGAAGGAATGTAATTGATAGCGCTGTTGCATCCAGACCTGTTCTCCTCTACTGAGTTCTACTTACTGAGTGGTACCCAATGATTTATGATGGCATTGGGGAGAGGGTGGGATGGAAGAGTGTAGAAAGAAGGGAGACTTGGATGTGTAACAAAACAGGAAGGGCTGGTTGAACAGAAGACAGCTTCCAGGGGAGGACCTGAGAAATTAACGCCTTTTCTCCTAAGTACTTAGAGATCTTCAGAAAACAATACTCTATGCTTGTAAAGTACACTTTATTAGTATCTGAGCTTGAGGGAGAAGTAGACAATACATCCCAGCATCTAAAGAGTCCCAGGAAGTACCCCTGGCCAGTCCTGTCCTCACCAGCCCTACATCAAAGCTGTTTGGCAAATGGGAACTTGGATGCCAGTTAGTAACACTGGAATTAAAAGGCTGACCTGCTAAGGATAGAGCTATTTATCATGAGGATGATTTTAATGGGTTTTCCCACAGCTCTTTGTAGAGTTCATACCTTCCTTGTCTTTTTATGATGATAGATGCCTTGTGAAAATGAGATCAGAACTGGAGCCCAAACAGGAAGTACAGTGTATCATGATTTCCATAGTGAATGTGCTTTTATTCTCATGGATGGCAAGGGAGATAGAGTTGGAGGTGCCTTTATCTTATCTTTTTTTTTAATATACTCAAATCTCTTCTTTCTATCTATATCTATCTGTCTGTCTGTCTGTCTATCTATCTTAGGGCCACACCCGTGGCATATGGAGGTTCCCAGGCTAGGGGTCAAATCAGAGCTGTGGCCACCGGCCTACACCACAGCCACACAATGCCAGGTTCGAGGCTCATCTGCAACCTACACCACAGCTCATGGCAATGCTTGATCCTTAACCCACTGAGTGAGGCCAGGGATTGAACCTGTGTCCTCATGGATCCTAGTCAGATTCATTTCTGCTGAGCCACCACGGGAACTCCTCTTTATATTTAAGGATTAAAAAATTAGCATCAGTTTTTGGTAAATTCTAAAAAGAATAAGAGGCAACCATTTCCACTAATGTTTTATAAGACTAAAGGAATTATAGGAATGGCTACACAGCTGCATTGCATATTCTGTATGCTTGGCTTGACCATTTACCATTCCAGGTGATAATGGTAAATGGTAAATTTACCAATTCACTCTGACTTTAAAACACTTTTTTCCATTTTGATTAAAAAAATTTTTTTCCTCCAAAAAATTGGCATGTTTAGAAAACATGTTTTTAAACTTGAGATTCACGTGACTTCCTTTGTAAAAGAGATAAATTTCTAAGTTGTCAAAAATGGTTTAGAAAGCTTCAAAGTTAATGGGGGTACCTGTATTGCTAAGGGCCATTCTATTTTAGAAACATTATGTTATTATATTTATTATATTTTTTTAGAAACATGTATTATGTTTTATATTTTATAAATATTTAGTACATCTGGAAGCACACACACACACACATACACACAAAGTGAGGAGGAAGATTAGCTCTCTGTGCTGGTTATCTTTATGTATTAACTTGGTGAGGCTACAGTGCCCAGATTGCAACCAAACGTCATTCTGGGTATTTCTGTGAGGGATTTTGGATGAGATTAATTTTTTTTTTTTTTGCTTTTTGGGGCTGCACCTGCGGCATATGGAAGTTCCCAGGCTAGGGGGTCAGATTAGAGCTGCAGTTGCTGGCTTACACCATAGCCGCAGCAACGCCAGATCCAAGCCACATCTGTGACCGACACCACAGCTCATGGCAGTGCCGGATCCTTAACCCACTGAGCAGGGCCAGGAACTAACCCCATGTCCTCATGGATACTAGTTAGGTCCATGTCTGCTGAGCCATAGCAGAAACTCAGAGATAAACATTTAAGTGAGTGGATGTGAGTAAAGCAGACTGCCCCTCATGTTAACTATGTGGCTAGGCCTCGTTCGATCAGATGAAGGCCTGATAGAGCCAAAGACAAGGCTCCCTCAAGCAGGAAGAAACCAGAGTAGACAGGCTTTGGATGTGAACTGCAACCTTGGCTTTTCCTGGATCTCCAGCCTGCCAACCCACCCTGCAGATTTTGTTTTTGTCAGCCTCAGTGAGCTAATTCCTTAGAATGAATCTCTATATGTATCTGTACATATGTACATACATATTTCTGTTTGTGTGTATATATATAATATATAGAAAGAGTATATTATATATATGTGTATGTTTATATATGTACCCATATACATATTAGATATATGTGCTATGTATGTGTATACACATATTTATATTTATTTATCTTTCATTGATTCTCAGAACCCCTGATTAAACACTCCTCTTTTGGAGACATCCACCAGCAGAGAAATCTGTAATCACAAATTTAACTGCATAGTCTTTTCCTCGAGAGCCCGGGTGGACCATTCACCACCACATATGCACCCTTCCTGCTTGTATCCGGAGAGGAAAGTTCAGGGCACGCAGGGACTAGCAACCTATTGAGCCAAGAAGAAACTCTAATCAGTCTACCAGGATGAGCAACAGAGAACATTCTTCAAATTTCCAGATGCTGGAAAGCTTTTGAAGCCAAGTTGAGCTAAGGTGCTAAAGACTGAGGAGCCCTGCCACCCACTGGGGACTCTGATAGAAGTAAAGGGACAGGCCTGGCATGTTGGCGTTCAGGTGAGGTCCCCTGGAGGGCTGTGGAGAAAGGCACTGAGATGTCACAACATGCTTCTTCTCCCCAAAGCCTGTGCTCTGTCCTCTTTAAATTAGTATTTGGTACTATTGCCAGCATTTAGTGTCTCAAAAACAGTCCTTCTTCTTAAAATAAACGTGTTTATAGAAAAAGAGCAGGCTTCTAATCTCTTTCACTTATCTCTGTGATGGAGGCTGGGTACCTTATGGCTACAACCCCAGATTAATTGTCAGGGCCAGGGGGAGGGGTTTGACAATAGCTGAAGCTAAATCTTCATGCCAAATGCAAAACTGTTTTAAAGTCCTTTTATGGTATCTGGCACGTAGTCAATGTTCATTAAGTATGTCACAGAAATGAGAAATTCTCTGGCTGTTCCCTAGAGAGGTAGGTCCATATATTTACTTCTGTGGTATGTGGTCCTTGAACATCAGACCAGGTCAGGTTTTGTACTCAGAGGCTCCTGACCAGACTCTTGCGTAAGAAGAGAGGCAGGTTGTGGAATCAGTGCGGGAAGTTGGTATAGGCTCCCTGCCCAGGTCCCCCCTGCTCCGACCCCCATGCTCTTCATTGAAGTGCTGTCCTCAGCCTACTCTGGGGTTGTTAATGATGAAGATTCTCCACCATGGGTTCAGTATGTGTTGGCTTTCCTTTTTCCTTCTCATTTGTTTCCCATCTCATTGCTTCCATTTGGTGGGTAAATGCTTTATGAGTTGGGGCCAAAGCCCAGGCATCCTCTGAGCCTGATGAATCAGGTTCTGTCTGACTGAATCAGTCTGCTCTCGCTGTGAGGTGCCTGGACACCTGAGTCACTCAGAGGCTAGGTGGCTGCAGACGCCACGGTGCTGGTCACGGTCACTGGGACAGGCTGCCTGGTGCCTCTGGGCTTGGAAAAGTTTTGGTGAGCTGAGAGCTAGCCAGAGACTGAAAAGAGCCAAGGAGACCCAACCAGGGTAGTGGAGCAGTAAATACGTGTTGGAGGAAATCTAAAAACCAGGTGAGTGTCGGTGGACAAGTCGGGACTCGACAGCCAAGCGCCGCTCCCCAATTTCCTGCTGAACCTCCTTCCTCAGTGTCTTCCCGAGGCATTTTCTTGGAACAAAATGATAGGTACTTTTCCAGCTGTATATAAACCTGTAAGCAGAAAATATGCAGGTGATTTTAATTAAACAAAAAACCGCCTATCTTTCGAAGTTGGGCTTTCTTAACCTGTGTTGGGCAGGTAACTTGAACTTTCTAAATCTAGTTTTCTTAGCTCTAAAGTTAGGATAATAATAGTATCTACTTGCTTTTGTCATGAGGATTCAAGGAAGCAATGCTCTCACTGTGGTAGACACCAGAATGCTGTTGGCATTAGAAATGCCAACTCTTACCCGAGGCTTCAGAATTTAATGTTTTTCCACGCTCAATCTCTTCCTCTCTCTCTTCCCCCACTTTGGTCAACAAAAATTCATTTTGTGCCCAGGGAGCCAGGGCCAGGGCATACCGTGGTGAACAAGACAGATATGGCCCTGCCACATGGAACTTTCCATTCTGGCCAAGGCGGTAGAAAGGAAGATTTATTAACTAGAATGTTGTAGCAGTGACCAGTGGAAGGGGAGATAGAGCAGGACTCGGGCATGGAGGATGGTGGGTGTGAGATGGGCAGACTCTGTTTTATGTCGGGTGACATTTTCTGAATCCTTAGCAACCAGCCACACTACTGATGGCATATTAACCCAGAGAGGTTTATCATGAAATGTTTTTAAGTTTGGAAAAAAATTTTCTGCATCTCTGTGTATTTGTGTGTGTGTGTGTGTGTGTGTGTGTTTGATGTGTATAGGGAAGGTGCCTTTTCCTTGGTGTGGACTGTGCTTTATCTTTATGGAGATAGCATTAAAAGAAGAGCTTGGCATGATGTAGCATACTTTTTTTTTTTTTTTTTTTTGCTTTTTAGGGCCACACCCTAAGCACATGGAGGTCCCAGGCTAGGGGTCTAATCGGAGCTACAGCTGCCAGCTTATGCCACAGCCACAGCAATGCAGGATCTGAGTCGTGGCTGTGACCCACACCAATGCAGGATCTGAGCCGTGGCTGTGACCTACACCATAGCTTATGGCAACGCCAGATCCTTAACCCACTGAGCAAGGCCAGGGATCGAACCCACAACCTCATGGTTCGTAGTTGGATTTGTTTCTGCTGCACCAAGATGGGAACTCCAATTTAGCATAATTTATGTAGAAGGTAGAGGATTTGGGTGAAACTAAGTGCTTGGTTCTCCTTCAAGTTGTGGTTGAAAGAAACTCTTCAATTGTTGCTTCTTTGATATGTGGAAAGAGGTAAAAACTTTACACATCTCTTTGTCTTTTAAAAAAAGAATCTGCTACTTTGGTATAAAACAGCTGTTTAAAACAGTTTTTTGCAGAGTTCCCATCGTGGCTCAGTGGTAATGAACCCAACAAATATCCATGAGGATGTGCGTTCCCTCCCTGGCCTCACTCAGTGGGTTAAAGATCCGGTATTGCTGTGAACTGTGGTGTAGGTTGCAGACTCGGTTTGGATCTGGCATTGCTGTGGCTGTGGCTTAGGCCAGAAGCTGCAGCTCAGATTTACCCCCTAGCCTGGGAACTTCCATATGCTGCAGGTGCAGCCCTAAAAAGACTAAGTAAGTAAATAAATAAATAAATAAAAATAAGAACAGTTTTATGCCCCTACAACTGGCAGAAAAGCAGGGACAAGAGCTGACTGCTTGTAAGGCAGTGGCGAGGCTGCCTTAGGTTCCCGTGTCCTGGAAGAACCCTCTGTGTGTGATGTTAGCTTGCCTTTTGGCAGCCAACCCATATGAAATCTGTGTCTTACATTTGTGTGTGTGTGTGTGTTTATGTGTCACAGCTGGGTTTTCCTCCTGGATAAGTAAGTGCTGGGTCTCAGTGGATAAGGAGCCCTTTTTTTTGTCGGTGTACAAGATGAAGAAATCCTTTTCAGGCTGCATTTCCTTAGCCTGCTGTTCCTCTACGCTTCATCTTTAGATGCTCCTGGTACTTCCCTGCTTTCAGTGTTACTATAAATCGGGGTTGCTTACTGCCCCTGGGATATACTTACTGCTAAGCTTCTTAGTGGCATTTGGGCTGTTTTTATTCCACATCGTGTATTACTCAACAGTGTTCTGTTTCTTTGCACCAATTTGTGTGCTTCTGAGTTTTGATATTTCATTGAAAAAAAATTGTCCTGGGCAGCCTTCCTGCAACTTTGACCTGGAGGAGTTAACCTGGTCAGCGTAAAGCAACTCTGTGTGTGGTAGTTGGCGAATTTCAGCTTTGAGGTATCAATAGGGAACGCCTGTCCTAGGAGCCTAGCAATTTTTCAGATGTTGGTCTATTGTTTTCTTCAGCATAGGGGCATTAATGAGCGATGCTAGGAAGTTCCCTGTGTTCTGTGTCCAGCAGCAGGAAGGGAGGGGGCAGACTGGAATGGTCATTAAGGAGAGACCAGTTTCTTCTCTTGCAAGATGAAGCGAGGTGTTTTTTAACCTGGACCTTGGGATCTCAAGTACATTGACAGGGATGGGTGTATTTGCTTTGCACCAGAGTCCCTACAGTAGGCAGTGCATTCTGGTGTAATATTTATCACGTGCTCTTGGGGACACCAGTTTGCATGGCATCAAGAAGTTAGCAATGACAGTGAGTACTTACTGCATCTCTTTGGGTCTTAAATGCTGGTTCCCTCAAGCCTTCCATTCTTTTTTTTCCGTTTATGGGGAAATCTGTACAGAAGCTCGAAGTGAGAAATGTGCTATGACTGTAAGATCAGGGCTGCCCAGGACAGACACTGACATGTGGACTCAAGAGCTGATCCCCCTGCCCCGTCCTGAGCCTGTCTCTTGGGAGAACTTTACCCTGACCCCTGGATCCTGCAGGTACACAGTGACACTGAGGGGAGTGGCATCCATGTGGGGCCAGAGGACACAGGAGAACATGGGCCTTCTGCAGGTGAAGTCCGAGGTCTGATGCACTGACTTGGTGGGAGAGCGCCGACCCCTTCTCTCTCTTCAGCATCACTGTTTCAAACCATAACTGCAGAGATTTACAGGAGAACAACCAAAGAGAGAAAGAATATCCTTTTTTTTCTCCCTTACTGTGAAGAATTTGTAACGTGCTAAACCATCTGATTTTATTTATTTTTTAAATTTTTTTATTTTTTTCTTTTTAGGGCCGCACCTGCGGCTTATGGAGATTCCCAGGCTAGGGGTCTAATCGGAGCTATAGCTGCCAGCCTATGCCACAGCCACAGCAACGCTGGATCCTTAACCCACTGAGCGAGGCCAGGGATCAAACCTGCGACCTCATGGTTCCCAGTGAGATTCGTTTCCACTGCGCCACTATGGGAACTCCTAAACCATCTGATTTTAAACCCCAGGACAAAGACCTTGAATATTTACCTCCACAGATACAATAAGACAGAAAGGGAGAGCAAAAGAACACAGGATGGTGAAACAAACCCTAGAGAAATGCAGAAAGGGAAGTGAGATTTTTGGGAGCTGGTCACCTGCTGAGAGCTTTATACATTCTCTGTTCTCTAATCTTTCCTTCCTGTGGTGACTTGTCAGCTCCCAGCATGAGCCTGGTGTTGGGGTACCTGGTAGCTAGTTCCTTCATGAAGTAGGTAGCTTTGAGCTTAGGCTTTGGAAGAGAAGGAAGGAAGGAAGGAAGGAAGGAAGGAAGGAAGGAAGGAAGGAAGGAAGGAAGGAAGGAAGGAAGGAAGGAAAGAAAGAAGAGAAAGAGAAGAGAAGAAGAAGAAAGAAAGAAGAAAGAAGAAAGAAAGAAAAGAGAAGGAAGGAAGGAAGAGGAAGAAGAAGAAAGAAAGGGGATTAAAGCAGAGGAGTGAAATTTGGGTTTGGGTTTGATGAGAGTTTAAAACTAAAATTTGTTCATTCGTTGAGCTGAGGTCAGGGTATTTGCTATGCTATTGTGTTCGTTTAGTTTTATAGAGTATTCCTTTTTCTCTTTCGTTAGGTGCAACCCTTGGTATTTCAGAACAGCTCTTCAGATCGCATTGATATTTGATAATCTGTCCGTGTTTAAAGTGTACAGTCTGACCCATTTTGACATAGGTATACACATGGGTGAAACCATCACCACAATCAAGAGAGTGAAGGTATTTATCACCCCGAGTCTCCCTGTACTCCTTGTAGTTCTTCTTACCCCCAACCCCACCCAGACCTTCCCTAAGGCATCTGCTGATCTGCTTTCTGTCACCATAGATTGGTTTGTATTTTCTTAGATTTCTGTGTAAGTGGAATCATATAGTATGCATTCTTTTGTTGTCTCGCTTCTTTGATGCAGCATAATTATTTTGACATTCACCTAGGTTGCCTGCTACTAATACTCATTCCTTTTTATTGCTGATTAGCATTCCACTGGTTGGACCTACTGCAGTTTGTGTATCCATTCCCATGCTTTGATGGACATTTGGGTGTTTCCAGTTTCAGACTATTCCACATAAAGCTGTTGTGAACATTTGTGTACAAGTGTTTTGTAGACATAATGTTTCACTTCTCTGTGGTAAATACCTTGAGGGAATTGTTGAATCCTAAGATAGAGATGTGTTTGTCTTTTTGAAACACTGCCAGAGGGTTTATACAGTTTTACATCTCCACCCATAGTGTATGAATCCAGTTCATCCACATCCTTTCCAACACTTGGTGTGGTTAGTCTGTTTAAGTTTAGCTCTTCTCATAGGTGAGTTGTGGTACCTCACTGGGGTTTTAATTTGCCTCTGCCCAGTGACTAATGATGTTGAACATCCTTTTTATGTGCTTATTTGCTATCCATCTCTCCTCTTTGGGTAAATTGTTTGTTCAAATCTTGTGCCAATTTTTAAATGGGACTGTTCTCTTTCTTATCATTTAATGTTTGTTTATATTATTTCTTATTATTTCTAATTTTCCTAAGTTTTGAAAAGTTCTTTATATGTTCCAGATATGTCTTTAATTGGATATGTTATTTGCAGATATTTCTCCTAGTCTGTGACTTGCCTTTTCATTTTTTGAAAACATTTTCTTTTTTTTTTTTTAATGGTGTCTTTCGGCGGAGACAGAGTTCCCTTTCTATAAAAAATTTAACTATGAATTCTGTTTCTTTAATAGATGTTGGGGCATTCAAGTTATCCGTTTGTTCTTGAGTAAGGTTTGGTTAGTTTGTGTTTTTCAGGGAATTTGTCAATTTCATTTAAGTTGTCAATTTTTGGCATAAAGTTGTTCATAATAATTTATTATTATCATTTTAATATCTGCAGAGTCTGTAGTGTTGTGATCTGTCTCCTTTCTCGTATTGTAATTTGTTCCCCCCCCCCCATTGGCCTGCCTAGAGGTGTATCAACTTTGTCCTTTTCAAAGAACCATATTGGTTTCTTTATCATTTTCCTTTTTCATTTCATTGATTTCTCCTCTGGTCTTTATTAAATACCCATCTTCTGCCTTCTCTGGGCTTAACTAGCTCTTGTTTTTCTAGTTTCTTAAGGTGGAAGCTGAGGTCCTTGATTTGAGACCGTTCTTCTTTATTAATACAGGCTTTTAATGCTCTAAATTTCCCTTTAAGTGCTGCTGTTTAGCAGAATTCCACACATTTTGGTATATTGTATTTTCGTTTTAGAATACTTTCTCATTAATTTCCCTTTGACTTCTTCTTTAACCCTTGGATTATTTTGAAGGAAGTATGTTACTTATTATATAAATATTCGGGAATTTTCCAGAGAGCTTTCTGTTACTGATTTATAAATTAGTTCTATTGTGGTCAAAGAACATGCTTTGTATGACTCAAATCCTTTAAATTTATTGAGACTATTTGTATAGGTTAGAATACAGTTTGTCCATGGGAACTGAGTAGAACAGTATTCTTCTGTTGTTGGGTAGAATATTGTATAAGTGTCATTTAGGTCAAATCGATGGATAGTTTTGTTACAGTCATCCATATCTTTACTGATTTTCTGTCTGCTTGTTCTGTAGCTTACTATGAGAGTAGTATTGGAGTTTCTAATGGTGATTGTGTGTTTTTCTGTTTTTTCTTTTGGTTCTGTCCTTTTTGCTTCAGATTCTTTGAATCTCTGATGTTACATGCATAAACATATAGGGTTGTAATTTCCACTTAACAAATTCAGCCCTTTATTGTTCTGAAATGACATTTTTCATCCCTGGTAATATTAATTTATCTTTAATCTATCTGGTCTGATGTTAATATAGTCTTTCCAGCTTTTTTGCATTAGCATTTAGCATGGTTTATCTTTTTTCCCCATCTTTTCACTTTTAGCTTATTTTTGTCTTTACAAGGAAAGTTTTTTGTTTGTTTGTTTTGTTTTTTATGTAGAAAGCATTTGGTATTTTTTCTCTGTTTCACTTTGGATAGTTTCTATTGCCATGTCAATTTCACCAATTTTTTCTTCTTCTGTAGTTAATTTGCCATAATCCCATCTGATGTAATTTTCATTTTGGAAATTGTGGTTCTCCTCTAGAAATTCAGTTTCCTCTTTAATATTTTATGCCCATACTTAGCTTTTTAATTATGTGGGATATTGTTATAATGTCCATTTTAATGTCCTCATCTGGTGATTCTACTATCTGTGATAGTTCTGTTTCAGTTTTGATTGATTTTCTCCAAACTTGGAACATATCTTCCAGCTTCTTTGCATGCCTAGTAATTTTTTAGATTGAATTCCACACTAAATTTTACCTTCTTGCTTGCTGACATTTTTGTGTTCCTATGAAATTTGTAATGTTTGGTCTGGGACACAATTCAGTTAATTGGAAACAGTTTTCTCCTTTTTGTTTTTCTCTTAAGATTAGTTAGGTGGCATCAGAGAGGCATTTGGTGTAGGTCTAATTATTCACCATGACTAAGACAAGATCCTTCAGAGTACTGTTCTCAATGTCCCATGAATTATGAGATTTTGATGGGAAATAGCCCTGTATAAGCACAGGTATTTTTGTTTGTTTGATCGTTTTTTTAGGGCCATACCTTCAGCATATGGAAGTTCCCAGGCTAGGGATTAAATTGGAGCTACATCTGCTGGCCTATGCCACAACCATGGCAACACCAGATCCCAGTAGAATCTACAAACTGCACCACAGCTCATGGCAATACCAGATCCTTAATCCACCTCTCGAGGCCAGGGATTGAACCTGCACCCTCATGGACCCTATGTCAGGTTCTTAACCCACTGAGCCACAATGGGAACTCCTGCACTGAGTATTTTTCCTTCTAACCCTTTGGATGGTTCTTTCCCTGCCCTCCTGTTTTGAGGTATACTGATTAGTACTGATTGCATGCACTGATTAGTACTCAGCTGATACTCGAAAGACCCTCTGCAGATTTCCAAGTTCTCTTCTGGGCTGCACACTTGTATTCTGTCCTGTGAACTCTATCTACCTTGCTTTCCCTGGTCTCCCAACCCAGGGAGTTTGATGACTCCCCAGATCTGCTGAGGACCCCTTTCCCTGTGTTGTGGCCTGAGAATTTTCTCAAAACAGTGAGGCAGGGTTTTGTGTGTTTTAAGCAGAAGTGGAAATATGATGCCTTAATCTTGGCCAGAAGTGGAAGTCTTGCAACCATTAATATTTAAAATGTATTGGAAATGTATAATGATTCACAAAAAATGATCAAAGTTTTCGACCTACAATCCTGTTTCTGGGAACGTATCTTAAATGGCTCTAAAAAGGAAAAAGATTATGCATGCACAAATGTTCTGTACAGCATTTTTGTAATGGGGAGTTAGAAGAAATCTAAGAAAAGGAGAGTGGTTAAAATGACAGCATATCTGTCTACTGAAATATTAGCAGTTAAGTGATAACTTCAAAGATTTTCAATGTGAAAAACGCTTAATATTTAATACCAAATTTATTAATGATATAATAGATCATGGTATATCATCATTACAACCTTTTAAAACATTCATATGGATGAAGATTCAACGAGAATACACCAAATTTTAGGGAGATTGAATTGAGTATTTTTTTTTCCTACTTTAAAGAATGTATTCCTCATTGTATTAGAATCCATCAACTTGGAATTAATTTGAGAGTTATTCTTGTAAGGTTATTAAAAAATGTTAAAAGTGTAAAAAGATGTATAAAGAAAAATAAGAGGAGTACGCATTGTGGTGCAGCAGAAACGAATCCGACTAGTATCCATGAGGATGCGGATTTGATCCCTTGCTTTGGTCAGTGGGTCAGGGATCTGGCATTGTCGTGAGCTGTGGTATAGGTCACAGACACCGCTGGAATCCTGCGTTGCTGTGTCTGTGGCGCAGGCTGGCAGCTGGAGTTCCAATTAGACCCCAGCCTGGGGACTTCCATGTGACACAGGTACGGCTCGAAAAAGAAAAAGAAAAGAAAAAGAAAAAGAAGAAACCAGTGGACACACTATTTACCTTAAGAAATCAAAATTAATAGTGTGGTTGACAGTACCTCGCATAGCACCGAGCAGTTCTGTCTTTTTCCTCCCTCCAGAGGTGACTACGGCCCAGATCATGCTAATCCTTTTACAGCACTGTGTATATGTTTGCAGACTTTTTATAATGTATTGCTGTGTTTTTCTGTGATTTGGCAAGAGTAAGACATCCTTGTGAGTGTATTTTCGTCATAGAGTGGCCTATTTGTATATGGATAGACACAGTGCCACGAGCCATCTCCTGGTGATGGACATGCAAGTTGCCTCAGTTACTCAGTGGTACAAACACTGACGTTCTTGTACGTATCTTCTAGTGCACGCGTGTGAGAATTTCTCTAGGCTAGAGCATATTGGTATGACACAAGTTACAGGCTTGTGAGGTTGATAATTATGTTTTATGGAGCTCTGTTTCAAAACCTCTCTCGTTTTACCTGTTCCCCGGAAGAAGTGTTGCCTTTTATCTCCAGGTATATATTAAAAACACTTTTATTTGATTCTTAATGAAAAGCAGCATAAATTGCATTATTAATCAAATTAACTGAAATTTAGATGCCAATCTGGAACCTTCCTGGATAAGCCATATAGCCATGCCTTTAGTTAGAATCTGGAAAGTGTCTTAGAATTTCAGTATCAACTTGGGTGCCATTCACAAATGATTCCTCATGCATAAACCACTGTATAAGAGACTTCTGGGAAGGCCCTGTTGCCCTACCTTTGGCGGAAGTCATCTCCATGGCATCCCAGTGAGCCCCAAGTTCTCTAGCTTGTGCCCTCATTCATATCCAGACCCCTATGCTCAGCTCAGCCTTTGGTCCTGCCTCCTCTGGCAACCTGTGCTTTTGCTGCCAATGTTTTCATAGAACGGGCAGAATCACCTGGCTCCAGCCCCCGCCATCATCTTCACCTGTTATAAAGTACTGTCTTCTTTCTACTGGCCTTCTCCTTGGACCACAGTCAACCAGCACTTCCTAATGTTCCTTCATGGAAATGGATTCTTCTGGGGGCTGTTCAGCTCTTCAGGGCAGGATGATGTAGAAATAGCCAGGAGATTTCAGAGCCCTCTGATCGCCTCCCTAAGCCAAGACCACCTACCAGCTCATGACCCAGTGCCATTGTTCCTCCCCCCAGAACCCCTCCCTCTGCCCCTGCACCTCTTGGCTCAGCAGCAGAGAAAGGAGAGGAAGATGAGCTGCAGCACCTGTGGCATCACGCCCCCATCCCCCACCCGCACCCCCACTCCTAGAAGGACACTTTTAAACTAAGACTAGCTGACTTGATCCTTTCCTCCTTTCTGCTAGACTGTAGTCTGTGTGTGATTACTGGTTCCCAGTTACACACCATTCAGCTGCAGCCCCTACCAAGACCCCCACCTCCTCTGGCTCCTTCAGCACTTTGCTTGGACACAACACACTCCTGTTTTAAACAAAGCCGCACAGCGAGTTTCCCTCCTTGTGTGTAGCTGATACTCCCTAAGGATGTGTCTGCTTTAGTTTTCCTCCCTGTCTTATTCAGAGCTCCCATCTCCAAGTTGCTTCCTCTATAGGCCTCTTTCCTCCTAGCAGTTCTTTCCTCCTACCCCACTAAAATTAAGGGGCGTTCCTCATGGGGGTGACAAAGGGCCACAGAAATGGTCAGGTGTCACTTCTTTCTACATTAGTAGAAGCATATCCAGCTTTTGGCCTGAGACTTACATGACCTGGGGTACAAAAGTGAATATTTTAGAATAAGATAGATCACAACAAATTACAGGTTATTAAAGACCAACAGATACCATAAACATCTTGAAACCCAGAAAAAATATCTTTTTAAAAAATTATTCATTATCATTATTTTTTAGGGTCACATTTGCGGCATATGGAAGTTCCCAGGCTAGGTGTCCAGTGGGAGTCGAAGCTTCTGGCCTACGCCTCAGCCACAGCAATGCCAGATCTGAGCTGTGTATGTGACCTATACAATAGCTCACATCAATGCTGGATCCTTAACCCACTGAGTGAGGCCAGGGATTGAACCCACATCCTCTTGGATACTAGTTGGATTCGTTTCCACTGCCCCACAATGGGAACTCCTAGACCTTTTTTTTTTTTTTTTTTTTAATTGCACCCATGGCACATGGAAGTTCCCAGACCAGGGATCAAATCTGAGTTGCAGCTTTGACCTGAGCCACAACTATGGCTATGCCTGATCCTTAACCCATTGTGCCACAGTGGGAACTCCAAAAAGATCTTAATATTGTTAGTCATCACACTAATTTGACTTTGTAAAACAGTTTTTCCTGTATTTTTTGACTGACTACTTTCTCTTGTTTTTTGAGGTATAGTTTTTTTTTTTTGGGGGGGGGGTGTGTGCATGTGCGTGTGCGTGTGTGTGTGTGTGGGGTGTGTGTGTGTGTGTGTGTGTTTTGCCATCCTTGCAGCATATGGAAGGCATTCCCAGGCCAGGGATCAAACCCACACCACAGCAGCAACCTGAGCCATAGCAATGGCAGCATTGGATCCCTAACCTGCTGAGCCATCAGGGAACTCTATGAATGCTTTCTCTTAATACTTCACTGACTTTGTAACATTTTCTATAGAGAAGACAGGAGGATAATTCAGTCTTCTGGTGTGACTGACTGAAATTTGTTTTATATTATTGATAGTTTAGAGTGGGGGGGGTCAGTAAACTTTTTCTGTAAAGAATCGGATAATATTTTAGGCCTTGGGAGCCACATGGTCTTTGTAGCAACTAATCAACTCTGCCTTTGTGGACAAAAGCAACCCTAGGCAATATGTAAACGAGTGGGCATGGCTGTGTCTCAGTAAAGCTTTATTTATAAAAACAGGCAATGGGTCAGATTTGGCCAGTGAGCTGTAATTTGTTGGACTGTAATTTGCTAATCCTGCCTTCAAACTGTTTCTTTCATCTTCACCGGTCATTTATGGTAATCTCTTGGAAGTGTCTAGGATTTTTGCAATTGGGGGGAAACCTCTATTGGTTTTCTTTTGTATAGGAGCTGCAGGAAAGGGGAGATCACAGACAAGCTTCTAGTTCTTTCCATCTGAAGTGCTGGTTTTCCTCCAATACCACATCTTTGTGGTACCTCACACTCAGGTCACATCCACATTGCAGTCTGAGCCCTGGGCCCGCCCCTCAGGTCTCACGATACGCTGAGTTGCCACAGTGGGTGGCAGGAGTATTTTTCAGAATCATTCTTTCATCAGGACAACCAGCAAAAACCTAACTGTACACCAGAGAAATGGAAAACCAGGTAAATCCATCCCACTAAACACCTTCTTCACTTCCTGGGCTCGATCCTCCAGATGTTGATGAAAAATATAGCACCTGCCATGTGAGAAAGAATGATGGAAATGATGGAGGGAACCAGCGTGGAGAGGGACCATGGTCTTAAGCAATTATGTGAAAGCGCCTTCCTTTTGCAAGTTACATGAAAATATAGGGGCATCAGAGCATATTGTTTGGTCCCCTCCCAAGGTCTGGGAAGGGGCCGGTGGGCCTGAGGGGCTCTGGTACTAATGACCTCTGTCCCATCGCATGAAATATATTAACCTCCTAGGGGACATATAATTGAGCCTTACTTGCTTTGCAGAAAGGAAGCACATACACACTGATAAAGTTTCATCAAACTGGAGAGAGGCATATTTTTTAACCTGTTCCTTTCACCCCTGAAACCATACCTCACAGGTAGCCAACTTCTTCACCTGCTTGGGAGGCTGAGTTTCTGGGAAGTGACACATTTCAGTGTGTCCTTGGGCACCCAGAGTGAGTGTACTTCATCTTGGCTAGATGAATTGGCATGAAGAGGGAGATCTGGCTGAAATTTTTCACTGGCAGAAAGAAGCCCTACCTGATGCTTCTCCCACCTGCCCCTGTGACTTCAGGCTGGGTTTGGCATGTCTCCTGCTAGAACCCACTTTCTTGCAAGCTGACCTTGAAGCCAGAGGTCACCACAAGAGGTAGATGCAGGGCCCTAGCAGGAGTGTTGAGGGTGATGGCCCACAGTATCCAGTGATGGAAGTCATGGCAGGTAGCCGTATACTTTCTAACCATGCTATTATTTTAGTTGGGGAAGGCATTGCCAGTAGTTACTTGAGCCTTGCAAGAGCCAAGAGGGTATTGTCATCTCTTACTTGATTCTCACTACAGCCCTGTAAGAACAGAACCATCTCTCTTTTTTGGTTTTTGGGGGGTTTTTTTTGTTTGTTTTTTGTTTTTGTTTTTTTTTTTTTTTGGAGGAGAGATGTAAAGCACCAGAGGTCAAATCATACACAAAGGTGCTTGCTTGATAAGAGGCAGTGTCACCTGGCCTCAAACCCAAGTTTCTTGTTTTCAGGCCCAGGCTTGCGACCACTTCCCTGGCGTACCCCCTGCTTCTTTTCTTCCAAGGCTGATGTTTGAGCATTCTTCATTCCTGACAGCTGTGAGGCTCTGTCCATTTGGATGAGGAGGGTCCAGCCAAATGGGCCTAGCAGGGTGCCTGGTGCTTAGCAGATGCTCCCAACTGCTGGCATGAATGAATGCATTTGTCAGTTCTGGGAAAAGCCAAGAGAGTTTGGACCAGATGGAGGGCAGCACCCTCAGATAGCTGCACAATATGCTGCGAAGACTAGAGGGCGGCCTGCAGCCAAGCCATAAACTAGTTTTCAATTAAAACTTCTTTCATCGCCCGGACCCCCCTACCCCCTGGCTTTTCTTCCCAATTGTAAAGAGCAGCCAGTTTGTTTATTTTTGGTTTAGGGAAATCTTTAATTGTAGGATATAAAGCCATGTCTGTCACTTTTTTTTTTTGTCTTTTAAGGGCCGAACCCACGGCCTATGGATGTTCCCAGGCGAGGGGTCGAATTGGAGCTGTAGCCGATGGCCTGTACCACAGCCACAGCAATGTGGGATCCAAGCTATGTCTGTGACCTACACCACAGCTCACAGCAACGCTGGATCCTTAACCCACTGGGCAAGGTCAGGGATCAAATCCACAACCTCATGGTTCCTAGTCGGATTCGTTTCCACTGCTCCACGACGGGAACTCCCATGTCTGTCAATTTTTAAAAAAATTTTCAGAGCACCTGCCATGGTGCAACATGATCAGTGGCGTCTCTGCAGCACCAGGATGCAGGTTTGATCCCTGGCTCTGCACAGTGGGTTATATGTTCCGGCATTGCTGCAGCTGTAGAATAGGTTGCAACCACGGCTCAGATCTGATCTTTAGTCTGGGAACTCCATATGCCACAGGGTGGCCAAAATGGAAGAAAAAAAAAAATTCTCATCCCCTTAGGGAGCTTCTTAATACATCTTTTCCTTGACTACCCCCACCCCACCCCCATGAAAATTTAATGCCATAGACATAGCATGTGTCTGTTACGTACCATGTCCTTGCAGACGACCATCAACCACGGAGTATCTAAGGTGTTTTTGCCCCCTAGAATCAATTTTCTTGGTTCTTGCCCCTGTTGAGAAGGCATGGTCTAAACTATTTATTCAGTTTCGGTAGCTGATGACATGTGAAATGTTCATATATTTATAGAAATGAAAACAAAATACTTGCCAGTGACAGCCCCTAATGACCATTAGCATGGCAAAACAATCAGCCCTAATGAACATATGATTACAGCTGCCAGGAAATAGCTATTAAATAAATGTGAGTCTAATGTGCTGGCCATGGAGACAAGATGGCTGGTGGTGACGTCCATGGATGCATGGCCTTGTGGCCTCGTCACCTCCGTAAAAGCTGGGCTAATCTTATACCTCTTTGTGCTCAAGGAACAGCCCAGCACTGTTAGAGCACACACCCGATCCCAGAGACATCATCTTAGTTGCCTTGGGGATTTTCTGTTGGGGACATTGGGCCATTGGTTTTTAGTCGGGGTGTGTTCTGATATGATTTTATTTTTTACTGATTTTATTATTGTTTTATACAGGTATATGTATCATAATTTGCCATTTTATTTTATTTTATTTTTTTGCTTTTTAGGGTCATACCCATGACATATGGAAATTCCTAGGCTAGGGGTTGAATAGGAGTTGTAGTTGCCAGCCTATACCACAGCCACAGCAATGCCAGATCTGAGCCATGGCTGCGACCTACACTATAGCTCATGGCAACAGCAGATCCTTAACCCACTGAATGAGACCAGCGATTGAACCCAAATCCTCATGGATACCAGTTGGGTTTGTAACCCACTGATCCACAACAGAAATTCCCAATTTTAACTATTTTTAATTGTACAATCTAGTGACATTAATTGCCTTTGCAAGGTTGTGCTAACATCACCACTATTTCCAAAACTTTTTCATCACCCTAAACAAAATCTGTACCCATTAAGCAGAAACTTCCCATTCTCTCCTCCCCTACCCCCTTTTCTTGTTTCTATGAATTTGCCTATTCTAGATGTTTCATGTAAGTGCAGTCATCCAGTATGTGTCCTTTTGTGACTGGCTTACTCCACTTAGCATGATTGTTTTTCAAGGTTTACCCATGTTGAGGATGTATTTGATATGATTTTTAAGTGTGTCTCTGTGTTAAATGTAGTCATACATATTTCAGTTTTTTAGAATGCAGAGAATTGAGTGGACATGCACCATCAACAGAGAGATTGGATTGTTATTTTATTTTATTTTAGTCTTTTTTGTCTTTTTAGGGCCGAAACCATGGCATATAGAAGTTCCCAGGCTAGTGGTTGAATCAGAGCTATAGCCACCAGCCTATACCACAGCCACAGCAATGGCAGAATCCGAGTCTCCTCTGTGACCTACACCACAGTTCACGGCAATGCCAGATCCCTAATCCACTGAGCGAGGCCAGGGATCGAACCTGTGTTCTCATAGAGGCTAGTTAGATTTATTAACCATTAGCCATGAAAGGAACTCCTATTCTTTTATTTTTAAAGGAAGTTCATTTTTCTCTTCCTCTCTAAGTGGAGCATCACCAACATAGAGCTGACAGGTATAAATGAGTCACAATAGGAAAATTTTTGATTCTATGACGACTATGCATATTTGAGTTTTGTTATAGGTCATAAAATACACATAAAACTATCTCATAAAATACATTTGGCAAGCTTGTCATACTTCTGAAGAATTTGGGCTTAACTAATAAGCTGGAGACAAATGACTGCTACGCTGGATCTACATTTTTATAAAGTCCTTGTAACCCCACTGTAGAGGCTCACAGTGAAGTAATAAAGTCCTGTGACAAGAAACTAAGGGATTGCCATATTTAAAAGCTTTATTTATCATATAATATATTATGATTTTAGAATAATGTTTTAGGAGTTTCCATTGTGGTGCAGCAGAAATGAATCTGACTAGGATCCATGAGGATGCAGGTTCAATCCCTGGCCTGGCTCAGTGGGTTAAGGATCTGGCACTACCATGAGCAAATCCCCTCTAGATGCAGTTGACAGAATTTTAGTAAGCTTGGAAGGTTAGTAACCTGGGTTTTTTAGTAAGTTAAAATTCTAAACATGTGGAAATCCTAAAATCCTAAAAAGAGAGAAATACAGAATTAATATCCTGAAAAATACTCTCATGGTTTTAAGTAGAGCCCCAAAGTAAACATTTTTTATGGAATTTCAGCTAGTATTCCAGGACTGCAGGTTTAAACACCTATTAGCAGAGCGCCTCCTAATGCCAGACACATCGTATTACATCCCTGCTTGGGTTTAAGAGTAATATGGAAATGTAGAACTTTGGAGCCCGGAGGCTTTGGGAGTCTTCAGGACAAACCTTATAGCTCTCAGATGATGGGGTTGAGATCCAGAGAGATTAATTACCATAAATCATCCGCAGGAACTGCCTGGCCGTCAGCCATGTGTGTGCTAATACACAACCCCATTTCATCCTGACAACATGGAATCCAGGTTGGACACATCTTCTATTTCACAGATGTGTAGACTGAGGCCCTGGAGGCTGGGTGACTCGCACTTTTTTATAATTATGAAATGGTGGAGGCCACATGAAAGCCAGCTTCTCCCTGGGTCACCTAAATGAATATGAGTTTTCCTGTATTCTCCGCTGTCCTGAAAGCAGAAATCAGCGGAACCATCAATGTACCTTTTCTCTTCTCATGCCGCGGAAGCTCACCTGTCTTCTCAGAGTTAAGTGTGCCCCATCCTTTAAGGGCTCTTTTGTTCTTGATCATGAAACCTTCTTTAATTTCTCAGGCTCATAGCGACCCCACCCTTTTCTGGGGTATTTTATGAGCTCTATCCCACCCCGCCTGGGCTTAAGCGTCCTGCTCTTGCCTCTGTCGCACAAGCTCATGCAGGCAAGCCATGTGGGTGGTGAGAGGGGTGGGGGGTGCCCCATGTGTTCGCATCCTGCCTGTCTCTTCCCTGGGCCAAAGAAGGAGCTGCTTCTCCCAGGGTCACTGTCAAGGGAGCACTTGTCACTGACTCATGGTGCTCCCCCGAGTCCCCATGGGAGAAGCAGGGTTAGATTGAGGCCATGAGGTGAGCAGGACCGTCCAGTCACTGCTGAGCCTGTGGAGTCTGCTTCTGGCTCATTTCATCTCTGGCTCTGAGATGCTTTGGGGAGACTCTGTGCTCTCACTGGATGTAAGTCCTGGAGATCATTATAGAACAGATAATTAAAATGACTACTTGTCTTTTCACGGAGAGATTAGGAGTCTGCCAGAATTCTTGAGCAGCTCAAAACCTGCTAATCTGTTAAACCTTTCCTTCATTCCTTTGGTTCCTTCTTATGTAAAAATTGGGGGAATGTGGCAGTTCCTGTCATGTGGTTAATGAACCTGACTAGTATTCATGAGGACACGAGTTCAGCCCCTGGCACCGCTCAGTGGGTTAAGGATCTGATGTTGCCGTGAGCTGTGCTGTAGATCACAGACGCAGCTTGGATCTGGCATTGCTGTGGCTGTGGTGTAGACTGATTCAACCCCTAGCCTGGGATCCTCCATAAGTTGCAGGTGCAGCCCTAAAAAGACAAAAGACAAAAAAAAAAAAGAAAAAAAAAAGAAAAAATGGGGGAATGTGGACTGTGGACTGAGAGATTGAGCACAGGTGTAGTTAACGCCTTATCATCCCCAGCAGTAATGAGGCTCCTCCTGTATATGGCCCGTGAGGACATGCTTTTAAACCTCTAGCCTGGAATTCTGAGATTTTGAGACTTGCTGCTGGTTGGAAGGTGAAGGAATAAGACAGAAATAAATCAGTCCAGTGAGTGGCATTAGATGGGAGACGAGGATGCAGAGAGCTTGGCTGTGAGATGTCCTAGAGGGAAGGTCCATCAGGCAGAACCACACCAGAGTTCCCTGGTGGCTTAGTGGGTTAAGGATCTGGCACTGTCACTGCTGTGGTGTGGGTTTGATCCCTGGCTGCTTGGGAGCTTCCACGTGGGGGGACTGTGTCTCTTCCCACCCCCCCAAAAGAAAAAAGAGTAGGAAGAACCGCACCAATGATCCTGTTTTTGGGACCCTGGATGGATGGCCCTCCCTCCTCTGGGAGTTACTAATGAGGCTTCCGAATGTTAAGAGAAGCCGTTAGGCCTGATTTATTTTAACATTTATTTATTTTAACATTTATTGGGGACCTTTTTTAGGAACGGGGCCTTCAGGGGTAGAGAGAGGTTAGTCATTTTTCCAAGAATGCTTTTGAAAATTTGCATTGCAAATACTGCTAAATGTCAGCAGGGGACTCAAAACGTTGACACCTTATTGGAGCTCTGTGCACTGATTAAATTCTTGTCTCCAGTCTAGAACTGGCAGCTTATTCTCCTTAATTTTCATGCAGTAATCAGTGTCGAAAGAGTATTTCTTTGACAGTTGCCCTTGGGGAAGACCGAGCCTGGGCTAGTTATTTGGGTGGATGGTTGAGTAGCAGAGAATAGTAAAAGGCAGACTCCAAGGCCTCCGTTTAGTTCCAAGAATGTCAACATTATCACCCCCTTTTCAATGTTTACTGCAGGCTTTGGTGCATAATGGAAATTGGCGATTGGCAAATCTGCTTCAGAATTAGGAAGAGTAAATTTTAATGGTCTGATTAAAATGAGTTGAAATCTCATTTTTAAAGAGGATTTAACTCTTCCCAGGAGATAAGGTTTTATAATGGTTTTTTCCCCCATTCTCTGGAGATTACCTTGATTTAAGAACTCTCAGTGCAGATTGTCAGAACCCCGACTGTGTTCTGGTTTCAGACCCACATCAGTCTTCGGCTTCTATGGCCTCCAGGTGGAACTGAATGATTCCAACCTCCATCTTTACTCCCAACCAGCAAGTCATAGGTCACCCTTCTCTAAAATAGAAAACAAAAACAGGAGTTCCCACTGTGGCTCAGCAGAAACAAATCTGACTAGTATCCATGAGGACGGGGGTTTGAACCCTGGCCTCGCTTGGTGGGTTAAGGATCCGGCGTTGCCATGAGCTGTGGTGTAGGTCGCAGACGCAGCTCGGATCTGGGGTTGCTGTGGCTGTGGCATAGCTCCAATTTGACCCCTAGCCTGGGAGCTTTAATAATGCTGTGGGCGTGGCCCTAAAAAGACAAAAAGACAAAAAAAAAAAAAAACAAAAAAAAAACCCTAAAACAAACAACCCCCTCCACCCCCCAAACCCTCACCCAAACTCAACTCTGGTGGTTTGTAGCAGAAAATTGGCCTTGTGGGTAAGGCCTCTAATTTTTCATACACCCAGTCTACTTTTTCAGTACTTTTGGTTGAAATAAATAGGAGTTAGTTGCAGTCACATTTTCAGATGGTAAAATATCTGATCTAGTAGAATGGCTGTGGAATATGCTTTCTTTCCTGTTGCTTTTATGAAAAGAAAGTCAAGAGTGGGAAAATGAAGTCTAGAGGCCTAAGGGGCCAGTGTGATGACTATAGTTTTTGTTGTTGTTTTACAGCTGCACCTGTGGCATATGGAAGTTCCCAGGCTAGAAGTCTAATTGGAGCTGCAGCTGCAGGCCTATGCCACAGTCACAGCAACACAGGATCCAAGCTGCATCTATGACCTACACCGCAGTTTGTGGTGGTGCTGGATCTTTAATCCGCTGAGTAAGGCCAGGGGTCGAACCTGAATCCTCACAGAGACAAGTTGGGTCCTTAACCCACTGAGCCACCATTGGAACTCCCTATGCTCATGATTCTGCATTGAAGTTGAAATTTGCTAAAAGATTCAGGTGCTCTCATCACACACACACAGATGGTAACTATGTGAGGAGATGACATGTTAATTAGCTTGACTTAGTAATCGTTCACTGTATATGTGTATATCACATCATGATGTACACCTTAAATATACACATTTTATTTAAAAGCATATTTTTATTTATTATTATTATTATTTGCTTTTTTAGGGCTGCACCTGCGGCATATGAAAGTTCCCAGGCTAGGGGCTGAATTGGAGCTCTAGCTGCCTGCATATGCCACAGCCACAGCAATGCGGGATTCAAGCCGCATCTGTGGCTTACACCACAGTTCACAGCAATGCTGGATTTTTAGCCCACGGAACAAGGCCAGGGATTGAATCCAAATCCTCATGGATACTAGTCAGGTGCATTTCCACTGAGGTACAATGGAAACTCCTAAAAATATATTTTTTAAAAGTTCAGGGAAAGAATGAGAAATAGTACACAATGTAAATAATTAATGGATCGCAGTAAATTTTACATGAATAAACAAGAGTTGCTTGCACTCTTTTTGCAACATTTTTTGTAATTTTGAAATTATATAAAAATTAAAAGTTACCGTAAAATGCAAAAAAAAGAAAAAAAAGGAGGTGATGTACAAAGGTAAATTGAAATACTCAGACTTCAGTGGGAGAAATCTTTTGTTTCGTGGTTGAACTGTAGGGCCAAATATTCAAGAGGATGCTTAGTTTACAAATGAAAGCCTTGTCCAGGATATATAAAAGGGCTACTTTATAGTCAAATGTGTGCCATGCCTATAGTTATTTCTGTGCTTTTTAAAAAAAAACTCAACAACATTGCATTAAAAATACTTTGCCCTAAACTGTGTAATTCCCTTAAGAAGGTGATAGAGCTCTGGGATCTCTGAGCCCATTTACAGAGTGCATGTGACCTGTAATTTCACTGTAATATCAAGTGAAAGGAAAGAACTGATGAAGGGTTTATTAAAAGACAACTCAGGTCAGCAGTGTTTAAGAGCTCTTTGTTTAAAAAGTCAGATGACTCTGCCAGGAAGGAATTACTTTTCAACTTCTTCCACGGCATTTGTGGCATCTTTGGCCAAAGGAAAGGACATGAACAAGCAAGCAGATAACCAATGTGGGATTATTTTCTTGGGGTTGTTGTCTCTTTTGTATAAGAAGTTCTTTTTAAAAGAAATTACATCTCATTCTTGTTTGTAGAATGAATATATATTTTACATGTAAGAACTCCTCTTAAAAGAAGGCACAGATAACTAATTCAAACACGGTGGGTATAGGATTGTAGTCCTTAAGGGGAATGGAAGGTTCAGAGACACAGGAGCCCTGATGGGGTGGACAGGAAGCTGAAAGTGGGTGGAAGGCTGGGGATGGGAGAGACCTCGGGCCTTGTCCCAAAATTTTCCAGCTTCAGCTGAAGTGGTTAAAGCTTTAGAGAATTCACTGTCAGCATCTTTCATACATTAGAAAAAGAGTGGGAATCACAGTAGATAGACCAGCCAAATCAGCAGTTGCTATAATCCAAGAGAGACCATGGAAGCGGGACCCAAGGCAGTGATGGGGAAAAGGTGAATTTGAGTCCTATTTCAGAGGGAAATGGAGGAAATTAGGTGACTCAACGGAGGTGGAGGATAAGGAAGGGGAAGGAAATTGGAACAGTAGCTTCCAAACTCTTGTGATGGAGGTCTGTAGGAGAAATTTTTCATATTGATTTAAAACAGAACAAAAATAAAAACAGCCCTTATGTTAACTGAAGTGCACTCTATTTTCTATTCTACTTCCTGAAAAATATACATTGCTGGTCTGAACTCCCTAAATTGATTTCATAACCCACTGGTGGTGGTTGAAAATGTAGGTGTTCAAAGAGCTTCAGCATCTAGCCTGGGTGATCAGATGCTTTTAAAGGGGCCCCTTGGAATCCATTGCATTTGGCAGGATGGGGCGGGGGAGGGTGGGGAGGGTGGTGGTGGTAATCAGGTGCTAAGGGGGAAACCTTTAAAACCCACCAGCCTTGCTTCCAACAAAGCATATGGGAGTTATCTGTTGTCTATGTTATGGTTCCTTTTAGAAGATCCTGGACTAAAAGGCTTCCAGCTTTAAAAAAGAAAGGAAAATAAGAAAGAAGCAAGGAAAATAAAAACGAGGGAGGGTGGGAGAAGAGGAGAAAGGAAGAAAAAGGATTGAAAACTTTGCAGTTAGACTGACGAGGCAGAATTCTGAGTGTACCCTCAATATAAGACTTGCTCGCTCCAGGCCATCTTCTGTGTTGCTGTGAGAATACTGTTCTAAAAGCAGAGCAGAGAGGAGTTCTGCCTGAGATGGAATAAGCACACATGTCTCTCCTATTAAATGTGACTATAAATCTGGGAAAAATACATAATGCATCTATTTGAGGACTTTGAAGAATAAATGATAGCATTCAGACTGAGTAAGAAGAATAGAATCCCAAATAGTGTTATGAAGGTGATTTTAAATGTTTTCTTCCGGTATTTCCTTGTCTGTGCTCAGATCAGCCCAAAACCCAAAAACGGCCATTGGCATATTCAGAGAGCATTCCAGAGGAAGCCTTCTACTTTAGGCTTGAGTAGGAGGAGAAGGGACCCCAGACACTAAAGAGCGCCAAAGTCCGCCATGTTTCTTAGTCTTTTCTCTGTTATCTTGAACCCCTGCCCCCAGATAATCCCATGGTGAGGACAGCTGTGATAATAACGTGAGAGCAGCAGGGGCCTGCAGGCACCTAAAACTCTGAGAGAAGGAGGCATAAAATTTTGCTTTGATTAAGAGAAGTTGTAGTCACAAGAGGGTTGGGATGAATTCCTTCTGTAATTTTTCCCTCCCTCTTCTCTCACTGCTAGGCCCCAAATGTGGATTCAGTCACAGAAAGTAAGTGGCAGAGCAGGATAAATAATGGCCCAGCTCTTTGGTTGAATAACTAAGAAAGGGAGCCTCAGGGAAACTAAAAGTATCAGGGAAATAATGGAAAAAGAGTTGCTCAGGAAAGTGACCTGCAAAGTGTTTTGTTTGTTTGTTTGTTTTTGCTTGTTTGCTTGTTTTTTCATGAGCCCCTGGCTCACCAAACATTACACACATGAATCTGATCCTAAAGAGCATATCAAAGGCTGAGAACTGAACAACAAGGTAGACCTCTGTCCAGGTTCCAGACAAGCCTCTGGGTACTAAACATGCCTGACCAATCCAGTGGCACAGCAAAGCCTTTAAAAACTGAATTGGCATTGGAACCATAGCCCAAAAAATGCAAGTCAGAAATTAAGGCTTCAAGTGAATCAGGTTAATTCCTTGCTTAAACAAGAATGTCAATGTTTTCTGTAATATTTACACCAAATCCAGAGTCTCGTAATTTCCAAAATGTCCAGGATATAAGCCAAAATTAGTTGACATATGACAAGTAGGAAAACTTCAACTTGCGTAGGAGAAGATACAAAGACCTCAGTGCCAAGTAACATTGATATTACATTTGCCGCATGCTTCAAAGCAGCTATTACAAAGAAGAAGCAGAAGGAGAAGAAGAAGAAGTCGTAGTAGTAAGGAAGAGCACTACTGAAGTGAATAGATAGCTAGAAAGTCTCAGAAAAGAAATAGAAGACATAAGGGAGAATGAAATGGAAAATTTGAAAATGAAAAATACCTTAACCAAAATAAAAATCTCACTAGATGAACTCAGTAGCAGATTGGAAATGATGCACTTAAATTCAGGTAGACCAATAATTATATTAAATGTAACTGGCCTAATCACAGTGATTAAAAGACAGAGATCATCAGAATGAATACAAAAAACGAGACCCAACTAAATGCTGCCTAAAAGAAAACCCACTGTAATTATAATGCTATAGTTAGTTTAAAAGCAAAAAGATACAAAAGTATCATACAAACAATAATCAAAAGAAGGCTACGTTAACATTAGAGAAAACAGACTCCAGAGTAAAGAAAATAGCAAGAGATAAAGAAGAACATTATAATGATGAGTTGACTTACCCAGAAATGGAAAACCTATAGCGCTTCAAAATACATGAAGTAAAAACTAAGAGAACGGAAAGATGAAATTGAAAATCCTGTTATAGTTGGAGACTTCAGCATTTCTCCTTTAGCAATCAGAATTTGTAGAGTGAGAATCAGCAAAGCTTAGTGGGACCTAACAATACTAGCAACCAACTAGTTCTAATTGACATTTTTAGAGCACTCTACTCAACTATAGCAGAATACATATTCTTTTCCAGTGTATATAAAACATTCACCAAAATAGACCATATCCTGAGTCACAAAAAATAATAAATTTAACAAATTTAAAAGAATTGAAATCATATGATGTATTTTCTGACCTTAATGGAATTAAACTATAAATTGATTACAGAAGAATAACAGGAATATCTTCAAATGCTTGGAAGTTAACATACTTTTAAATAATCCATATGTTGAAGAGTAATTCTCAAATGGAAATTAGAGGATATTTTAAACTAAATAAAATGAAAATACAAATCAAAATCTGTGGGATGCCATTGAAGCAATGCACGGGAGGAAATGAATAGAAACATTATATGCTTCTATTAGAAAAAAGGAAAGTAATCCATAGTATAAACATCTTAAGAAACCAGAATAAAAGGAACGATAAACCCAAGCAAGTAGTAGGAAAGGATAAAGATAAGGGTAAAAACTAAAGAAATTGAAAACAGAGAAATAATAGCGTTGATATCAGGAAAACAAAAAAGCTAGTTCTTTGAAAAGTGACAAGCAGTAATGACAAAGAAAGACACTAATTGCTAAATCTTTAATGAAAGAGTGGTATCAATGACAGACTCCACAGACATTAAATGAGTAATAAGAGAATACTCTGAACAATGCTAAGTAAATAAAATTGATACTTAGATGAAATGGACCAATTCCCTAAAAACCACAAACTACCAAAACTCACCCAGTTTGAAATAGATAATCTGACTAGTCTTATTCCTATAACTATTATTAACTATGACTATTACATTTGATTTGCAGTTAATAATTTTCTGAAAAAAAGAATCTCTAGGCCCAGATGGTTTCCTGGTAATTCTGCCAAACATTTAAAGACAAAATAAAATCAGTTTTACATAATCTCTTCCAGAAAACAGAAGAGGAGGGAATGCTTCCCAACTCATTTAGCAAGGCGAGCATTCCCATGATATGAAACAAGACAGAATCAGGATACTACAGACCAGTATGTCTCATGAACAAAGATGTCACAATCCTCAGCAAAATACCAAATCAAATCTAGCAGTATATAGAAAGAATAAAGCTCCATGGTCCAAAGGTAATGCAAGACTGGTTCAATATTTGAAATTCATTCCGGGAGTTCCCATTGTGGCTCAGCGGGTTACCAATCCAACTAGTATCCATGAGAATGTGGGTTCGATCCATGATCTCAGTGGGTTACAGATGCAGCGAACTGGGGTATGGGTCATAGACGTGGCTCAGACCCTGCATTGTTGTGGCTGTGGCGTAGGTCGGCAGTTACAGCTCTGATTCAACCCCTAGCCTGTGAACTTCCACATACCCCAGGTACAGCTCTAAAAAGAAAAAAAAAATTCTCTCTGTATAACCCACCACATTAACAATTTGAAGAAAAATCACTTGATAATACCGGTTGACGTAGAAAAAAATATTTAACAAAATTCAGCATCCCTTTATGATTAAAAAAAAAAAAACTTTTAAAAAAACAAGACGTTGAGGGGATCCCCTTCACCTTGATAAAGGAAAATGTACAAAAACCTATAGCTAACATTATAATTAATGGTGAAAGACTATATGCTTTTCCCCTAGTATTGAGAAAAGGCAAAGTTGTCCACTCTTACCTACATTTATTGAACATTTATACTTAACCAGAGCAATAAGGCAAGGGGGGGGGAATACAGGATAGGGGAGAATATAGATTGGGAAGGAATAAGTAAAATTGTTCTAGGTCATAGACAGCATTATTGTCTATGTAGAAAACATCATAGAATCTGCAAAAACATAACCCAAGAATGCCTAGAATTAATAAAGTTAACACAGTTACATGATACAAAATTAAAACAAAAAAGAGGTTTTTTAAATCTCTATATATTGGTAATAAACAGTTGGGAATGGAGTAGTTTTAAAAATATTTCCAGTAGCTCAGGGAAATATAAAATACTTACAAATTTAGCAAGAACACATACGCAGAATCTTTAGTTAAAACAGATGCAAATGGAGAGGATGTAAATTATGACACGGTAGGATCACACATGGATTATAAGAATGAATATACTAATGCAGTCCATTCTCCCAAAATTTATCTGTAGATTTAAATGCATTTCCCATTATACTTGTAAGAATTTTTTTTGTAGATATGTAAAAATTGCTTCTTTAATTTATATGTAAAAAGCAAAGAACAAGAATAGCCAAAACAATTTTGAAAAGGAAAACTGCAGCTGTAGGATTTTAAGATATCTTATGAAGCCATGATAATTAAGTTAGTGTGGTATTATTGGCAAAGGAATAGGCAGATGGATTTACGGAACAGAAACAAGAATCTAGAAATAGACCTGTGCAAACATAGCCAATTGATTTTTGGCAAATTTGCAAAAGCAGTTAAAGATAGGATAGTTGCTTCAAAAAACAATATTAGATCAAATGGGCATTTATGTGAAAAAAAGAACATCAATCTAAACCACAATTTATTTAAAAAAAATCTCAAAATGGAGCATGTACTTACCTATAAAAAATAAAACTAAAAATTTTTGGAAGAAAATATTTGTGACTTTGGCTCACTCCCCCACTTTGTGTCTTGGAGAGTCTGGGTTGAGTGCTTCAGTTAGTAGATAATTGATATGGCACTTTGGCAATGCAGTTGATGTGAATAACATTTATTGAGCACTTGCTCTGAGTCAGGCATTGTTCTAACTCAGTTCCTACAACACCCCTGTAAAACAGGTACCGCAGTATTACTATCTTATTTTTGAGATGGCAAACCTGAAGCATGGAAAATTAATTAACATGCCTGAGTAAATTCCATGAGTAGCATGCCCTGATCTCTTTTCAGACCTGTGCTGTCATTACCCACCACTCTCTCTGCATTCTGATCCTCCTCAACCTTCTTAAAAATGGAAATCATTAATTTTCATGGTTCCTGTAACCCAGGACATCTCTCTCTTTCCGCCCCCCATAGGCTCTCATTAGATTAGTGCTTTTTTGGTTGTGGAAGCCTAGTGGATTTAACCCACTTAAATCTATTTAGCGCCATCTTGTGTCTGCAGTGGGTTTTGCAGGAAGGAGTGCTTTGGCTGGACTGGACTGCAAAAGATAGAGCCCCAAAGCTATTGACTATCACAATATTGTGATGAAACAGTGTGATCAGAAACTCGAATTTCACTAGACATGGACTTTCTTGTGACTTTCTTCCTCCATAGTGGGCAGTTAATAGACCCTTGAGCGAAACAGATCATAGAAAACTTACAGAAATTCTTACTTTGACTCCCCTTTGCAGCTGTGTCCTGGCTTGCTGGACTTTCTGCAGTGCCAGAGGCCCTGAGCAGTTCCGGAGGAGACCTTCATACCTGGCTTTTCAGCCTTAGGGTGCAAGGTCCCCCAAGGGATGTGCTTTCCAGAGGCTGAACAGTCTTCATTAGGCTGTGACATTAGGCTGATTTAGAAGATGCTAAAATCTGCATTGGACTTAGGGCTTCAGCAGTGGACCACAAATGGGAAAAGGAGTGTGGTGCAAACTCTTCCCTATAGATTTTCCAGTTCGTTTTGGAAGGGAGAGGAGGAAAGAAAAGAGGAAAGGGAAAATGGGGCAAAATGTGTCAAATTCTTTGAACTCTTCCAAGAAGTGGGGGTTGTGTCTTTTTGAAGGAGGGAGGGGTGTGCTGAGAGGAATGGACTAGTCAAAAAAATTCTGAAAGCCAAGGAAAGCACTTAACATACAGTCTTATTTGGTTCCTTTTTGTATATTTGTTTACTTTCCTGTTATAGAAATAACAATATGCTCATAATGAAAAATAGGGAAAACAGGAAAAAGTAGGGAAAAAAATACATCTGAAGAACATATATCTAATGCTTAATATGTCGTGGATTTTCCTTTCCTTCTCTGCTTGGAGATTTTAGTGTTTTATTGAATTGTATAATATTTCTTTCTTTTTTTCTTTCGTCTTTTAGGGCTGCACCAGTGAAATATGGAGGTTCCCAGGCTAGAAGTCAAATTGGAGCTGTAGCTGCTGGCCTACACCACAGCTCATGGCAAAGCCAGATCCTTAACCCACTGCGTGAGGCCAGGGATTGAACCCACATCCTCATGGATGCTAGTCAGGGTTTGTTAACCACTGAGCCATGACGGGAACTCCGAATTATATAATGTTTCTAATTTTCTATTTTTTAAATTATTTTATCAGAAGCAGTTCACAGTTTAGGGCATAGCTTTGGTAAATTACTGTGTATGCCAAATTCTAGAACTGATTTCAGTTGAAATTTTGATATTATAGATGACAGTTCAGTGAGTATCTTTGCTTTATCCTTTTTTTTTCACTTAGGGTTATTTTTCACTTAGGGTTATTTCCTTAAGATAGATTCCTGACATCATATTGGCTGGGGAAGAGCTTAGAGAGGACTTTTAGGCTCTGAGTACAGACAAGGAGGAGCCTGCCTACCCTGGCTGGAGGAGACCCTGCCATTTGGTACTGATGGGTTTGAGGACACATTACTTTTCAAAGCCTCAGTTTTTGCCTCTGTCAGATGGGGGTAAAGTAATCAAACCGACCTTATGGCAGGGCTGTTGTGTTAATAACACATTTAAAGTCCTCCCTAAGAATTTGGGATACTGTAAGCACTAAATGGTAAGTAACTATTTTAAAAACAATTACAGCACTCAGTAGCCTAACAAGACATGTAGCAGTTTGCTCTGACACCAGGAATATATGAAGTTACTTGTAGAACCTCTCCTGCAATTGATACCTAATCATTTATTTAAAAAAAAATCTTTGATAACTTAAGTGAAAATGCTACCTCTTTTTTTTTTTTTTAGTGGCCTCATCTATGGCACATGGAAGTTCCCGGCTAGGGGTCTATTCTGAGCTGCAGCTGCTGACCTACACCACAGCCACAGCAATGCAGGATCCGAGCCACATCTGTGACCCACACCAAAGCTTGAAGCAATGCTGGATCTTTAACCCATGGAGCCAGGGATTGAACCCACGTCCTCACGAATACTAGTCAGGTCCTTAACCCACTGAGCCACAACAGAAAACTCATTACTTTTTTTTTTTTTTAAAGATTTTAATTTTTCTGTTACAGTTGATTTGCAATGTTCTAGCAATTTCTGCTGTACAACAAAGCAATCCAGTCTCATCTATATATATATTCTTTTTCTCACATGTTTTAATGTACATTTTTATTATAGTGAGAATGAACATCTGTTATTATAAAACAGCTTTTCATCTCTTATGAAATGCTTTTGGCTTTTTTTTCTATTGGCATTTAGTATTTTCTTGTCAATTTGTATGAATTATTTATACAATAAATCATTTAAGCCTTTTTTATAACTTGCTGTCATATATTCATTTATCTTATATATTTTTGTATCAAATTTTGATTTACTTTGTGTGTTACATACTTATTTCTCATTAAAGTGAGAGAGTGGTTGTAATGCTGACCTCTTCATTATAAATTCTGTAGATGGATTTTTATTGGATCCATAGTATTTTTTTGCAAATAATTTCAGTATTATGTATTCATTTGCAGGCAGCCTGTCTCTCATTTTTCATGTCTTATTAAATTTGCCTAAAACTGGAGTTCTTGTCGTGGCTCAGTGGTTAACAAATCCGACTAGGAACCATGAGGATGCGGGTTCAATCCCTGGCCTTGCTCAGTTGGTTCAGGATCTGGCGTTGCTGTGAGCGGTGGTGTGGATTTCAGACGTGGTTCGGATCCCTCGTTGCTGTGGCTCTGGTGTAGGCCGGCAGCTACAGCTCTGAGTGGACCTCTATCCTGGGAACTTCCATATGCCATGGATGCAGCCCTCGAAAAGACAAAAAGACCAAAAAAAAAAAATTTGCCTAAAACTCTGTAGCACGGTATGACATAATCATGGAGTCAATGGACATCATTTTAAAATTATTCTTGATTTTAAAATGAGTATCTCCAGTGTTTCACCACCAAATAGAACATGAATCTGGTATTTCCAAAAATATGTTGCTTATTGCATCAAGGATATGTTCCAGTTAATTGTTTAAAATTTTGAGTATTTACATATTTAGGAGCATATTTTTTTCTTAGAAGGATTATGTGGTTTTATTATTTGATCTTTTGTTGGATAGAATAATAATGAGTTTTCTAACATAACACATATTTGTATGCTTGGAATTAGTGGATACTCACTATTTTGTACTTTGCTCTTTTCGGTCAACACCATTTCATCTGGACTCTTTACTGTAACCTATCTAGAAGGTTGTGTATGTGTGTGTGTGTGTGTGTGTACAGCATAATAGAATGTGCGAAAATATGTCAACATATTAAAAATGATTCTTTAAAATACGAGATTATGAGTTATTTTCACTTCACACCTCTTTCAGTTTTCTAAAATGAGATACCCTATTATTAGCAGAAAATAAAATATTGCCTAAAAATGTCAGTGCCATGCTAATTAATTTTGGGAAGTCAGACGTGGTTTGAGGAAGCTTATTTATTTAGAGTAAATAGCTTCTCTTTGTTCATTATCTAGAATCCAAATTATTTTGATACTAAGGGAACTGAAAGATAATAAAAGTTAGCATTTGTTTTAAAAAAGTTATTTCATGGCTTGTTTTTTTTTTCTTTTTTCTTTTTTTGGTGAATATTGACAATTTGTGGATACTGTATTTTCTTTAACAATTTAGGACTTGGGGAGTTCCCGTCCTGGCACAGTGGTTAACGAATCCGACTAGGAACCATGAGGTGGCGGGTTGGATCCCTGGCCTTGCTCAGTGGGTTCAGGATCTGGCGTTGCTGTGAGCTGTGGTGTAGGTTGCAGATGCGGCTCGGATCGCACATTGCTGTGGCTGTGGAGTAGGCTGGTAGCAACAGCTCTGATTAGATCCCTAGCCTGGGAACCTCCATATGCCACGGGAGTGGCCCTAGAAAAGGCAAAAAAGACAAAAAAAAAAAAAGAATTTAGGACTTGGTCTGTATCTATTAACCCCAAACTCCCAATCCATCCCACTCCCTCCCCCTCCATCTTGGCAACCACAAGTCTATTCTCCAAGTCCATGATTTTCTTTTCTGTAGAAAGGTTCATTTGTGCTGTATATTAATTCCAGATATGTGATATCATATGGTATTTGTCTTTTTCTTTCTGACTTACTTCAATGAGATCCTGCTGTGTAGCACTGGGAACTATGTCTAGTCACTTATGATGGAGCATGATAATGTGAGAGAAAAGAATGTATACATGTATGTGTAACTGGGTAACCATGCTGTACAGTAGAAAAAAAATTACGTATAGGAGAAATAAAAAAAATGACACTTTATAATACTTAATGGAAAAAAATTAGGACTTGGTATCAACACATTTTTTATGTGATTTCTGACATTTTAAAAAATGAAAATCTTTAAAAGGAATTACAACTGATCTTTAGATACATATTTACCTGCTGTCTTAGCTCAGGTTGGTTCCTTAGCATCCAGGACCCACCTGACTGCAGACTAGGGCATGAGACAGGTGGCTTTTAGAAACTGCATGCACCTTCTTGGCCCCAGTGGGAGACTGCGACCCAGACACCATCTCATGGGTATCGTTGCCCTGTCTGGGACTAGACAGATACAGAAACATAAAAATGTGCCTTTATACATCAAGGCACAGAGAAACAACAATCACTGGATTGGGTGCCTTAATTGCATCTTCTAGGAATAGCCCTTTTTTCTTCTGGAGTGGTCACCACTTTCTGCAGTGAGATTTTGCTCATTTCAGAGCTCAGAGATTCTCTTCAATTTTCATTCTCACCGTACTGTGTGCTTCAGGTTTGAAAATCTCACGTGACGTTATGGTCATTGGAGGTTATATTTATATATAAAACTATAACATCTCCTTGCTCCTTTTTCTCTTCTCTTCTGTAGCTTTGGGCCAGATTATGTTGTATGTGGATGGGATGAATGGAGTAATCAACCACAATGAAACCATTCAGTGGCTGTACACTCTCATTGGGTCCAAGGTAAGAGATGATGGTTGAACATTTTATTCAGTCTGCAGATCACACACTTCTCTCATTTTGTTTCCTCCTCGGAGATGGTTTTGCAGCAAGAAGTCCTAGTCAGCTTTGTTCCCGCCCCATCGTAGTACGAAAAGGGCTACTATGTTACAGATCTAAAAGACACACTCACATAGCAAAGAGCTTATACATTTTTATTATTTATTTATTTATATAATGATTTTTATTTTTTCCATAATGCTGGAGAGGGTGTGGAGAAAAGGGAACCCTCCTGCACTGTTGGTGGGAGTGTAAGCTGGTACAACCACTATGGAGAACAGTATGGAGGTGCCTTAGAAAACTATGCATAGAACTACTATATGACCCAGCAATCCTACTCTTGGGTATATATCTGGACAAAACTTTCCTTGAAAAAGACACATGCACTCGCATGTTCATTGCAGCAGTATTCACAATAGCCAAGATATAAATTTTTAATGCATTTTTATTTTTTGTCTTATGCTTGAATTAAATGGTTTTGGTCTCTCTGCTTTTTAACATTTAATTAAGAGTGCCGTAAGAGTTTCCTGGTGGTGCAGTGGGTTAAGGACCTAGCATTGTCATTGCAGTGGCTCAGGTTGCTGCTGTGGTGTGGGTTGTTTCCTGGCCTGGGAAATTCCACATGCTGTGGTGGGGCAAAAAAAAAAAAAAAAAACAACAACAAAGGAACACATTATGCCATGGATAGAATATTAATCTTACCTGCTATATTTCATGTTTAACATGTTCAGTTACTTAAGTACATACTTATATGTTGTATAGGTATATACATGCATGTTTTTATGTATAGATGAAGAATTTGAGAATGCCTTTCAATTCTGCCTTCAATTATGAAAGTAACTAATATGGGAGTCCCCATTGTGGCTCAGCTGGTTAAGAACCCTACTAGTATCCATGATGTTGTGGGTTCGATCCATAGCCTTGCTTAGTTGGTTAAGGATCTGGTGTTGCTGTGAGCTGTGGTGTAGATCACAGGCATAGCCCAGATCCCATGTGACTGGTGCTGTAAGCAAGCAGCTGCAGCTCTAAATTGCCCCCTAGCGTGGGAATTTCCATATGCTGCATGTGCAGCCCTAAAAAAAGAAAAAAAAGAAAAAGTGAACAGTATTTGTTAAAAATTTACCAAGGTAGTAGGTGCTTTTCAAGCATTATCACCTTTAATCAACATAGGACTACTCTAAGGTACATAATGTTATCCCCATCTTATAATTTAGGAGTAGTGCTTGGTTACAACAATCTATGTAATCCTCCCCAACCCCCCACCCACACATCCTGCCCCATCTTGGCATGTTTCTGCCTGGCTGTGCCTTGGCTCTGAGTCCCCACACTCTGATGCTGCTCTGAGAAGGAAGATCCAGCCTGTAGCTCACTTGAGGGGTGCTAGATACTGAGTGGGGCTCTGGCATGGTGGTCCTCTCTGGATTCTCAGGTGGGGCCCTGAGGGACCTGTCTGGATGTGGGGTTTGGAGGAAGTCAGAAGAGGTCCCATCCTAAGTGATGCACATGGACCCAGGCTGCAGTGTAGTCAGCTCTGAGGGTGAGATCACAGTGACTCTGGTAGCTACAGGGGCAGGTGGGAAGGGTGTTGAGGGCCTGGGTGGGGATTTTCACTTGACTTCAACAGGTCACAGAACGGACACAGCTTCCCGGGGTCCCAGCAGAACCTGTAGTCATCCCTGACTTTCCCCACCCCTGGGTTCCTGGCCACGCCCACTCTGGCAGTGTGCCAAGGCTGCCAGGCACCAGTCCCGGGCTTTTAGTGAGTCACATGCTTTGGCCTTACCTCTCATGTGGCCCACTTCCCGAGGACTCTACTCTATGTCAGGAGCACTCAGTCTTGGTTTGACTTTGTGACCAAGATAGATCTAGTTGAGGCTGTATCTTCCTTCCAGACTTCCCGGAGACTGAGTGATGGTGCCCTGGTGTGGGCACGAGGGCCCTTCCCCTGTGGATGGCATTGGCATGGAACCCCCTGGGTCTAGGTGCTGGGGTTGACCCCTCCATCTTCCTCTCAGTTTCCTTTTTCTCGGTAATTCTGATGACAGAATCCTCCCCTGCCCCATTTTATAATAGAAACAGCAGCCATGGTTTCTCTTAGGAGACTGAATATCTTTTCTTCCTCCTCCCCCTCTCCTTCATCAATTTGGCTTTGTTGTCTATGGAAAATGGATATGGCTCTATTTACAAACTGCTGTAGGTGACCTTACAAGCTGAGTGGAATGCTGGGCCTATCAGGTTGATTTCGCCAGGCTGAGGGAAGATTTATATCTCATATCCTGTTTCAGTGTTTTCTGTGTTTTTCCTTCCTTCTGCTGGAAGCCTTCCCTTAACCTTTATGTTCATCTGGAAGCTATTCCCTCGCCTGGGCTCTGTGCACAGTCTCGAGGACCCTAAAAGCTGGGGAGATGGGAGATTTCGCAGGAAAAACTGTCTTCATTATGGTCATGATAAAACACCAACAACCAGCCCTATTTCCCAAAGAAACTAAAACCTAGCAGTTATACTTATGACAAGGAAAGGTGACTGCATTTTGCTTATCACCAAAAAAGAAATAGAGAGAGGGCAAGATATGGGTGATGGGAGTGGGAAGGAAGAGAAAGGCACGAAGAAGAGAAAAGAGAGAGGAACGGGTAAGAGGAGAGACCACAGGCTAGGAAGGTAAAGAGGCGATGAGAGAAAGGAAGCATGTCTAACTGAAATACCTGCGTCTGCTCAGTAGATGGGAGGGATGCTCAGAGCCTCCACTGTTTCAGCAGCATCCCGTCCATTTTTCCTTAGAATCATTCTGCAAGGAAAATAAACACAAGAAAAGGAATACACAGGAACATCTTTATTGCACTTCTAAATAACATGGAGGTGTTCCCATCGTGGCTCAGTGGTAACGAACCTGACTAGTATCCGTGAGGATTCGGGTTTGATCCCTGGCCTTGCTCAGTGGGTTAAAGATCCACCATTGCTGTGAGCTGCAGTGTAGGTCAAAGATGTGGCTCGGGATCCTGTGTTGCTGTGGCTGTGGTATAGGCCAGCAGCTGTAGCTCTGAGTGGACCCTTGGTCTGGGAACTTCTGTATGTTGCAGGTGCAGCCCTAAAATAAAACAAACAAACAAACAAAAACAAAACAAAACAAAAAAAAACCCGTGGAAAAATCATAAAATTTAAAAGTAAAAGCCCTGAAGAATGAGTCTGTAGGAATGATGCTCCCTCCTCCTTTCTCTGAGTGGTACATGCAGCATTTGGGATCCTGGGCATCTCTCCTTTGGGCCTCAGTCTGAGGCAGGGCATGTGCCTCCTCCCCAGTCACTTGGGGCATCAACGCCAGATCAGTGCATGTTTCTTTCTTCATCTTTCATTTTCCCAAAGGAAGGTCCATAATGGTCTCCAGCATCTGTTCAATATTGGGTCAGCCACTATGAGGACAAGAAAACAGAGCCAAGGTATGGCCTTGTTAGAAAGGGGAACGTGGATGATGCCTGCAGCCCCTGTCCACTCCCTATAATATCAGATGAAAGTCTCACCTAACCCTGCAAGGGGTGCTTGGTTCTGGGATAGTGGCTGAAAGGCAACAGTGGCAGTAGCCACCAAGTGTAGTTCTAATAAAAGCTTCAGTTTATTTTATTTTATTTTTTAATTTTTTGCTTTTTAGAGCCACCCGCGTGGCGTATGGAGGTTCCCAGGCTAGAGGGCAAATCAGAACTGTAGCCACAGCCAAATCAACACCAGATGCGAGCTGCATCTATGACCTATATCACAGCTCACAGCAACCCCAGATCCTTAACCCACTGAGGGAGGCCAGGGATGGAACACACAACTTCATGGTTCCTAGTCAGATTTGTTTCTGCTTCTCCACAACAGGAACTCCAAGAGCTTAAGTTTAGTTCTCATAAGAACACTTCTTTCCAAAACCGATACAGTGGCCTCAACACTCCCCCTCGCCCCCATGACTGGACAGTGGATGCGCCATCATGGAACCTTAGGTTTTAAGGAAAAAGTGTCAGTCCCCTCCTTCAACATACAGATAGGGCACCATGGCCACAGAGGTGTTCCCAGTTCAAATTAAACCAAAAATCAGGAAAGCCACGGGGTCCTTTTGGCTAAGAGATTTCTTGGAACCTAAAGCACGGAAACCATGAGATCCTATTATTTTTGCCTTAAATAGGCACAGACTGGATAGAGAATCCTAGGTTAGAGAAACCATGTCATTCTATTTTCATAATTCTTCATTTTCCTTCCATGAAAGGCAGCAAGATGTGATTTTGCAGCCTGCCAGAGGGTCATTATGCAATATGTACAGGTATTTGAGTCTCATAGCTGGAGGAGAAGAGGCTGCATTTGCAGCCAAATAATTACTTTTTAAAAGAAAGAAAAAAGTGTTTTCAGTAACATGTTTCATTCTATCTACAAAAACCCATCTTCAAACTTACTCATTAGAGATAAGAAGCAGAGGCTCATGCATGACTTTTCACACTGTGTGGATTTTTTTTTTCCCTCTTCATGCATCTGGAAGTCTCATAAGTTGGGGTGAGGTGACTCAGCTTGTAGAGCTTGTCCTTTCATCCACCCCAATACAGTCAGTCTCTCTGTACCTGTATGGATCCCCTTCTGGGGCACTCCACCTCCTTGTGTGGTCTCCAGGAATAGGGAATCCTGGGTTAGAGAAACCATGTCATTCTATTTTCATAATTCGTCATTTTCCTTCCATGAAAGGCAACAAGATGTGATTTTGCAGCCTGTCAGAAGGTCATTATTCCCTATGTACAGGTCTCCCAATGTCGTCATGAAATCTGCCCTCTCTGGGTTTCTGTACAGAAATCTGCTGTCTCTGGATTTTTCTGTCACCCCCACTGAATTTTATGCTTCCAGTTGAGTCCCAGGTTGCTGGTCACAGATCTCTAGACTTCCTTTGTCCTATTTGGAGCTGGCCAGAGACCCCAGTCCACACACACACACATTCTCTTACACATCTTAGAGAGACATGCTCTTTCTTTTCCACAAAGTGGAAAGCACGCACGCGCGCGCGCACACACACACACACACACACACACTCTGCTCAAAATTTCTTATTAGGACAGTAAGATGATGAGAAGTAACGCGTAGTGTGTGGGATGGCATTAGGGTGGGGAGAAATCGACAGGGATGGGAAGCTGGGGGCTAGCACAGTATCGAAGCTCCGAGGTGAAGAGGCCTGGCTAAGAATTGCAACAGACAAAGAATGATGCAAATGTGGAGACATTTTGAGGAATAGCTTCCCGGGATTGGGTTTCCAGATGTAGAAAAATAAAATCGGGAATCAAAGCTCCTGATTCCAAGTTTTGAATCTGGGCAGCGAGGAACATGGCACTGCTTCTAACAGGAGTCGAAAAGTTGGAAAGTGGGGTTGGTTAGCAGGAAATCTTTGACATACTGGTTTGAGATGAAGGCATGGTCACCCAGGAGAGCTAAGCAGGGGCTCCCACAGTGCCAGCTGCGCCAGGAAGTTCTGGCTGGTTGCAGAGGGGAGGAGAGGAGTTTCCATGAGTCCTCTGGTCATGGTGCCTGGCATGTCACTGCCATGTGACCCCAGTAAGATGTCCCACATGTGGGTGAGATATGAAGAGCTTTTTCTCTTATTATTTTTGGGTTAATTTTTATTTTTGAGATAATTGTAGATGCACATGTAATTTTTAGAAGTAATACATAGAGATCCTATGTAATCTTTACCCAGTTTTCTCCAAAGGTAACATCTTGCAATGCTGTGCTGTAATATCACAAATCAAAATATTGAAATTTGGGGAAAGTCAAGAGTCAGACTATATCCGTCACCAGGAGGGGCTCTGATAGCGCTTCCCTCCTATTCCAAGCCCCCCCCCCCCAAATCCCTGGCAACCATTCATCTCTTCTTCATTTTTATACCTCTGTGGTTTCAACATTGTTGTATAAATGGTAGCATACACAGCATGTGACCTTTAGGAGTTCGCTTTTTTTACTCAGCATAATTATCTGGAGGGTCATTGAAGCACTTTTTCTTTTCTTTTCTTTTTTTCTTTTTAGAGCCACACCAGTGGCATAGGAAAGTTCCCAGTCTGGGGGTCAAATCGGAGCTACAGCTGCCGGCTTACACCACAGCCACAGCAACTCGGGATCTGAACCGTATCTGCGACCTACACCTCAGCTCTTGGCAACGCTGGATCATTAGCCTACTGAGCAAGTCCAGGGATAGAACCTGCATCCTTATGGATACTAGTCAGCTTCCTTACTGCTGAGCCACCACAGGAATTCCAAAGCACTTTTGAGTTACAATACAAAATAGAATCCTAGCCTTGAAAACATGGCAAAGTCTTGTTGAAGATGTTCCTAACATTCGCCAGTCACCTTCCTGATGCTTCTGGTGGCACAGGGCACGCCCTTTCCCTCCAGCAGGCATTGCTGGACACTGGAACTGGTGGAAAGCCCCACTCAGCAGGACCCACCTCCACCTCTCTGTCCTTAACCAAACACTGTGCACTGCTTTCCAGAACAGTGCACACTTACATCCCCACAGAAGCTCTTTGAATATTTAAAAGCAGGCATCACACCACCCTGTCCATGCCAAACTCAATGGTCTCCACAGGTAGTCCTTGGGGACATAATTTGTAATTCCTCATCATACAGGCTGCTAATTTTTCTGCCCACCAGTACAAAGAATAGTATATGGTAGGCTCCTGGCATACAACTCACCCTTCCAAAAATCCTACCTGTGATTTTAGCAGCAGCACTGGGTGCTGGCTCAAATCAAACTGATAATTCACTAAACCTCCCAGGTCTTGTTTTGTTTTGTTTTTTCCATAAAACTTCAGGTTTTTTTTTTTTTTCATCCGAGCCAGTTTCTTCCATTCTCCATCTCCGTAATTGATTGTTTTACCCTAAAAATGCAAAGCTTTCCCATTGATTTCAGGCCAGAGTTCCAGTCTCAAGATCATTTTGAATTTTCTTTGGCCATTCATCATATTAACTCTCAGTCCTAGTTGTAGTGAACATAAATTGAATAAGCAGAGCTTTTGTATCATTGACCAAAATGTCAGCAGAGGCAAGAAATGTGTAAGCCAGTGCAGCTTGCAGGTCAGCACTGATCAGTTGGGGCATCGGGGCTGCTTTAGTGCTGGCTAGGTGCCTAACTCTGCCATCACCCAGTCTCCTTTCTTCGTGGAGTTCACAAGGGCTACGTCTGGTGGTAAGAGTGGAGCTTTATGGTCAAACACAGCTGTGTGATTATTTGAGTGGATTTTTTTTTCCTATAAAATGGAGATAGTAATCTATAAAATGGGGATAATTGTGCTGCCAAATATGTAAAACCCTGAGCATTTTACCTGCACCTAAGTGTTCAGTGTTGTGAGCTAACAGCTCTTTCCCCACCAGTCTCCCAACCTCACACTTCCTGTTAAAAAAAAAAAAGGAGGTGTGCTTAGCTTGCCAGGACCTGCTCACCTGGCAACAGCTGGTCCTGGGTATCTCCTTCTCTATTTTAATTGCTCGTGAGGCACTCATCCAAAAATCCTCTGGATTGTATTGCCAGGATCAGTGGGTTTAGAAAAGGGTAGGGTATAATTTTTCTTCTTCATCTTTAATCCTTTACTGGAATTTATTGGGGAAAATTAACTGTTTACTAGGCTTTTGGCACCTCTTCTTCTGTTCTCTCCCCATTGTGTTAAGGATTACTGATCCCAACTTTGCATTGTTTGATTTGCCTGCATTATAAATTCTCAGAAAATCAAATATTATGCTTAGTAATTCTTAATGGTCTTATGAAAGATTCTTTTAATGAACATGTCTAAATATGAAAAAATGAAATAGTTTCCATCTTGCTAAGTGTGGGTATCTCAGCTCCTGTTCTTCCTCTAATGGCATCAGTTGTTTGTTTGAGGTGCATGATTTCTCAAGGTTTTTAATCTGTGCATCTTTGTTTTTAGGGCTTTTTTTTGTTTGTTTCTTAATGCAATATTTTATTTTATTTTTTTAATTATAGCTGATTTACAGTGTTCTGTCAATTTCTTCTGTGTAGCAAAGTAACCCAGTTATACATATGTATACATTCTTTTTTTTCACATTATCCTCCATCATGTTCCATAACAAGTGATCAGATAATAGTTCCTTGGGCTATATAGCAGGATCTCATTGCTTAACCATTCCAAACGCAATAGTTTGCATCTACTAACCCCAAAGTCCAAGACCCTCCCTCTCCCTCTTGGCAACCACAAGTCTGTTCTCCTTGTCCATGAATTTGTTTTTTTTTTTTTTTTTTTTTTTTTTTTCTATACATCGGTTCATTTGTGCCATATATTAGATTCCAGGTATTAGTGGTACCATATGGTATTTGTCTTTCTCCTTCTGACTTACTTCACTTAGTATGAGAGTCTCTAGTTCCATCTGTGTTGCTGCAAATGGCATTATTTTGTTCTTTTTTATGGTTGAGTAGTATCCCATCGTGTATATGTACCACATCTTAATCCATTCATCTGTTCTTGGACATTTAGGTTGTTTCCATGTCTCAGCTGTTGTAAATAGGGGTTCATGTATCTTTTTAAATGAATGCTTTGTCTTTGGATCTTCTTCTTAGAAAACAGAGGTTGTTTGCCTTGAGTAGAATCATTTTACCTTCAATAGAATTGTCATTAAAATGTTCTTGAATATGACTTATGTTCAGGAAAGGGAAGATTTAAGCTTTAAAATGTTTCCAGTGACTGACATAGAAAAATATGTTTTGCATGGGTAAAATGTTTGCTCTTTTTTCTTCTATGTTTCATTTGGGCAATTTCTTTTGACTTATCATCAAGGAAACTGATTCTGTGCTCAGCTGTGTTGAGTCCCCCCAATAAACTTCTGAACACATTCTTCTCCTTTAATGGTTTTTATTTTCAGTATTTCCATTTGATTCTTAGAGTTTCCCTCTCCTGAAATTTCTCATCTGTTCATGCTTCTTTTTTTTTAATTATTTATTATTATTTTTTTCCCACTGCACAGCAAGGGGGTCAGGTTATCCTTACATGTATACATTACAATTACATTTTTCCCCCAGCCTTTCTTCTGTTGCAACATGAGTATCTAGACAAAGTTCTCAATGCTACTCAGAAGCATCTCCTTGTAAATCTATTCTAAGTTGTGTCTGATAAGCCCAAGCTCCCGATCCCTCCCACTCCCTCCCCCTCCCATCAGGCAGCCACAAGTCTCTTCTCCAAGTCCATGATTTTCTTTTCTGAGGAGATGTTCATTTGTGCTGGATATTAGATTCCAGTTATAAGGGATATCATATGGTATTTGTCTTTGTCTTTCTGGCTCATTTCACTCAGTATGAGATTCTCTAGTTCCATCCATGTTGCTGCAAATGGCATTATGTCATTCTTTTTTATGGCTGAGTAGTATTCCATTGTGTATATATACCACCTCTTCCGAATCCAATCCTCTGTCGATGGACATTTGGGTTGTTTCCATGTCTTGGCTGTTGTGAATAGTGCTGCAATGTGTTCATGCTTCTTGTCCACCTTTTTCCATTAGTCTTTAACATATTAATCATTGTGAATGTTATAGTTCTAATATTGTGTCAAAATCTGAGCCTTGTTCTGTTGATAGCTTTGTTTCTTGACAGCAGAGGTGGGGAGTTGGGGCTTTCTGGCTTTTTCATACATCTTGTTATTTTTGATTGAAAGCTTGGCATCATGTATAGGACAGTATAGACTGAAGTAGGTAGAAGTTATGCCTGTAAATGGGCAAGTCTCTAATTCTAGGCTATTAGAGTGGAGAGGTTTTCAGTCTGCTCCTGAGTGGAGCAGGGTTTGGGTTTTGCTGTTGCTGTATTTCTGTGCGTCATCAGTTTCCAAGTTCCTTAAAGCATTATCTTGTGCTTGAGGTGAGGGCCGATTTGCCAGAGGGTTTTTCCCCAATGTTTCTTTTTCACTGTCAGCTTTAGCCCTTTTCTACATGTCTGAGCCTCATACCCCTTCCCTAGGGGTAACCTGCTGTGGTCTGGTGCTTCCTGACTGGGCTTTCTCCCTCGTCTTTGTTCCATTTTAATTTTCAGCAGGGTAGGTGTACCTGGGTCTTGGGGTGAGGGTATCTCAGTGATCCCGTACCTGCTCCAAGGCAGGAGACCTCTGAAGCTCTCTGCTCAAGATGGTTTCCTGTCCCTTCCCTGCCAGCACAGTCTTAATCTTTTCCCTGCTCTGCACCACCTGTGCCATGGGGGCAGTAAGATTTGCTGCTCTTCCCTGTGTCTTACAGCTTTTGTATCATAGAGGAGAAGGCTGGTTTCCTGGCTGCCCCCATCCTTACTCCTGTAGGGTGGTTGCTGTTGTTCTGGTCATCTGGCCAGGCACCCCCAGGCCTGGATGGTGTGGAGGCTTTCTTATGTCTCCATCCCTGCCCCAGTCTCCCTCACGGTGCTGTGGAGGTCATTGGAGAGTGCCTCTGAATGGATGGTGAATCCCTTCGTGTCTGCACTTCAGCGGGTTTCATACTCTCATGATAGTCCATGCTTGGCTGTTACCAGTGTGTCGCAACTATGAACTGAGTTGCACTTAACTGCTCAGGATGGTGGTTCCTTCTTCCTTCTCTACGTCACAGGGGCCATTGCTATCTCCCACCTTTTCTTGGTGGAGGGAAAACTGTCCCCTTTTAGATTTGATGCTACTAGGTTGCTCTGAGACCCCAGCTCTGTAATGGGTTCAGGAAAAGTTTATTTTAATGATTATTTGTCCCTTTCTTATTGTTAGATTTGAAGCAACATTCTTTGCAGCTTTCTAAGTAAAGGCAGAGCTTCAGTTTTTTTATATTGAAAACACATTAAAAAAAACCCCACAACACATTAAATAAAATTCCATGAGATCTACTCAGCTGATGAATTCTATCAGATTTTTATGTTTAATCTTTCCAAATTACTTGAATTAATATATATTTTATTAATAGAAATTTGAATTAAAACTAATTTCATGATGTAGTTAATAATAATAGATTGAAGAAAAAAAGCTAAAGTTTATTGATATACTATGAAATCTTAATATCAAATAACAATCTTGTAAAACTTTTATGATTTTTTTCATGATTGTAGGAGTAATATCTTCTCTTTGTATAAAACTTTAGAAAAACAAAAAAAACAAACAAACCTAAAATCCTACTATAAAGACTGTTAACCTTGTACATTCCCTTCTAATTTTTCTTTGAAATTTTCTTACATAGTTAACTCTAAATATATTAATAAGCGTTCTCCTGTGATATTAAAGTGTTTAAAAATGTAACATTTAACATGTATCTAATATTTAGTCATGAAAGCACTGTAATTATTTGATTTTTTCATTTGTAAAATCAAATTTTTCTGATTATGTGCTACATTTAAAGAGCTTCCTGTGGCGCAAGGGGAATTGCCAGTGTCTGTGCAGTGTCAGCACTCAGGTTCAATCCCTGGCCAGGCACAGTGGGTTAAAGGATCTGGCGTTTTTGCATCTGCATTGCAGCTCACAACTGTTCTTATCCCTGACTTGGGAATTCCATATGCAATGGGGCAGCCAGGAACAAAAGTGGAAAAAAAAAAAAAGAGCTTCCTGTTTCTTCATGAAAACATATTTACTGAATGAGATTGTGTTTGAGTTTTTCATGTTTATCAACATTTCATTAGGTAAGATTTTTTAAATTCCACAATTTTTTTTTTTGGTCTTTTTAGGGCCACACCTGTGGCATACAGAGGTTCCCAGGATAGGAGTTGAATCAGAACTACAGCTGCAGGCCTATGCCATAGCCACAGCAACGCCAGATCTGAGCGGAGACTGTGACCTGCACCACAGCTCACGGCAACACTGTAACCTCAACCCACTGAGGGAGGCCAGGGATTGAACCTGCGTCCTCATGGATCCTAGTCAGATTCATTTCCACTGAGCTATGACAGCAACATCAAATTCCACAGATTTTAATGGCAGGTTCAGGCAATATTTGTGCCAGAGATATTGTGTGTACAAAGCACCTCCCCTTAGGCTTTTCGGCTGATTATTTGACTTCATGCCTGCAGAAAACTAATTCTTACTGATTTGACCTCTTGGATACCCCCATGCAAGGATAACCTCGGTGGAAGAAAAGGAAAAAAAAAAAACAAAAAAACAAAAAAGGGAAGTTTTACTAGCCATTTTTTGGGAAGAGGGAGCGATCAGAGGTTCAAGCTAGACCTTAAAGGAGCCAGCAGGTTGAGGGGATCCAACGGTCCAGGATGAGTCTCCAGCCACCGGCCTAGAACAGTAGTTTCTTCAATCCACTGTGAGGCGATTGGCTTCAGGGAGCTGATTTGTGGTAGAAATCACAACTCTCTTGAGAGTTCCCATGGTGGCGCAGCAGAAATGAATCTGACTAGGAACCATGAGGTTGTGGGTTCAATCCCTGGCTTTGCTCAGTGGGTTAAGGTTCTGGTATTGCTGTGAGCTGTGGTGTAGGTCACAGTTTCAGCTCAAATCTGGCGTTGCTGTGGCTGTGGTGTAGGCTGGCAGCTGTAGCTCCGATTTGACCCCTAGCCGGGGAACTTCCATATGCTGCAGGTGCGGCCCTTAAAAAAAAAAAGGCCAAAAGAAAAAGAAACCACAACTCTCAAGAGATTTGTCGATACACCAGAATGGCAGCTTACTACTAATTTACATAGATGAGAACCCCTCTTGGGAGAAATAGGAGCGGGGTGGGACTTTGACCTGTTTGCCCTTTTAGGGCATGTGGCCAAGGACTAGCAGCTATGTTCTAGAAGCTGGAGAGACTAGGAATGGGTGGTTCTAGGATGGAAGAACTTGGGGAGTGATGTAAAAACTCCAGCACAGCCGGTGAGCTGTTCCTCTGAAAGAGATGTTCTAGGAGAGTCGGGTGCACGGGAGGATGGAGAAGAGTAAAGGCTTCTGGAAGTCATCCCGGGAGTAGCCTTGCAGGCTCAAGTTTGCCTCTGCCAGTGCTGTTAACCCCATCTCTGCAGCCCCCCTCCCCTGCCAGTCCTCACCTGCCAACCTTCTCTACCCACTGCAATGAGACGTGAGCTGACTGCCAGACTCTTGTCAACAGCACATTCACCATTCCTGAGGCTTGGTGGTCCATTGTCATGTTTCCAGAGCTGGTTATTTACCTCAGAAAGTTCTTTAACCTTGATTCTTGCTCAGAAAAGTGTATTTGTCGCTTTTCTCCCAGGTTTATTTATTTTTTTTTCTTTTTACAGATGCCCTTGTGACACACGGAAGTTCCTGAGCCAGGGATCGAATCAGAGCTGCAGCTGTAGCCTATGCCACAGCCACGGCAACACAGGATTTGAGCCTCATCGTGCAGCCTCTGCTGCATCTTGCAGCAATGCCAGATCCTTAACCCGCTGAGCCAGGCAGGGGTCAAATCTGCATCCTCATAGAGTCGTTGGGTCCTTAACCCGCTGAGCCACAGCAGGAACCCCCCAAGGCTTATGTTTTTGCACCAGAGGGAAAGATGGGGTTCCCTATAGTACAGTAGAAAGAATAAGGTTGGCCTGTGTTTTTCTCTGACTTCCTTCAGAAATTAGCTGGATGACAAGTTATATAGTTTCCTAGGACGGGAGGGTTTGCATCTGAAGATGGGATTGTCTTTCACTGGACAAGAACCCACCCTGGTTGGCTTCTCTCCTTTACTCGGAAGATACTCTCAAGGTGTTCCTTAAGGTAGTATTTCCATGCAGGGTTTTGGAAGTGCTTCATTAACAACAGAGTGGATCCATGTTACCTGTTATCAACTAACTCTTCATAATTACACTGAGTATCCTTAGGGAAAGTTAGCAAATGTTTCTGGTCTTGTCCACTTTTAGTCACTGTTCTTTAAAGAAACCTCCAGCTAGACCCCAGAATGTTGTCTCAGTAGAACATGTTCATTTGTAGCATTATTTATTATTGTGGCATTTATTTGCTTGTTTGTTTGTTTTGATTTTTAGGGCCACACCTGTGGCATATGGAAGTTCCTAGGCTTGGGGTCAGATCAGAGCTACAGCTGCCAGCCTAAGCCACAGCCACAGCAATGCTGGCTCTAAGCCACATCTGCAACCTGCACCACAGCTCATGGCAGTGCTGGATCTCCAACCCACTTAGTGAGGCCAGGAATCCAACCCGTGTCCTCATGGATACTAGTCAGGTTCGTTACCACTGGGCCACAATGGGAACTCCCTGAATTGTTTTTGAAACATCTTCTGTTATTTTCCATTCTGCAAAATTTCCTATTGCTTTTGGTTATTAATTTTCGCAGAATTAATTTTCGCAGATTTCAAGCCTCACATTTGGCTACTACTTTAGTCCCTCGGTTAGTTCCCTTTCTGCAAATTGTATTGGATCATGAACAGGTGGCCATCAGGCCCTGAGGCCATGGCACATGGATTTGAAGCAGGTCCTGGCAGATGTGCCAGCCTTGGTGTCTACCCACCTTTCCCACAGATACCTGAAAGCCACAGCTCAGAATTCTGTACTCAGAGAATATAGTTGGACCTTTACTTTATTTCTGATAAGACTTACCCCGTTTTGCAGATGACATCATAGGAAGGGAGAGATTTAGAGTCCAAGGCATCTGTTCGATAAACAGTTATAAAGGCTTTAGGGCCCATTTTGAGCATTGTGCTTAGGAATTCTGAACTTGAGTCTGTGTCTTTGGAATAAAGTGTTTAAAAAGAGTTTTTAAAGATAAGTATCCTAAATCACTTGAATTTTTATTGTTAGTAAAATATTCAGTATATCTTTAGTTCTGGTAAGCTTGTAAACAATGTGGCAAAGCTTTGTGAATCATATTACCTTCCAATTTCTTTTTTTTTTTTAATGATTTTTTTTTTTTTGGTCTTTTTGCTATTTCTTTGGGCCGCTCCCGCAGCATATGGAAGTTCCCAGGTTAGGGGTCCAATCGGAGCTGTAGCCACCGGCCTATGCCAGAGCCACAGCAACGCGGGATCCGAGCCGCGTCTGCAACCTACACCACCACAGCTTACGGCAACACCGGATCGTTAACCCACTGAGCAAGGGCAGGGACCGAACCCGCAACCTCATGGTTCCTAGTCGGATTCGTTAACCACTGCGCCACGACGGGAACTCCACCTTCCAATTTCTAATACGGTTTTAATAACCAGCATCCACTTCTATAACATACATACATATATATATATATTTTTTCTTTTGTCTTTTTGCCATTTTCTTGGGCTGCTCTGGCAGCATATGGAGGTTCCCAGGCTAGGGGTCCAATCGGAGCTGTAGCCACCGGCCTACGCCAGAGCCACAGCAACACGGGATCCGAGCCGCGTCTGCGACCTACACCACAGCTCACAGCAACGCCGGATCCTTAACCCACTGTGCAAGGCCAGGGATCGAACCCACAACCTCATGGTTCCTAGTCGGATTCGTTAACCACTGAGCCACGCGATGGGGACTCCAACATACTTATATTTTTTTAGTGGAAAATGAAACAAATAAATGAAGCAGGTCTTTCTAACCCCTTTGTAAGTTAAAGCCTAAGGTTTGGAAAGGTTTTCTTTGTATAGTTGCTGACTTTTTAGAAGAGGAGTAAGAATTTAAAGATGGGAGGAAGGCTTTTATTTCTACTTAATATGCAGTGTGTTTGACCTGCTCAGTATAGTTCTTGTTTTGTTTTGTTTTTTTCTGAGTTCAGTAAAACAGGAAGGGAGTTCTGGTTTGCTTCTAAGTGCAGAATTACTGAGAAACTGCCTTTTATTCCTTTTCCGCACATCTGGTGGTTACATTTTCTCTAAAACCTAGGCACCTGGGAATTCCCATTATGGCTCAGTGGAAACGATTCTGACTAGCATCCATGAGGACACAGGTTCGATCCCTGGCCTTGCTCAGCAGGTTAAGGATCCGGCGTTGTCATGACCTGTGGTGTAGGTCACAGACATGGCTCGAACCCTGCTTTGCTGTGGCTATGGTGTAGGCCAGCAGCTACAGCTTCAATTTGACCCCTAGCCTGGGAACCTCCATATGCCATGGGTGCAGCCCTAAAAAAACAAAAACAAACGTACAAACAAACAAAAAAAAATGCTAGACACCTGAGTTCTGTACAGGCTTACTTCATGCCCTCCCTGTGGGTTTAATTGGAAGTTTTTTTTTTCATTTTTTAATGTTTTATTGAAATATAGTTCTTTTATAATGTAATAATTTCTGCTGTACAACAAAGCAATTTGGTTATACATGTTCATACATCTGTTCTCTTTCAGATTCTTTTCCCACATAGATTATCACAGAATATTGGGTCGAGTTCTCTGTGCTCTACCGCAGGCCCCTGTTGGCCAGTTAGTCCATATACTTCAATGTGCATATGCCAGTCCCACTGGATTGGGGGTTTGGGACCTGAAATATGCTTAAAAACACCAGCCAAGCACTGTGTTGGCACCATTCCGCTCCCCCTGCCCCCCCATGCCTCCCACGCATGAAGGTGACACTGGAGTCCCGAGTTGTTCCCGCAATCTGGAGGCTTGGTCCTTGAGTGCAACTTGACCTGACAAATGTTACATCCCTGGGTCATCAGGCACTCTCTTCCTCTGAAGCCTCATGGCCTCAATTTTATTCTGTGGAGGAACAGAGAGTGAGAATGACAGCTGCAGCACAGAGTAAGGCTCAGCCCCACTTCCCACAAAGCTGGCTATGTACTTATGAGAAACACAGTCCACAGCTGCCTCCATGTTCCTCTCCTCGTGCAAAGGGGTTGTTTCAGAGTCTTGTTATATATGTTGTTTTAGCTGCATGTTGTAAAGCAGTATAAAGTGTAATTTATTATAATGGACAGCATTGAAATTGAGTACTAGTATTTCCTAGAACATAATTATAGCTGACCTTTGAATTATATCGAGGTCAAGGACACAGACCCTCCAAGGAGTTGAAAATCTGCATTTAGATCATAGTCAGCTCTCTCTATGTGTGGTTCCTCCCTATCCACAGTTCCAAATCCGTGGTTCTGCCTCCATGGATTCAACCAACTGTGGATGGTGTAGCACTGAGGTAATTACTTTTGAAAAAAATCTGCATATAAGTGGACCCATGCATCTCAAGCCCATGTTATTCAAAGGTCAACTGTATAAAAAAATCAGTAGTGTGTAGCCCAAAGTCTCGATCTAGACCCCCAGTGTGTCTCCTCCAGCCTTACAAGAGTGGAATGATTGGTATAAGCAGAAACGCAAAGGTTGTCACACGGTCCTTCTGCTCCACCCAGAAGGATCAGCTCTGAGCCTCTCTGCCTGACTCTCCTGCTCACTCTAAGGATCCCGCTCTGGAAGGTGCCCTCTGTTCTCGGCACCCTGGCTCTGAGGGCCTCTGGCAGGGAGATGCTCTCACTTGTGTGGTGGGTAGGGATTCTAACTCCTCTCTCTGCAGTGGGATGACCATCTCCTTAAAGGCAGAGCCAAGGCTTCCTGACTCCCTTACAGAACCTCGCTGGGTGCTGGATGTCAGGAAGGCACTCAAGACACTGAAAGAAGAGGAAGCATCTCGGGACTGGGAGGGACTTTAAATGGGCTCAGCCAGCTCACCCCCACCCAGGTTCTGAATTCCTTCTGCAATAGCCTTAGCAAGGGCCACTCAGAACCTCTGGACATGGGCAGTCTGCTTCCCCATGTCTGATGGGTCTTAGAAAGAATCACTGTTTCGCAGATCCCTGTGGCCCTGTTTAACTGTTTTGTGACCAGTTGCTTAGTCTTGCCAAGTGATTGATACTCCATTAGAATAAGAATCAGGAGTCCCAGTGCGGCTCAGTGGGTTAAGAACCCACCATAGTGTCCATGAGGATGCTTTTTCAATTCCTGGCCTTGCTCACTGAGTTAAGGATCCAGCATTGCTGTGAGCTGTTGTGTAGGTCGAAGATGGGGCTCAGATTTGGCGTTGCTGTGCCTGTGGCGTAGGCCAGCAGCTGCAGCTCTGATTGGATTCCCTAGCCTGGGAACTTCCATATGCTGCAGGTGTGGCCCTAAAAATAAATTTTTTAAAAGAGAGAGAGAATGAGAATCAATTCTTTCTTTTCCTTCAGTGCTAGACAGATAGGCAGGTATTTGAGCCTATAAGTCTTTGGAATGAAACCCACATTGGAACATGAAGGAGCTTCAGGAGGTGCTGAAAATCTTATTGGCCTTTCGCTGCCTCGGCCCTTTGAGAAGCCGTCAGTGTCCCAGCCCTGCAGTGGTGTGTCAGCATCTATGCCTCTTGTCCCCACCCTCCTCATTTGAGGTCCTCCCTCCTGCTGCCATGATGGGCCTGCCTCTCCTGACCCATGGCTGGCCTCTGGTTTGCCTCTTTTCAGCAGATTGGGAGTCTCAATGGCCACTCCTGTTAGAATGTGTCTTAGGATAAAGTGCAGTGGCACCAAGTGTGGATTCTTAAGAGCTTTGAGATGAGCAGCATGTTTGGACTCAGAAGAATGGATGTGTGGCCTCTTTTGTGGCTGCTTCAAGGCTTTGGAGCATTTTGATAGCATTCCAGATACTTGAGGACATTAAATTAGGTGATTCCTGGATAAATGAGGGTTTGATGCAGAAAGCTTTTGAAGTCAGGTACTTTTATTAACTTTCAAGTCTGTGCCATGAAGCTAGTGAGGTATTTCTGAGGAGGAGTCCTGCTGGATGTAGTTTGATGATTAGTTAGGACATGCTCACAATTAGTACCATTCATTTCCATAAAATTAATGTGTGAATGCTCTCTTTTTTCCTAAAGTAGTTTAACTATCTAATATGTTTGTGATTCATTTTACACAGTAAGGCTTCCAAACGTACATGAACATCAACTTAGACCCAGTAAAAGCCAAACTCATAGAAGCCTAAAATCATGAATCAGAAGCATTTAGGGATTTTTAAAAGTAAAATCACAGCACCAAAAGATCTCTAAACAGAGCCTTTCTAGCAAAGGAGAAGATGGCATGAACCGGCATGTCGAGATTAATAGAAAAAAAAAAAAAAAAGACTTCCTGAGAAAATTGGTTTCTCACTCAGAGAGGGATTCTGGGTCCCTGGGACCCTGCCAGCCCAGGCCCCATGACCACAGAGATGCCCAGAAGGAACCTTGGTGAGACAGATGTAAGGGGCCCTGCTGGGACCAGCTGATGGGGCGGTGGGGGTGGGGGGGTGGCTGGGCAGCAGCCAGATTCTTTCCCACAAAGGCACTAAGGAGGCTTAAACCACATAATCATAGTCCACTCTCTGAGGAGGTCACCAAGCCTGGACTTGCTGGGTTGTTTTATTTACTGGGAGAAATCTCTTCAGCTCTAAATACACAAATAGAACACCATTCCTCATGCCTTCCCACCTACCCCAGAAGAATACTCTGAAATGTGGTCTATTCCCAGTCCAGGAGAGCATAGGCCCAAATGTGGGACTCAGGTATGAAGGTGAAAATGCTCTGACGAGGGAGTCCCCAATGGTTCAGTGGGTTAAGGATCCAGCATTGTCATTGCTGTGGCTCTGGTTACTTCTGTGGTGCCAGGAACTTTTGTATGCTGTGGGCACAGCTGAAAGAAAAAAAAGGAGGAATAGAGGGAGGGAAGGAGGGAGGGAAGGAGAGAGAGAGAGGAAAAGCAAGGAAGGAGGAAAGAAGGAAAGAAAATGCTTTAAAGAGTTCAACAGGGAACTATATCTAATCTCCCAGGATAGACCATGATAGAAAATATTATTAAAAAGAATAATGTATATAAATATGTGTATGACTGAGTCACTTTGCTATACAGCAGAAATTGGTACCACATTGTAAATCAACCATACTTTTAAAAAAAGGGAGAAAGAAAGAAAATGCTTTAAAGAGTTCAAAGACCTCACATGAACTGTTCCCACTGTGATAAAAATGTCACCAGGGAGAGTTCCTTTTGTAGCTCAGAGGTAACAAATCAGACTAGTATCCACGAGGATGCAGGTTTGATCCCTGGCCTCACTCAGTGGGTTAAAGATCCGGCATTGCCATGAGCTGTGGTGTAGTTCGCAAATGCAGCCCTAGCCTGGGAACTTCCATATGCCGCAGGTACAGCCCTAAAAAGACAAAAAAGAAAAAGAAAAAAAAGAAAAGATATCACCAGGAGAAAGGAGCCCAAAGCACTGCTTGTCCTCAGTACATTTGTGGGGGAGCCTCAGCTTTGCTGAGACTGGGATGGAGTGGGGGATGGAAGTGGGGCCCAGGAGACTCGCTCCCCACACTTAAAGGTTTGGGTTTGCAGAACAAGCTTCAGTGCAAAGGACATGCTGGCCGGCACTTCATGTGCAATACTGACCCAGCCACTCCTTGGATGTGATCCTGTTTCCAGTGTATCAGCTAAAAAAGCATCTCTGCCACCAGGTAGCTTCTGTTTTGCTCTTCTAGTCACCAGGGGTGGAGTAGGGGTGGGGGTGGCAACAGAGGAGTATCAGGTGAGCACATGTATATGTAGAAATTTCAGGTCATGATAAAGGATGTGAAGAAGATAAAACAAGGTGATGTGAGTGACCAAGGGGTTCCTTCAGATGAAATAGTCAGGAAGCCACTTCCCCTGAGAGGAAATGTCTCAGACCTGAAGGGTAAGGAAAGGCCAGTCCTGTGGTGTCTGGTTAGGGAATAACCAACGAGAAGATGGTGAGTCATGGACCAGCTATGTGCAAGCACATAGTCACATGACTAAAGGCGGCTGGTGGGAGCACCCTGGGCAGAGGGAGGGTGACAGGAAACGAGGTCAGAGAGCTTGGCAGAGGTGGGGACGTAAAGCCAGCAGGGGTGGATTCTACCCTGAATGTGGTGAGTGGAGAATGCAAGTGTCACACTGGCTGCCACTGGAGAATAGATTTCACGGTGACGAGCCCAGAAGTACTTAGGAAGTTCTCACGGTAGCCTAGGGTGGACAGGGTGATGGGGACATGTCAGGGGTAGCTCCTGACAGCCCTGGAAGATGGAGTCATTGTGGGGTCCGGTGGGAGGAGTGCAGGATGACTCCCACTCCCACTCAGTGGATGGCGGGCCTTGTCCACAGGTGGGGACCTGTGGAAGGAACCTGCTAGGGGTGGTGAGTTGGGTAGAAGGAGCATGTGTGTAAATCAAGAGTTCTGTTTTGGTCACACTGACATTGAGGAGTGATGATGTCAGGTACCAGGCCTGGAAAGCTTTGAGTTACAGAGGGATTTTTTTTTTCCTTCTTTTTAGGGCCACATCTGGGGCATATGGAAGTTCCCAGGCTAGAGGTCAAATTGGAGCTGCAGCTGCCAGCCTACGCCACAGCCACAGTAACTCGGGATCTGAGCCTCATCTGCAACCTACACCACAGCTCACAGCATTGCCGGATCCTTAACCCACTGAGCAAGGCCAGGGATCGAACCCTCATCCACATAGATACTAGTTGGATTCTTAACCCACTGAGCCACAACGGGAACTCCAAGTCCCTAATATTTTGATGTGAGCAGGTGCCTAAGGGAGGCACTGGGCCTTTCTCAGTCACAGAGCAAATGAAGAGCCTGGAGTCAGTTCTCTACAGCTTTGGGGATAGGGGTGAGGGGATGTGATTCTTAATCTCTCTCCTTTTATTGACATAGAAACAACTCACTTGAAAGTCCATGGAATATTATAAAGTCAGGATATTACCCATCATTGGTCTTTCCTATGTGTATGTCACACTAGTATCAGATACCCCTGAACTTCCAGATTACCAGTCTCAACTCTAGCAATTACACAAGCACTCATGAAAGAAAAAGACAAACAGACCTGTTCTCTATCTTGTCAGATTTGTAAGAAAAGCCAGTTCTGTTGATTGGCTGCTCATTAGGTGATTCATTCATTCAGCCAGCGCACATGGCTGAGCCTGCTCTGTGCCAAGTGCTGTTCCAGGCCCTGCAGGCAGGATGCAGATCTGGTGCCTCTCTCCTAGCAAGGGCTTTCTCTCTATGGGGGGCCACTTGTTGGGGGTGGAAGGAGCAGCCTGAGGCAGGGCTGCTGTTTCTCAGACTCAAGATTTGAACCCATTTCCAGGATGGAGTTGGCATGTGAGTTCTTGAGAAGAAGGGAGGTGCTTGTGAGGAAGTGGGGTGCAGGAAAGGAGACCCCAGGTGAAGATTGTAGCAGCAGCCCCTGGGGGACAGGTAGGGAGCTAAACTGGATGCTCCCCGCAGGCTGCCGCAGCCCCTGGCTGACCAAGCTCAGTTGGGGATCTGTGGCAGCTTCCACTGGGAAGCTAGGGAATTGCTTCAGGGAGTGACCCTTGGCCCCCTGAAGAGGGCACCTGGGCTGTGTGTGGCTTCTCAAAGGTGCTATGTCCTGGGCCCAGGGAGCTGGGTTAAGGCCCTAGGAAGCCTTCAAGCATGGTTTTAGGAACCAGATGTGGTTCAGGTGATCTGTTGAGACTTTGGACGAGATGCCTGCTTCCTCTCCAGAAAATTGAGAATTGAGTATTCTAGCCCCACAGTGATCTAGTCCAAATAAAATGAAATAACTGAGGAGTTCCCATCGTGGCTCAGTAGTCAATGAACCCAGCCACATCTGTGAGGATGCAGGTTTGATCCCTGGCCTCGCTTACCGGTTAAGGATCTGGTGTTGCCATGAGCTTTGGTGTAGGTTGGCAGCGACAGCTCCAATTCAACCCCTAGCCTGGGAACCTCTATATGCCACCGGTGTGGCCCCAAAAGACAAAAAAAAAAGATAAAAATGAAATAACTGATTCAGCAACCTCTACCCTGTTTGATGAGAAACCATTGGTGTGAGCACGGGGGCCAAAGACCCTGGGTTCGAATTCTGGTTCTGTTTCGAGCTGTATGATCTTGAGCAGGGTACTCCGTGCCTCAGTTTCCCGATCTGTGCATTGGCAATAATACTAATGCCTACATTCTGAGGCATTGATGAAGGCATCCATGGCCTTGCTGAGAAGAGTGGCTGGGAGTAGCCAGCGCTGTGTGCTAGCTGCTCTTAGGGGTCCCTGCTGTGTCTGAGGCTCCACAACAGTTGTCTTTTTCCTGCAGTTCCGCCTGGTGGTGAAGACCGCTCTGAAGCTGCTTCTGGTCTTTGTGGAGTACTCAGAGTCCAACGCGCCTCTTCTGATCCAGGCCGTGTCTGCTGTGGACACAAAAAGGGGTGAGTGGTCCCTGCGCACGGTTTCATCACAGTAAAATTGTCTCATGGAAGAAAGCCTCCACTTGTTACATGTTCAAAACAGAACTAAGAATGAACAGAATTCAGAGTTCCTGCTGTGGAACAACAGGATCAGCAGTGTTTCTGTAACACCAGGATGCAGGTTCAATCCCCGACCCAGCACAGTGGGTTAAAGGTTCCGATGTTGCTGCAGTGTAGGTTGAGTATGTGGCTCAGATCTGATTCCTGGCCCAGGAACTCCACAGGCTGTGGTGCGGCCAGAAAAAAAAAAAAAAAAAAAGAACATAATTCCCTTTGTGTGGACTTCTTACTGCAGGAAACACATTTTAAAATCGTTAAGTGTATAGAGATTAGGGTAGGGATGGAACATGGTTTGACAGTGCAAAAAAAGCACTCTGGGCTCACCCAGGACAGGTCAGACCTAAGCTTATCTCTGTGCTCTGTCTTTAGCCTCTGGATGGAACACACAGCAGCATCTCCTTCTCTTGTCCCATCCTGTTGGGATCACTCTGGCTCCTTCCTCTCTTCCCCTCATACCTGCTTCATCAGCTCTAACCCCTAGAAGTCCCCTGAATGTTCTCCCTTCCCTGCATTGCACACTCTAACCCTCTCTCACTAGGCATCCTTTGCCTCCTTGAAAGTGATACCCTCCCCTCTGCTATTGGAAGATTCTGCTACGACACAGATGTGGTTCCATCACTCCCCACCTAAAAACTGCCTTGAGGAGTTTCTGTTGTGGCTCAGCAAGTTAAGAACCCAACTAGTACCCATGAGGATGTGGGTTCAATCCCTGGCCTCGCTCAGTGGGTTAAGGATCTAGTGTTGCTGTGAACTATGTGTAGGTTGCAGACAAGGCTCCGATCTGGCATGGCTGTGGCTGTGGCAGAGGCTGGCAGCTGCAGCTCTGATTCTGCCCCTAGCCTGGGAACCTCCATATGCCATGGGTGTGGCTGTGAAAAGAAAACAAACAAAAAACCCTGCCTTGTTTCCCAGTGCTCACAGAAAGGACCTGACCCTTCCCTGTCCAGCCCCTGTCCACCTGACACCCCAACCTTCCTATCTTGGATCAGATGGGCATGTGCTTTCAAAGCCCCCGTGTGCCCCCTTCTTTGCTATGTTATTTTCATTGCCCATCTCTCAGTGTGTCCCCTGCTGGAGGGCAGGTGTCTGTCTCCTTCTGGTGTTCCAGCAACTGGCTGACCCACAGCAGGTAGGCCTGTTGTTCACACTCAATGACAAATGAACTTTGGATTTGCTTTACTGTATAGCATGCTGTGGCCCCTATGATATTCTTAAGCCTGAACTAAAATGGGGTATTGTGTTTTGTTTTGTTCTTTGAAAAAATAATTTGATTTTGTTCCTCAGGAAGACATTTTTATTAATATTATCATCCCCTCAAAGACTCCACCAAGAACAAAAGCTTGATAAATTTATTATTTTTTCTTACGTTTATAACAGTAATACTCTGTAGAAAATTTGGTGGCGGGGGGTAGTAAATAAGACCATAAAAAAACCACCTCTAGGAGTTCCCTGGTGGTTGAATGAGTTAAGGATAAAATACCTCTAATCAAACAGAGAGAATTGTTGCTTACATGTTGGTGTATTTCCTTATGTTTTTTTTTTTTTTGTGTGTGTGTGTGTGTGTCTGTGCGTGTGCACACATGTTTATGCACAAGTCGGTTGAGGGATAGCTGTCAAAAAGGAACAAGAGGCTTCAATAGCCCCCTTTGATTCAAACCACTTGTGTCTCTGACTCAGTGTTGCCCAAAGACCCACATCCAGGGCTGAGTCCAAAGATGAAAGGAAGCAGGTTACTAGTTACTTTGCAAGTTTGAATAAAAGTTAGTGAAAGCCATCCAGGACCATGAAACGAGCTCCTGCACTCTCCCCACCAAGGCACAGGCAGCGGTTAGTCCCCAGCACAGTGAACTGCAGGCTGGAGGCGACTCCTGGCCTGTGTATAGGGGTGTCAAAGAAATAGTCCCTAGTGTGTAGTCAGGGGCTGTGAGCCTGGAAGGTAGATCCCAGATGGTAGCAGGTTTCTTTCTACCCCAGCCTGTTGCCATCTGAAGCACGAGCATGTAAACCCTCAAGGCCAAGAGTATATCAACGGTACCTCCTGAGAATCCTGCTGAAGGCTGCCAATGGCTCAGAAGCCAGGCGTGGCTTTCCCAAGGCCAATCAGTGAGGCTTAGGGCCAAAGGTGGGTGTTCAGGAAGAATGAGGCTGGTCCTTTCATTCATCCTTGGAAGATGTGTCCTCCATCCCCCAACCCTCTGGGTTTCTTTAGGACAATTAGGAGACACTTTCTTTTCCTGTCCTACATTTCAGGTAACCCATGGGCCCTCGTCATGGGAACCGTGTTAAAGGGGACAACCTTCTTATGACCTTGGGGTTCTCCTTGGGCTTTGTTAGGTTGAGAGCCCATAGTTTCCTTCCTTAGACTGCGCATTTCATGGAAGGCGTGTCGTGGGGGTAGGGGGTGATCCAGGTGAGCCCAGGGCCGGGCACCCCACCTCCAAGATGCCACCTGCAGGCCCAGTCAGGGGATCTCGGCTGTACTCTCTCCCCCGAGACAAAACGGTGGCCGCCTTTTCCCAAGGTGTAAAAATAGAAAAGCGAAACAGCTAATGGACTGCTTTCTCAACGTCACGATTTTTGCCTATCAGATATCTTAAGCTTTTGGTCAGTACTGTCATCTCTCTGCACTGAGCACTGGCAGCTGAGAATGAAAAGGAACAGCATGGATGGGAATACTCAGCCAAAGCTTATCGGGTGTGGCTCAGTACCATGGTTCTCTGTGATATGTGTGGTCTTGGCCATGATTTTGTAATGTATACATATAACATCATCCCTTTTGACTGCTAGTAAAATTGTTCCTGGACCCTGTGATGGAATTGCATGTAAATGTGTCATGCTGTTCTGCAGCAGAAGCATGATTTGCAGGTGTGTTTCCACCTGGTGGGTTTAGACGCTGCTCTCTGGGCCCCTCTCAGCTGGACGAGAGAATAGATGGAGGTGCCAGGGGGCTGCCCAGTGTGTCCCTTTCTACACAGGTTTATAAATAGGCCATACATTTGACTCCTCGAGGTAGCTTTAGACTCATTATTCTGGGGACTAGAGTGGAGAATGGGCATGTTTAAAGTATATGTAGAAAGGACTTCTTTGGAAGGTGGGAACTGTTTAAAGAATCAGCAAAAATGGGAGATGGGAGTTCCCATCATGGCTCAGTGGTTAATGAATCTGACTAGTAACCATGAGGACGCAGGTTCAATCTCTGACCTCTCTCAGTGGGCTAATGAGCTGAGGTATAGGTCACAAACACGGCTTGGATTCCACGTTGCTGTGGCTATGGCGTAGGCCAGTGACTACAGCTCCAGTTCGACCCCTAGCCTGGGAACCTCCATAGCCACAGGTGTGGCCCAAAAAAAGTAAAAAAAAAAAAAGAATCAGCAAAAGAAAGCCAACAAATGAGCTAAAAGTCCTCAAAATCAGTGCTACCCTACAGCAAATGAGGTTGTCCCTGAACAGATTCCTCTGTTGTTTCATAAACATCATGCTTCACAAACATGGGTTGATCAGAACGGTCCACTCTGTGGGAGTACCCACTGTGATGCAACGAGGTCAACAGTGCCTTGGGAGCACTGGGACACAGCTTCAATCTCCGGCCTGGCACAGTGGGTTAATGATCTGGCATTGCCGCAAATGTGGCTTAGGTCACAACTGTGTCTTGGATCTGATCCCTGGCCTGGGAACTCTGTATGCTACAGGACGGCATAAGGAAGAAAAGGAAAAAAAAAAACAAAACAAAAAGAGTCCACTTAATGAACATGGATGGACAATTTACTGTTTGGCCAAGAGGGGGCCAGTTTGGGAGCTGTGATAAAAGCTGAGGGGTCTAAGTGCCCAGTAGGGACTTGTAGATATGTATGAATTAATGAAAATTAAAAGGACCTCATTTGATCCAGGCAGTTGGCACTTTGGCTCAGAGGCTAGAATGAAGCAGTGGATTTGAGTCAGACTCTAGGGCGTGGCTCAATGTCCCACCTGTCTGCTCTGACTGCTGGACCGTCCTCTCTCCTCACCCTCCCTTCCCAGTGGACGGGCCAGGCCGGAAGAGAGAGGCAGCGAGCACTCATGGAAGCCCACGAGAGGGCCTGGCTTGGTCATTTTGCCCCCATCACAGCCTTCCTTTTCTGGGGACCTTCCTTGTGGTGATCGGCAGGAAACTGGTTGAGACCCCCCCTCCCCCTGCCCCCTGGGCAGGGTGCACCTCCCTCTGACTGTCTAGGTTTGCCTCTCAGACAGAGTGTGAGGCAAGTGGCCAGACTGGGTAACTTGGTTTGAAATGTCATTCGTAAATCTTGAGTCCTGCTCATTCGGCTCAGCACTGCTTTTGAAGAAGTTCATTTGAATGTGAGGGTGATGAGATAAGACACAATTTTTTTTTTTTTACATTTTAATTTGTTTGTCTTTTTAGGGCCCTGCCATGGCATACAGAGGTTCCCAGGCTAGGGGTCCAATTGGAGCTGTAGCTGCTGACCTACACCACAGCTCACAGCAACTCCAGATCCTTAACCCACTGAGTGAGGCCATGGATCAAACCTGTGTCCTCAAGAATGCTCATCAGATTCATTTCCACTGAACTACAAAGGGAACTCTGAGATAAGACACAGTTTTAAACATGTGTATCACACCTGATTAACAAGGGGAAAAAATGCAGCCAGCCTTTAAAGCGATCCTAGGCTCGAGGAGACATTAATCTGTGAGGGATGCACAGAGCAGGGTGGAGGTTTGAGTGGACTGAACTCAAGCTCTGTTTGCACTGGTATTTAAAGCACAAGGATACCAGTTAAGTGTCCATCAGTCCTGGTGAAAGGCATGGAATATGCTGTATTTGTGTGTACAAGGCATCATGCAAGACATCTTAGTTTCTTTTGTGTTTATACAGAGACGCCAGGGGTTGGGGGAGTAAGAGGAAGGGAGTATTGAGTAATTTGCTCTGTGCTTATTTTTTCTGGGTTGAGAGAGGGGCGCTGTGGTTCGATGGGAGGAGGGGCCTGGCCTGGGAACCTGTGTGGAAGGCTTGTGGGTTGGTGTGGGTGCCCTCCCTGTCCCCCCGCCCACCACCACCACTGCAGTGACAGCCACTGCTGTTCGTGTGTCTGGTGTACAAGAGACACAGTTCTAAGCCTTTTTCGTTTTTAGGGCTGCACCCACAACATATGGAGGTTCCCAGGTTAGGGGATCAAATCACAGCTGTAGCTGCCAGTCTGTACCACAGCCACGCAAGCCGTGTCTGTAGCCTGTGCCACAGCTTGTGGCAACGCCAGATCCTTACCCCAAAAAGCGAGGCCAGGGTTTGAGCCTGGATCCTCATGGATACTAGTCAGGTTCCTAACCTGCTGAGCCACAATGGGAACTCCTCTAAGCCTTAAAAAAAAACCTCATTTTTTTTGGACAAATATTTAAGTGCCAACCGGGTGTTTGCCAACATCAGAGAAAAACCAGGCTGTCTCAGGAAGCCTATATTCACTCCAGCATTTGGGGTGGAGGAAGGGGAGGGTGGAGTTGGAGGGAGCTGGATGATAATGATGAAGGAAATCATTGTTTGCTGATGTTCTCCATCAGGGCTCAGGAGAAACAGCCATGTGCAGCATCTCTGTGACACCCGCAGTGAGCCTGCAGGGTGCAGATGATCCCTTTGGTTTAGGTGCATTTCCTGAGCCTCCGTTCATTCCATTCCTCAGGGGCTCAGTTCCCTTCTGTTACATGAAGGGGGAAGATCTATCTGTCAAACCATATCTGTGTCTTTCACATTGTGTAGTAGGTGCCTATTCCTTTTAAAATTTGCCTGTCTTCTTATTGTGTGCATTTGACCTTCTGGGTCTTTTAAAACTGCCCCAGTTGAACCCACTGGATGCCCTCTCAGAGGTCTCCATTCGCAAGTCGGCATATATTTTATTGAGCACCTGCTCTGTGTCTGGCAGTCTGCCAAGAGCACAGAGATAAGACAGGGTTCATCGATGCCCTTGCTGAGCTTCTGTTTTCAAGGTCAGGCAATCAGCTCTGACATGACTCATCTAAAAACCAGCATTTGGGGAGTTCCCGTCATGGCTCAGGGGTTAACGAATCCGACTAGGAACCATGAGGTTGCAGGTTCTATCCCTGGCCTGGCTCGTGGGTTAAGGATCTGAGTGAGGATGCTATGAGCTGTGGTGTAGGTCACAGACGCAGCTCAGATCCCACATTGCTGTGGCATAGGCGGACGGCTACAGCTCTGATTAGACCCCTAGCCTGGGAACCTCCGTATGCCGTGGGTGTGGCCCTAAAAAAGACAAAAGACAAAAAAATAAAAAATATTATAATAAAAAGGTCAAAACCAGCATTTGGAACACACTAGTATTAGATTATTTTCGAATTTAATTTTATCAGCAAAAATAAGCAGTAATCCCTTTGAGATCTTCCTAGAGGAAATGGGAAAGAGCTTCACATTCCACACAGCCGCGCCAAGGGCAAGGCAGTACGTCACTGTGATGTTTATCTCCTGGGTAGGAAATCATGGCAGGATGTCGTGTCCCCTTTGTAGCTTTGGCTTGGCTTGGCAGTGCAGAACATGGAGGGTTTTCCTGCTGTCCCTGGAGCTATAGGACAGCCATCAGGAGCCTCCCCGTTGGAGTCCCACTGTGCAACCACCTCTCGTACCAAACCCTCCACTACCATCACACTGCAAGAGACAGACCTCCTTTGCTGAGTGACAGGCTTGGCTCAGTGCTTTACCTCTTAAGTGCTTTTACTATGTGCTGACATGTGTTCCTGTGCATATACCCAGCTGTTCTGTTTTGATGATAAATCTCTTGAGGACAGACTCCCATAGACCCAGTTCCTGGTACCTGGTTGATGTTTAAACAGTATTTGTGCCTTGATTGAATGGAGATAATATACTTCTGTTCTTGAACTGTTTGCCAGATGGATGTTTCACTGTTATCGTTTGGAATCAGCTCCTTGAGGAACTGTAAAGCTCTCCCGCATCCCCTTTCCTTGCTGGAGATGGACACTCACAGACTTCTTATAAAGAATTTCCACAGAAATGCATGGTCTAAAAAGCTGCACATGAATGGGATTTTTAAATTACATATTTAGCATACAGAGAAAATTTCAAGCAAATTGATAGACATTCCGACACTGAAGAGTCTACATTTTCAAGTAGACGAAGTTGACATGGTGTATTGTCACTTGATTAGAAGCATGTTCAAGTCCACCCTGAGGATGGCATCATGCTTTGAAATTTGGTGATTGAAGGGCACTGCCATCATTGGGCATAAGTCTCTGGATAAACTCCAATGTGAGTTGGTAAGGACTGTTGGATTGCTCTTCCTAATGATTTTTCCTTTACTCCCTAGGAGTCACACCCTGGTCAAATATCATGGAAATCCTGGAGGAGAAGGATGGGGTCGACACGGAGTTGCTGGTTTATGCGATGACTTTAGTGAACAAGGTTGGTTGATGTTTGTGATGGGTTGAATTGTGTCCCCGCCAGAAGGTGTGGGAGCCCTGACCCCTGGTACCTGTGCACGTGGCCTTATTTAGAGCTAGGATCTTTGTAAATGTAGTCAAGTTACGATGGGGTCATTAGGGTGGGCCCTCATCCAATAGGACTGGTGCCCTTAGAAGAAGAAGGAAAGAGCTACAGAGAGGGAAGACAACATGTACACACATACATGAGGAATTCAGCATGTGGAGGCAGGGGCAGAGACTGGAGTGAGGCATCTGTGAGCCGAGGACCACTGAAGAGTGCTAAGGATGCTCAGCAGCCAGTCTAGGATGAGGCAAGGAGCCTCCTCCCCTAGAGCCTTCAGAGGGAGCATGGCCATGCCAACACCTTGACATCCAACTTCTAGTCTCTCAAACTGAGAGAATACATTTCTCTTGCTTTTTTATTTTTGTTTTGCTTTTTAGGTCCGCACCTGCAGCATATGGACGTTCCCAGGCCAGGGTTGAATCAGAGCTGTAGCTGCCGGCCTGTGCCACAGCCACAAGACACAGGATCTGAGCCACATCTGTGACCTACACCACAGCAACGCCGGATCCTTAACCCACTGAGTGAGGCCAGGGATTGAACCTGTGTCCTCATGGAGACTAGTCTGGTTCATTACTGCTGAGCCACAATGGGAACTCCACATTTCTGTTGTTTTAAGCCACCCAGGTTGGGGTACTTTTGTTGCCGCAGCCCCAGGGAACTAGTACATGTGAAAATCCAAGATTTGCCCTCTGAATGAGAACCATGTCACATGCACCCCATGGTGACAGAGGAACATGCTTCAGAGTGCTTTTTCCAAGAGCCAACCCTTTACACCCATGCAGAGTATGTGTGCACGTGTGCACGTGCTCATCCATGTGAAGGTCTGAACACCCTGCACACTTTCTTTGCTTAGGTCTTTCTAGTAAAGCCGGAAAGAGGACCATGAGAACTTTATGGCCGCTTTTCCTGTCAAGATGTCCCCCTAAAAACATTTTTCTTTGAGAATATAGATTAGCAAGTTTTACTCTTGGAAATGGTTCACTGTTGGGCAGAAACAAAAGCACTTTTATTCCACAACTTATTGAATTCTGATTGCTGGGGTGAGGCACGGAGTTCTGAGGGCAGGTCCCATCCTCCTCCTGTTGATGGTAACCTCACCCTGGTGCTCCCAGCTGTCCCATCACACCCTCCCTGGTCACCAGCTCATGAGGCAGCACTTGTCTTCAGGGTCCATCCCGAGAGGTTCTGCTCTGACAGTGGCTGACCAGGGACAGCCTCCTCTCAGGACTGAGGTTCTTTGCTTCCAGGGCTCGGGGCCCTTCCTCATTAACAACTGAGGGAGGGAAGGGTGGTTTTCTCTGCCCTGGACCCCATGCATGACGTCAACCACCCCAAGGGCCTCCCTTTGTCCTTTCCAGGCTGTCAGGCGAAGGCCTGTGAGACCAACCACAGTGATGGTTAGTTCTTTAGAAAAGACCAGAATCTCTTCCCAAAATGTACCTGGAGAAACATCCCTCCTGATGACCTGGGAACAAATTGGTAGAAAGCAGCATAATATGAGAAGTAATTCTACTGGATATTAAAATGTTATACAAACTCTAAGAATTAAAACACTGTGGTTCTGACTCTCCTCAGCAGATGGTTGAAGCAGAGGGGCTCCGAAACAGACCTCAATGCACAGGACAACCTGCCCTGTAATAGAAATCCATCCATGGGGATGGTCAGCTTCTTTCATGATCGGGAGAGGTTTTGCTAAATGAAGGCAGACAGAAACCTACTTTGAATATATACCAGAATAAATTTCAGAGAGATTAAAAAGTTCAATGTCACACATTAAACTATAGAAAAATGAGAAGAGACTAGAGATGAAGATTAATTAGTCTCTGTTCAGTGAAGGTTATTTTATTTATAAAACTGGTCAAAAAGATTCCAAAGCAAAGGACTTAAATATTTCACTGTGTAAAAATCATGAAAGGTCTTACTCGTTAAATGAAAACCACAAATAAAAGCTAAAGGCAAGGGACAAACTGGGAAATCGTTTGCAAAAAATTGGGCAGAAAGTGATACTCCTCTGAATATACCAAGAACCCAGTGGAAAAATGAACATTAACTCTAATGAGATTAAAAGAAATATCTAGTAAAACAAGCCATTTTCTCTGAGTCACATGAACAGTGATTGCTTTTTCATGAAATGCCTTTTGTTGGTGAGGTCACAGGAAATTTCCTACAGTCCTGCCGGGGGATGGTACCATTTTTCTGTAAGATAATCCTAAGAATTCTGTTTTTATTTTCAAATCTACTTGTGAATTGATTTTACCATGTAGTTTTAGAGCAATTTTCCTTTTTTTTTTTTTTTTTTTTAAAGATGAGGGTCATCTACTTCCTGTAATTTTTCAGCCACTGACGTTGTTTTAGAAAACATGGAATTCAGCAAAAATGGCTGTTTCACTCTTGCAGTGTTTTTGTTGTAATGCTATCCAGCTTAATGGTGGAGGCCATGCTTGGCTGTTTTGATGATCCAAGCAGTGTCTGAACAGCCTGGGCATCTTGCTGCCAATCACTGGCAAGAGCCCAGTGCGTGTCACACTCACCTTGGCACCCTGTGGCATCTAATGTCCAGGAATTCCTCACTTACTCTTTCTCCTCTGGCAGTTTTGTCTCACCTTGTGTCAGTCCTGGCCCAGAGCAAGTCCAAGAAAGTCCTGAGGACATTCCTCCAAAGGTCATCCTTTCCTCACAAAGGCCAGCAGGCCAATGGCCCCCATGCTGGATTTTGTTTTCTTTTGTTGAATTTTAATCACATGTATCATCCCAGTTGAGTGAAATCTTGGAGATCCCAAATGACGTAACACATTGAAATGCTCATATGGGTCTGGCAAAAATTCAGACTCTGAAATCTGGGTGCGTATGTTGCTTTTTGAACCCTTCTTTCAACAAAATAGAAGATGACCTAATGACATGGAATTCAAAACATTAGCATTTTTCTGGACAAAACAAGGGTCCTGAATTCTAGCCTGTTCCTGGTTCTGACACCGAAGTCTGCTCCCTTCGTTAAACAGGAACCTAAACAAGGGGTTTCCAAGATCCAGACTCATCTCCCCAAGGCCCCTGCACCCATGTTATCAGAAGTTCTGAGGAAGCATCAGAAACTAACCATTTCTCAGCCTGCAAGCTGCAGTTGCATAGTGCCCTGTCTTAACACAGCTGCAATCCCCTCAGTGGGAATCCCCGACTTTGGGGGCTCAGATACTGACCACCTTGTAGAATGGGATGAGGTAGGTGGGGAGGGGGAGGGGTGTTACTGTGGGGCTGCCTTGGCGTGTCCAGAGGGGGAAAGAGAGTCACACCAAGTGTTTGCTTTTAGTTTTGATTTTATTGTTTTTTGAATTGTCATACAGTAAAGTTGACTTCTATTTCTTTTTTTTTTCTTTTTTCTTTCTTGGCTGACCCTTAACATATGGATATCCCGGGCCAGGGATCAGATCCAAGCTGTGCCAAAGCCAGATCCCTAACCTACTGTGCTGGGCCAGGGGTCGAACCTGTGTCTCAGGGCTCCATATGGAAACTCCAAAATTGACTTTTTTCTTTTGCTGTCTAGCTGTATATAGTTATGGATAACCTTCACAATTAGGGTATAGAACAGCTCCACTTCCCCGGGCAAACCTCCCTTATGTTTTCCTTTTATAGTGACACGCTGATCCCCTATTCATACCCCTGACAACCACTGATTTATTCTCTATCACTATAGTGTTGTCATCTCACAAATGGGACTCATACAAGATGTAACCCTTTGAGGCTGACTTCTGTCACTCAGCAGCCTTAGAGATTCATCTGTGTTACTATGTGTATTAAGAGTGCCCCAGAGGTCCCATTATGGCTCAGTGGTAATGAACCTGACTAGTATCCATGAGGACGTGGGTTTGATTCCTGGTCTCGCTCAGTGGGTTAAGGATCTAGTGTTGCCATGAGCTGTGGTGTAGGTTGCAGACGTGGCTCAGATCTGGTGTTGCTGTGCTGTGGTGTAGGCTGGCAGCTGTAGTTCTGATTCAGCCCCCAGCCTGGGAACATCCATATGCCACAAGTTCGGCCCTAAAAAAAAGGAAAAAAAAAAAAGAGTTTGCCCCTTTCTGCTGCAGTATAGTGTTCCCTTGTGTGAATATACCACCATTTGTTACTTCTTCATGCATTGAAGGAGATTTGGAGGTTCGCAGCCTTTGGCTTTCACAAAGGCTCCCACTGTGAACACTTGCATATAGGCTTTCACCACACTGGTTTTATCCTACAAGAAAGATTTGATGGAAAGAAAACCCAGAGAGAGGAAAATCACGTGTCTTTGAGGACAGAGCTTTCTCCCTCTGCGAGTGGCTATAAAGATTTACTTGTCACAACCCTGGCAAGACAAGGTCTGAGAGAGAGCAGGAAGTGTGTCCTGAGTGTCACCTGGAAGTGAAGGCATCAAGAGACATTTGTCTCACAGACTTTTCTGGAGTAGCCTCCACCTTTGCCAGAAGTAGGCATCTTAGCAGTGAGTGTCAGGGGGAACACGGGAGCACAGGGTCCAGAAGGGGTGGGGTGTTGCAGGGTTTGCTGAACATGCTAGAGAATTAGCTGAAAATTTGTGAGTGCGTGTTTCTGGTCTGCATGGCCCCCACCCCATGCCAGTGGAGAGATGCTGTCTTGGTGGTGGAAGGCCAGTGAGGCGGCACTTGGGTGTGGCTCAAGGCCACATCTTCACCCCAGAGATGACAGATGGCCTCTCAGTATCCTCAGCTTTGAGCCTGTTACTGAGCAAGGGCTCCCTGAGTCAGTTTGGTTCTACAGACCTAATTCTTTAATGACTTAATAGTCATCGCCCCAACTCATCATGGCTGGGCTTGCTAAGGCAATGGAGATTAGGTCTAGGAATTTAACCACGTGGAAATTTCTGAGATAAAGAACCTCAGTTGACTCTCAGCAGAGAAAAAAAAAGGGAGAAGAAGAGAGGTGACCGGTGAGGTGAGGAGACTGCCAGCGGCTTCTCTGTGCCCATCCTGCCCTTCTACTGCTGTGTTGGAAGTTTTGAATGGACCACTGAATGTCAATTCCCATGTGGTTGGCTGAGTCAGCCTTCATTCAGGGTGCCTCCAGTCGTTAGCCCTGCCCCTGGCCTTGGTATCACTAGTTCCCCCTCTCCTCCCATGTGATTGGCTGAGTCAGCCGTCAGTCAGGGCACCTCCAATCATTAGCCCTGCCCCAGCCTTTGTATCACCATTCCTCTCTCCTTATGTTGTAGTAATTTCTACAGTTTTCACTAAAACCAAAGGATGGATTTGTTTTGATGACCGCATAACCTGGACAGGTGTCCACTTTTCCAGTTAGGTCAGCGGACTGCTGTCTGCTAATGCCGTAGGGACCGCCTCCCCCAGCATTTGCAGACACCAGCGTGTGCTTCCACACTTGGCCCCTTAGGTGTGAGAACCTGTTTATTCATTATAGCTGCGAACTGGTTCACAACCTCCTGTTCTGTGCCCTTGCTGGAGTCCCTTGATGGATTAAGTTGTTGCATCCCAGTTATTTTTCTTTAGTTTCCAGACTTGACAGCAGTGAGTTGTGTCCTCTTTGCTCAGCATAGAGAGGAAACAATCATTAATGAGGTTGTGAATAGACATTCTTTCCAATGTTAGTAGTACCAAAATAGAAGTGTTAAAAAAAAAAAAAGTTGGTACTGCGAGCTAATCCTTATGGAAGTATTGGCCTTTTTTTTAATTATTGCAAAGCAGGTCACCATGTTTAGAATAATTTTGAAATGCAATAATAATGAAATGAATAGGCAGTAAAGACCTGTATCCGAAATTTCAGGCCAGAGTAGCTTGTGTATAAGGCATGGATGTGTGAGGAGAGGAGGAGATTAGAATAGCAGGTCTGGGCTCAAAGTTTTATCTCAATAACTTCCTGTTACTGCAGGCAAATCCTCCCCTTCTCCACCTTCATCTCCATCATTTATAAGGGGCTTGGACACGGTGGAAGATGGTATGGAGGTCCCTCAAAAAACTAAAAGTAGGAGTTCCCACTGTGGCTCAGTGGTTAACGAATCTGACCAGGAACCATGAGGTTGTGGGTTCAATCCCTGTTCTCGCTTGGTGGGTTAAGGACCTGGCGTTGCTGTGAGCTGTAGTGTAGATCGCAGACGCGGCTCGGATCCCTAGTTGCTCTGGCTCTGGCCTAGGCCTGCAGCTACAGCTCCAATTAGACCCCTAGCCTGGGAACCTCCATATGCCATAGGTATGGCCTTTGAAAATCCAAAAAAAAAAAAAAAAAGAACCCTAAAAGTAGAGTTTCTATGGGATCCAGCAATCCCACTCTTGGGCATATATCCAGACAAAACTATAATTCAAAAAGATAGATACACCCCTGTGCTCATAGCTGCAATATTTACAATAGCCAAGACATGGAAACAACCTAAATGTCCACTGATAAATGAATGGATAAAGAAGATAATGGTATATATACACAATGGAATGCTACTCAGCCATAAAAAAAATGAAATAATGCCATTCACAGCAACATGGACAGACCTAGACATTATCATACTAAGTGAATAAGTCAGAGAAAGACAAATATCATGATATCATGTATATGTGAAATCAAAAATATGATGTTAATGAACTTATCTATGAAACAGAGATAGACTCACTGACATTGAGAGCAGATTTGTGGTTGCCAAGGGGAAGGGAAGGTGGGGAAAGGATGGAGTGGGAGTTTGGGGTTAGCAAATGCTAACTATTATATATAGAATGGATAAAAGCAAGGTACTACTCTGTAGCACAGGGAACTATATTCAATATCCTATGAAAAATATAACAGGAAAGAATATGAAAAGGAATGGAGATCTATATACACACACACACATACATATAACTGAATCACTTTGCTATACAGCAGAAATCACAACATTGTAGATCAAGTACACTTCAATAAAATAAATTTAAAAAAGAAAAGGACCTTATTTCAAGGTCCTTCTAGTTTTAAGCAGAGGCCTGATCTGAGTTTTAAGAGAAGCAGCATTCAAAGAGAAGTCGGCTTTTCTCTTGAGTTATCTCTTTGTCTCTTGGTTGTTACTTTGAAGTTTCTTGTTTTCCTAAATGTCTTAGGCCAAAGATAAGGCCTACTGAAGTGAAAGAAAAGGGAATCATTAATTGTTCTAACTCCAGGGAGTTCCCTTTATGGCTCAGTGGAAATGAACCTGACTAGTATCTATGGGGATGTGGGTCTGATCCCTGGCCCTGCTCAGTGGCTTAAGGATCCGGCATTACCATGAGCTGCGGTATAGGTTGCAGACATGGCTTGGCTCTGACGTTACTGTGGCTGTGGTGTAGACTGGCAGCTGTAGCTCTGATTCGACCCCTAGCCTGGGAACTTCCATATGCCAGAGGTGTGCCCCCCCCCAAATTGTTATAACTCCAGCAGTCAGTAGGTTGATGTTATTTAACAGGAGTTTCTGATCATTGAATGAGTTAGTTTTCGATTTCCATGTAACAAAGTACTGCAAATTGAGCAGCTTGAAGCATCACATACTGGAGTTCCCGTCATGGCACAGCAGAAATGAATCTGACTATGAACCATGAGGTTGTGGGTTTGGGTTTGATCCCTGGCCTCATTCAGTAGGTCAAGGATCCGGCGTTTCCATGGCTGTGGTGTAGTTTGCAGATGCGGCTCAAATGTGGCATTGCTGTGGCTCTGGCATAGGCTGGCAGCTATAGCTTCAATTAGACCCCTAGCCTGGGAACCTCCATATGCCGAAGGTGTGGCCCTAAAAAGCAAAAAAAAAAAAAAAAAGAAAAAAAAAGAAAAAAGAAAGAAAGAAAAAGAAAAAAAGAGAGAGAAAGAAACATCACAGACGTAGCATCTCAGTTTCCATGGGATGTGGTCTAGGCACCACCTCACTGGGTCCTCTGCTCAGAGTCTCACAAAGCTGCTGTCAAGGTGTCAACCAGGGCTGGCCTCTCATCTGAGGCTTGGGAACCCCTTCGAAGCTCATGTGGTTGTTAGTGGAGCTCATTTCTTTATAGATATGGAATTCATAGTGGCCTGCTGCTTCTTCTGGACCAGCAGGATAATCTCTCTTCTAGCCTCTAGAATCAGAAAAGACCTAAATCCATTTTTAAATGGCTCTCCTGATTAGGTCAGGCCCACCCAGCTACTTTCCCCTTTGATTAACTCAAAAATCAATTGATTTGGGACCCTAATGACATCTGTAGGATTCTTTCACCTTTGCCATAAAACATCACCTAATCATGAGGGTGTCCTGCCTGCACTCAAGGGGAAGGGATGGTATAGCACCTATGTCCCAGGGAGTAGGGTCTTGGGATTCATTTTGCTTAGCACCCTAAAGATGTTTTTTCTCAAACAAACTTGTCATCTGTTGTGCTTTGCCCCACAGTGTTATAATTATGGCCACTGGCTACAATGCAAAAAAAAAAAAATGCCTTGAGAGCCTTGTGACAGTCCCCTAAGATATGTCTGTGTCCCTTTCTTTCTTTGTGCAGACCTTATCTGGATTGCCAGACCAAGACACCTTCTACGATGTGGTGGACTGCCTGGAGGAGCTGGGCATTGCGGCCGTGTCCCAGCGGCACTTGAACAAGAAAGGGACTGACTTGGACTTAGTGGAGCAGTTGAACATTTATGAGGTAACAGGAAATGCCTCTTGTGTTTTTTTCTTTTTCTTTCTTTTTTTTTAGGTCTACACCTGCAGCATATGGAAGTTCCCACGCTAGGGGTCCAATCAGAGCTGCAGCTGCCGGCCCATGCCACAGCCACAGCAATGCCAGATCCAAGCCACGTCTGTGACCTACACCACAGCTTGTGGCAATGCCAGATCCTTAACCCAATGAATGAGGCCAGGGATTGAACCTGTGTTCATGAATACTTATTATGGCTGAGCCATGATGGGAACTCCCAGGAAATGCTTGTTGTAAGGCATCATGCAGTTTGGAAAAATGTCAGAGGCAGAAGTAAACATACTTCAGGCCAGGGGTTCTGAGTGTGGTGTGGCCGCTTCCACAACATCTGGAAGCTGCCAAAATTCAGGTTCACAGGCCCCACCCAGACCTGCTGAATTAGAAATTCTGAGGGTGGGCCCAGATCTGTGTTGTACAGGACAGGTAATTCTGAGGCACACTCAGAGGTAAAAACTCCTGATCTAGGATAAGTTTGGCAGCTTGCTTGCTTATTAATTGATTGCTATTTTATTGTAAAGAACATGCATTTCTAGGTCAGTAGATGTGGGAGGCACAGAGATCGTGTTTCTTGTCCTCAGTAGGGGTGGAACTTCCTGCAAGGCTCTACAGAATTTGTAGGGTCCAGTACAAAATGAAAATGCAGGGGAAAGTGCTATTAAAGATACTAAACTTCTTTTACTTTCTTCTGCCTTCTCTATCACCTCATCATGGTGTTATTTATTTGCTAAAAGTATGTACTCTGTGAAGAATATTTGGAAAATACCAAAAAGTTTAAGAGAGAAGAATCACTCATGATTTGATTACTGACCATGGTTAACATTTTGGTCTGTTTTTCTAGCCGTTTTTTGTATACATAGGTACATGTTCTTAAGTCTGGAGATGATAGTCTGTATTCAGTGTCATGGACTGAATTTTTATTGGTAGATATGTTGGAACCATTTTCTTTTGTCATTGAATCTTCTTCAAGAATTTCACTTTATTAAAAATGTAATATCCTGTTTGAATGCGAGTACCATGATACAAAAAGCCACTCCCTATTTTTTTTTCAGATTTACATTGCTTCCAAGTTTTTGTAATTATAAATGCTGTTATGATGAAGAGCTTTATTCATAGATTTTTTTTTGTACAGCTAGAGTCCAAGAAGGGATATTTCCCAGCTAAATGACTCTATTGTGATCATCGCTGGATAGAAGTGGAGAGACTGACATGTAACTCACTGTTTTCTAAAAGTTACTATCCTAGTAAGTGACAAGCTGAGGAATAGAATAGAATTATGTTTGTATGCTCATAGGAAAAATCAGTGGCAACAGAGCCAGAGATAAATACTATCAGAGCTTAAAGCGTCCCACAGCTGGCCAGTTCTTTGTGCCCTGCTCTGGACATCTTCTCTTCTAACCAAGCCTCATTCATCCAGTTATCTGCTCAGACTTTCGTGTTTCACTGTCCCTGACATGTGGCATTGGGAAGTCAATCGGTGATGGAGGAGCTTGTTGTAATGGCTCCTAAAGGACAGAATAAAGTAAAAATACTAAAGCTGGGGAAAGGGAGGGACTCAAGACAGTTGGCTTACATGAAGGTAGAGAAGGACTTTTCCCAATACAGATACCTCTCTTCCTCACCTCTTACCCCTGATCAGAACTCCAATCTCTAAGACTCTGCTCAACCAGGGGCATGTATGCTCAAAGCTTTGGATTCTATGTGCTCAGCATCTATCCGAAGGTATCAACATGCATGTGAATTTCCCATTAGTGAATCAACTGGGAGAGAATTTTGAAAAATAGCCTGAAGGAGTTCCTGTCATGGTTCACTGGTAATGAACCTGACTAGCATCCATGAGGACGTAGGTTCCATCCTGCTCCACTTAGTGGGATAAGGATCTGGTGTTGTCACGAGCTATGGTGTAGGTCACAGGCACAGCTTGAATCCTGCACTGCTGTGGCTGTGGTGTAGACTGGCAGCTGTAGCTCCAATTCGACCCCTAGCCTGGGAACTTCCATATGCCACGGGTGAGACCTTAAAAAGAAAAGAAAAGAAAGAAAGAAAAGTAGACTGGATACCTTCCCTAGGTGACTACTTCCTGTTTCAGGCACACTTTCTCTCTAGCCTACCTGACTCTCAAGCTACCTCCCCATCTTCCTCCTTCCATTTATGTCAAACTTTTCAAAAGATGTTCTGTGTTTACAATCTTCCTTTTGTCAAATGGCATTTGCTTAATATTTCAGCATTAAGTACATATCAATCATAAATGTCACTCAAAGGAGTTCCTGTTGGGGCACAGCAGAAACAAATCTGACTAGTATCCATGAGAACTTGGGTTTGATCCCTGGCCTTGCTCAGTGGGTCAGGGATCCCGTGTTGCTGTGGCTGTGGTGTAGGGTGGCCACTGCAGCTCCGATTCAACCCCCAGCCTGGGAACTTCCATATGCTGTGGGAGCAGCCCTAAAAAAAAAAAAAAAGTAATAAGTAAATAAATATAATTCAAAAAACAACAAAACAAATAGCCATTATGATGGTTAATTTTTTTTGTGTCACCTTGACTGGGCCATGGGGTGGCCGGATATTTGATCAAACATTATTCTGTGACTGTGCGGGTGTTTCTGGATGAGATGAGCACTCAGACGGTAGACTGAGGAAAGAAGATTGCCCTTCTCCATGTGGGTGTCCCTCATCCAGTCTAGGATGAATAGAACCAAAGATTGACCAAGAGAGAATCTACTCTCTGCCAGGTTGTAGTGAGCTGGGACATAAGGTACCTCTTACCTTTGACCTCCAGCTGGAACTAATCCTGTTGGCTCTTATGGTTCTCAGGCCTTTGGACTACAGATCTTGGAACTTCTCAGCCTCCAGAATCATGTCAGTCAGTTCTTTAGATTAAATCTCCAGTATATTCTATTTGTTCTGTTTCTCTGGAGAACCCTAATACACTCATATATTTACGAACTAAAATATGACCAGTAATTAGAAAATGTCCTTGGTAGCCCTCCTTGGTGTCATCAAACCAACTCCTAGCACTATTCCTTTGTGTTTTTTTTAAATGGTTTTGCAGTTCCCATTGTGGCTCATCAGGTTATGAACTCAACTAATATCCATGAGGATGTGGGTTTGATCCCTGGCCTTACTCAGTGGGTTAATGATCCAGCATTGCCTTGAGCTGTGGCGTAGGTCACAGATGCAGCTTGGATCTGGCGTTGCTGTGGCTGTGGTATAGGCTGGCAGTTGCAACTCTGATTTGACCCCTAGCCTGGGAATTTCCATGTGCCACAGGTGTGGCCCTAAAAAGCAAAAAAAAAATAAAATAAAAATAAATAAAAATAGTTTTGCCTGAACATGCCTTACTCTGTGAGCTAACACAAAGAATCAGATTATCAAATAAGAGCTGATCCATCTGAGAATTTGCTCTCTACGACAGAGCTATACTCATCTACCTAGGCTAGTCATTTCCAGGACAAACAGGTGCAAAGAAGCAGGGAGAGATCTGGGACATTCCATGTGATTCCCAGGTCTTTTATTTGTGCATCAGGCATGTGCTTTCTGACCCAGAGCAATAGACAAGGTCTCTAAGTGTGGTTCGCCTTGCCCAGTGAGTAATACTCAGTTATGAAGCATCGCTACTACATAGCCCAGAGAATCTTGGCTTATAGAGCCATAAATTCTGGGTTTATTTAGTATAGATGATCCTTAGCCTGCTAAGAGAATTCCAGAAACAAGAACTTTCACACTAGAAAATATCTTCAGGCTGTTCATTATGTATTCTAGTTATTAGCATATTTACAAAAAATTAGATGGAGTTATTGCCTTCTTTCCCCAGAAGCATCACTCCTACAAAAGGAGTAGAGAGTCCACAGATCAGCTGATTTAATGCCTTCCTACCAGTCTGTATCCCTAAACAAAGTATTGTTTAATTTTGTCTTTTTTATAAATGGAACCATACCATTTGTGTCCTCCTACAGTTTCTCTTTTGCTTTTTGTTTTTGAGACTTAACCATGTTTTTACGTGGAGTTCCAGTTTGTTCATTTTCACCACTGATGAATAAATCCCAATTTATTTATCTGTTCTTCTCTTGATTGATGTTGGCTGGTTGCAGTTTTGTTGCCATGGCAACGCTACCAGGGAGTGTTCTTATCCTTTTCTTTGTATGTGTTTGCAATACTTGTTATGTTAAGTAACAATTTTAGTCTTGCTTTGTAAAAATATTTGGATGCTTTTGTTCTTTTTCTCTGCCCTTGTCTCTGGTCTTTGATTATTTGATAAAATTTCCTTGGGAAATGCTGTGGACCTGTGATGACAATGATGATGAGGTAGAGGCAGAGGAGGAGTGTGTGTGTGTGTGTGTGTGTGTGTGTGTGTGTGTGTGTGTGTGTGTGTTGTATACTGGAGGCAGATCTTTGGTAACTGTTTTTTTTTCCATGAATATTGGTCTATTTAAATTCCCTATGGTTTTGGGGATAAGTTTTGCTAAATTATATTTTCCTAAGATATTAGCCATTTCATCTTGATTTTTAAATTGCTTACTAAAGAAATATATAGTCTCTTATGAATGTTTTTAATATCCTCTCTTGAGAAGTTATTTTCCCTTTGTTATTTATTTATTTATTTTTGTAATTTCTCCCATTTTTTTTTTCTAGATTAACTTGTGGCTTGTGGGTTTTTTTTTTTTTTTGGCTTTTTAGGGCCGAACCTGTGGCATATGGAAGTTCTCAGGCTAATTGAAGCTACAGCCACCGGCCTATACCACAGCCACAGCAGTGCAGGATCTAAGCCACGTCTGTGACTTATACCACACCTCACAGCAATGCCAGGTCCCCAACCCACTGAGCAAAGCCAGGCAGGGATGAAACCCAAATTCTCATGGATACTAGTGGGATTTGTTTCCGGCACTGCGCCACAACGGGAGATCCTGTGGTTTGTCTATTTTGTTAATTTTGATTTATGTATTTTTAGTGCTCTTCTGTTTTTAAAAAATGCAAAACATTTTTGTCTTTATGGTTGCCTTCTTTAATCCTCTTTCAGTTTACTTGGTTTTTTTTTTTCTAGATTTTTAAGTTGATATTTAATTTATTTCTTTTTATCCTCTAACCATCCTTGCTTTCCTGACATATAACCCACTTGACCATGATGTGTTCTATTTTTTTTGGGGGGGATGGGGTGGGGTGGTACACCAGTGGCATATGGAGGTTCCCAGGCTAGGGGTCTAATCAGAGCTACAGTGGCCAGCCTTCGCCACTGCCACAGCATGGCAGGATCCAAGCCACGTCTGTGACCTACACCACAGCTCAGGGCAAAGTGGGATCCTTAACCCACCAAGCGAGGCCAAGGATCAAACCCTTGTCCTCATGGATAGTAGTTGGCTGTGTTTCCGCTGCGCCACAACAGGAACTCTGAGGACCTGGATTTTAGGTCAGCCTCAATGAATTCCATTTTATGGTGCCATTTTGATAATTTTTTACTTTTCATTTAAACTTTCTGTCTCCATCTTTTTGGACAAACAGCAGTCAAACTAGATTTTACTTCATGCACTCTCCACACGCCTCCCTCAAAGGCAGTTGTGAGCTGTTTGATCCTTGGATGTCTGAGGTTAGACAAAAGAATTAGAAATATCTAGACTGTGTTTTATTCCCTCACCTTATCAACTCAAATGTGGGCTTAAGAAAAAGCTGAATCAATGCTTCAGGTCAGAATAAGTTCAAATACTCTAGAATTTTTATATCTAGAAATGAAGAAAAAATAATTAGCTAATAACATTTTTACATACTGTCCTTGGTTAGGTATCTAGTCATTCTCAGACTTTCTCCAGAGAACTTTCCCCTTTAAGGTGTTCACACTGAGGTGATAAAAGTGATTAACCAGATACATAATTTCTTTCTTAGTTCTTTCTGTTGTTCTGCAGAGGGTCCCATTAGGAAACAGGCTTTCCAGTGAGATTTTGCAATAGAGATTTTTCTTTTTTTTTTGTCTTTTGTCTTTTTTGTTGTTGTTGTTGCTGCTATTTCTTGGGCCGCTCCCGCGGCATATGGAGGTTCCCAGGCTAGGGGTTGAACTGGAGCTGTAGCCACCGGCCTACGCCAGAGCCACAGCAACGCGGGATCCAAGCCGCATCTGCAACCTACACCACAGCTCACGGCAACGCCGGATGATTAACCCACTGAGCAAGGGCAGGGACTGAACCCGCAACCTCATGGTTCCTAGTCGGATTCGTTAACCACTGCGCCACGACGGGAACTCCAGAGATTTTTCTGAACTCTTATCAATTCTTACCTTAAGCCTTCCCAAATTATGTCTGCCTGGTCAAAATATTACTAAATTGTCATCCTCTATTTGGGAGTTTGTTATGAAATGTATCTGGCATGTAGTTTTCACTAAATCGATCTTATCTAAAAGCTAGAGCTAAAGGAAGTTGGAGATGGAGCACATAAAGGGAGGGTGTACTCCTGGGAAACAGGTCATACATCTCAGGTACCCATCCTTAGAATAGGATGAAAATAGTCAGCCTGGCCTTGACTCAGCAAAGCTCACCTTGCCATGTGAACACAGATGCCAACACTTTGGACCTAGGGGGACCACTGATTTTACAACAGCCAGGTTTTCTGTAGACTGGTGATGTCAATGCCAAATCCTGTGGTCAGCTGTCTGGGTCTTTATGTTACTTCTCTATTCTCTCACTTGTATAAGTTGTGAAATGTGACCAAGAGCACCCACCAGGCTAGAAAATATGCACCTTCATGGATATGGGACCATGTGACTCCTTGGGTGCCAAGTCAGAGGACCGCTGGACTTGGTTGGGCCTGGTCCGCCTGGGCTGCAGGAGGTCCTGACCTGCCAGTTCTATTTGATGGAGGAATTTGTGGGCACCCCAGGCCCTTCATCCAAGGGCACGAGTTGTGGAAGAATGGTCATATTTATTGAGTACCGGTCATGGGAAAGGCCCTACCCTAGCTACTTTACATACATTATAGAAGCTATTCTTACCACAAACTTACAAAGGCAATGCTGTTGGCCTCATTTGGTGAGCAAGAGACTCTCAGGCAAGCAATTTGCTGCAGGTCATGCCTGGTCCATTAGTCGCACAGCCAGACACACAGAGGTCTAGTCAATGTCAACTGTGCTCTTCTGACTCTAGTTTTTGAGAAAGTAGGCATAAAAGAGTTAAAGAAGCTGGAGATACAGATGAGTGTATTAGCTCATTGAGAAGCATTTAAAGAGGAACGTGGGCAAAAGCACAGATGGTGGGTGTTAACGTGAGGTAAGAAAGCCATGGAGTAGGATCCAGAATAGAGGAGATTTAGAGGTGGCAGAGCTGGGCCTTTGGAAAGGGCACCTCTCAACTAGGAGCAGGGCTAAAAGATCCCTGGGAAGAGGGTGGGGGTGTGGGCTATGGTGCCAGTTGGCTCACGTTTCCATATGGAAGCCAAAGTGGCCACATGTGAGGCACTTATTCTTCTGCACAAGTATTCATTGCTTGTCAGAGGAGATTATTTAAAAAGTGAACCCTAGAGGTCCAGTCTATTTCTGGTCTAAATTTTTGTGACCAGCTTGCAAGCTGGCTGAGCTGGTGTAACTTCCGGCTCCACCCCCACCCAATACCAGGCTTGGAGGGTTCCCTAGGAGCCATGGGGGGCTGTGGTCAGGCCTCTCAGAAGACCTGCCAGTGAGGCCGGGTCCTGCTCACCTAGAGTGCGTGGCTCCTGCCTCTCTCCTTGCTTTGATCTTCTGAGCACCCTCATGGGGTTAGCAAGCTCAGGAACAGTCAGGAAACCCAGGGCTTCCGGCCGCTGGGCTTCAGGAGTGACCACACCTCCTGGACCAGAGAAGATCAAAAAGGAACCAGGGGGAGATGAATCTGGGAAGGGCAGTGCTGGGCTCCAGGGTGAAGAGCCCATTGAATTATAAAATATTTCTCGGACCTTCTTGTGACATTGACTGACCTTATTGTATCCATTTAGGAAAATACTCAGTGGAGAGCATCTTTTCAGTTTGCAGATTGCTTGGGATGCTTGTGGTTCTGATGACCTTGTGGAGAAGCGAGTGGGGGTGGGGCTAAGAAAGGCTGTTAAGACTGACCTTGCACTGGGCACTCTCTGCTTTTCCAGGTGGCGCTGCGGCTGGAGGACGGTGATGAGACTGCCGAGCCGCCCCCCAGCGGGCGCAGGGACCGGAGGAGGGCCAGTGTGTGTGGCGGTGGTGGTAGTGGTGCAGGGGGTGAGTCCCGGGGCCTGGACCGCAGGCGGAGCCGAAGGCACTCGGTGCAGAGCATCAAGAGCCCTGTGTCGGCCCCGTCCAGTCCCTGCTCCCCATCAGCTCCAGGCTTCAAGACCAGTCAAGTGCAAGATCTCCGTGAAAAGTAAGCCTTTACCCAGTCATGGACAGGGGCACGAGAACGCGGAAAAGAGGGAGGGAGGCCACACCCCCCCCCCACGCCTGCCCTGACCATCCTTGGCCCATCTACTCCCTGCCTCCTCTCTACCATTCAAACATCACCCCAAATTCCCCCAGAACCTTCCAGGACTAAGTGGTTCTGTTTGTGCAGATGTGTGCAGATTTGATCTTACTAACCCCATGAGCTGGTCTTCACCCACTTGTGTTTTATATTATTTAGTATCGCAGTTAATATCTATTTAGAAAAGCTGTGGTTTATCAACTGGAACAGAATCCAAAACACAGAACTTTGGCTTAGAAATTAATGGTAGTCACTACGAATGTGAGAGTGTTAGAATCTAAGGTCCCCATGACAACACATAATTGAGGTTGAGTTAAATAGAGCAAATACATACTTGCATATAATTTCAGTAAATGATAATGCCATCATTTATTCAGTCACTCATATAGCACACATTTTTATTAAGTGTCTGTTTTAGGCCAGGGCTGTTTGAAGCCATGAAGACAAATACATGGAAGAGGTATGATCTCCATTCTTGTGAACCTTACATCTGAGCTGGGAGAAAGTCAGAATGAAGGAAGGGCCTAAAAAGAAATAGAAAGATTGACAATCCCATGAGAAATTATAGATGCCAAAATAAAAAGCTTGACAAAAATCTGTAGACGCTCAGAAGTGGTTCCATAAAACAGGTACAGCAAAAGGATGACCATGCTGCTCTGGGGTCTAGGTCCAGTTTTATCTTTCCAAATGGACGCTATCAGTGCACTAGGATAGTAGGGTTCTGAGGACCAGTCTGTGCCAGCCAGGTCCACTGGGGCTGACTGATACACTGATTACCTGTGCACTGCTTCCTGCTGCTGGTGGAAGCCCTGCTCACATCATTGGACTGGAGTATTTTCCCTCATCACGGAGATCCACCTCGGAGCCAGGTGTAGGTCAGAAGGCTGTACAGTGAAAAAGAGCATAACTCAGAATAAGTTGGATGACCTTAAGAGAGTGACACAGTTAGATCTCTCCCTCTCCATCCCTATGGGGACACCCACTCTCACCACTACCAGAAAGTGTCCCAAGCAGTCTGTTAGGCACGGGATCACTAGAGCAAGAACCAGCCCATGGCTTTGGTGCCTTCTATAGCAGAAGGAAGAGGAGGGCATGGTCTATGTTGACACCCTTCTTCATCAAGCAGTCCTCCATCTACAGGTTTTCCTATTTCTAAGAGTCTTTGTACAGCAAGCTCTATTTTAGTAAGAAGAAGACCAGTGCTTCTGAACAGATTGTAGAATGAGAAATCTACCATGAACATTGTACTGTGTGACCTAAGATCTTCAAGAAACACAGGCAGTGCTCACAGGACCCTGGAAGCTCTCTGGAACACCTCTTCTAGCTAATCCCTTGAGAAATTAGCATGGAGAAAATTGAGGAAAATGTGCACCATAGGCTGAAAAATCTGTATGTAAAACCACCAAAGATGCTGAAGATAGGAGTTAGGAGACATTGTCAGTAGCACCTGGTGTTGTTTCGCTCTGACTTGTGTCATGTTTGTTCCTGTTCTGCTTCTTGCTCTTGCACCTTTCAAAGGTCCCTGTATTGTGGGTTTAGATGAAAACACCTTGTAACATGTTGGCAAAGGTAACAACAGTGGGGTGGACCATCCTGGGCACAGTTCATGGTTTTGAGGCTCCAGGCTTGGTGGGATCAGGAATGAAAGGCCATATAGATGCTTTTCTGAATGCTCCTGTCTCAATGTTTTCAAATAGGACTGATTTGTCATTTTACCAAAATTAGTATTTTAGTGGAAATTTCATAGCATTTGTTTAAGAACAATCCACCTTCCAGCTTATAAATAAAGAGAATGATTTTCAGGTGATGATTATGAAGTAGCTTCATCCATGAAGCTGTTGGAGGGACTTTGTCCTTTGACCCCCAAAGGACAGCATAATTTTGGCAGATTCAGGAGGATGGAGGGACAGGGTGATGAGAAGCAAATTGGGAAATAATCCTTGCTCTCATAGCTTAGTCACCTGCTCAGCATCTGTGCCTCAAAACATTACCTTAGAATCAGGAAATTCATTGTACTTCATTCCCTGTAGACCCTGAAAGACACAGAAGGATGCCTGACCTAGATTCCTCTTCATCTGTGTGAACATTCTGGCCCTGCTGACTGCTCCCTTGTAGCAACGTGCCTGCCTACGCCACATATGCGGAATTTTAGGCTGGATTTTATAACTCAGTGTCCCACCTAATGCCAAGACTTTTGAAAAGAAGATAGAACTGTGTTACCGGTTAGAAAGAGATCCCTGTGGCCTTAAAATGTATATGGCACTTTTCATTCAGACAGTACTTTTATATCACTTGAATTGAATTCTCATGACTATCCTCTGTAGGGTCCAGGCAGGACAAGTGTCATTATCTTCACATTACAAATGAGAAAGCAGGGGCTTGGTGCCTCATGATGAATCCCAGGACTAGGGGGCCTCGCTCCAGGTTAAATCTAAGTCTTTGACCTTGGGTTCTCAGTGTCAGATCTATAGAACCACTTTGCAAACCACCATTCTTCGCAACATGGTCATATTGAATAGGAGTTTCACTTCTGACTTTTTAGGGATGGGATTTGATTTACATACCATGTAGCTCTATTTTTATTCAGGTAAATATAAAAATTCAAAGAGAGTCAAACAGGAAAAAAATACCCAGGTCTTCTTATAGACCTAGGCCTTCTACGCTGAATGCTTTAATTCTAAGGCTCTAAACTCTCATTTAGTTTCTGAAGAAGTAGAGCTCTCTGCTGAGCATTCATCAAATAATGTATGAGTTTATTGGTTGTCTGCCACCTCAAAGTACCTTTGCGGACTGTGTGTACCATAGTGAGTTTCATCTTTGCAAGTAACTTTACAGATTTGAGGAGTTACTGTTGTGGCGCAGTGGTTAACGAATCCGACTGGGAACCATGAGGTTGCGGGTTTGGTCCCTGGCCTTGCTCAGTGGGTTAAGGATCCGGCATTGCCGTGAGCTGTGGTGTAGGTCGCAGATGCGGCTCGGATCCCGCGTTGCTGTGGCTCTGGTGTAGTCTGGCGGCTACAGCTCCAGTTAGACCCCTAGCCTGGGAACCTCTATATGCCGCGGGAGCGGCCCCAGAAAAGGCAAAAAGACAAAACAAACAAAAACTTTACAGATTTGATTGGAAGGAATAAAAATATTGGCACTTTCATACATTATGTAGGAAATTATTTTTAGCATCTAATCAGCAGAAGAGCCAGTGTCTCTGGTTTAAATTGCCATAGTGTATAATGTAAGGGTTAAAGGCTTCAAGGTTGTCTAGCCCAGAGCAGGAGCCCTTTCTGAGAGCATTTTCTCAGACTCTGCCCTCCCTAGGGCACCCCAGTCTATCCTTGAACTTGTTGGCTTGTTAAGAAAGTCATCTGCCCTAAATCTGGCCCATAATGTGACAGCTTTCTTATTGCTTAGCATTTCATTATATAGAGATTTCCCTGTGACATTTCACTGTTCATCCTGCTTCTTAGCCCTGTCTGCACACACTACATCCTCTTCCAGCTCTGTGTGTTCATCTTTCTGACAGTGAACATTGCATGGGACTTAATATATAAACTTTAAATTTCATCCTCTTGGTTTCCACACAACATTCCAACCCATAGAGGTAATTTTGAACCTCATTCATTTGCTGATATTAGCAGTTGTGCCATCCAGCTTTTGGTTGTGTATATATTTTAAGACACATGGAAGAGTGACCTGGCAGGTAGTGGATGATGACAGCAGGTTGGGAGGGGATGGTACAGACTGTTCCCATGTGCCTCAAAGACGAGGGTTGGAAACATTCTCTGTCAAGGGCCAGATAATAAATATGTTAAGCTTCCCAGGCCAGACAGCCTTGGTTGCAACTATGCAACTAAATTCTGCCTTTGTACCGTAAAAGCAGCCATAGACAACAGGTAAGTGAATGCGTTATGGCTGCCTTCCAGTGAACATTTATTTATGGACACTGAGATTTGAGTTTTACATGTCATGAAGTTCTTTAGATTTTTCTCCCCCAACCGTTAAAAAACGTGACAACCATTCTTAGCCAATAAACTGTACCAAAATACTTGGTGGGCCTGATTTGGCCCATAGGCTGCCCACCCCTGTTCTAAGTGGCTGAGTTTCTTGAAGAAGGTTGGAGCAGGGGTGTAGTCTGGAGTTGGCAAAGGGGATTATGTGGGTAAGAGAGAAGAACCCATCATGACATAGGAGAGGGCTGTTAGGGAACAGCATCCTAAATTCAGAGTTAGAACAAGGAATATTCCACGAAGACATGGAAAATGGAGTTTCTGCTGTGGTGCAATGGTATCAGCAGCATCTCTGTGTCGCCAGGATACAGAGTCAATCCCTGGCCTGCGCAGTGGGTCAAAAGGATCTGGTGTTGCTGCAACTTCAGCATGGGTTGCAACTGTGGCTCGATTTTGGTCCCTGGCCCAGGAACTCCATATACCGTGGAGTGACCAACAGCAAAACAAACCCCCCCCCCAAAAAAAAAAAACAGGAAAAAGGAAAAAAAGACATGTAGACCGTTTGCTGTTGAGTACTTGTAAGTTCCCAGTGAAGGACTGAAGGGGCTGGAGAGGGCAGAAAGGATTCAGACTAGGGGATATACAGATCCACTAGGGAGGGGAGGGGATTTGGTGATGAGTCCAGGAAGGGTTGGGCTGCTTGGGAGGTGGAGGCTGGCTGGGATCAGTCCCAGTGGTTCCATAAGGTAGTGGTTCTCAACTAGAAGTGCTTTTGCCCCTTAGGGGACACTTGACAATGCCTTGATTCATTTTTGGTTGTCATAACAAGAGCCAGAAGTGCTTTTGGCATCTGCTGGCTGAGTCCAGCGATGCTGCTAAACATTCTACAGTGCAAAGGACAGCCCCCCACAACAAAGAATTATCTGTTCTTGGAGTTCCTTGTGGCTCAGCAGGTTGAGGATCTGGAGTTGTTACTTCAGTGGCTTGGGTCATTGCTGTGGTGTGGGTTCAATCCCTGGCCTGACAACTTCCATTTTTCTGTTCTGAAATATCAGTAGTGCTAAAATGTCAGCCCCGCATTAGAGGGAAACAAGTAATTTGTTGTCATATTCACCTCCTTCTTGGGGTGATGTCAAGGCAGGGAGTGTTTTGACTGTTGAAAGTAAGGTAGAGATTAAGCCCTTGTCAGTTGTATCATTTGAAACTATTTTCTCCCATTCTGTAAGTTATCTTTTTGTTTTCTTTTGGGTTTCCTTTTCTGTGCAAAAGCTTTTCAGTTCGATGAGGTCCCATGGGTTTATTTTTGCTCTAATTTCTATTGCTTTGGGAGACTGACCTGAGAAAATATTCATGATGTTGATGTCCGAGAATGTTTTGCCTATGTTTTCTTCTAGGAGTTTGATGGTGTCCTGTCTTATATTTAAGTCTTTCAGCCATTTTGAGCTTATTTTTGTGCATGGTGTGAGGGTGTGTTCTAATTTCATTGTTTTGCATGCAGCTGTCCAGGATTCCCAGCAATGCTTGCTGAATAGACTTTCTTTTTCCCATTTTATGTTCTTGCCTCCTTTGTCAAAGATTAATTGACCATAGGCGTCAGGGTTTATTTCCAGGTTCTCTATTCTGTTCCATTGGTCTGTCTGTCTGTTTTGATACCAGTACCACACTGTTTTGATGACTGTGGCTTTGTAATATTTCTTGAAGTCTGGGAGAGTTATGCCTCCTGCTTGGTTTTTGTTTCTCAGGATTGCTTTGGTGATTCTGGGTCTTTTGTGGTTCCATATAAATGTTTGGATTGTTTGTTCTAGTTCTGTGAAAAATGTCCTGGGTAATTTGATAGGGCTTGCATTGAATCTGTAGATTGCTTTGGGTAGGATGGCCATTTTTACAATATTGATTTTTCCAATGCATGGACATGGAATATCTTTCCATTTCTTTACATCTTCTTTGACTTCTTTGATTAAAGTTTCATAGTTCTCGGCGTATAGGTCCTTTACTTCTTTGGTCAGGTGTATTCCGAGGTATTTGATTTTGTGAGGTACAATTTTAAAAGGAATCTCTAGAATATATAAGCAGCTTATACAACCCAACAGCAAAAAAGCCAGTCAATCAATGGAAAAAAGGGCAAAAGACCTGAATAGAGTGTTCTCCAAGGAAGATATACAGATGGCCAGCAAACACATGAGAAAAGGCTCAACATCACTGATTATAAGAGAAATGCAAATCAAAACTACCATGAGATACCACCTCACACCAGTCAGAATGGCCATCATTAATAAATCCACAAATAACAAGTGCTGGAGGGGGTGTGGAGAAAAGGGAACCCTCCTACACTGTTGGTGGGAATGTAAACTGGTACAGCCACTATGGAGAACAGTTTGGAGATACCTTAGAAATCTATACATAGAACTTCCATATGACCCCGCAATCCCACTCTTGGGCATCTATCCGGACAAAACTCTACTTAAAAGAGACACGTGCACCCGCATGTTCATTGCAGCACTATTCACAATAGCCAGGACATGGAAACAACCCAAATGTCCATCGACAGAGGATTGGATTCGGAAGATGTGGTATATATACACAATGGAATACTACTCAGCCATAAAAAAGAATGACATAATGCCATTTGCAGCAACATGGATGGAACTAGAGAATCTCATCCTGAGTGAAATGAGCCAGAAAGACAAAGACAAATACCATATGATATCACTTATAACTGGAATCTAATATCCAGCACAAATGAACATCTCCTCAGAAAAGAAAATCATGGACTTGGAGAAGAGACTTGTGGCTGCCTGATGGGAGGGGGAGGGAGTGGGAGGGATCAGGAGCTTGGGCTTATCAGACACAACTTAGAATAGATTTACAAGGAGATGCTTCTGAGTAGCATTGAGAACTATGTCTAGATACTCATGTTGCAACAGAACAAAGGGTGGGGGAAAAATTTTAGTATCACTATCAATAATCTTGAATCTGTGAAGATTTTTAAGTAAAGTTACTATAATTTTTTTTAAAAAAGAAAGTAAGGTAGCTTTCTTAAACTCTGTGGACCTACCTTAATTACTCATGGGCATGGGTCAGAATTGTCTTTTTTCCTAGAGATTATAATTCTCAAATTTCTACTGCAGATAGTATGTAGTACTTTTTCATTTTGGTTTGGTTTGGTTTCGTTTTGTTTTAACTCCATTTAGCAAAGTTTTGCACTTCAGATTCTTAAGGCATATACTGAGCCCTCTTGAAGAACCAAACATTTGACTAAATCTCATGATATTCTTGATAACCAAAATGCCCAGCATATCCAATTCTAATCATTTTGACTTCTATCACATCCCATAACGTTGACATAATGGAATGTGACACCAGCATATAACAAAATGGCAAGACGGAACAATGGTTGTGTAAGAGGCTTGGGAACCTGCAGCCAGGCTTGGGAACCTAGTTGGAGGGACAGGAACAGAGGGGAGAAGTCCACCTGAGCTACCTCTGTCCATCCAGGGTTCACAGATGTACAGGTGGAGTTGAGCACTCAGCTTGAGAAGGAGCAGTGGACACTCTTCTCTCCACTGGTGATGTCATCCAGGGAAGGTCAAGAAGTGAAACCATTAAATTCAAGAATTGCTGTTTTGTTAGTGTTCCCATTATGGCTCAGCTGTTTAAGAATGTGACATAGTGTCTGCAAGGATACGGGTTCAATCCCTGGCCTCCTTCAGTGGGTTAAGGATCCGGCCTTGCTGTAAGCTGCATCGTAGGTTGCGGATGCAGCTTGGATCCATGTTGCTGTGGCTGTGGGACCCCTAGCCTGGGAACTTCTGTAGGCTACAGGTATAGCTGGAAAAAAAAAAAAAAAGAATTGCTCTTTTGCCCATAGATGTTAGATTAGGGATAAAAATAAGGAAAAAAGACTTACTATGTGTTGCATAGAAGTACTGGTGCTAATAGATTGAAGGTGATAAGGAAGTAAATAGACTGATGGGAAATTAGGGGTTGTGATCAGACCTGGAGCTTGCATTTGGGAAGGATTGGGCACAGCAATTTGACCTATAGACATGCCTGACCCTCCATTAGCAAAGGGAAGTTATGGCCTGGCCCCACTGGTCCTAGAAGGGGAACCAAGAGGGACCACGCCTGGGTGGTTGCTGGCCACAGGTACTGACTAGGTGAGAGCTGGCCCACCCACACTACAGGGAGGAGTCTGGCGGGGTATGGCTTGGGGACAATGTGGACACCAGCAGCAAAGCTCAGTCCACACCTGCTTGTTGAGAAAAGGCCTCAGATCCTAAGGAGCAGAGGAGCCCTCAGTGTGCACTTGTTCTCACCAGCATGGAATTTAGAATCACCCATTGCACAGGACATAGAATGGAGGTATTGAAGCATGGCAAGGGGGGCTCAGGAGGGGGAGCTTGGCTCCATCGCTAATAGCCATGAATCCATTTAGAAATGGCTCCTGTCACATAGTGAGAACGGAAAAAATAGCAACTCCTTATGTTTTCAAATAATATACTGAGTACTTACTTATCTGCTAGGCGCCACTGTTAAGAACTTCACTGTGCTAACTCAATTTTTGACTCTCATCCCATGAGGTAGGTACCTTCAATATCTGCATTTGATAGGAGGAGAAACCTAGGTGCAGGGCATTGAAGTAACTTGTGCAGAGTCCCACAGCTGATACAGGTGGAGCTGGGGTTTTGAATTAGGTGACCTGGATCCAGAGTCCCTGCCTTTCACCATTTTATTAAACTACCTATTTTTCTCTCTGTGGTTCTGTAGAAATAAAACAAATATACTGGATACTTGGCAATTAGTAAACAATTGTCAAATGCACGTTGCCATTCTTGTATTAGTTTTAGTTTTTTGTCAGTACATTTAAAAAATTATTGCTTGGTGTTCTATTATAAGGATGTATCATAATACCATAATGCCTTCATTTGCCATGGCTTGATTCCAGTTTTTATCCTAATGCCAAACTTTCTGTAATGAACATGCACACACGCACACACACACACACACACACACATTTGTGCACATATATTAGTATTTTTTAGGAGGGATTCTTAGAAGTGGAATTCTAGATCAAAGGACACTTACCTATATTAGATATTGGCATCAACCACATTGCTCTCTAAAAAGCCATTTCAGTATGCCGTTCTACCATCAGCTTATGATTGACCATTTTCCCACACCATCACCAGCACTGGATGTTAAGAGTTTTTCAGAAGTTAATTCTGAAAAGTGAAATGTGGTGCCTCAGTGTTTTAATTTGCATTTTAAAAACTACTGCTTGGAGTTCCTATTGTGGCTCAGCAGAAATGAATCTGACTAGCATCCATGAGGATGCAGGTTCTATCCCTGGCCTTGCTCAGTGGCTGCAGCAGGTGCAGCCCTAAAAAGACCAAAAAAAAAAAAAAAAAAGTTACTACTGAGGTTGTTTATCTGTGATTGCTTTGTTGGCTGTTGACATTTCCTTTTCTGAGTATTGTCTGTTTATATCCATGGCTTATTTGTCTCCAGAGTGGTTTGTCCATTTTAAATGATATGCAGCTACTCTATTTTTAATATGGAAATTTTTACATGCAAAAGCAGAGAGAATATAAGTATTCTTTATACATTATGGATATTTACTTTTGGACAGCTGTGTCACAAATATTTTCTCCCTATATTGTAAGCTAATTTATCCTGTAAGCTAATTTATGGCATCCCTTGATGTATGCATAAAATATATTGTTATAGTGTCCAATCTGCTTGTCTTTTCCTGTGCAGCTTTTAGGCATCATGCTCACTCAGAAAAGTGTGTCCTCTTTCTTTTTTTGTCTTTTTGTTGTTGTTGTGGTTGTTGTTGCTATTTCTTGGGCCACTCCCGCGGCACATGGAGGTTCCCAGGCTAGGGGTTGAATCAGAGCTGTAGCCACCGGCCTACGCCTGAGCCACAGCAACGCTGGATCCTAGCCACGTCTGCAACCTACACCACAGCTCACGGCAACCGCCGGATCGTTAACCCACTGAGCAAGGGCAGGGACTGAACCCGCAACCTCATGGTTGCTAGTCGGATTCGTTAACCACTGCGCCACGACGGGAACTCCAGTGTGTCCTCTTTCTAACTGCAGTCTCTCTGTGTTGTCCTGAGGGAATGCTCTGCTATTCTTCCTCGACTCTCTAGGAGGTGAATAGTAGCAGCCTTAGTGATAGCAGGAACCACATTTGTGGGGCACTTACTTTGTGCTGGCTATTGTACTAAGCAATTTCACATGTGTTATAAATTCCGTGAAGAAGCTGGTACTATCCTTCCCATTTTACAGATGAGGAAACTGAGGCACAGAGAGGTTAAAGAACTTGCCCCAGATCTCACAGGTGATAAGTGATGCAACTGGATTTGAACCCAGACCAGAGAGTCCTAGTCTAGAGCCTGCCTTCAGAGCCAAACATCCCTGGAACTAGTCTCTGATCCTGTAGAATATGTTCTGTAGCAACAAGTTTTTCACTTTTGAGGATGAATTAGATTTGTTGAGAAAGCACAAAGTTATTCCAAGGAAATGTTTCCTGGAGCTTGGTAACCCTAATGAGTTTTGTTGTTTATAGTCACTGATAGATTTTGATCCTGAGATAATCATGCTGATTTGTGTGTGTTTCTCATCAGTTGGCAATGAAGACAGTGCAGGAGTTCTGAAAATGTTTAGAGCAATAACTGCTAACACTGGAACAAGCCTCCCCAGTTAATCATAACTAACCAGCCATAATATTGATGGTGGGAGCAGGAAGGAAAGTATAGAGAACAAAAACTCCTGGTTGAGAGGACACCACAATTAACTATGTTATTGGAGGCTAAGCTGTCCTCACCTTTTGGGGACTCATAACTGATATGAACCAATTAGTGGCCCAGCGGGTGGTGGAAAGAGGGGAGCCAAACCTTGGGGATGAGCCTTCAGGATGGGAGCTGGAGGGAGGCAATTGGAGAGGATGTGGTTTTCTATCTTCCTGTGTGAGTAGGGAAGGGTGTTGGTACTTCTCCACCAGCCATGGGAACCAGTGGCAAATGGGGAAGCCTAACTATGAACCTGAGCAGGGTGGGTGAGCCCATCTTCCTCCATTTTGACAGGAAGGATGCTGATATTTTGGATGCCGAGTTCCAGGGCAGTGTTTTGCTCTCTGGTCTGTCTCATGCCTTGTCCACAGGGCTGCATTGCCAAGGCTTGGGGATTTCATTCCCTCCTTAGCCTCAGGATCTGCAGCAGAAAGAACAGAGTAAGCCCTAGCTCTGTCTTTCTTGAAAGTAGTTGGCAGTGCACAATCAGTTTGCAAAAAAAACCAAAACAAAATAAAACGAAAAACATATTATGTAACTAGCAGTGTTACTGAGTCCAAATTCATGCTGTTCACCACTGGAAAAGTGAATAAATGGAGAGACGAGGTGTTGGGGCAAAGGATAGTGACTTTATTCAGAAAGCCAGCAAGATTGAGAAGACACCAGACTAATGCCCCAGAGGAACCATCTTACCTGAGTGAGAATACAGACTTCTTTTATACTAAAAGAGTGGGGCATGTGGCTGGTTGTTGCCAACTTCTTGGTGCCAGACAAACAGTGGGGATGTGATAATCCTTTGTTCCTCAACTGTCCATGTAGGAAGTTTCTGGAAACCTCCAACAAGACAAATGCTGCTCTCTATTTTGCAACTTTGTATCTCTATATGAATGGAAGGTGTTAAACCTTTACAGGGCAAGCCTGGGAGGCAGGCTTTGAAAGTGAATAGTCATGTATATTTCAGGCTCTAGACAGCATTCTTTTACAAAAGTCCAGAGCCAGCTGTGACTAAGCACTGGCGACAAAGGGCAAAGGTTAGAGCTAAAGGACTAGATTCAATATGGAGTCAGTTTTGTCCTTCTCTTTTACAGTAAGTGTTGTATAATTGGTGTTAACCTCAAAATTTATGACTCAGGTGACCGCCAGTCCTGGCTCCTGGGGACGGCTTTGCTAGGTGCAGCATAGGAGCAACCTCTGAAGTTGTTGAGGGCACAGGTGGAGCCTTTGCAGCCACAGTTCCCACTTCCTCCCCAGGCTTGGCCTCTGTCTCCTCCACTGTAAACTCAGGGTGATGATGCCATTTGAACAGGGTGGTGGGGGAGTCAAGAGAGACATCGAAAGTGTGTGTGTAGCACAGTTTTATTGTAGTAACTCAATGCCCTGGAGCTTTCCCGGATATTGTTCTGTTAAAGAAGGTAATTGTTAAATAAATAGGGATGTGAACTGGAGAGAAGATTCTGTGCACTGGCATGAACATGCTAGAGGATTTCACAACAGCTAGATTAATGACCAGTGGTACCATGAGCTGCAAGTAGCTACTTGGGAAGATTTATCTGATGATAATGATTCGTTACAAATGGGATTCACCAGCAAGGGATGTGACATCCTCAGGTAGGCATGATTAGAATACAGCCAGTGATTCAGATTTACCACTGGATACCCAGGAAGCCCTTCATAGTGTCCTGATTATGGAACAGCAAAGGGTGACTAGGAGGGGAGTTGGATCAGGGAGGAGGAAAAGAGACACCAGCTTGGAACTGAGAGAACTTACATTAAGAAGGGCAGGAATTCCCACTGTGGTGCAGGTTAAGAACCTGACATAGTGTCCATGAGGATGTGGGTTCAACCCCTGGCCTTGTTCAGTGGGTTAAGGATCCGGCATTGCTGCAAGCTATGGCATAGGTTGCAGATGCAGCTGGGATCCAGTGTAACTGTGACTGTGGTGTAGGATGCAGCTGCAGCTCCGATTAGACCCCTACCCCAGGAATTTCCACATGTCATAGATGTGGCCCTTAAAAAAAAAAAAAAAAAGGGGCAGAAGCAAAAGACATGTGAAAGAGGTCACTTTGGAAAGCTCCTTCTGATTTCTGGGGGTGGACCTCTGGTTTCTCTGGGTGACCAGATTGCAGATTTCTTTAGGGGGTTGGACTTAGCTGAATTGAATTTGAGGATTTTTCTGAAGAAAATGACACAACTTTAAAACTGAACAGGACTACTGATAAATTTTAAGTGAAGAAGTGAAATCGGGAGTATTTCAGCAAGATCCCTCTGGAAACAGCACAGAGAATGCATTGGAGGAGAGCAGAGGCCCAGGCCACAGTCTGGAGAGAGATGGAGAGGTGGGACTCAGGCAGTGGCAGGGAGAAAGGCAAATAGAAGGCTTCTGCAGGAGATACAGGATGGACATCATTTGTAGGATGGTGGCTGGATTCTTTGAGAAGAGGAAAAAGTCTGGGGTTATGCCTAAGTAACTGCTAACTTAGGGTCATGGGATGGCTGTAAGGCCACAGAGTTAACTTTGGGCATTTTAAGCTTGAGGTGTCTGGGTCCTATAGTCAGTTGGAGAGGCAACTCTGGAACTCAGGTACATGCAGGTAAGGGTCGAAGCCTGGGCTTTGATGTCATAACCCAAGCATCTAAACAAACCAAGGGAGTAGAGAAGTGAATAGACCAAGTATAGCATTGTTATGTCAGGAAATTCTGAAACCAAGAAGTTCACTTAACTTCCCAAGTCAATGAACCTTGAAATTTGTTGTCTTCAAGTGTGAATGCTTCTCAGGCTAGACTGGCCTTACATGGTGTGATGTTGCAGGAATAAACAAACCCTCTACTGCAGTAGCGGTAAACACACTTCAAAGAGAAGGAAAGTTTCCTGTTTCTCACTACATCTTTGACTTGCTTTGGAAGTTTTTTTCTTTTAAGTGTCAAGCCTGCTTGCCCTTGACCTGTGCAAACTCCCTGTTTCCTGTAATACACACTTTCCCAACCAAGGCCTGACTATTCACAGCCTTTGCTGGTGAAGTTGATTTTGTTGATAGTTCATGCAGGTGTGGGTGTGGGTGGTCCTTCTGGTAAGCAAGCATTTCTCTCCTTATATCTTGCACACTTCCCAGGATCCCTGTGGAAATGGAGCAGAGCCTGCTTTCTAATGTTTACTGAGCTGAACTGATTAAATCCAGTCATGGAAGGAGGAGTGAGATTGTATGTTTGAGAAGGGATCCTGGTGGTAACTGTTCAGGGAGGAAGGTTCAACAAGCAGGGAAATATAACCCTGAAAATGTAAGCTGAGGAGGTCAACTCTGCCAGGGCAAATAGGAGTTTATAGCAGGCAGAAAAGCATTTTGCAAGGAACCCTTTGGAATAGGCTTTGGAAATTGAACAGAACAGACCTAAAGAAAGGGAGACCTGGCCAAATGTCATGCTTGTCTCCCACATTTGCTCAGTGAGCTGACAGTGATCATAAAAGGATCATATGTTTAAAAAAAATTTATATCTAAGTAAGGTAATTTTTCTATTTCAGAGACTGATCAGAATTAACGTGGGCTGTACTTATGGTCCTAGTTTGTTTATATCAAGATGTCATTGATTCTCCTCTTGGTGGAATGGGGCCTTGATGAGATGGACAAGCACTGAGAGCTCGTAGGCTCCCTATATATACACCTTTATACAGGAAAAACATCTGGAAGAAGAAAAGCTTAGCAGCTTCTTCCAGTCCTTAAAGAGAAGAGGCATTTATTTCCAGCCACAAAGAAATGATCATATGTAGCAGAGCATCGTGGATAGGAGCTTAGATGCTAGAGTTGGACTACCTGAGTTCAGATCCTGGCTTATAGCTCTGTGACTCTGCGCAAACTGCCTAATCTTTCTGTGCCTCAGCTCTTCATCTGTGAATCAGGCAATAGTAATACCTACCTCAGAAGTTTCTGCCAGGAGTTAAGGGTGAGCTGTGTAAAGTGCTTTGCATGAGAGTGCCTGGCACAAAGTTCATTAAATAACTAGGATAAATGAGTGACTGCAACCCCCTGCCCCCCACCACCCCCATCCCCCCCCGCCCCCACCCCACGAGAGTCTCCTTTCCCTGGAGAGAGCCTGGAAGGTAAAACCAAGCCAAGAAGAGGGAAGCCTGCCCCTTTCCCTCAGAGAGTGGCCTGCAGAACTCAAGGAAGCCTGGGCACATTGGGCTGGGTAACTGTGGCCTGAATGCCTTCTGAGCATTCTGACAGAGTGTTAAGACACAACACTTAGTGAGGAATTCAGAGACAATTGTATCCCACTTCAAGAATACTCAATTACTGTCTTCGCATTTGCCCCCAGAGAAATAATTTCAACCTGAGGTTTGTTTTTCCACTCACGCAGTTCTGGTTTTATAGACATGAGATTAAACATTGACTGGAGATGACCCCCCACCCCCACAAGGAATGGCCAGTCAGGACCTGCTGTGTGTAGGCTTTTGTCACCCTGGACAGGTTGAGCAGGGCAGGGGTTGGGGGTGGGGAGAGGGGGGAGGTTTTCATGGTTTCATGTCAAAGGCAGGCCTCTTGAAGTGAAATGAATAGTTACTGGACTTGAAAAGTTATTTTTCTTTGTTTAGCTGTATTTTTTCATTTACAAGCTTTGTAAAATTGAATTTAGAGGAGTAAATAATTTTGATCTTGAAAGGGGGAAAAAAGAGTTCCCAATGTGGTTCTGTGGGTTAAGAACCCAGCCAGTATCCATGAGGATGCAGGTTTGATCCCTGGCCTTGCTCAGTGGGTTAAGGATCTGGCATTGCTGTGGCAGAGGCCAGCAGTTGCAGCTCCGATTCGACCCTTAGCCTGGGAACTTCCACATGCTGTAGGTGCCACCCTAAAAAGAAAGAAAAAAAAAAGAAAGAAAAAAAAAAGAAAGAAAGAAAGAAAGAGAGGGGGAGAAAAATCACAAAGCAAAGATTAAGTGCCTTTGTGGTCGTTAAAACATGACTGGGTCTTGGGTCCACCTGTGCAGTAGCTTACACCCATAAGTACATGAGCAAGCCACCAAATCACTAGACAAGAAACTCCAGTACCAGGCATATTTCTTCATACCAACCGTACAGTGATACTCATATTTCCTGCCCTATTTTTGGTTCTGAGGATACAATGTTAAACATGCTCTTCATGAAGCTTCCAGCCTTATAAGACAGGACACATATAAATATGGTAGCAAGTAAATGTGCGTAACTTTGAAAGAGGGCTTTTGAAGACCACAAACAGAGACGTGTGTAAGGTAGCAGGGATATAAGGATACACCCTCGACGAGAATGTGCTATGCACAAGGACATGGGTAGGGTTATCATAGCATCACTTGTAATGGCAAATTAGAGAGTGGCTAGATAAGGAAAACATGGCACATAGCCGTTTGATGGACAACTAGTGGTTATAAGCAATGCACCACATGGGAAGTACCAACATACCTGCCACATCAATTGCTGTATAAAAGGCTTGTAGAATAGGAGTTCCCATCGTGGCTCAGTGGTTAACGCATCCGACTAGGAACCATGAGGTTGCGGGTTTGATCCCTGGCCTTGCTCAGTGGCTTAAGGATCCGGCATTGCCATTAGCTGGGGTTTAGGTTGCAGAAGTGGCTCGGCTCCCACATTGCTGTGGCTCTGGTGTAGGCTGGTGGCTACAGCTCCGATTCGACCCCTAGTCTGGGAACCTCCATATGCCATGGAAGTGGCCCTAGAAAAGGCAAAAAGACCAAAAAAAAAAATATATATATATATATACACACACACATATATATATATACATATATATATATATATATATGTACACTTTTAACCTGGAAATTAAATTTATAACAGTGGTCGCCTCTGGTCAAAGGGACTTCATTTTTATCAGTAATATACTTTTTCAAAGGGATTCTGAATTCTCGTAATTAAATATTAATTTAAAAAGATATTTTTAAATTAATGTGGCTCAGCAGAGATGAATATGACTGGCATCTATGAGGATGCAGTTTCAATCCCTGGCCTTGCTCGGATCTGGCATTGCCATGAGCTGTGGTGTAGGTCCCAGATGCAGCTTGGATCTGGCGTTGCTGTGGCTGTGGCATAGGTTGGTGGCTGTAGCTCAGATTCGACCCCTAGCTGGGAAATATTCATATGCCACGAGTACAGCACTGAAAAGACAAAAAAAATTTAAAAACATATTTTAGGAAAGAGGGGAGTAGGGTGGCATGGGGGTGGAGGGATCCAAAAAGCCTCCTTGGGTTTTTAGGCTGAATTCTGAAGGATGACAAGGGCTCCCTGGGCTGAGGGAAGCCCATGTTCAATGGCAGAGGGCCAAAAGAGCTTGGTGTGCAGAGGTCATAGGAGTCCTGAGAGACAAGGATGTGGAGTGTGGAGGGGACAGAGGTGGTGCAGACAGATGAGATGAGGTTGCATAGTAGGCAGGTCAAGTCACAGGGCCCTGGCAACCAGAGTACAGAGTCAGGGTGGTGTTTGGAGTGTAGGGCTCAGTGTGTACATTGAAGAGATGCCAGTGTGCCTGGTGGGGATCAGATTCTAGGCAAGGGAGAATGGAAACAGGGACAGGGGGTGGTAGCTGTTGGTGCAGAACTACAGAAGCATTGGTGGCTTAGACTAGGGCAGTGGTCCTGATCCTTGTGGAATGTCTAAAATAGTCCATGCTCATCCACACCCTGGAAGAACTGAATACAGTTTCTGATGGTAGAGTTCATGCGTTTATGTATTCAAATAATATGTCACAAGGGTCAGGGTCACTAGGCTGGAGATTACTCTTGGCCATGGAGAATTTGAGGCACACAGTAGAGAGTCAGTGACCTTCGCTGTGGATTTCCCAGGACCACCCTCCTGGACTAGGCTGAGCTCAAAACTATTTGGGATGCTGTAGGAACCATTCGAGTATGCAGGGCAGTGTGCAGCCTGCTGCTTTGATGTTGTCCTTGATGTTGACTCTTCCCCCCTTTCCTCACGCTGTTTCTCCCTTTTATACAATTCATTCCCCTCTAGCACCTTGACCAGCAAACAGCTGATGGAGTAGGAAGTAAATGTTACCAGGCAAGTCCACGTGGTGACTTGGTACTTTGGGGACATGGTTTGAGGAGGTAGAAGATAGACAATGAGGTTGTTAGGAAGAACCCTGGCTGACATGGAAGATTGGGGTTTATCACTAGGTGTCAATTATCTGTATTTTATTACCATGTTACAAGTTGATTGCAGTGTGTTGTAGTCCAAAGCAAGTGAAAAGCCAGTTAGAGTTCTGGAATCAAACTGAGTCATGAATTAGAAAGATGGTCCTGCCCAGAAAAACTCTGAAGTGGGGCTGGCTTCCTCCTAGGGGTTATATTTGATAGCTGCCTCTTAAAGACACATATCATATCTCTTTCATTCTAGAAAACCTTCACTCTTTTGTGTCTTCCCTTCCTGTTTGTGAAAACATGAGACAGAATGTATGTGAGAAGTGCTATTATAGGAAACCTTTGAAAGGGAGCTTACCTAGATAGCACATATTGGACTAATAACTGTCCAAGTTCTGGAGATGAGAGAACTTGCCTGATGTCCACATAGTTTTGTTTCTTCAGCTCTCACAGACCACCAGAGATGGAGGCTCCCATTGAGCTGTTACACTTTATTTTATGGGTGAGGGAGGAGAGGCCCTGGGTCGCAGGACGGAGCCAAGCCAGACCCAGGCAGGGCTATTTTCACCTCTGGAGGCCACCATATTGAAACCTCAGCCTGGGGCTGCACATGGCATTCTTGGTTTCCAAAAGATCACGGAAAATTCCCATATACCTTTAGACTAGTTTGTCTTCTGCTCTCTCAGACCTCTATGAGAGACTTAGGGCAATTAAATAGTATCTCTGGCTTGAACTAAAGTCTTTTTTAAACATAAAATCAAAGTACCCACAAAGGAAAGTATTGAAACACCTCACGTCTGTAGTTATCACTGAATTGATTTGTTTTACTCCTAAATAAACCTGCAACCAAGCTACTAATTGTGTATTTTTTCCTATTGATGTCTATGCTGTGCAGACAGGAATTCTGTTATATTAAACTGCTCCATGTTTTTGGCAGAAATAATGTGTTGGATCCTTTAGTATTTTATTCTAGAACAAAAGTAGCAAAATAATGGCTTATGCGTTAGGGTTCTGGCTACTTGTCCAGCTCTTGGGTATATTCAGTATCCATGGCCTGTATTTATGTTCCCTCTAAAAGCTGACTATTAGAGGGACAATAAACACTTTCCTGTCTAAATTTGGGTTCTCACCATGGAAACATCAGAGCAACAGCTGGGCTCTCTTAGATGTCTTTTCATTCTCTTGGCTGACAAATCTTTTGAGGGAAACTTCTTTTAAAAAAAAATTGGTGGATAACAAAACTATTTTTTGAATGGAATCACTGCTTCAGTTGGTCAAATATATGTCTTAACTGAATCACTAATTGGAAATATCCAAATATCATCTTAGGCCCATGGTAACCTAGAAATACCACAAGGTGAACAGAAAATGTGAGTTACTGCAAGGCTAAGTTCAAACTGCCGTTGAAGTATTTGCTCACACAGAGTGATGCAGATGGAGCCCATGAGGGTACTTTGTCACAAATTTAACATGATGTTTCTATGAAATATTCCTGAAATATCTAATTATAATATGTCTTGTTCACTTAAATGCCTGCATTTTACCTATACCTTCATATAGAGCAGGCCATACCATTGTCAAGACGCTGGTTCTCCTCAGGGCAACCAGGCAAGTCTGGGGCAAATGGGACTCTAGGCAGGTCTCCTGGGGCCACATGCAGCCTTGTTTGTTACTCTCGTGGGCTGTGTAGATGGTCTTAACTGTGCCATGTACCAGGAGGACTGAAAAGCACCATTCAGGGCACTGTCACTTAGAAGGAATGTGCAGTGGAGGTGAAGCAATGAAACCAGTTTAGACCCTTTGTTTTCCTTCCTTTTTTTGTTGTTGAGTTGTGTGAGTTGTTTGTATATCCTAGAGATTAAATCTTTGTTGGTTGAGTCATTTGCAAAAATTTTCTCCCATTCTGTGGGTTGTCTTTTCATTTTTTAATGGTTTCCTTTGCTGTGCAGAAGTTTTGAGTTTAATTAGGTCCCATTAGCTTTTTCGTGTCTTTATTGTCTTTATCCTAGGAAGTGGGTCAAACAAGATGTTGCTATGATTTTTATCAAAGAGCATTCTGCCTATGTTTTCCTCTCAGAGTTTTATAGTATCTGGCCTTACATTTAGGTCTTTATCCATTTTGAGTTTATTTTTGTGTATGGTGTTAGAGAGTGTTCTAAGTTCAATCTTTTACATGTAGCTGTCCAAATTCATTGATGAGTTCTATCAGTTTTCTGGTAGCGTCTTTAGGATTTTCTAGGTATAGATTGAATCATGTTCTCTGCAAACAGTGATAGTTTTACTTCTTCTTTTCCAATTTGGATTCCTTATATTTCTTTTTCTTCTCTGAATGCAATGGCTAGGACTTCCAAGACTGTGTTGAATAATACTGATGAAAGAGGACATCTTTGTTTTGTTCCCGATCTTAGTGGAAATGCTTTCAGTTTTTCACCATTGAAAATGATGTTAGCTGTGGGTTTGTCATAAATGGCTTTTATTATATTGAGGTGGTTTCCCTCTATGCCTACTCTCTGGAGTGGGTGTTATCATCTATTGAGATGATCATGTGGTTTTTATTTTTCACATTGATAGATTTGTGGATATTGAAGAATCCTTGCATCCCTGGGATAAATCCTACTTGATCATGGTATATAATCTTTTTAATGTGTATTTGTATATGGTTTGCTAATATTTGGCTGAGGATTTTGCATCTGTGTTTATTTTTGTGTATGGTGTTAGAAAATGTTCTAAGTTCATTCTCTTACATGCAGTTGTCCAGTTTTCCCAGTACCATTTATCTTTCCTCCACTGTATGTTCTTGCCTCCTTTGTCATAGATTAATTGACCATAGGTGTTTGGGTTTGTTTCTGGGCTTTTTTTTTTTTTTTGTCTTTTTGCCTTTTTTGTTGTTGTAGTTGTTGTTGTTGTTGCTGTTGCTATTTCTTGGGCCGCTCCCACGGCATATGGAGGTTCCCAGGCTAGGGGTCTAATCGGAGCTGTCGCCGCCGGCCTACGCCAGAGCCACAGCAACGCTGGATCCTAGCCGCGTCTGCAACCTACACCACAGCTCATGGCAATGCCGGATCGTTAACCCACTGAGCAAGGGCAGGGACCGAACCCGCAACCTCGTGGTTCCTAGTCGGATTCGTTAACCACTGTGCCACGATGGGAACTCCTGTTTCTGGGCTTTCTATTGTGTTCCATTGATCTATATTTCTGTTTTTGTGCCAGTACCATACTGTTCTGATGACTGTAGCTTTGTAATAGAGTATGAAATAAGGGAGCCTGATTCTTCCAGTTCTGTTTTTTCTTTTCAGTATTGATTTGGCTATTCGAGGTCTTTAGTGTTTCCATACAAATTTTATAATATTTTGTTCTAGTTCTGTAAAGAAAGTCATTGGTAATTTGAAAGGGATTACACTGAATCTGTAGATTGCCTTAGGTATATTGTAATTTTGACTATATTGATTCTTACAATCCAAGAGCATGGTATATTTTTCCATCTATTTGTGTCTTCTTTGATTTCTTTCACCAGTGTTATATAGTTTTCAGTGTATAAATCTTTTGTCTCTTTAGGTAGGTTTATTCCTAGGTTATTTTATTCTTTTTGGTGCAATGGTAAATGGGATGGTTTCCCTAATTTCTCTTTCTGACCTTTCATTGTTAGTATGTAGAAATGATTTCTGTGTATTAATTTTATATCCTGAAATTTTACCAGATTTATTGATGAGCACTAATAGTTTTCTGGTAGTGTCTTTAGGATTTTCTAGGTATAGAATCACATCCTCTGAAGACAGTGATAGTTTTACTTCCTCTTTTCCAATTTGGATTCCTTTTATTTCTTTTTTTCTCTGATTGCCATGGCTTGGACTTCCAAGACTGTGTTGAATAACATTGGTGAAAGAGAACATCCCTATCTTGTTCCTGATCTTAGTGGAAATGCTTTCAGTTTTTTACCACTGGAAATGATGTTAGCTGTGGGTTTGTCATAAATGGCTTTTATTATATTGAGGTGATTCCCCTCTATGCCCACTCTCTGGAGAGTTTTTGTCAGGAATGTGTTGAATTTTGTCAAAAGCTTTTTCTGCATATGTTTAGGTGATCACACAGCTTTTATTTTTCAGTTTACTGATGTGGTGTGTCACATTGATAGATCTGCAGATATTTAAGAATCCTTGCATCCCTGGGATAAATCCTACTTGATCAAGGTTATGACATTTTTAATGTATATTTGTGTGCGGTTTGCTAATATTTGGTTGAGGATTTTTACAGCTATGTTTATCAGTGACACTGGCCTGTAATTTTCTATTTTTGTGGTATCTTTGGTATCAGGGTAATGGTGGCTTCTTAGAATGAGTTTGCAAGTGTTCCTTCCTCTGCAGTTTTCTGGAAAAGTTTCAGAAGAAAAGTTAACTTCTCTGAATGTTTGGTAGAAATCAGCTGTCAAGCCATTAGGTCCTGGACTTTGGGGGGGGGGGGTGGGGTTTAAGAAGTTTTTAAATCACATTTTCAACTTCAGCAGTTGTTATGGATCTATTCATATTTTCTATTTCTTCCTGGTTCAGTCTTTGTAGGTTGTACCTTTGTAAGAATCTGTCCATTTCTTCTAGGTTTTCCATTTTATTGGCATACAGTTGCTCATAGTAGTCTCTCCTGATCCTTTGTATTTCTGCAGTGTCAGCTGTAACTTCTCCTTTTTCATTTCTAATTTTATTGATTTCAACCCTCTCCTTTTTTTCTTCATGAGTCTGACTAATGGTTTATCAATTTTGTTGATCTTTCTAAAGAACCAGCTTTGGTTTCATTGATCTTCTCAATTTTTTCTTTATCTCTCTGTTATTAATTTCTGCTCTAACCTTTATGATTTCTTTCCTTCGATTAATTCTGGGCTTTGACTCTTCTTCTCTCGATGTTTCAGGAGAAAGGTTAGGTTGTTAGATATTTTTCTTCTTTACTGAGATAAGATTTTATTGCTATAAACTTCCTTCTCAGAAATGCTTTAGCTGTGTTCCATAGGTTTTGGATTCATATATCTCCATTGTCATTTGTCTCTCTGTATCTTTTAATTTCTTCTTTTATTTCTTCAATGATCCATTGATTGTTTTAGTAGCTTATTGTTTAGCTTCCAAGAGTTTATGGTTTTTGCTATTTTTTTCTTGTAGTTGACTTCTAGTCTCATAGCATTGTGATCAGAGAAAAAGCTTGAAATAATTTTAATTTTTAAAAATTTATCAAAGCTTGGTCTGTGGCCCAAGATGTGATCTATCCTTGAGAATGTTCTGTGTGCACTTGAGAATAAAGTATATTCTGCTGCTTTGGGTGAAAAGTTCTATAGATATCAGCTAAGTCTCTGGTCTAGTGTGTCATTTAAGGCCTGTTTCCTTATTGATTTTCTGTCATAAAAGGGGAAATTGACAGGAACACAATAATAGTAGGGGACTTTAACACCCTACTTACAGTAGGTCCTTGTTGGTTATCTCTTTTATGTATAGGAGTATGCATATTTTATTTATTATTTATTTTTTGTTTATTTTATTTTATTTTTATATTTTTTACAGAATAAAATACATATATTTAAACACAATTACATTCACACAGGTTATTATATCATGGACCTCAAGAAACAGATTAAGTGACTCCCTCTGGAGAAGTGGAATGGAAAATATGCTGAGACACATAGGAAATTTATTCTATATTTTATCTCATTTTTTATGGCTTTCATCTTTACTATTTTTTTTTTTATTTTCCCACTGTACAGCAAGGGGGTCAGGTTATCCTTACATGTATACATTACAATTACATTTTTCCCCCAGCCTTTCTTCTGTTGCAACATGAGTATCTAGACAAAGTTCTCAATGCTATTAAGCAGGATCTCCTTGTAAATCTATTCTAAGTTGTGTCTGATAACCCCAAGCTCCCGATCCCTCCCACTCCCTCCCCCTCCCATTAGGCAGCCACAAGTCTCTTCTCCAAGTCCATGATTTTCTTTTCTGAGGAGATGTTCATTTGTGCTGGATATTAGATTCCAGTTATAAGTGATATCATATGGTCTTTGTCTTTGTCTTTCTGGCTCATTTCACTCAGGATGAGATTCTCTAGCTCCATCCATGTTGCTGCAAATGGCATTATGTCATTCTTTTTGATGGCTGAGTAGTATTCCATTGTGTATATATATACCACATCTTCCGAATCCAATCCTCTGTCGATGCACATTTGGGTTGTTTCCATGTCTTGGCTATTGTGAATAGTGCTGCAATGAACATGCGGGTGCACGTGTCTCTTTTAAGTAGAGTTTTGTCCGGATAGATGCCCAAGAGTGAGATTGCGGGGTCATATGGAAGTTCTATGTATAGATTTCTAAGGCATCTCCAAACTGTTCTCCATAGTGGCTGTACCAGTTTACATTCCCACCAACAGTGCAGGAGGGTTCCCTTTTCTCCACACCCCCTCCAGCACTTGTTATTTGTGGATTTATTAATGATGGCCATTCCGACTGGTGTGAGGTGGTATCTCATGGTAGTTTTGATTTGCATTTCTCTTATAACCAGTGATGTTGAGCATTTTTTCATGTGTTTGTTGGCCATCTGTATATCTTCTTTGGAGAAATGTCTATTCAGGTCTTTTGCCCATTTTTCCATTGATTGATTGGCTTTTTTGCTGCTGGGTTGTATAAGTTGTTAATGTATTCTAGAGATTAAGCCCTGTCAGTTGTATCACTTGAAACTATTTTCTCCCATTCTGTAAGTTGTCTTTTTGTTTTCTTTTGGGTTTCCTTTGCTGTGCAAAAGCTTTTCAGTTTGATTAGGTCCCATGGGTTTATTTTTGCTCTAATTTCGATTGCTTTGGGAGACTGACCTGAGAAAATATTCATGATGTGGATGTCCGAGAGTGTTTTGCCTATGTTTTCTTCTAGGAGTTTGATGATGTCCTGCCGTATATTAAAGTCTTTCAGCCATTTGGAGTTTATTTTTGTGCATGGTGTGAGGGTGTGTTCTAGTTTCATTGCTTTGCATGCAGCTGTCCAGGTTTCCCAGCAATGCTTGCTGAATAGACTTTCTTTTTCCCATTTGATGTTCTTGCCTCCCTTGTCAAAGATTAATTGAGCATAGGTGTCAGGGTTTATTTTTGGGTTCTCTGTTCTGTTCCATTGGTGTGTCTGTCTGTTTTGATACCAGTACCACACTGTTTTGATGACTGTGGCTTTGTAGTATTTCTTGAAGTCTGGGAGAGTGATGCCTCCTGCTTGGTTTTTGTTTCTCAGGATTGCTTTGGCGATTCTGGGTCTTTTGTGGTTCCATATAAATGTTTGGATTGTTTGTTCTAGTTCTGTGAAAAATGTCATGGGTCATTTGATAGGGATTGCATTGAATCTGTAGATTGCTTTGGGTAGAATGGCCATTTTTACAATATTGATTTTCCCAATCCAGGAACATGGAATATCTTTCCATTTCTTTACATCTTCTTTGATTTCTTTGATTAACGTTTTATAGTTCTCGGCATATAGGTCCTTTACCTCCTTGGTCAGGTGTATTCCGAGGTATTTGATTTTGTGAGGTGCAATTTTAAAAGGTATTATATTTTTGTATTCCTTTCCTAATATTTCATTGCTGGTATACAGAAATGCAACTGACTTCTGAATGTTAATCTTATATCCTGCTACTTTGCTGAATTTATTAATCAGTTCAAGGAGTTTTTGGGTTGAGTCCTTAGGGTTTTCTATGTATAGTATCATGTCATCTGCATATAGTGACAGTTTTATCTCTTCTCTTCCTATATGGATGCCTTTTATTTCTTTGGTTTGTCTAATTGCTGTGGCTAGGACTTCCAAAACTATGTTGAAGAGCAGTGGTGAGAGTGGGCATCCCTGTCTTGTTCCCGATTTGAGTGAGAAGGCTTTCAGTTTTTCCCCATTGAGGATTATATTTTCTGTGGGTTTGTCATAAAAGGCTTTGATTATGTTGAGGAATGTTCCCTCTATACCCACTTTGGCGAGGGTCTTGATCATGAATGGATGTTGGACTTTGTCAAATGCTTTTTCTGCGTCTATTGAGATGATCATATGATTTTTGACTTTTTTTTTTGTTAATGTGGTGTATGATGCTGATTGATTTGCGTCTGTTGAACCATCCTTGTGAACCTGGGATGAACCCAACCTGGTCATGGTGTATAATTTTTTTGATATGTTGTTGGATTCGGTTGGCTAAGATTTTGTTGAGAATTTTTGCATCTGTATTCATCAATGATATTGGCCGATAGTTTTCTTTTTTGGTGGTATCTCTGTCTGGTTTTGGAATGAGGGTGATGGTGGCATCATAGAATGTCTTTGGGAGTATTCCTTCTTCTTCAACCTTTTGAAAGAGTTTAAGGAGGATGGGCACCAATTCCTCTTTATATGTTTGATAAAATTCACCTGTGAAGCCATCTGGTCCTGGACTTTTATTTGTAGGGAGTGATTTTATGACCTCTTCAATTTCATTTCTAGTGATGGGTGTGTTCAGTTGGTCTGTTTCTACTTGATTCAGTTTTGGCAGGCTGTAAGATTCTAGAAAATTGTCCATTTCTTCCAGATTGTCAAACTTGTTGGCATATAGTTGTTCATAGTATTCTTTTATGGTTTTTTGTATTTCTGCTGTATCCGTTGTGATTTCTCCTTTTTCATTTATAATTTTGGTTATTTGGGTTCTTTCTCTCCTCTTTTTAGTGAGTCTGGCCAGGGGTTTGTCAATTTTGTTGACCTTTTCAAAGAACCAGCTCTTAGTTTTATTAATTTTCTCTATTGTTTTTTGAGTCTCTATTTTATTGATTTCCTCTTTGATCTTTATAATTTCCTTCCTTCTGCTGACTTTAGGACTTTTTTGTTCTTCTTTTTCTAATTCATTTAGGTGGAGGGTTACGTTGTCAATGTGGGATCTTTCTTCTTTTTTGAGAAAGGCCTGTATTGCTATAAATTTCCCTCTGAGCACTGCTTTCGCAGCATCCATAGATTTTGAGAGGTTGTGTCTTCATTATCATTTGTTTCAAGGTAGTTTTTAATTTCCTTCTTGATTTTCTCATTGACCCATTGGTTTTTTAGTAGCATGTTGTTTAGTCTCCATGCAGTAGGTTTTTTCTCTTTCCTTTTCCCATGGTTGATTTCTAACTTCATGGCATTGTAGTCAGAGAAGATACTTGAGATAATTTCTATGCTCCTCAATTTATTGAGGTTAGCTTTGTGTCCCAATATGTGGTCGATTCTTGAGAATGTTCCATGAGCATTTGAGAAGAATGTGTATTCTGCTTTTTTTGGATGTAGGGTCCTGAATGTATCAATGAAGTCTACCTTTTCTATTGTTTCCTTTAGGATCTCTGTTGCTTTATTGGTTTTCTGTCTAGAGGATCTGTCCATTGATGTGAGGGGGGTATTAAGGTCTCCTACTATGATTGTATTCTCATCAATATCTCCCTTTATGTCTGTTAATATTTGTTGTATGTTATCTGGGTGCTCCTATATTTGGGGCATATATGTTGACAATAGTAACATCCTCTCCTTGGATGGATCCCTTAATCATTAAGTAGTGTCCTTCTTTGTCTTTCTTTATGTCTTTTGTTTTAAAGTCTATTTTGTCTGATATGAGCGTTGCGACTCCTGCTTTTCTGTCATGTCTATTGGCGTGAAATATTTTTCCCCACCCTTTCACTTTCAATCCATATGTATCTTTTGTCCTAAGGTGAGTTTCTTGTAGGCAGCATATTGAAGGTTTTTGCCTTTTTATCCACTCAGCCACTCTGTGTCTTTTGATTGGGGCATTCAGTCCATTGACATTTAAGGTGATAATTGATAGATGATTATTTATTGCCATTTGAACCTCGTGTTCCAGTTGATTCTATGGTTCTCCATTCTTCCTTTTTTTTCTTTTTTTTTTTGGTTGGATGGTCTCCTGTTATTATCTGCTTGAGTGTATTTTTTTTCCATTTTTTGCAAGTGCAATATTTGGTTTTGGCTTGTGGTTGCCCTGTTTTTTAAGTATGCTAACCCCTTCCCATAATTGTGTGTTTTAGCCTGATGGTCCTGTAAGTTCAAACACTTCATTACTATATTAAAATTAAGAAGGGAAACATACAAACAAACAAACAAAAAGGGTCATTTACTTCCTAACATCCCTTGCCACATTTTATGGTTTTGATGACTCTTTTTATTTTTTCTTTTTAATTTTATTTTGTTTGAGGGCCTGTTCATGATTAAATCTGTATGCTGGCTTATTTGAGTGACTGCTCTCTGATTGCGGTCTCCTCAGTCCTAGTTCTTCCTCTTCTTCTTTTTTTTTCTTTTCTTTTTCTCCTTCCCTTTCCTTCCTTTCTTTTTGGTTTAGAGAAGCCCTTTCATATTTCCTTTAACCTGGGTTTTGTGTTGCAGTATTCTTTAAGTTTTTGTTTGTTGGAAAAAATTTTTATTTCCCCTTCTATTTTAAATGATATTCTTGCTGGATAGAGTATTCTAGGTTGCATATTTTTTCCTTTTAGCACTTTAAATATCTCTTGCCATTCTCTCCTGGCCTGTAATGTTTCTGTAGAGAAGTCAGCTGATATTCTTATGGGGGTTCCCTTGTGGCTAACATTCTGTTTTTCTCTTGCTGCCTTTAGGATCCTCTCTTTATCACTAACTTTTGCCATTTTTATTATGATGTGTCTTACTGTGGGTCTATTTGGGTTCCGTTTGTTTGGGGCCCTCTGTGCTTCTTGTATCTTGAACCCAGTATCCTTTAGATTTGGGAAGTTTCCAACAATAATTTCTTCAAATATATTTTCCATCCCCTTATCTTTTTCTACTCCTTCTGGAATTCCTATTATGCGTAGATTGGCCCGCTTTATATTATCCCATAGGTCTCTTATATTGCTTTCCAGTTTCTTGATTCGGTTTTCTGTCTGTTGACCGGATTGAGTGATTTCCATTATTCTATCTTCCATATCACTGATTTGTTCTTCTGCATTATTCATTCTGGTTTTTACTGCCCTTAGTTCAGTTTGCATCTCTGCAAATGAATGTTCTAGTTTTTCTTGGCTCCTCCTTCTATGTTCTAGTTCCTTTCTGAGGGTATCTGCATTACTGTTCATATCTTCTCTTAATTCCTTCAGTATTTTCACTATTTCTCTTTTGAACTCCAGGTCTGTCAGACTGCAGAGATCTGTTTCATTGTTGACTGTTTTAGGTGAGTTCTCCTGTTGGTTTGACTGGGGGTGGTTTCTCTGCTTCTTCATCTTGCTTGTTGTTTTCTTTCTCCTGAGGGAGTTGTACTCTCTGTTTGCCTTGTCACTGCCGTGGAATATTTCCTGAGGGCTAGCGTTGTTGGTCAATCTTTTTTGAGGCAGTGTGGCTTTTCTGGAGTGTTGATGGGGCTAACAGTGTTTCTTTGAAGCAAAGGAGGACTTCCTGAGGGCAGACAGGACTGGGAGGTCCACACCACGATGGTAGCAGATTTCACTTGGTCATGCAGAGCTTGCTCTGGTGTTTTTAGGCTGTGGGCTTCTTGCAGGGGGTTGGCAGTGTTGGGCAGCTGTTCCTCAGGAGGGCAGCACCCCTGGGGGCTGGAGCAGCTATCTGGGTCACTGAGAACTTACGAGGCTCTTCCTCAGGGCAGCCCAACTCAGAAGGACGGCCTGAGAATGTAGGCGTATCTTTTCACAGTCTGGCTGAGCTTGTTGCAGCTTTTCTGGGCTGCAGGGGCTCTTCCAGGGGGCTGGTGGTGCTGAGCAGCTCTTCCGCGTGAGTGGGGCACCCCCTGAGGGCTTGGGCGGGTAGCAGGGCCTCTGGAAATCCAAGAGGCTCCTCCCCAGGGCAGCCCGACTTAGAAAGACCGTCTGAGATCTTTTCCTGACTCGGCCAGGCTTGTTGCAGCTTTTCTGGGCTGCAGGGGGTCCTGCCTGGAGCTGGCAGTCCTATGCAGCTGATCCACTAGGGCACCCCCTGGGGGCTTGGGTGGGTAGCAGGGCCGTTGGCGACCCAAGAGGCTCCTCCCCAGGGCAGCCTGACTCAGAGAAACCATCTGAGATCTTTTCCCGACTCGGCCAGGCTTGTTGCAGCTTTTCTGGGCTGTAGGGGGTACTGCCTGGAGCTGGCAGTCCTATGCAGCTGGTCCACTAGGGCACCCCTTGGGGGCTAGGGCGGGTAGCAGGGCCGTTGGAAACCAAAGAGGCTCCTCCCCGGGGCAGCCCGACTCAGAAAAACCATCCAGGAATTAGGCAGATCTATTCACTGCCTGGCTAGGCTTGTTCTAGCTTTTCTGGGCTGCTGGACTTTTCTCGGGGGTTGGTGATGTTTGGTGCTACTCTGAGGAAGTGTAGCCCCTCCAAAGGGCAAGCAGGCCTGTGCAGAGACAGCCCCTGCGGTGGTAGGCTTCAGGCAATTGTTGAGGCCAGCCCTCCTGGATGGCAGGCAGCCTCAGGTTTGGGGAGAGCGTAGGGGGTAGTGGGGGTGGGGGGAGGGGATGCACTGGGAAGCACAGTTTTCAGCTAGCTAGCGGGCCTGTAAGCTTGCTGTGGCGTGGGGGGTATTCTATGGGGGCCCACCCCTTCTTCTCTCCCCTCCCCAGCACGGGTGCAGACCAGGCTCTTTTCCCAGGTTCCCTCTGATGCGGCTTTCCACTTCCCCACCCCTAGAGTATTGCTCCCTTCCTCTGCAACAGCTTTGTTTTCTAGTCTCCCAGGCAGTCTCTGCCCCGTCAAATGGTTTCTAGACTTCCCAAGCAGTTTCCGCTCCGCCCCGCCCCCCCAGCCCGGGGACTATCCTCTGGAGCCTAGGTCTCGGTGCCCAGCCCCCACCCAGGCGTCCCCCGGCCCTTTCCCGGGGACTAACCTCTGGAGCCGAGGACTCGGTGCCCAGCCCCCACCCAGGCGTCTCAATTTTTGGTGACTGTGCCCGTAGTTCAGATGGTCCGTTCGGTTCTTGATCAGCTTTTCCGTACTCCAACTTACTGCTACACTCTTCTCTGCATCTGGAGATTCCTCCGGTTCGTTTGATCTTTCCCCCGTGTAGGTGACTTTCCAGGGTGCGGGATCCCTTTCTCCTCCGCAGTTCCCTTTCGGGAGCGCCCGTCCGGCTCGGATTCACCTTCTCTCACTCTCCTCTTTTCTCCCTTTCTGCCCAGTAATGTCACGAACTTCTTGCCGTTATTGGAGTTTAGGTTCCTCTGCCAGCGATTGGTTGCTGTTCTGTGCGAGTCATTTATTCTATAGATGTGCTTTTTTTTGTTGTGTTTGTGGGAGAGGGCGAGCGTGTCCCCCTACTCCTCCGCCATCTTGTCCTCTCTCTCATCTTTACTATTTAGTATTATCTATTATGTTTCATTTTTTCTTTAAATATTAGCATTATATTAAAATTGTGTATATTGTGCAAATAAAATTTATGAAGAAGAAAGCCTTATATACCATTAAATATTTTATACAGCATAATAAACAGAATAACTTGACTGGTAAGATAACAAAAATAGTATACCCTCTGAAAATAAGTAAAATATAAAATGCATAAATTGGTTAAAAAACAGTGTAACTATATAAATATGTCCTCACAATTTGTTACATCTTATTGATTCTTCAATAAAGGCATTACACCATTCTAGGTGATGTGATAAACAAGACATTATAGACCTTACATTGTACCATGGAGAGAAATGGGTATTAATAATACAATTGTAGAACTGTATTATTTAATTTGTACAGTGGCATTATTTAATTATAATTATCATAAGTTCTTTGATGGAGAGGAAATCAGAATCAGATGTAAGAAGATTTCAGCATTCCAAGAATGAGGTCAAATGACCCCCTTCATGGTGGATTATGCACTTATTTACTATGAGATATATTTCTCCTCCAGAGATTCCTTGTTTGTGTATCAATTGTAGATTTTTGGTTTGCAGTTATTATGAAGTTTTGATATGAGTCTATATGTATATGAGATTGTTTTAAGTTGTTGTTTTCTTAATTGTAAGTTCATCTCCAGTGTCCTGCATTTGTACCCACCTCTTCTCATGATTTCTGATTTTGATGGTATAATTGTGCATGGATGATTTCATATATTTACTGTATATATGCCTTTACTGGTGAGCCTTGTCATTTGTGGAATTTTTGTTTCCTGTTGCTGTCTTTTCTTTTCTGCCTAGAGAATTTCCTTTATTATTTGTTGTAAGGCTGTTTCAGTGTTGCTGAATTCTCTCAGCTTTTGCTTATCTGTGAAGGTTTTGGTTTCTCCTTCAATTCTGAATGAGAGCCTTGCTGGGTAAAGTGATCTTGGTTGGAGGTTTTTTCCTTTCATCATGTTAAGTATATCATGCCACTCCCTTCTGGCCTGCAGAATTTCTGCTGAAAAATCTGCTGATAACCTTATTGGGGTTCCCTTGTATGTTACTTGTTTCTTTTCCCTAGCTGCTTTCAAGATTTTCTCTTTGTCTTTAAGTTTGGTCAGTTTGATTAATATGTGTCTCAGTGTATTCCTCCTTGGGTTTATTTTATATGGTAGTCATTGTGCTTCCTGGATTTGAGTGAGTGGTTCCTTTCCCATATTAGGGAAGTTTTTGGCTATTATCTCTTGGAATATTTTTCTGTCCCTTTCTCTCTCTCTTCTTCTGGCACCCCTATAATATGGCTGCTGGTGCATTTAATGTTGTCCCAGGGTTCTCTGAGACTCACTTCATTTGTTTTCAATCTTTTTTCTCTTTTCTGTTCTGCATCCGTAATTTCCACTAATCTGTCCTCTACCTCACTTATTCATTCTTCCGCCTCCTGTATTCTGCTGTTAGCTGCTTCTAGTGAATTTTTTATTTCAGTTATTGTATTTTGCATCTCTTCTTATTTAAGTTTTATATCTTGTATCTCTTTGGTCAGTGTTTCCTGTAAGTTATCCATCTTTGCCTACAGTTTATTTCCAATGTCTTGCATTATCTTCTGTATCAACAGTCTAAAGTCTTTTTCCTGGAGGCTAAGAATCTCCTCATCACTTAGCTGATTTTCTGGAGTTTTTCCTTTTCTCCCTCATCTGAGTTATAGTTCTCTGTCTTTTCATTTTTATAGGTTTTTAGTGTGGTGACCTTCTTACAGATAATAGAGTTGTAGCCTCTCTTACTTCTGGTGTCTGCCCCCCTTGTGGTTGAAGTCAGTATGGGGGCTTGCTGTAGGCTTCCTAATGGGGGGGGCTGATGCCTGCCCACTGGTAAGTGGAGCTGATTCTAATCCCTCTGGTGGGTGGAGCTTAGTCTCTGGATGGGATTAGAAGCAGCTATGTGCCTGAGGGGCCTTTAGGTAGTCTGTCTAATCCCTCTGGTGGGTTGGTCTTAGTCTCTGGATGGGATTAGAGGCAGCTATGTGCCTGAGGGGTCTTTAGGTAGCCTGTTTACTGAGGGGCAGGGCTGTGATCCCACCTGGATTGTTGTTTGCCCTGGGGCTTCTCAGCAGCTGACTGATGAGTGGGGCCAGATTTTCCCAAAATGGCCACCTCCAGAGAAAGGCAGCTGCTGAATATTCCTGAGAGCTTTGCCTTCAATGTCCTTCCCTCACAACAAGTCACATTCACCCCTGTTTTCCCAGGATATCCTCCAAGAACTGCAGTCAGGTTTGACCCAGATTCTTATGGAGACCTCGCTCTGCCCTGGGACCCAGTGCACATGAAAGTCCGTGTTTGCCTTTTAAGAATGGGGTCTCTGTTTCTCCCAGTCCTGTGGCACTCCTGTGCACAAGCCCCACTGGCCTTCAATGCCAGATGCTCCGAGGGCTCTTTCTCCCATGGCCGGATTCCTGCACATGAGGTTTGATGTGGGGCTCATAACTCTCACTTCTGTAGGTGAGTCTGTGTGAACCAGTCAGTTTTCAGTCTGTGGAGCTTCCCACCTGGGAGATATGGGGTTGTTTATATTGCAAAATCACCCCTCCTACCTCTTGATGTGGCTTCTTCTTTTTCTTCTGGAGTAGGGTATCTTTTTTAAGGTTTCTGGTCCATTTGGGTGGAGATTGCTCAGCCTTTAGTTGTGAATTTTGTTGTTTTTAGGAGAGAAGTTGAGCTCCAGTCCTTCTATTCTGCTGTCTTAATCCTCTGCATAGGAGTATGTATATTTTTATCCCAAATTCCTTGAGTTCGTAGTGTTGCTCAACTTGGTAGGAAGGACCCTGGTGTGGACATGAGGACAGCAGAGTTCTTACTGGCAGGTTGTGTGATCTTGCCCTTTCTGGACCTCATTTTTCTTATTTGAAACATGGGAAACTCTCCAAGGTCATCTCCAAGTTCTTGCTGATCTGTTTCTTGACCATCCATGGCAAGCTGACCATGCTGAGCACCATTTGAAGCCCACAGGACCAAAGAGGTGCAACAGGCAGCATGTCCTTACTGAGAGTCTCTGGAGGCTGGACCCACTAGAGAAACAGAGCAGGAGGAGTAACTCCAGGCAGGGAGATTGGCTCCTGCAAGGACCTCAAGTTGAAATGCCTCCATATTGGGTAGACAGCTCAATAGACTGATTAAGACTGGGTTGGGGAAGTTGGTGAATGGAGAGTGGGAGACGAAGTTGGAGAGGTGATGGGGGATTAGAGTATTAGCTGGATAAACTGGACTTTATCCTCAGATTAGTGTGTATGTGTTGGAGCAGGAAAATGTCATGTGCAAAGTCCCATCTTGGCCTCTGGTCAATTCCTGCTTGGCCTTCAGAGTTTTTCCCCCAAAGCATGGTGGGAGTTTTTCTCAGTAAATACTTCCTGGTATAGTAGATTAATGTTTCTCCCCTCAAGTGTAAGAACCTCTATTATCCACTATACCCCAGCATCTTGCCCATAATAAATGCTTAATAAATACTTGTTTGATAAATGGAGATATATTTCTTGCCCCATAGTTACATGTCTTTGCTTTTTAAAAATATTTGTATTGTTACTTATTATGGGAAATCTCTGCAACTTCTGCATAGTTTTGCTCTGAACCTCAAACTGCTCTAAAAAAATAACATCCATTTAAAAAATTCTAACTGTTCAAAATTGGATTAATCATAATCCTTGGTTCATGACACATGACATCATTGGTACTTATGTGGCCCTCTCCTTATTTATTTATTTTTATATAAAATGTACTTATTGATATAAAGAACAGCAATGAGACTATGGTCTAGCTAGAAACCCAGAGCATTAGTCTTAACTTAGTCTGTGCTTACATCTTTTCACATCTCTGAACCTGGGCACCTAGCACTCTTAAATATTGACCATTGTCTTATGGGTTTGTTATTATTTGTTTTTAGTATTATCAGACACACACACATACACCCACACTCATACATAGCAGCAATATGTTATACCATTTTGCCTTTTTGAATTTTAAGAATTAGTTTTATAATATTGTAGTTTCTCCTTGCACTTTTCTTCACTTCATATGATGCTTCTGATGTTCATCCACATTGTCCTTTATGCTGAAGGTTTTCTGTTTCCTCTGCTTGGACCATACCATAATCTCTTTATCCTTTTGCCCACTGGTGACATTTGGGTGGTTTCCCCTGTTTGCCAGTTACAAGCAGTGCTACTGAGAATGTTCTTAGATGTGTGCCCTTGTGCAAGGGTGCTTTAGCATTGCTAGGCAGAGCTTCTCAGCCTCAGTACTGTTGACCTTTTGCACTGAATACCTCTTTGTCATGAAGGGCTGTCTCACGCATTGTAGGATGCAGCATCTAAGCCTAGATGTCACTGACATCGACAAATGTCCTTTGAGGGGCAAAATCATCTTGATTTAGAATCACTGCCCTAGGGGACAGCAATGCCACTTTTAGGTGATGTGAATCATGTTTATGTTATGGATGTTTTACTTTACCAGGTACTGCCAGTTATTTCACCAGTGTGGTTTTATGAACACACATGCCTGTCAGCAATATGTGACAGCAATATGTAGATCTACATGCTCTTTAGTGCATGGTATTATCTTCAGATTTCTTAATTTTGCCAGATATAAAATGGTATCTCATTGTAGTTCTGATTGATTTATATTAAGCTCTAATTGGGTTTAAAATGTTGCTTCTTACAAACTGATTAGCCATGAGCATGTATTTTTCTCACTTTTATAGTTGTGTTTTTACTGATTTTTAAAATATGTTTTTTATTTTTTATTTTTTTGTCTTTTTGTCTTTTTTTAGGGCTGCACCCTGCATCATATGGAGGTTCCCAGGCTAGGGCTTGAATCAGAGCTACAGCTGCCAGCCTACACCACAGCCACGACAACGGCAGCTCTAAGCCACATCTGCAACCTATATCACAGCTCACAGAAACGCCAGATCCTTAACGCACTGAGTGAGGCCATGGATCAAACCTGCAACCCTCATGGTTCCCAGTCAGATTTGTTTCCACCGTGCCACAAATGGGAACTCCATAAAATAAGTTTTGTCATATTCTTGATAGGAGTTTATGTCTATTGCATATATTAAAATGCATTCTCTGAGTTTGTTGCTTCACTTTTTCCTCATCCTGATTGCTCTCTTCCTAGAATATGCTTTAATGCTATTTTAAGTGTTTCTATTGTACTTTTGAAACATCTCAGCATCCATTTTCCTTTTTGTTTCTTTTTTAAAATCTAAGAAGTGTGATATTAGCTTGAGACCCAAATTTGTGAAAGTTAATTTGGCTTTGAAGGCAACTATGCCCTGCAGAATTGGTAAGGCTACGGGCCTCTTCCTTTACCAGTGTTTGAGGGTGGCCACCAGTCTGTGACTGTTTGTGGTAAAAAAGAAACTACCTGATGGGTTCTGAACAGGCCTGTGCCCTAGGGTAATTCCTTAGCAATTACAAACAAGCACAATACCCTTGGAAGTATTTGAAAGCCAGAGGACAAAGGCCCAGAATGCCTTACCACAAATATAAACAAAATTAGATTATTTGAAAAGGGAACATTCAGCCAGGGAAAAAGTAAAATTATTTAAACTAATTATTCAATCTTCAGTATTATCAGCATAAAATATCATTCTGTTTGCCTAATTTCACTACACTAAGATGAAACTAAGTAAAATCAAGCATAGATAGTCCTATGCCCTGCAAGAGGGTATTTCCTTCTCCACCCATTGGAGTGGGAGGGCAAGGCCAGTGCTCTGACCATGGGCATCCTGGAAGTGGACCCTCTGAGTGAGTCATTCTGCTGCCTGCCCTTTGTGCTGTCCTGCCCACTCATGATAGTGAAGCTATGACCACACAAGTCATCAGAAGATTCATTGTAACATCTGAAGATGTTGAGCCCAAAGAGAAAACAGGCTGGGATGTAGATCAGAATCTCTGTTTTCCTACATCTGTGGGACAGCCACATTCAAGAGAGAGGGACCCAAAAGATAGAGCTTACCCAGATGGACGGTATAAAGAGGAAAATTTTGCTATCTGCCACTGATTTAGAATGCTTGGCAAAGTACTGTGTTCTCCTGTTGAGCAAATCAAGCAGAGTTCTGAGTGTCCATTATTGGGGGATGTTAGAGGTTTTGTAAGGAGGTCCAAAAGACAGTGATGGTGGTGGTGGTGATGATGGTGACAGCTAATAGCTAAAAGAAATTGATTTGTTCACTGTATAGCATGCCTTCTCAGAAAGCTTTACATATTACCCAAGTCCTCCTAGAAGGTACATACTGTTGATATCCTATATTGGGATGAGGAAAGTGGGCCCAAAGTCACATAGCTGGTAAAGGATGGAGCTGAAGTGCAACCCAGGCAGCCTGGCTACAAACCTCTCCAGCTCCAGCAGATTCTGCTTCCAAATGACTTTACTGCTTGGGCAGAGCAGATGAAAGCAAGTTATTTTGGATGGAAGAGCTCAGTGTTTTGTGTTAAAGAGGAGAGGCCCATTGGTTGGCAGGGTAGGGATGGGTGGGTTTAGGGCAGGCCAGAAGTAATAGTATATGCAAATTCCTGATCATCCTGAGGGCTGAAAGTTGAGGGTACGATTTTGAATGTGGAACAGAGAAGCACTGCCAAGAAAAAAGGACTGGGGCTGCTAAGGTGTAGTGTGTGAGGTTGTGCTCTACCAGGCTCTGAAGGACAGATGAGATGTGCTTATTGGTGGCTTTTGACATTACAAGAGGAGTGGTGTCTTCACTGGTCCACTTGGCCTCCTTGTTTCTGACAGAGAGACCCCAGGTATGGGGTGTATAGCCACGGGGTTATACCAATACTTCTCCTTCCTTTACTGCCACATCTAATCAGTCACCAAGTTCAGCCAAATATGTTTTAATCTTTTTCAGATCAATCTCTTTTTTCCTTAGTTCCACAACTGTCACAATGAATTTGACTCTAGCTCTTTATGAGGCTTGCATAACCTTTATTCCATAACCTAAGTACATTTTAAGAAAGAGGAGTTACAGATCCTTCTCTTTTCAGAAGGTAAATGTAAAAAAACATTCTTAATAATACTGTAAATCAACTATATTTAAGTTTAAAAATTCTTAATAAAATATTAACAAATAGAATCCAGCTGTTTAGAAAAAGGATAACATTACAACAAAGCGGGGTTTATTCTTGGTATGCAAGATTGGTTTAACATTTAAAAAAAAAGTCTTTGTAATTCATTGTGTTTACAGAAAAGAGGGGAAATCGTATGATTATCTTGATAAATGGAAAGAATTTGACAAAATTCAACCTTCAAGTATGGCAAAAGTTCTTATCAAACAAGTAAACTCCTTTGATATGATAAAGAATATCTTCAAAAATCTATGGCAATGCTCATATTTCCTTCTGATATTTGGGACAGTGAAAAGATGCTTACTGTCATCATTTCAATTCAATGTAATGTTGCACTTCCTAGCCAGTATAATGAGATAAGAAAAAGAAACGCATAAGAATTGCAACAAAATAAATACAACCATCATTACTTACAGATGATATGATTGTCTACATAGGAAATATAAAAGAATCTAGATGAAAAGTATTATAAATAAGAAATTTAGAAAAATTACTGGGTAGAAGGTAAATTTACCAAAAAACAAATCAGTTTTTTTACTATATATCACCAAATAGTTGAAATTTAGTAATTAATAAACATGTGCAGTAGAATTAAAGAAAGACAAAGAAGGACACAATTTAATGGTTAAAGGATCCATTCAAGAAGAGGATATTACAATCTTCAATTTATATGCCCCTAATATAGGAGCATCCAGATACCTCCAACAAATACTAACAAACATAAAAGAAGAAATTGATGGGAATATAATCATAGTAGGAGACATTAACACCTATGGACAGATCACATCAATGGACAGATCCTCTAGACAGAAAAATCAATAAAACAACAGAGAGCCTAAGGGAAACAATAGAAAAGTTAGACTTCATTGACATTTTCAGGACATTACATCCAAAAAAATCAGAATACACATTCTTCTAAAGTGCACATGGAACATTCTCAAGAATTGATCAGATATTGGGGCACAAAGCTAACCTCAATAAATTTAAGAGTATAGAAATTATTTCAAGTATCTTCTCTGACCACAATGGCATAAACTAGAAATCAACCACAGGGAAAAAATGAGAAAAAACTTACTATATGGAGACTAAACAACATGCTACTAAAAAAAAAAAAACAATGGGTCAATGAGGAAATCAAGAAGAAAATTTAAAAATACCTTGAGACAAATGATAATGAAGACATAACCACTCAAAATCTATGAGATGCTGCAAAAGCAGTGCTCAGAGGGAGATTCATAGCAATACAGGCCTTCCTCAAAAAAGAAGAGAAAATCTCAAATTGGCAACTTAACCAACCACCTAAATGAATTGGAGAAAGAAGAACCAAAAAACCCTAAAGTCAGAAGAAGGAAGAAAATCATGAAGATCAGAGAGGAAATCAATAAAATAGAGATTCAAAAAAAAATCAATAAAACCAAGACCTGATTCTTTGAAAAGGTAAACAAAATTGACAAACCTCTGGCTAGACTCACTAAGAAGAGGAGAGAAAAAACCTAAATAAACAAAATCAGAAATCCAAAAGGATAAATCACAATGGATACCACAGAAATACAAAAAAAATATACAAGAATACTATGAACAATTATATGCCAACAAATTTGAAAATCTAGAAGAAATAGACAACTTTCTAGAGTCTTACAGCCTGCCAAAACTGAACCAAGAAGAAATAGATCAAATGAACAGACCAATCACTAGAAATGAAATTGAATATGTCATAAAAACACTCCCTACAAATAAAACTGCAGGACCAGATGGCTTCACAGGTGAATTCTACCAAACATACAAAGAGGAACTTATACCCATCCTCCTTATACTTTTTCCAAAGATATTCTATGATGCCACCATCACCCTAATTCCAAAATCAGACAAAGACACCACCAAAACAGAAAACCATCGACCAGTATCTTTGATGAATTTAGACACAAAAATTCTCAACAAAATTTTAGCCAACTATATCCAACAACATACCAAAAAGATCATACAGCACAACCAGGTGGGATTCATCCCAGGTTCACAAGGATGGTTCAACATATGCAAATAAATCAACTTCATATACCACATTAACAAAAGAGAAGTCAAAAGCCACATGATCATCTCAATAGATGCAGAAAAAGTATTTGACAAAGTCCAACATCCCTTCATGATAAAAACCCTTACCAATGTGGTTATAGAGTGAACATTCCTTAACATAATCAAAGCCATTTATGACAAACCCACAGAAAATATAATACTCAATGAAGAAAAGCTGAAAGCCTTTCCACTAAAATCTGGAACAAGACAAGGATGCCCACTCTCAGCACTGTTATTCAACATAGCACTAGAAGTCCTAGCCACAGCAATCAGACAAACAAAAGAAATAAAAGGCATCCAAATAGGAAGAGAAGAGATAAAACTGTGACTGTATGCAGATGACATGATACTATACATAGAAAACCCTAAGGACTCAACCCAAAAATTACTTGAACTGATCAACAAATTCAGCAAAGTAGCAGGATATAAGATTAACATTCAGAAATCAGTTGCATTTTTGTATACTAACAATGCAATATTAGAAAGAGAATACAGAAATACAATACCTTTTAAAATTGCACCCCAAAAAATCAAATACCTGGGAATACACCTGACCAAGAAGGTAAAGGTCTTATATGCCAAGAACTATAAAACATGAATTAATCAAGGAAATTAAAGAAGATGTAAAGAAATAGAAAGATATTCCATACTCCTGGGTTGGAAAAATTAATCTTGTAAAAATGGCGATACTACCCAAAGCAATATACAGATTCAATGCAATCCCTAACAAACTAACCATGACATTTTTCACAGAACTAGAACAAACAATCCAAAAATTTATATGGAACAACAAAAGACCCAGAATTGCCAAAGCAATTCCGAAGAACAAAAACCAAGCAGGAGGCATTATTCTCCCAGACTTCAGGCACTATTACAAAGCCACAGTCATCAAAACAGTGTGGTACTGGTACCAAAACAGACAGACAGACCAATGGAACAGAATAGAGAACCCAGAAATAAACCCAGATGCATATGATCAATTAATCTTTGAAAGGATGCAAGAATATGAACTGGGAAAAAGACAGTCTTTTCAACAAATACTGCTGGGAATCCTGGACAGCTGCATGCAAATCAGTGAAACTAGAACACACCTTCACACCATGCACCAAAATAAACTCAAAATGGCTGAAAGACTTAAATATAAGACAAGACACCATCAAACTCCTGGAAGAGAACATAGGCAAAACATTCTCTGATATAAACCTTACAAATGTTTTCTCAGGTCAGTCTCCAAAGAAACAGAAATAAGGGCAAAAATAAACCAATGGGACCTAATCCAACTGACAAGATTTTGCACAGTGAAAGAAACCAAAAAGGAAATAAAAAGACAACTTACAGAATGAGAGAAAATAGTTTCAAATGATGCAACTGACAAAAGCCTAATCTCTAAAATATACAACCAACTTATACAACTCAATTGAAACACGGGCAAAAGACTTGAATAGACTTTTCTCCAAGGAAGATATACAGATGGCCAACAAGCACTTGAAACAATGCTCAACATCCCTGATTGTTAGAGAAATGCAAATCCAAACTATCACAAGATATCACCTCACACCAGTCAGAATGGCCCATCATGAATAAGGGGTGTGGAGAAAAGGGAATCCTTCTCCACTGTTGGTGGGAATGTAAGCTTGTACAGCTACTATGGAGAACAGTATGGAGGTACCTTAGAAATCTATACATAGAACTACCATATGACCCAGCAATCCCACTCTTGGGCATATATCTGGACAAAACTCTCCTTAAAAAAGACACATGCACCTGCATGTTCATTGCAACTCTATTCACAATAGCCAAGACATGGAATCAACCCAAATGATTGATGATTGGATTAGGAAGATGTGGTATATATACTCAATGGAATGCTACTCAGCCATAAAAAAGAACAAAATAATGCCATCTGCAGCAACATGGATGAAACTAGAGACTCTCATCCTGAGTGAAGTAAGTCAGAAAGAGAAAGACAAATACCATATGGTATCACTTATATCTGGAATCTAATATACGACACAAAGGAACCTTTCCATAGAAACAAAAATCATGAACTTGGAGAATAGATTTGTGGTTGCCAAGGGGGAAGGGGAGGGAGTGGGAGGGACTGGGAGCTTGGGGTAAATAGATGCAAACTGTTGCCTTCGAGATGGATTAGCAATGGGATCCTTCTGTGTAGCACTGGGAACTCTGGTCACTTATGATGGAGCATGATAATGTGAGAAAAAAGAATATACCTGTATGTGTAACTGGGTCACCATGCTGTACAGTAGAAAAAAAATATATATATATATAAATGATAAAAAAAGAACTTTTACAACTCAAAAATAGTTTTTTTTTCTTTAAAGGCAAGGTACTTAGATACTTCAAAAAGAGAATATCTAAATAGACATTAAAAGGATGATAATGTGCCTGACATCATTAGCCATTGAGGAAAGTAGACTACATCCACAATAAGATATGGCCACATATAAGATTGGATGGCAAAATGAAATAGAAATATCAAATCTTGGGAAGGACTTGGAACACTCAGAATGTTCATACCCTACCTATGGGAATGTAAAGTCATTCGTTCATTTAAAAAAACTGTTTGACACTTTCTAGTGAAGATGAACTTAAGCATGTCTCATGACCCCAAAATCTCACCCTTATACCTATAGTGCATGATATTATATATTATGTATATGTTCTCTAAAAACATGTACATCAATGTCCATAACAACCATATTCAAAATAACCCTGAATTGAAAAGTGCCTGGAATGGATTATCATCGATGGAGGAATGGATCGTGAAATGATGGTATATTCATATGAGAGAATACAGCAACAAGAAGATTACACATAATGGTACAGATGAATCCCACAAGTGTAATGTTGTACAAAAGAAACTATGCAGTGTGATTCCTTTTCGTTGGAGAAGACTATCAGGCAAAGCTCACCCTTTGCCATTGGAGGTAGGGGAGGCAAGCAGTTGGAAGGGAGCATGAAAGGAATGCTGGTTATTTGGATGTATTTCTTTTGTGAAACTTCAATTATTTGTGTACTTTTCTGTTTATATTTTATATTTCGGTAAAAGAAAAATTACAACTGAAGGACAGTGGGACAGAAGAGCTAATGATCTTGGCAAAATGACACCTGCAGTGGGAGTTCCCTGATGGCCTAGTAGTTAAGGATTTAATGTTGTCACTACTGTGCCTTGGGTTCTGTCCCTGGCCTGGGAACTTCTGCATGCTGTGGGAGTGGCCCAAAAAATGATCCCTGCAGTGAGAAATGGTTGATTTATAAGGATCAAAGGCAAGAAGGAGCTGGTAGACATTTAGAAAGTAGAGGAGTTCCCGTCATGGCACAGCGAAAATGAATCGGACTAGGAGCCATGAGGTTGCAGGTTCGATCCCTGGCCTCATGCAGTGGGTTAAGGATCCTGTGTTGCTGTGGGCTGTGGTGTAGGTTTCGGACTTGGCTCGGATCTGGCCTTGCTGTGGCTGGCAGCTGCAGCTCCGGCTGGACCTCTAGCCTGGAAAACCTCCGTGTGCCACAGGTTCAGCCCTAAGAAAAAAAGGACAAAAGACTGAAAAATAAAAGAAAGAAAGTAGAGGAGACCACTGTGAGAATGAGAAATTATGGTGAGAGGAGCAGAATGAGAAATTTAGGGGGCTGGGGGCTTGTGGTCTGGGGAGAGAAGTTTGGGTGTAAGATTTCCAAGCTGGGCTAGTTCTGTGTGACGGTGAAGTCCAGCGTGTGAGGGGCCGACGTGAGCCAAGATGATGGTGGCTGGAGTTTAGGAGTTTCAGTCGCTCTGGAAAGGGATTGAGAAGTCCACAGGGCCTTGTATACGTGTTCCATGTGGACAGTGACATAAGTCACACGTGGACAGGATGGTAATGATTCTGTCGTCAAAGTCTGTACTTGTTTCGCTGCAAGGGCAAAACGCAAGTTAAACTCCCTTAAGCAAAAATGAGAAGTTACCCTCTTCTCTTAGTGAAAGGCCAAGGTGAAGCTTCAAAGGAATTAGATGCAGATGTTAAAATTGTCTTGGGGATGGCTTTCCTTGCTCTCTCTGTCTCCCCCTCCTTCCCTCTCTCTCCAGTTCGGCTTTTTTAAGTCAGCGGCACTCACGGGCAGCCTCCCTCCACTAGACTCAGAATGTCCTTCTACCTTCTCATTCCCAAAGGCACCAGGAGAAATCCTAGGGGTAGCACGGGTTGACTCCACCATCTGTCAGCCTTCGAAGTAGGGGCTGGGGATCAAACACATTGACTGAGAAGGAGGGAGTGGCAGCCAAAACCCTGTGTCCACCATGGAGGTTGATGCCAGAGGGATGCGGTGCTGGGCATCGCCAGGCACACCCGCTGCATGATTCTCAGTGCAGGAGGGAGACCACCTCGGAGGCCTGGTCTGGTCTGGAAGCTGCTTTGAATTATATGTGATACAGGGATGGGGAGCAGGGGAGGTGCAGGGCAGTCAGTAGCATCCAGCCAGCTTGACAAAGATATTTGGCTTGTGCTAGGTTATTGCCTCTCCAGCCCACACTTCAATTTCTCCATCTCCGACCTGTCTCCTCTCTCCTAACAGATTCAGTGTGCTCTTTTCATTTCAGCAGCTGTTTTTTTGTTTTTGTTTTTTTTTTTTGTTTTAGGGTTTTTTTGTTTTGTTTTGTTTTTTGCTTCATCCTCCTGTTTGTCTGTAATGCTTATCTCACATTCCCATCTTGTCTCTGTGTGCATTTCTCTTTTCCTGGCCTTGTCTCAGGGTTGAGGAGGAGGAGGAGGAAGAAGAGGAGCAGCCAGTCACGGAGCCCAATTCCGAGGAAGAGGCAGAGGACAATGCCCTCTGTCAGGGCAAGGACAGGTACCGAGGGCTGGACCCTCCCAGGCTCCCACCAAAAGCCTAGAAACTCCTTCCTAATGGAGAGTTTGCAGCCACCCTTCAGCATCTCCCTCCCTTCCTCATTAGCTCCCACTGGTAAACCTTACCTTGTGCATAGACCCACAGAGTGACTAGTGTGTTAGAAATAACTGAGCACATTTTCCCTGGAGAACTGTGACACTGCCTCCCTAACTGTGCTTTATTGAAGACGCATCCCCTGTCCCCTCCCTCACTGTGCCTTGGCTCACTCAGATTGGCAGTAACTAATGAGATGTTCCTCTCTGCTTAGAAAATCTTAACCCTTTGTGCCCCATGGGAAGAAAAATTCTGTGTGTCCCCTTTTCCCTGCTAATTTTGTCAGTACAACATGATCTGAAATGTATAGGTGACTGCTGTCGTGATGATGCATTTTGACTTTAGACCAGATGGACAGGAACACATTTCACTCCGTACAGCATAGGAAAAATTCCCAGCATTTATTGTCATGCCCAGAATAACTACTCTAGCTCGACAGCCCTTTAGGGGAGTTTTCTGTGCCCCACTCAGTTTTCCAAAGTGTGTTCTTCCTGTCTTCATATAGACACAGGGTGTTTTGCAGATAATTTGTAAATTTTGTAGGTATTTACCCCAGATAATGTCTATATGAAAAATAAAAATTGATAATGGATAATTTCATTTTCTGACATTCAAAAATACCTCTAGGGTTTCCCTGTGGCTCAGGGGTTAAGGATCTGACATCATCACTGCAGTGGCTTGGGTTGCTGCTATGGCCTGGGTTCCATCCCTGGCCAGGGAGCTTCCACAAGCCGGAGGTGCAGCCAAAAAAAAAAAAAAAAAAATTCTAAGATCGAATGGGTCCCTTCACTTGATTGATCACACTGCAAATTGATGCTTTTGATGTTTTGTTTTTTTTTGTTTTTTTCCACAAATAAGCAAAGTCAAAAGGATCTTGGATAAATTAGGGTAGAATCTTCCTCTTACCCATCTCAAAGTTACTGTGATTCCTTACTGCTGCAGCTTCATTCTCCAGGACGTCAGCATAAAAGTTCTCCAATTGGAGAGTTCTCATTGTGGCTCAATGGGTTAGGCACCCAACACCTCTGTGAGGATGTGGGCTGGATCCATGACCTCTCTCAGTGAGTTAAGGATCCAGTGTTGCCACAAGCTACTATTCGGATTCGACCCCTAGCCTTGGACATTCCATATCCCACAGGTGTGGCCGTAATAAAAAGTTCTCAAACTGGCTCCTTGGACACGCTGAGATGCCCACCCTTCCCAGGGGTCATGGAATCCCTTCTGAGCTGCTTGCTTCCCTCCTTTGCAAATGCCCAGGAAGAAACCAGCAGGGTGTGGAGAGAGGAAAGGGCTGACCCAGTAACAGAGAGTGAGGCACACATTCCAGAATGAGGCCGGGGGGTGGAGGGAGGTCAGCACTCACTCCCCATCCTGCCAAGTGCCATGCTAGTTAGGGATGCTTTGGGAAGGGAGGAGGTCAGTTGCTAGTCCCATTGTAGGTCACAGATGAGCCACAGAAAATTATGTGGACCCTCCATAAATACATCAGTGTGACTCCTCATGTGCTTCAGTGTGCAGAATGTGTCCCACCCACACAAACCTTTACCCTCAGGGACTCAGGTCAGCAGCCCCTCCAGTCCAGATGGAAGAATCTGGCTGAAAAGGACAGCCTTCAAAGGCATCCCTACCAACTCTTGTTGTCTTTCCATGGGATGGTTATTCACACAAGTAGATGGTGGTTTATATGACCCCCTGCAGTGTCTTTACCTCCAGGACTAATGCTGGGGAGCATCTTGACCAGAGGCTGCAGTTAGGCTTTTTAGCTTTAGGAAATAAAAGTGTGCATGTAAAATACCAGAGCCTGATCTTAACCAAGGTGCTCATTAACATAGATCTGGATATTATTTGTTCTTGGTGTAAACCTACTAGACTTAGAAGTGGTGGGGCAGTTCCTGCTGTAGCTCAGCAGTGACAAACCCAATTAGTATCCTTGAGGATGCAGGCTCGATCCTTGACCTTGATCAGTGGGTTAAGGATCCACCATTGCTGTGAGCTGCGGTGTAGGTCGCAGATGAAGCTCAGATCCTGCATTGCTGTGGCTGTGGTGTAGGCTGACAGCTGCAGTTCCAATTAAACCCCTAGCCTGGGAACCTCCATGTGCCACAGGTGCAGCCCTAAAAAGACAGAAAAAAAAAATAGTGGGAAAGATTCCACTTACTTCTAGGGGTTTGGTGTCTTTTGCTGCTCCTCCTTCCTGCTGGCTGCTTCCTTGTGTGTGCCCACCATGTGTACCCACCGTGTGTGTGAGCCACCTGTGCCAGGCCTGCCCTGCACACTGCAGTGTGGTCCCATCCCATCCTTCCAGCGAGCCGGGGAAACTAGCATGTGCCTGTCCTTATATACACATACAACTCTGAATGTGAGATAGGAAACAAAACAGCTCACATCCCATTCCCAAATGAGCATGGCTGGGAGTCATGTTCTCTGGGAAAGGGAATGGTTTTGAAAAATGCAGAGTTTAATGTAGATCCTCCAGTCGCAAAGGTGGATGTCATAATATCTAGTCCCCTGCAGATGGAAAAAATTAGACCAGCCTGCAGGAGTGTAGACCTCTAGGGCTTCGTGGTGGAGGAGACCCTGGGGAAAGTGTGAAACAGGAAAAATGGATCTTCACCCTTCCAGCCTCCTTCCTGGCTCCTTGCATTCCTTTCTGGCATCTCTTCTCCTTCTCCCTTATCCATGCTGGCTTTTAAGAAAGGATCTGAAAGCAGCAACTCCAACTATACAGGGCTTGTGGGATCCCTCTTCCTTAAGGTCGGGCTTTGCAAGAGGAAGACAGATCTCCTGTTTGATCATGACAAAGAAATGAAGTTCAGGAGGTCCCGTTGTGGCTCAGTAGAAACAAACCTGACTAGTATCCATGAGGATGTGGGTTCAATCTCTGGACTTGCTCCGTGGGTTAAGGATATAGCGTTGCTGTGAGCTGTGGCGTAGGTCACAGCGGTTCAGATCTGGCATTGCTGTGGCTGTGGCATAGGCTGGGAGCTACAACCCCAGCCTGGAACTTCCATATGCTGCGGGTATGGTCCTAAAAAAACAAAACAAACAAAACCCAGAAATGAAGTTAAAATCGTGTAAATTTCAGGGCCAATACAACCAGTGGGGAGATACTTGGGGTTGTGGGGGTGGTGGGAATCCTTGCGGTTCCATTGTATCTCCCCACAGAGGCCCCTGCACGCACAGAGGCCACTTTGGTCTTACCTTCCAGATTGGCAAGCCCAGGGCACTGGGATCTGGGGTAAAGCCAGGACTTCTGGTCTTTATGCTACAGGTCAAGAAACACAGCTGGACTGTGAAATCAGTGGCCCTAACAGGAGTAAGAGTTCACATGTCTTTTTCTCTTTCCTAACCTTTGCTTTCTCTCTCCCCATCTCTTTTCTTCCCCTCCTCTCCCCCCACCACCGCCTCCCTTCTTCCCTGCTGACCCAGCAATAGCAGCAGCAGCCGTGAGGCCAGCCCTGCCTCAGAGCAGAAGGATGCTGCTCTGGAGAGCCCAGCCCTCCCCGCTGCCTCCAGCACCACTTCGCAGGGAAAGCAGCTTCCAGGTGGCTCTGCAGCTGGGACCCCCTTGTGCAGAGGGTCCTCAGGGCCAGCTCTGCGGCCCCCTCCCACCCCTGCCTCGGTCCCTCGGCCCTCCTCCACACCTGGCCCCCCGAAAGCGTCACCAACCCTAGAAAAGCTGCCCTACGTGCCCCACAGCCCCTTCCACCTCTTCTCCTATGACTTTGAGGATTCGCCCTTGTCCACCAAGGAAAAGGAAGCCGAGTCCCAGCAGGAGAGCAGGTAGATCTGGTCTACATGGCAGCCTGGGTAAGGTTAACCCTGGGAAGCTGACACAGTGTGTTAAATGCATCGCCTGGTTTTTCACTCACTGGGTTTGTGTAGATTCCAGTCAGAGTGGAGAACAGTTGTGGTGTACACTCCCTGACCACTAACTGATTACTAGTCTTCAGGCAATGTGCAGAAGACAACACCTTCTGCCTGAATTAAGGAGCTCTTGTGGAATAATATGATGACTAAAAAATGGGTTTTTGAACATAATGTTTATAAAAATACACATGGTCCATCAAGATCGACACATGCCCCACCCATCTCTCTGGCACAGGGTCTCTTTTAACCTGCAGAATGCAGCCAGGTGCTTCACCATCTTTCCATACAGCATTTATAACTTAGAATAGATTTACAAGGAGATCCTGCTGAGTAGCATTGAGAACTTTGTCTAGATACTCATGTTGCAACAGAACAAAGGGTGGGGAAAAAATGTAATTGTAATGTATACATGTAAGGATAACTTGATCCCCTTGCTGTACAGTGGGAAAATAAAAAAATAAAATAAATTAAAATAAATTAAAATAAATTTTTTATTATAGTTGATTTACAATGTTCTGTCAGTTTCTGCTCTAAGGCAAAGTGATCCAGTTCTACATATATATATATATTCTTTTTTTCACATTCCATGAAGGATTTTCATGGAGTTTTCCTTCCTTTAACAGCTCCTCTGATTCTCTCCATCTGAGCTCGTACTCTGCCTCTGAACCTTACAACTTCCGATCTTTCTCTTCGAATAGGTGGGTGTCTTTTTTTCCTTTTCCTTTTCTATAGCTTTCTGTTTTTACTCTAAACCACATATTTTTCTTTCAGACATTGCTCACAGCATCCTGTGAGATGGCAAGCAATTACAGCTGGAATCCCTTCAGGGTGTTAATAGAATCACATTATTTGAGTATAGACACCTTGATGATTCTTATGTGGATTGGAGATGAGACAGAGGGAGGGGTGGGTGTACAAATAAAAACTGCTCAGGAATTCAGAGCAGGCGCCTGTCAACTTGCCTGCATGCCTGCCCTTTACTGATGCCTGGATCAGGAACTCTGCAGAATGAGGGTTTGAGGGGAGTTCCCACTGTGGCTCAGTGGAACGAATCTGTCTAGTAACGATGAGGATGCAGGTTTGATTCCTGGCCTCACTCAGTGGGTTAAGGATATGACATTGCTGTGACCTGTGGTGTAGGTCGCAGATGCAGCTCAGATCCTGCATTGCTGTGGCTGTGGTGTAGGCCAGCAGGTATAGCTCCGATTGGACCCCTAGCCTGGGAATCTCCATTTGCCACAGGTGTGGCTCTAAAAAGACAAAAAAAAAAAAAAAAGAAAAAAAAATGAGGGTTTAAATATTTCAAATAATGCATTATCCAAAGTCAGTACTTAAAAATACCGATGACCACTCCCATATTAAGAGTAATAATAATGCCATATATTAGATTCCAGATATAAGTGATATCATATGGCATTTGTCTTCCCTTTCCACAGAAAAGAAAATCATGGACTTGGAGAATAGACTTGTGGTTGCCAAGGGGGAGGGAGTGGCATGGATTGGGAGCTTGGGGTTAATAGATGCAGACTATCGCCTTTGGAATGGATTAGCAATGAGATCCTTCTGTGTAGCGTTGGGAACTATGTCTAGTCACTTAGGACGGAGCATGATAATGTAAGAAAAAAGAATATACCTGTATGTGTAACTGGGTCACCATGCTGTACAGTAGAAAATTGACAGAACACTGGAAACCAGCTATAATGGGGAAAAAAATCATTATATAAAAAACAGAGTAATAATAATGATTGCCCTCATTTATTGAGCATTTATTAAGAGCCAGGCCCTGTACTTTAAAGGGTCACTGAACCCTGAAGAGGTATGTTCTATTCCTAGCCCTTAGATACACAGAGGAAACAGGCATGGGTAGGTTGGGTAAGTGAAATGGCTTCTTCCTCCTGGGCAGGCTGCTCCAGAGTCTGGTCCTAATATGAACATGTACTGTAGTCTCTCCTATAGGTACTCGGTTGCTTTCTTTCCTTAATGGTTTCATATATACAGTAATTCCTGCTACTAGGCCCTGACTCTGGCCACCCCTAGCCAGGGGGTTCCTCAAGCAAGTCCATGTCTGTTAAAGACGATTTTGCCAGAGTCTTTGTTTGGTGGACCCTCAGCTTGGATGCCTGAACATGAAGTTGCACCTGTTTTGAATGAAAGCTGGTAGCACCTAGACCTGAAGGTGACTCTTTCATGCCACAAAACTGGCCAGTCACCATGGGCATCAGCTCTTCCATCTACTAAACAGAAGAATTAATCTGGAATTGGTGCTCATCAACCTTTTTTTGCTTACATACAACCTAAATGATTTTTGAAACTCTCCTCATGGTTATAAGCAATCTGTCTAAAGTATTTTTAATCTAAGTTTAAATCATTGTATAGGATGTAATCTATTTATATACATGCTTCAAATTTACTTTTGTCAAAAATTTGGGGCTTCAGATTTAACTGCTTAAAAGATGGACAGTCACCCCAAAAGCCTAATTGGCAGAGCCCATCAATCTTCAGTCAAATGAGACTTGATTTCTATCAGAATAAGTCTGATTTTATGTTTTAATTCAAATAAGCTCATACACATCCCTGAGACAACTGCCTCCCTTCTGGGGCCAATTCGCAGGTAGGTGGGTAAGATGGAGACATGAGCCATGAGGCCTGCCCTGAGTTTCCCCCGGACAGATAAGCACCGCCTTCTCCTTCCTGTTTTTCTCAAGGAATCCCCTCAGGAGTGCTGCTTTCCCACAGTCCCTAGCCTGGCACCCTGGAGGTTTTACAGCTCAATGCAGTGTCCACATTGATTCAGCCTGTGTTCCCTTTTTTTTTTTTTTTTTTGGTGGGGGGCAGAATTCATGTCAATTTTTTTTTTTTATGAATACAACTTTTAATTTCTTTAAATTGTGATTTCCCCAATACAATTTTTTTTCTACTGTACAGCATAGTGACCCAGTTACACATACATGTATATATTCTTTTTTCTCACATTATCATGCTCCATCCTAAGTGACTAGACATAGTTCCCAGTGCTACACAGCAGGATCTCATTGCTAATCCATTCCAAAGGCAATAGTCTGCATCTATTCTTTCTTTCTAAAAGTGGAAGGCACTGTGGAAGGGGAAGCAGGGAAGGAGAACCGGGAGGCCCTAGGTGTGTCCACGGGCCAATCCATGTTAAGAAAAAGAGCAGGAGTGTCGTGGCTCACTGATAACAAACTGACCATCTGACTATCATCCATGAGGATGCAGGTTCCATCCCTGGCCTTGCTCAGTGGGTTAAGGATTCGGCATTGCCTTGAACTGTGGTGTAGGTTGCAGATTCGGCTCGGATCAGGGGTTGCTGTGGCTGTGGTGCAGCCTGGCAGTTGCAGCTCTGATTTGACCCCAGTCTGGTAACTTCCATATGCTGCAGGTATGGCTCTTAAAGGAAAAAAATAAAATTCTGAGATTGTGGTGGTCTTTCACACAATTTTCATGAAACACATCCAACGTGGCTCTTATGTCCCCAAGAACATTATCTATGTACAAATTTGGAGCTGCACAATTGACTGGAAGAAAAATACCTTGGCAAGCTCATCTTCCCCAACAGGGTGGTGTCAGTCCAGGATGGCGATGGTCTCATAGCCTCTGAAACTGTTTTCCTGAGACCACGTCCCTCCCACTTGGTCCCTAGGGCTCACCACCACCTATAGTCCTGGGGAAGGGGAGCAAATAGAAACATGGCAATGGCCTACATGAATATACACATAAACTGAGGAAAGCAGCCACATGCTTGGGACTAAGAATTGGCTTAGATTTAACTGAGTAAAGTTTGTCATTTTTAAATCATTGATAAGAATTTAAATTTGTATAAATATTGTTTGCATCTATTAATTTTCTGATATTCATTCACTGTGGTTTTCAAAGGTCTGTATAGGCACGAATTTACCTTCTCAGTGGTTGATTCTGACTGAATGGGTTGTCATAGAAACCAGTCAGTTATTAAAGAGAATTTTTTAAAAACAGAAAAAAAATGCTATGTGGTGAATTGCATGAATCATATGATCCAATTATCGAGCTGAAATGAAGAAGAAAAATTGGACAGACCATGAGGCAGTTGAATTAATTGCTCAACCAGTAGAAAAACCAAAGGAGAAAAAAAACACCAAAAAAAAAAAAACGACACTAGGCTTGTTTTATTTCCATAATGTCACTGAAACTTACTTTTAGTGAAGTAGTCCTGTTAAAACATTCTCCAGGATGCTTGCTTTTGGTTGAGAACAGGATTGTTTTAGACACTTGTGTAGAATAGCAAGCTCAGTGTCTGGGCAGCTGGGTAACACAGGACTGAAGCCAGAGCACAGGGCCTGTGTCTCTGAGGACCCCAAGGTCCTGGGCATCCTCCTCCCCTCCCGAGCATGGCCCACTGCCTGCTGCTCTCCCTCTATTTGCTGTTGAGCTTTTTCTTCCTTCTCTGCTGCTTCTTTTCTTTTGTATATTCTCACCCTTGGCGTTTCTGTCTTCACTGTGGCCTGAGGTTTGGGGGCCCTTTCTAATTTTAATTTAAATTTTGTTGAGGTGTAATGGACCTAACATTCTATTGGTTTCAGGTGTACAGCATAGTGATTCAATATTTGTGTAACTGGGGGGGGCTTCTTGAAAAATCAAGCCAACACTCACTTGCAGAAACAGTTAACCTGTTGGACAGGTAGCATGTCGGTATTTCCAAGAGATGAAAAAATGAATGCCAAGAAACCAAGTCCCATGAAGGTGATGTGTTAACAGGGGAGGACAATGGGGTAACTTGTGGGTTTCCATCTGCCTGCCAGGGTGCCTGGTACTGAGCACAGGCTAACCTGATACCAAATAAATAAGAGCAATAGCCGACACACCGGGCTCAGGAACACAGGGGATTTGGGGTGATGTACGTATTTTATTTCCCTTATAATAACACAAGTTATTAAGAAATTTCACCTCCATATTCCACTTTTTATATAATTATTTTTATTTTTTTCCATTATAGGTAGTTTATAGTGTTCTGTCAATTTTCTACTGTACAGCATGGTGACCCAGTTACACATACATGTATACATTCTTTTTTCTCACATTACATGTTCCATCCTAAGTGACTAGACATAGTTCCCAGTGCTACACAGAAGGATCTCATTGCTAATCCATTCCAAAGGCGATAGTCTGCATCTATTAACCCCAAGCTACCAATCCATCCTACTCCCTCCCCCTCCCCCTTGGCAACCACAAGTCTATTTTCCAAGTCCATGATTTTCTTTTCTGTGGAAAGGTTCATTTGTGCTGTATATTAAATTCCAGATATAAGTGATATCATATGGTATTAAAATTGATGGCCTGTTTTTTACACTTTTTTCTACATGTTGTTCTTAACCTTTAAGAATAGTCTTTACAGCTGTAATCAAATGTGTTGGATAATATTATATCCTGATGTTACATGCAGTGTGCATATGCGTGTGTATGTGTATGTACACGTATACATCATAACATCATGATGACATGATGCCATGTCATCACTTACAAATTGGCAGTTACTTTTAATGGTTGCATAATATTCCACCTATGAATAATGCTTCGTACTTTCTTAGCCATTCCCACATTGTTACCTTATTGGGTAGTTTCCAGTTTTTTTGCCATGATCTTAACAAGGTTCCGGTGAGTATCTTCCTGCCTACTACTTTTAGTCTATAAATAATCAAAAGGTTATGTTAACTTCCCCAAAGTAGACTTATTCGGTCAAAAGGTATGCACATTTTGAGTTCAGAATACTTCCTAGAATGGTTAGTACCAATTCCTCTTGGTGGGGGTTTGGATTGGATTCACTGTGTGCAGGAAGGTCTTTGCACACATATCATAGTGACCCTTGGGGTCCCACATACCCCAATACAGTGTCCTCACCTGTTTAGAAGGAGTCAGCCTTTCCTTATACCTGAGTAGCTTGTGAAGCAAAGCACTGATAATGATACCAAAATATAGATAGATAGCTAAAGAACAGCTATTCTGAAAAACAAACAAAACTCTAGAATTTTATAAATCCTAAAACTTGTCAGAGATGACTAAGAAATGATAAAGACCCATTTAAACCTAGTGGCTATAATTTTGCTTCTGGGTTAATATTGGATGAAAACATTGGGTACATGCACTTCTAAGTAGCAGGCCATTCTAGAAAGTTTGGGGACAGTCTATCCTTAATTGCTAGATGCTCGATGAGATGATGTTTCATGGGTGAAATTGATTCAGAAACACCTAAAGGAGAATTTTTAATAAAATGTTTCTTTATCCAATGATCTGGTATTTTTACAGACTGTTGATGGAATCAACACACATTTTGCCACCACGAGAGGCAAGAAAATCTTCCTGACTGAGTAGAAAATAATTTGGATTCTTAATTTATGTTAGCCGCTAGTTCTAATGAACACTTAAAAAGGAAGGAAGTATGAGGGTTTAATTACTTAAACCCTTTATCATAAATCCTGCTACCTAATAATTTTGGACTTTGGGAAATTTGTCTAATGATAAATAACCAAAACAAAGAAGTTAGTCATTTTCTTTTTAAGTTAGAGTAGTCATGGATAGGGCTAGCATTTTCAGACCTGTTTTTCTCGCAAAAATTAAGGTATTTGCTACGTATTACTCATTTATTGACTTGAACTCATTTCTTTTCCCCTTCCTGCCTCCCACCTTAAACCCCTGCACACTTCAGATACAGCAACTTTAGCAGCAACTCTAACCACTCCCCAAGGCCTGCGTCTGGAGCCAACATGCCCAGCACCCCCACGTCATCTGTTTCACCCCCACAGGAGACCAGGCTAGAAAGGTGGGTTTTCTTTGGATTTTTTATTCACTGTTTTTTCTTTCTATGGGTGCACCTGTGGCATGAGCAAGTTCCCGGGCTAGGGTTCAAATCAGAGCTGCAGCTGCAGCCCATGCCACGGCCACACTGAATCCTAAACCCACTGAGTGAGGCCAGGTATCAAAACCACATCTTCACAGACACTATGTCGTGTTCTCAACCCTGCTGAACTGCAACAGGAACTCCGTGGAAAGGTGGGTTTTACAAGAAGCATGCCCATGGCTTCACTGTCTTCAAGTGAAGGAAACTAGTTTGATTAAGAGTGCCTAAAGGAAAAAAGTATAAATAAAAAGTATAATCTGAAATATTTCTCTTTACGGAATATAGCTCCAGGGTAAGAATATTTTCTGTCTCTTTCACACTGTGTACCAAGTAAGTCTTTTATTAGAAGTAATATTTATTGTTAACTATTGTCTCAGCTCCCTTCATACTTTCTGTAGATCATATACCAGTTTGCTCTAAAACGTTTAAATGTGTGTGAGTTTTGATTTCCCTTCTTAAAAAACTATTTTAGACAAACTCTGCAATTTGTCTTCTACAGGTCGGTTTTCACCTTTGAATGATTCATTCTTTGTACATCAGGAGATAGAGGGCCCATTAAGGTGTTGTGTAATGAATCTGGGCCCTACCAGAAGAGAAATGAGTTGTTTAGGTCTATGGAAGGAATTTAACTTGGCAAGAGTATTAATTAGACCACCAGAAATGAACCAATTGTTACTCCTAGAAGAGAATGATTGCGCAAGAGTGTGTTTACAAGGGAAAAGTAAGACCTGTAATTTTAGAACAATTAAAAACAGTTACCCTTATATGGCCAGAGTGCTGACTTAGAGAAGCCTGACTGGGCTTCCAACTCACTCATTGGGAAGTTATTTAATCCCTGAGGATAAATGCCAGTTATGCCAACTCTTAGCTTAGACGGTGGTTTTGATGAGCAGATGAAAAATTCCCCGTGAAGACCCTGTGTGAACCCCACTGCGTGTGTCCGGTGAGAAGTGACAATGTGTGATGATGAGATAGAAATTCCAACAGCTCCTGATTGATCATAAATTGATACCTAGCAATTCATAGAGGTCATTTGCCTCAAACCCTGAATTTAAAACAAATTCGATCAGTATTCTATGTTGGAATTGTCTCCTGTGTATTCTGAAGCATGTTTGGCTGAGTGCTGCTGGTTGGAGGTTTGGTTGGGATATAAAGCCCAGGAAGAAGGGCTGTCCAGTGGGGTTTGCCTGGCCATGCATCACCTTTAATGTCTAAGATGGTACATAGACTCCACGGTGTCAGACTCCCAGGTTCCACAGTGCAGTGTGGTTCTGGGCTGAGTATATTTGGGCTCAGTTGGATCTTGGTAATAAGGCAACAGGTTGATTACCCTGAAGACACTTTCTGTCCTTTATCCTAAAGGTGCCTCTTCTGGGGATCAGCTGAGGTTACCCATGCTCCCAGAGAGGTCACCAATAAGGAGAACCCTTGTCCTATGGGATGTGAGATTTGGGGCCAAAGGGAGGAATGTTAGAGTCTGACTGATGTGACATCACACACCTCGCACCTGCTAGGCTACCAGCTCCTTGGGAGCGGGGACCCAGGCTCTCTTCATTGCTGTGTCCCCCGTTGTACCTAGGGCTGGGCTGTGGCCAAGACAAGATAAATGCCAGTTGAAGGATTCTGGAGAATTATCCATTCGTTGGTTGGAGAAGAGTTTGGAGGTCCCTGAAACTGAGAGGTTATAAGGGCAGAAAGTCCACAGGTTTCCCAAGACCTGGCTTTTGGGACAATTTGTTGCCAGCTCCTAATGGGGTTGCCCCAGCCTCACCCTACTTCCTGATCCCTGGAAACCCAGGTACACTTTAAGCTGGAAGGTCCAGGAGCACAGGTCCAGGAAGGACTCCTGTCTATGTCTCCTTCCCTGCTGGGTATGACTAGGTGTCTTCTGGGGGTGGTTGGGGGAAGGGCTGGAGGGGCCGGACCCCAGAGAGCCTCAAGTGCCTGGGGGAGGATGGTCTTTTACCCCAACGCCCTGGACTGTTAGGGTTTTGAAGTAGCTGATGATGCGCTCTAATTTCTCATCAGTGCAGGGTCAGTAAGGTGAGGCTGCAGGGAGGGAGGCTTCCAGGAGCTGCCTCTGAGCCTGAGAGAAGTGACCATGCCCAAGGAGGGCAGAGGCCTCGGGGCTTGAGAGGAGACCAGGTTCGGACAGACTTGGCTGCTGCTGAGAGGATGGGAGCAGAGTAAGGGTTCAGACTCACAGGAGCTGATGGATGTTAGAAACAAGGAACTGAGACAGAAGATACTGGGGAAAAGCAAATCGAGGATGGAGATGTTTATCTTTGGCCATGCAGGGCACAAGGAGTCCGTCTGACACCCAGCTAGATGGGGCAGTGAGGACTCAATGGTCCTTGGCTTGAAGAAGGCACTAGGTTGAAATCCCTCAGAGGGAGCCTGCATGCTGAGACCCCGTCACTGGGCCACAGTGACAATTGTAGGACCCTTTTGCTTCTACTGCCTGTTCTCTTTTCCTGTGCAGTTCTGCTATAGGAAATTCATTACCTTCACCATGCACTGTATCCACAAGCAAGTAAAGGCTTCAAAGGGTTTCTCACTTCCTTTCCATTTGCACATTGTTTTTCAACTATCACCATCTGCTGCTTTGAAAAAAACCATGTGAGGAATTATTTTAAACATCAGATGCAATTTCATTAAGACCAGTAGGCCACCAGGCCTGGCTCCAGCACCCCTTCTCAGGCTCACCTTGCTAGCTTGTGTTTTGTGACTGTAAAAAAAGAAAAATAAGAGGGGCCCCAACTCCACATCATATTTGTACTTCACCACCCAAACATACTCTGTCAGTTGTATTTATGGTAATATAGATTTTATACAGTTTAATTTTTTTCCTTTTCCTGTTCAACAGCTGAATTCTTTCATGTCACCCATCATCTATTTTTACTTTTACAAGTATTTTCTGCCTGATTAAGAGCCACGATTGTTTTCACTAAGGAATATACTTCAGTAGAATTTGTAAGATTTATTGTTGAGATGTTTTATATACCCATAATGATTGAAACCCCCAAAGGAAAATGTTTAGGAAAAACATTGAACTCTTAGGAACAATTCCATTTTTGCAATGAGAAGGCACATGTTCCGTCAGAACACCCGTGACTAATAAACATCATGACAGGACCCCATGCAGTACTGGGGAGTTCTAGAAATCCATTCCCTCGATTTGGAAATAAGACTCAGAGGATTGCTCTAAGTCCTAGGAAAAATCAGGCCAACTAAAACACCCCTTCAGGCAGGTCAGCCCGCTTCGGAACTACAACTGGCCATCATTGTGAGCTTGGAGTCTTCCATATTTTTCCCAAACATATGAGTGTGTTGCATGTTAATAAAACTTGGAATGATAAATTGACCTAGAAAGCAAGAATCGAAGAAACAATATACAAATTAAGTCAAAGCAAGAGTATTAAAACAAATCCATCTCCGCATCTCCTATTACAGCTTCGTTTATAGGGCTTTTTTAGACACAGAGTGTAGCACTAATTTTCATGAATTTACTATTTGAGTTGTGCCAGAACAAAACAAAATAAGAAAACAGAACTATTTGCAAAGGCCCTCAGGGATACAAGATGCAACTGTTTAATGAAAGCAAACTTAAAATGCTTTAATTTTGAAAATGTGCTTTTTGAGTGGAAGCGTTCTAAATATTTTCTTTATAAGAGAAAACAAAATTACAAGGCTATTTGAACCATTCATGTTCAAGTATTCAAATGAAACACATAATAAACAATAATCACAGCACAGTAACCTTGCGGCTCTGGGCCCTTGGGAAGGGCCAAGGCCATCCTCTGTCCATACCTGCGCCGACATCCCCATCTGGTGGACCTTTTCAGAGTGGCAGCTGGAGGCTTGTTTGGTGTTGTGACAGCAGTTACCAAGGAGGTTTGTAAGAGAACCAGAAGTCCAGTGCCCCAGGCCTGATGGTGCTTTGAGGTGATCAGTCTTTGTACTGGAGCTAGAAAGTGCTCTGGGAATGAGCCCCCTTGCATTGTGAGGGGTGGGGAATGGGGGTCATGATCAGGTGAAGATGCTGAGCTTGGTGGGGGCACTTTGTTAATAATTTTAGAAGGGCAGGGAGGACTTCCCTGTAGACTTGTCCATTTGTGCCTTAAGCGCTGATTCTGCTCTCTTTCCCCTTTGCAATAGTGCCATTGTTTACTGTGAATGACAGCCACCTGCCTGATTTACAGGCTAGTGCTAAGAGTCCTTAGAAGAGTTTGCAAACTGTCTGCCTTGAAAAACCAGAGTTTTCCCGACTTCCTGGAAGACTGAAAGCCCAGATATTGGTAGTGATAATTTCTTTGGGAATAATAAGCAATGAGTAAAGAATGCAACCTTAAATTCTGTCGTGTTACTGTTTATATGGGCTTTGCATATACATATAAACAGTATAACATTTAAAGGTGTGTGAAAGGTTGTACAGTGTAAGTGAACCTCCTTCTACCCTGTTATCCTCCTCAGAAGCAACTTTCCAGCAATTTTCTATGCGTATTTCCATGGATATTTTAGTTTTATATCGCTATATATGTGTTTAGTGTATCTTTATACAAATAAGAACATGCCACACAAACAGTTCTGCATCCTGCTTTTCCTCTTAAAAACATGTCTTGGTTGTCTTTCCATAGCAGTACTTGTTGCTGTTGCTTTCTTTGTAATTCTTTGTCCTCTGGGTGCTATTTCATATACCCAGTCTCACCGTAATGAGCTCTACTCTTTGTTACAGATGCTACTGCAGTGTAATTCTTGTCCATGTGTCATTTTGCACATGTGTGATTATCTCTAGGATGCCTAGAAATAGATTTAGTAAGTCAAGGTTTTGTACATTTTAGATTTTGATTCATTTTTGCCAAATTTGTTCTCACAAAGATTGTACCAGTTTGGGTTCTCAACCACCACGTGTGACAGAGCTTGTTTTCTCACACCTCTGCCAAAGATGTGTCATTCAGCTTTTCAGCCATTGCTCCCCTGGTAGTGAAGAGATGTATGTCATTAAAATTTAAATGTTCATTTCTTTATAGGAATGTGATTGAGCATGATGTCATACGTCCAGGCCTCTTTCCTTTGCTGGGAATTTTTAGCTTATGATCCTTGAGTTCTTTTACTTATTGAGGTATACAGGTTCTTTTCCTCAGTCATTCATCTTTTTACAACATTTACAGTGTTTTTACCCTGCAGAACAATTTAACTTTTTTGAGTCAAGTTTATTAATCTTTTCTGTCTTCTGGGTTTTGTGTCCCTCATGAGGAAAGCCTTTTCTTCCATGTTTTCTTCTAGTATTTCTCTAGTTACAACTTTCACATGAAAATATATTTCATCTATATAGTTCTTTTGGTGTATAGTGTGAGGCAGAGACCCAAGTTACATTTCTTTCACTTGTTTGAATACCATGTAGTGCCTAATCCATCGTTTCCCTATTAATTTTTCATATATTAACAGAAATATGGGCTCTAGTTCATGTCTTTGTTCAAGGCTCTTCCCATAGGAGCATTTCCCATCTCCCCCAGTGCCACCTTCTCGGATGGATGAACCTTTCGAGGCTGTCAGGAGCCTTTCTTCCTCTCAGTCTTTGGAATGTGACTATATCATGCATTACTTTGAAACAGTCCTGCATTTTCAGTCACCTGCCATATTGTGTTGTGGTGCTTTGTGTGATGGTTGACAGTGCTGGAATAAAGAGCATGGGGATATTTGGGGAAGCTGGGACCAAACAGCTAGGACTAGAAAAATGGGAGCCTGCCAGGCTGAGGTCAAGCCCCCCATCATGAGATCTCACTTCCTGAGACCCCTTAGAACACCTGCCTCCACCACTGATATAACTTCTCCCTCTGAGTGAAGGTTTCCATTTCCTTGCATTTCCTCCCCCTTTTCAGTTATTTTTGCTCTGGTAGTTCTTAGCTGCTTGCAGGTCCATTGACCCTTGTCCTGAGTATAATTTGCTGGTACCTATGTCTTCCTCATCCTGATTTCCTCCTCCATGTGGACTGCTCTCCATGGATCTGGGTGCCTGTGTCTTCCTGTTCTGGTCTGCTTTGGTTTTGACTGTTTTTTGCCTTCATTAGTATCTACATATGCCTTGAGGTTCTACTTGTCTGGTTTTCAAATCACCGCTTTTTCCAAACCCATGATCCGTGCGTTTTTCTGGATCCCAGATACTTGCTGGCTGTGGTTCATCACTTGATCTACAGAGTACTTAAAAAAAAAAAAAACAACATTTGTTTCAGTGGAGTTGAGAGCTCCACTGTCTAATGGGCTCTGTTAAATTTTATTTTTAATTTAAATTGATAAAAGTAGATTTTAAAAACCTTCACTGAAAATCCTCCAGAGCATGTAAAAATGGGACAAAAGGCACTGCCTTTCTTTGTGATCACAATTATTAGCATACAGTCCACAACTGCCAGCAGAAGGAAAAGGTACCAGTTTAGACTGATTCCTTACCACTCAGACCAAGAAGCTGTGTGCCCCTTGTACTGAGCACCAAGTAGATTTCCTGCTTGCCTGCTGCTAGTTCCTGACACAATCTTGTTACAAACAAGTTCCTGTAAGGGTCCGTGTGTGGCCCAATGAATTGATTGTGTTACATCAAAAGTGCATCAAAAGTACATCAAAAGTTACATTGAAAGTTCATGAGAAGAGACGCACCAGTCCCTTGACAGAGTGAATTTATGGCAGGTCGGGTCTGGCTGCCTTGTGGTGGCTTCATTGGGTGAGTGTAGGCGTTAGAGAACCTGGACTCTGTATCAGTTCATGTGGGTTTTGGATCTGATTCCTACTACTATAGATTTCACCTGAGATACATAGATCTATGCCTGGACCATGTATGGCAGTAACGTATGTCTTCTGTCCTTGATGAAATACTGATCTGAGCAGGTGACTTCCCTGCTTAGAAACTTTGAGTGCCTCTGCTTGCCTATCAGTGAGTATAACTGGATTAACATCACCTGTAGGGTTTCTCACACTTGTATTCAGCCTGCACCTTCCAGCTTCATCAGCCATCAGCATCCTCATCCTCACTGTTCTTTAACTGCACAAAAGTGCTGCAAGACTCCCCAGAGCCACTTCCTTCATATTTGCTCTGTCATCCTTTTCTAATTTCTTCTTTCAGTCTACTCCTTCCCATCGTTCAAGATCCAAGTAGGTGACATCAGTCTGTAAAACTCCTCTGACTTCCTCTGGCAGAATGAATTGTGACATCCTCATAGGTTCATACATTTCAGGGCTCAGCCCTTTCAATCCTGGTGTGTTTATCCTTTTGTTTCTAAAATGGGCTTCACAAACTTAACAGTGGTCTGAGGGAATGAACCTGGCTTCCACAAAACCACAGAATGAAGATGCTTCCCCTTTCTGGACTGGCCATTTTATTAAAGATTCGCAGGGCAAATCCTTCAGACAAGCATGACTGGAGAATTCACAGGCACATAAATTTTAAAGAAGAAAGTGTTTATTTTTGCAGGGAAACACTTTCTGCTTGTCCTGTGCTGCTTTCTGTCAGCCTTTTGGGTACTTCGCTGTTGGGTGGCAGCCATCTCTACATCCCCCTGCATGAGATTCCCCCACCTCCTGCTCACTGCCTGCCCTCTACCTCTTTGTCAAATATATGAGAAATTTTAATCTCTCTCTCTCTCTCTCTTTTTTTTTTTTTTTTTTTTTGCTTTTTTAGGGCTGCACCTGGGGCATATAGAAGTTCCCAGGCTAGGGGTCGAATCCAAGCTGCAGCTGCCGGCCTACACCATAGCCACAGCAATGCCAGATCCGAGCTGTGTCTGTGACCTACACCACAGCTCACGGCAAGGGTGGCTCCTTAACCCACTGAGCAAGGCCAGGGATGGAACCCACATCCTCATGAATCCTAGTTGGATTTGTTACCACTGAGCCACAGTGGGAACTCCAGCTTGAACCTCTTCTAATCCTGTTGCTTTCCTTTGGAACGTGGGTTTAGGATAGATTTGTTGAAAATTAGACAATTCTGCTGCCTTCGTTTACATTCAAGTGTATCAAGAGCAACCTTAAGAGGTATGTTTGGAAGAGAGAACATTGTGTGTGTAAGAGAGTTCACTAAGATCTGTAACAAGAAAGTGCAAATATCACTCACCAAAACTGTGCAGTTGGAACAGCTACACCCACAGTTATTCTGTGCTGTAAGGCCAGCGTCCATCATCCCTGCTCGTACACCCTCTCCTACTGGGACAGCCCCGATGGCCAGGTTTCCAGTTGTCACCGGCTACAGAGGTTTTGCATTTGGGCAGTACAAAGGTTACAAGAGTGAAAATGGGTAGGGAGGAAGGGAGTGTTCTCCTCCAGAAAATGTATTCCTGGTTCCCGGGTCCCATTTCCTCCCTCCTTCCCACAAAACTGCAGTGAATACACTTTACAATTATAATGGAAGAGACTGGGTTTCTGGGTTGATTTTGGAGTATGGATGTTTGTGGGTGTAGATATGTGTCTGTACACACACTATAGACCACACCCATTAAACCAGAGAGAAAGAAAGAAAGAAAGACACCTTCATCCTTTTTTTCATTCTCTGATCTTTCTACAATGACAGTATATAACCGTGGTAGCCAGTGACAACTGGAAACCTGCCCGTTGAGGGCTGAGAACACACATACACACACACACACACACACACACACGCACACAGCATGCTCATACATTTCATTCAGCAAATATTTATTGGGTGTTCACAATAGACCCTGTCCCTGACTTTATTGAGTTTACATTCTAGTGGCAGAACCAGAAGATAAGCAAGGTGTCAGTATATAAAGAATTTCCACATGGTAAATCCTGTGAAGAAAATGACCCTTCAGAGGCTATCTGGAGAGACCACAGTGTGGGGAGCCCAGCCCAGGCCTGCCCTCCCTCATGAAGTCCACCTCTAATAGGAGGTCTGGGAAACTGAATCCACTTAAGACAAGTTGCACTTTGTCCCTAGGTTTGCCTAGTCGGGGGGCGGGGAGGGGGAGAGCTGGGTGGGGATTGGGGAGGGCAGATAAAGAAGGAGATAAGAAATAGTATGAGTTCACATCTTTCTTCAAACCAGGATCCTGAGGATCTGGAAGTGTAGGAGACTGTGTTTGGAAGAACTTTGGTGTTTAGGGGAGAGGCAGGCATGCAGGGGTGGGGGGGTAGGTGGCCTGGAGTGGAGAGGAAGGGAAAAGACTGAAGGCAAGACCTCAGTGCAGACCAGCAAGGGCTGGAAACCGTGGGCTATAGAAGGGGCTGGTGGCAATCGGTGCTTTTGGAAGCTGCCAGGAGAATGGGTTAGTTATGAAGCCAAATATGGGTGGACCTGTGACAGGTGTGGACTGAGCTCCTTTTGGCCAGAGGACTCATTTGGTCTCAGACAGCAGGTGGGAAGTCAGAGGGAATGGGGCCTGCAGATGGGGCAAGTGGACAGGCCAAAGCATGGTGCCAGCCTTCATGCTTTAGACAGGAGCCAGCACAGTCTGTGAGACAGCACATGGGACCAGTCTCTACAGCAGCTGTGGGTGCTCTGGTATTCCCTCCTGTGGCCAGGAAGCTCAGACCCACACTGAAGTGTGAGTGACAGGCTGGAGAAGGGAGATCAGGAGGAACCTTTAAAGCCACATTCCCATCCTTGATGATAGCGGTATTCAGGGTTGTAGCAGTGATGATGCAGAAAAGTTGCCTGTTTCTTGAGGCTGCCTCTGGGCTTGCTCATTTCAACCTGAGAGTGGGAATGTGGTCTGAAGGTGTGAAGGAGGTTCTGACATTTCCTTGTTTCAGGGTATGCAGAATGCCTTTTAGAGCTGGGCATAACCCAGAGTTACTTCTTGTTCCATGACCATTAGATGGGGTGATTCCAATTGCTTGCCCAGGTTGTAAGGACAGCCTCACCATTGCAGACAACCAGTGTACATCATTGAATTGCCTTTTTTTTTTTTAACCTTTCAGTCTTCATATAAAATTACCTACTTGTGGGAGTTTTGTGGTACAGTGGGTTAAGGATCTGGCATTGTCACTGCTAGCTTGGGCCTCTTCTGTGGCACAGGTTTGATCCCTGGCCTGGGAACTTCTGCATGCTGTGGGCTTGGCCAAAAAAAAAGAAATAAATAATCTACTTGTGAATTAAGTGATAATTTTAAATATTAGATAATTTGTGAACTTAGTTTGGCTTTTGTTAATGGTTAACCAGTGATTATAACTTATTTCTTAAAATGAGAGATGTTTAAGATTTACTTCCTTCACAAATAAGATTTTACTTAAACTTACCAAAGGAGCATTTCTTTTAAAACAACTTTTACAGAAAATCATGGACTTGGAAAATAGACTTGTGGCTGCCTGATGGGAGAGGGAGGGAGTGGGAGGGATCAGGAGCTTGGGCTTATCAGACACAACTTAGAATAGATTTACAAGGAGATCCTCCTGAGTAGCATTGAGAACTATGTCTAGATACTCATATTGCAACAGAACAAAGGGTGGGGGGAAAAAATGTATACATGTAAGAATAACTTGATCCCCTTGCTGTACAGTGGGAAAAAAATAAATTAAAAAAAATTAAAAAAAAAACAAACAACTTTTACAATATCATTGACATAGAAAAAAAACTGGACCTAAGTCTTGACGTATGTATTGCTGGTGAAATTCTTACCATAATTGAGATAATCTGATAATTTGTCACTCTTAAGCATTTTCTCATGTCCTTTTGTGATTATAGCCGTCCCTCTCTGTACCCAAGCCATTACTGGTCTGCTTTCTGTCATTGTAGAGTAATTTGCATTTTTAAGAATTTCATATAACTGTAACTATGCAGTAAGTCCTCTTGGAGAAGGGTTGACTTTCAATCAGCATAATTATTTTAAGATTCAACTATTTTGTTGCATGTTTCAAGTGTTAATTCCATTTTAGTGCTGAGTAGTACTCAATTGTATGAATATACCACAGTTTATCTGTTTACCTGTTGATGGACATTTGGGTTGCTTCCCATTTTGGCTGTGAATAGTTGTGTACATGTCTTTGTATGGAAATATGCTTTAATTTCTTTTGGATAAATACCTAGAAATGAAATGGCTCAGTCATATGGTAGGTGCTTTTTAAGCAGTTGTTGAACTATCTTCCAGAATGGTAGTAAATCAGAGTAATGCTGGACTCATAAAGTCAGATGAAATGTCTTCTTTCCTCTTCAGCTTCCTAGAAGAGTGTACATAGAATTAGTGTTATTTCCTCTATAAATATTCCTTAGAATTCACTGGGGAAGCTATCTGGGATTAGAGTTCATAGGAAATATATAAATTACAAATTAAATTTCTTGGGGAGATGCTTATCTGATATCATCAGTCCATATCAGGTCATCTGTTTCTTCTTGAGTGACTGTTAGAAGTTTTTGCCTTTCAAGGACTTTTTCCATTTCCTCTATGTTAACAAATTTATTGGTGTAAAATTGTTCAGAATGTCCCCTTATTCTTTTAATGTCTGTAGAATCTGTAGTAATGTCCCCTCTCTCAACCCTATAATTAGTAACTTTTATCTTTTTTTTTTCCTGAGCAATCTGGCTAGAAGTTTATCAATTTTATTGACTTCAAAGGATCAGTTTTTGGTTTCACTTTAAGTCTGATATTTTTGTTCTATGCTTCATTGATTTCTACTCTCTGTATATCTTTCCTTTTCCTGCTTACTTTGGGTAAAATTTTCCCTTATTTTTCTAAGTTGAAAGATGAGGCTATTGATTTGAGACTGTCTTTTCTAATAGAAGCATTTAGTATTATAATTTTTCCTCTAAGTATTGCTTTAGCAGTGTCCCACAAATTTTAGTATATTTTGTTATTTTCATTTAGTTCAGAATGAATCTAAGCTTCCCTTCTGATTTCTCCTTTATCCCATGGGTTATTTCAAAGTATTTATTTAGCTTATAAATTTTGGATTTTCTAGGTCTTTCTGTTATTGACCTCTAATTTAATAAAATTGCAAACAGAGAATGAGTTCTGAACAAAGAACATATGGCTTGAATTCTTTTAATTTGTGGAGCTTTGTTTTATAGCTCAGAATATGGTTTGTTTTGGCAAATGTTCTGTATGCATTTAAAAAGAATATGTATCCTGATATTATTGGGGGAATGTTTCATATTTAAATTTATATGTTTGTATTTAAATCAAGTAGAATTAGTTTTATATTTAAAGTGGATTTGGGTTTGTTTTTGTTTTTGTAGACAGCATATTATTAAGTCTTGCTTTTTTATTGAATCTGACCATCTCTGCCTTTAAATTGGGGCATTTGGATCATTTATATATAATGTGATTATAGATTTGTGATTGATACATTGTTACTATGCTTACCTTAAACAATCTATTATTTTTAAACATATTTGAATAATAATAAATATGCTTTGTATTTACCTATCTTGTTATGTTTCTGTTGCTCTTTATTTTTGTAGCTCCAGATGGCTATGTGGTGTCATTTACCTTCCGCTTGAAGGATTTTCTTTAACATTTCTTGTAGTTCAGGTATACTGATGATGAATTCTTTCCATTTTTATGTGTCTAAAAACATCTTTATTTCATTTTTGAAAAATATTTTTGCTAGGTAGAGAATCATAGGTTGATGGGTTTTTTTCTTTCAGTGATTTAAAGATGTTGCTCTGTTTCTAGCTTATATTGTTTCTCACAGTAAATCTTCTAATCTTTTTTTTAAATTTTTTGCTACCTTTGCCTGCAGTGTGTCTTTTTTCCTCTGGTTGCTCTTAGGATTTGCTCTTTATTATTGATTTAAAATTTTTGATTTTGATATGCCTTAATGTAGTTTTCTTCATGTTTCTTGTGCCTAAGCCTTCTTGAGATTCTTGGATCTGTGAGTTATAGTTTTCATAAAAATGGGAAAATTCTCAGGGTTTGCTTCTTCAAATTTTGGGGGTAGTTTTCGCCTCTCCCTTTTTCAGGTGACTTCAATTGCATGTATATTAAGAAACTTGAAGTTTTACCATATTTATTCATGCTCTATTATTTTTTTCCAGTCTTTTTTCTCTCAATATGTTTTATTTTGAATATTTGCTATTTCTATACCTTCAGATTCACTGTTTTTTTTCTTAAGTGTCAGTCACTTTTTCAAGGGGGTTCTTTTTTTTTTAATTGAAGTATGATTGACGTATGCTATTGTATTAGTTCCAGGTGTGCAACATAATGATGTAATATTTCTATATGTTGCAAAAAGATCAGCACCATAAATCTAGTTATAATATATCACCATAAAAAGTTGTATTTTTTTCTAGTGATAGCTTTTACTATATATTCTCTTAGCAACTTTCAAATATGAAACACAGTATTATTGCCTATAGTTACTATGCTGTATATAATATCCACATATCTTATTTATTTTATGTCTGGAAGTTTTTACCTCTTAATACCCTTCATGTATTTTGTCCAACTCTTAACACCTTTTCTCTGGCAACCACAAATCTGTTTTCTGTATCTATAAATTTTGTTTGTTTTTTTTTTTAGATTCCACATATGAATGAAATCATGTGGTTTTGTCTTTCTCTGACTTTTTTTACAAGATACTCTGTGTTGTAACAAATGGCAAGATTTTATTCTTTTTATAGCTGAAAATATTCCATTGTGTATATATAGCCATTCCTTTATTAATGGACATTTAGATTGTTTCCACATTTTAGTTATTGTAAATAATGATTCGTGAATGTAGGGGTGTGTATATATTTTTAAAAAGTTAATGTCTGTTATCTTCAGATAAATACCCAGAAGTGGATATTTTAGTCATATGGTAGTTCTGTTTTTAATTTTTTAAGGAACCTCCATCCTGTTTTAGATAATGACTGCACCAATTTACATTCCTACCAAGAGTGAACAAAGGGTTCCTTTTTCTCCACATCCTTACCAATACTTGTTATTTCTTATCCTTTTGATAATAGCCATTCTGACAGGTGTAAAGTGATAGCTCATTGATGATTAGGGATGTTGAGCATCTTTTCATTTGCCTGTTGGCCATCTTCCTGTCTTCATTGGAAAAAATATTTATTCAGCTCATTCCACCTGGGCTCTTTTTCATACCTTTCATGTCTTAACATGTTAATAGTTTCTTTAACTTCTTGAATCTACAGTCTATAGTCATAATAACTTTTAATGTTCTAGTCAGCTAGTTCTGTCATCGATGTCATTTCTGGATTGTTTTCAATTGATTGACTTTTATTTCCTCTTTATGGGTTTTAGTTTCTTACTTATTTGCATGCCTGGTCATTTCTTAATGGAAATGTAAATTATCTTCTTTTTTTGGATTTCTGTAAACATTCTTGAGCTTTGTTCTATAATGTTATTAATTCAGAAAGTTTGATCTTTTTAGGCATCATGTTTTTAGCTGTGTTAGGCAGGACCAGAGCTATGTTTAGTCCAATATTTTATCACTGCTGAAGCAATAGCCTTCTTACTTACAGCTTCAACTGATAGACACTGACACTTTAGCTTCTACTTCTCCCAACTGCATATTCACTCCTGACCTTCCAGCTCAAAGTCCTGGGTGCATGATGGTGATTAGCTTGGCCCTCTACACCAGGAGCCTCACACACTGCTAGATATCTTGCCTTTGGATGAGCTGCCTTTGGGGCAGGAATCCATTCTGCATTCACTCAGCTGTTGCCAGGGGCACAGGATCCTGTGCAAAAAAAACCCATTATCTCAGCAGGTCATCATCATGCATTTTTCCTAACGAAAGGGCTGGGGATGTAGACACACTGAGTATAGTACATACAGATTACTCCATCTTGATACATCCTAGCTGTTCAATAGCTAATTGATTCTTTAGGTGACTAGTCATGCAGCTCTTCTAAGTGCCAGGACACAGAAATGGATGAGAAAATAGGATCTGGCAAAGAAACTTAGACTGCCAAGAAGAAATGTAATAATATATATGGCAATGATTAAAGACCTAATTTAGGGTAGCAGTCATTTCTAGCAAAGAAGTGAAAAAAAAAGTAAATATTTATGCTGACACGGGTACTGTGACAAGTACTGCAGGAATCGTGCTTTACTCAGTACCAGTGGTGTGGGGAGGGGAGGTATATAGGTCAATACGGAGGCTTTGGCCTGATAGACCTGTTTCAAAGCCCAGCTCTGCTACATCTTAAATTTAACTTCTCTGTGCCTCAATTTCCTCATCTGTAGAGGGATAATAATAGAATTTAGTCCAAAAGGTTGTAAGGATTAAAAGAGCCATTGCATCTAAGATAATTGGCACACTGTGTCATCTCCATAAATGTTAACTACTATTGCCAACCATGTTTCAGTGCAATCAAGTTCCTGTTCCAGACGTCCCAATGAGGGCTGCTTGAACCAGATGGGATTTGCGGGGCAGTTCCTGGAGCCTGTGACAGCCAAGATTAAATATTGTCATTCCTCTCACTCAGAGTATATTATCCGCTCCCTTGCAAAAGCTCTGTGGCCTCTGGCCATCTGCATTCTTCTGTGGCTTCCCTTGGTTGCAGCTGCCTTGGGTGTAACTTATATGACTTCAGCTTTGCAGGTGCCTTCGGAGTGGCACGCAGTTCCTCCTGATGATGGACCCAGCTGGTGGCCATAATGGGGAAGTTGAGATCAACCCCCCAGCCCCTCTAGCCCTTCAGCCTGGGAATAGCCGGTGTCATATTCCAGATCTGGCCTTGGAGACCACAGCTCAGACCTTCCCTTACATGTGTAGATTTTAGACTCCCAGCATCAAATGCTGTCTGCTGAGTGCCTGCTGTGGCCCAGATCCTATTTTGAGCAAACTGACACATACACTCCCATGTAAACCTGATAGTACTTCATAAAATCTTCATAATATGGGAGATGTTTTACCTCCATTTACAAACCAGTAAACTGAGGCTCAGAGAGATTAAATGACTGGCCACACTCAGGTTTCCCCAGTCCAGAGCCCTGTGCTTTTTTTCTTTACACCATAGCTTGTCCCTGGACTGGCCTAGGTTAAACACTGCAGCAGCTATCATTTACTGTAGGTATTTTCCTGAAAGATTTAATGTGAAAGATAAATGTCTATTAAAGATGCATTTATAAAGAGAAAATTTCACCATACTAGCATGAATTTTGGTGTGTGTGGTTTTTTATTTTATTTTATTTTTTTCCCATTTTTAGCCTCCCTGCAGTATATGGGGTTCCTGGGCCAGGGATCAGATCCAAGCTACAGTTGTGACCTAAGCTGCAGCTGCAGCAATGCCAGATCCTTAACCCACTGTGTCAGGCTGGGGATTGAACCTGCATCCCAGCACTCCCATGACGCCGCCCATCCCATTGCACCACAGCAGGAACTCCTTGGTGTTTATTTTTGAAACAGTGATTTAGGATATTCCCTTTGTATGGTTTGAATGCATTCCAGCATTGGTATTATGGGCTTATTTCCATAAATAGGATTTATAGGACCAGGATTTATACTCCCATGTATTGGACTTATCTAAGTAGAGGGAGACCTAGGGAAATGTAATTTTTTAATATTATTTTTTTAGCCCTTTGTTCCCATTATGACCAAAGTGGCTTATATGCATCCAGGACACAGATGAGCTCAGGGGACCCCTTCGTTGTCCCTTCCTGCTCCAGGAATCTGTGTTAGGGCACCCAAGAGAATGGATCTTGAATTGCAGAAGGTATTATGCTTCCGTTTAGGAAAAGAGGAACCGGTCTTCATTGCTTTGAGTTAGCAGCTCATATTTCAGTTCTAAGGAAATAACCTCCACATATTGTTAACGCTGTTCACAGCTGTATTCTGTCCTCAGACCAACATGAGCTCTGCCTCTGCAGGGTGTCAGTGGACAGAGGGTCACTTGCATTTCCCGTCCTTGGAGGTGCCCGGGAAGGAAGGACAGCATCCACTTCCCCAAGCTCTAACACTATTCTAATTTTAAGTGAGCTCCAGTATTCTCATTTGAAACAAGGAAGAGATGTTAATGATGACAGAGAACAGCTTCACTGTGACCTCGTAAGGGTAGCCACTCATGACCCATTATTAAATTATTATCTATGAGGTTTTTTCTAAAACAAGTTGAAATATTTTGAAGAACAGACAAAATCAGAAGCTTAAGGGGAAATGACAAGGTCCTTATTTTGCTCCTCACCCAAGCTGGCGCCTCTCTCCTCCCTCTGAAAAGAGAATTCAAAAGTCTGGAGCTACTGGTCCTTAAGAAGACAACCACACAGGGCAGGCTAACAGCTAGGCTGGAATTAGATTCGCCTAAAATAATTCTCCTATGTAGGGTGCCTTATTCTTTGTTTTGTTTTTTGTTTTTAAATTCTGTAATTTCACTGTTCAGCTAGCTTGGGACTTCAAAGATATTTGATGTTAAATATGAGAAGGACTTTTGGTTGTTAATGATAAATAGAATGACTCTAAAAAATACATTCCAGGTTTATAGATAATTACAGAAAATCATGGAGCAGTAAAGATCATTGTATATAAAATCGAAGACTTTTTTTCTTTTTTTTTTGATGACACTTTTTTATTTTAATTTTTTGTATGGCCAACACCTGCAGCATATGGAAGTTCCTGGGCCCAGGGATTGAATCTGAGCCTCCGCTGTGACCTACACTACCGCTGTGACAGTGCCAGATCCTGGAACTCACTGTGCTGGAGATCAAACCGGTACCTCTGCAGCAAACTGAGCTGCACCACAGCAGGAACTCCCAGATGACACTTCTTTTTTTTTTTTTTTTGGCTGTGTCTTTCAGCAGCTTAAAGTGGGATCTCAGTTCCCAGACCGGGGATTGAACTCAGGCCACAGAGAAGAAAGTGCAGAATCCTAACCACCAGGGAACTCCCCCTCTCTTTTATTCTTCCCTAGAAAAAAAACACTCCCCCTGAAGTTGGTGTTTATCATTTCTATATATATATATATATATATATATTTTTTTTTTTTTTGCTAAATGTACATGCATCCCTAAATAGTGTATGGTTTTGCCTTTATTTCAACTTCATAGGAATCATAGCATGTTCTTCATGTTCCTCAAAGCACTTGTCACTACCAATATATTGTGCTTTTGAGAATAATCTAAGTTAAATCATGGCACTATTTCATTCATTTTCTCAGGTAGAGAGTATTCCTTTGTACAAATTTGCTGCAGTTTATTTTGTTTTTGTAGATATTTATGTTGTTTCTAATTATTAATCAGCAGTACAAACAGTGAAATTAATAGTATTCTTGTACATGTGTGTCATCTTCACACATGCAAAAGTTACTCTCTAGCATAAAATTGGAAGTGGAATTGCTAGATGGTAGGATATGCACATCTTCCAATGTATTTAGTGTTTCTCCCCAGGTGATTTTATCAACTTAGACTCCCAGAAGTAGTGCATGAGAGTTCTTGCCTTGTTCCATGGCAACCCTTTGTGTCATCAGACATTAATTTTTTGTCAGTCTGCAGACTTAGAGATGTGAAACAATATATCACTATGGGTTTCACTTGCATTTCCTCACGCTGATGTCTGGTGAAGATGAGTATCATTCATATATTTATTGGAAATTTCATTTTCTTCTTCAATGAAATGTTCGTTTTTCCATGGGGTAACTTGTCTTTTTCATACCGATTTAGTTTGTCTTTTTTTATACTGGTTCTCTTTGTATTGTGTATACTAATACTTTGTGGTTTATACGAGTTATCATTAACTCTTCTCAGGTTGTGGCTTTTCTTTATTCTCATGTAGTCTTACAATGTATAGAAATGGTAAATTTTAATATATGCATATGTATTAACTTCTCCCTTTTTGATTTCCCTTTGGGTCTAAAAAATTCTTTCCTATCCTTGTATCTACAAGTGGTAAAGTTTTTCTTTTTACATGTTTCACTTAAACTTCCTAGAGTTTATTTTTGTGTTTACTATGAGAAAGAGCTAACTATAATTTGTCTCACACAGGTAATAGTTGTCTCAGCACCATTTATTAAATAGTCCATTACTTTCCCACTGATATGGGGAAAGTCTATCATGAATCAGAATTTCATAAATGTATGAGTCTGTGTCATTCCATGTTTCTATTCTTGCACTAAGACCACATTCACACTTGATCGTTGTGGGTTTAGAATGGGCTTGACATCTAGTGGGGCCAGTGATCCACTTTGTTCTTACTCAGAATTGTCTTGGTTATCCTTGGACCTCAGTTCCTCCATAAAACTTCTGGAGCCATTTCAAATCCTTTTGAAATGTTGAATCAAATTGATTTAGAATTGTATTGGAATTCTATATATTGAAAAAAGAATTGGCATCTAGGCTATGTTGAGTCTTTCTATATGTGAATGTGATATAATTCTCATTATTTGGATCTTTTAAAAAAGTTTTGTAAAGGTCTCGGATATAGTTAGTTAAGTAATTCATAGTTACCTATGGTTAAGTTGGTAAATTGTTGCTGATATATGAAAATGTAATTGCTATTTGTACATTTTATATTGTGAAGCTTTGCTAGACTCATGATTTTACTAGCTTGTGGGGTTTTTTTTTGGATTTTGTATCTAGATGATATGTGCAAGTAATGACATTGTATTTCTTTCCCTTCCTTATGCTTTTGTTTTTCTCTACCTTAGTGTATTGGCTAAGACCACTAGAATAACATCAATTACCAGCAATTCTGGGGGTATCCTTGTATCACTTCTAATATTAAACTGTTCCTAATATTTCAACATTTTGTTTTCATCTTTTTAGGGCCGCACCCATGGCCTATGGAGGTTCCCAGGCTAGGGGTCGAATCGGAACTGTTACTGCTGGCCTACACCAGAGCCACAGCAATGTGGGATCAGTGACCTACTCCACAGCTCATGGCAACGCCGGATTCTTAACTCACTGAGTGAGGCCAGGGATCAAACCCCACAACCTTGTGGTTCCTAGTCGGATTCGTGGGAACTCCTCAACATTATTAAGAATGATGTTTACCATAGCTTTTAAAATGTCTTTACCAAATACCTATTGTCAGGTTTAGAAAGCTCTCTGCTATTCCTAGGAATGATGAATTTACTCCATTCTTTTCAAATTCTTGAGCTGACCACTCATTATGCTTTAGAAACATCCTAAAGTTTTAGATATATATTCTTTTATTGTAATATTCTGAATGTTTTCTAATTTTCTGTATTGTTTTTTCTTTTTGACATGAGTAAATTTTGAGAGTTTAAAATGTTTTCATTTATGGATTTTTCAAGTGTATCTTCTTGTTATTTATTTTTATCTCAGTTGCATTGTGGTTAGGAAGGGAGCCCACATGAAAACCAGTTCTTGGTATTCATGCATAAGCTTGAGCTTTGTGGCAGAATTGATGATAAGTTTTCGAATAGTTCCTATGTATTTGAGAAGATTATGTTTCTTTAACTTGGGACACCAAGTTATATATGTTCATCTGCTAGGAAAAACTTATTAATTAGCTTAAGCAAATCTATTATATCCATAACAATTTCTGTCAGTCACTGTGCAAGAGGCATAGGAACCCCTCCACTCTGATTGTGGATTAGATTTTGCTTTATATAGCAGGAAAATGCATAAATAACAGTAGCTTAAATAAGATAGAAGTTATACAAGATAGTCTGGACTTTGTGTATATGAAAGATAAATAAAATTCTATCTATGTCTAAGGGTCCAGAGTTGATGTAGGGGCTGTCTGTTGAGCCTGAAATATGGGTGTTACTAAACTTGGGTCTGACTGTTTCCCACTCGAAAGTCAAGAGGCAAGTGCTGGTAGAAACAGAAAGGTTGCTTCAATCAGAAATCTGGCATCCTGGGGAGAAGGCGGACTTGTGTCCCAAAGCCAACTCTGAGGATTCCACTTTGCCATGAAAAAAATTTAAAGGAAAAAGAGGAAGTAATCTCAGTTAATTTTTGAGATAGGAGTTCAGATTTGTTTTGCCCAGTCCCACTGCATGCAGGCTTGTCAACATCTTGTGATCTTTCTTTAGATGCTATCTTGCTCACACTGTTCGTTTTTGTGATTACCAAGGGGAAGCTGAGGAAAAGATCTAGTCATCTCTTACTTACTAATATTTCATTTTTCTTTCTTTGATCTAAGGAAAGAACCAGGTCATGCAAGGTATCATGTGATGAAAAGGTTTGAAAGGTGTGCTCAGGCTGGCGATGAGTAGAGCACAGGGGTGCCTGGGTTAAGTCTAGTTGCAATATAGCTTTGCTAAAGTTCAAGACAAAAGAGACCTCCTGCAGAGAGCTCTTTCCTGTCAAAAGCTGCTTACCTAGGATTCAGTGGCTCCCTCTCTCAAGCTGTCAAGGCTGGTGGTTTCTTCCCTCTATTTCTCCCACCACCTCTGGCTGTCAGTCACCTTTTCTAGGGAGAACAGCTGTGGATTGTATGTGATGCGAGCATTGCATCTTTCTGCTGCACTAAGGGACTTTGTGTTCGCTACCAGACAGACATATTTTTATACAATTCAAATAGGCTTTTACCTAAGCTATATATCAGAATTATTTGTTTTTCAGTTTAGAAGTGTTTTTTTTTTTTCCCAATAAAAGGAAGCCCAATTGTCCATAACAGATTTTCTTTATTACTCCCCAGGGAAACCACAGACTCCTATTCCCAGCTATCTTTCTTCTTTATTTTTCATGTAGTTACCTAATTTTGCCTTCTCCACACATTCTCCAGACTTCACATTTCCTGAGATACCCCTCTGATTCCTCACTGAGGCCTTCCAACAGCTGACCATCCCTGTCACACCATCTTCAGGGAATGGTCCAGATTGTGTAGTGTTGCCCAGGGTCAGGTGCCATCCTTTGATCAAACTGCATGTTCTCGGATACTTCTTAACATGGAATGACAGGTCCTTAATTCCATTCGGATTTCAGACCATTGCTATCTTCTTTTCCTTATCTGTCATCCCAACACCTTGTTTTGAGGTAACACAGTTATTTCGAGAAGTACATCGAGAAGCTGATGTATGGCAAAGTATTTGTACTACATGTAAAATAAGAAAGAATAGGCTGAATGTTGATTGCAGCTGATCGAAGTCTTACCATAGCCCATTTGTCAAATGTGTGTGTGTGTGTGTGTGTGTGTGTAGAGAGAGAATGTGTGTTTACATTTTATGCCTACTTATGGAATGCTTTTTGATTATGGCACCCATTATTGATAACTCATATGCTGAGCGTGTTGCTTGCTATTCTATAGGTATTATTGCCTTTTTATCCTCTAGGCACATGAAGCAGGTTACTTATCTCCATTTACAGATGAAGAACTTGAACCAGAAGACCCAAGATGCTCAGTAATTTCCCCCGTGCCATACCTAGGTACTGGCAGACCCTTCCTTCTAACCAAGGACTGACGGATGACTCCATTAGTACTTTGAATCACAAGCCAAACCACTCAAACCTCAACTCATTGTATCTGCAGGTCATCACCGAGTGGTCTTCTCACGTCATCCTTTAGGCAGCACCAAGAGTCACTGGCAGCAGAGAGAGAGAGGCGGCGACAGGAGAGGGAAGAAAGGTTGCAGAGAATAGAAAGGGAGGAAAGAAACAAATTCAGGTAAGAAAGACTTGAAGATGTTGTTAAAGAATTAACTGAAAATTAAAGCACATGCCTTTGTTGGTGCTCATGGTTGATACTGGTATGTGAAAGTTAGGAAGTAATGTGTTTGCTTCAGATGCTGTCTCTGTGCTCAAGGAAGAGCAAGGTGATACCAGGAACAGGCTCAGTCTGGTTCGTTATGGCCTGTCTTCCTTTAACCGAATGGCAGGAAGCACAGCCAAACACAATTAAGGACTTGTGTGTTCTTGAGTCCTTCATTATCTAATATGGTCTTCTCCAGGCCTTCCTGAAGACAGAGAACCTAATTGTCTCAATTTGCCATTTCCCCCTGAAGCTACTCATGTTTTATTCATGCACTATTTATTGGATGCCTAAAAGAAAATGCTTTTCCCATTTTCTGGTTTGCTTCCTGCTCCCCGTAGCAATATTTAATATACTTTTTTTGTAAGCAGTGATGTTTCCTCCTATGGGACGAAAAAGGTACTGTGCTAATTATTCCCAGCCCACTGTGCCCCTGATCTCTGGTTTCTGTCCAGCTCCAAGGATGTGTTCCTGGGTGTGGCCCACTCCAGCCTCCAGCTCCATGTCTCAGCCTGTTTGCCCCTTTTCTCCTCCAGCCAGACCAGCCGTCCCCCCGAGCCCCTCCCCACCATCCTCCTGGGTGACCTCCTAATACTCCTCTCCCTTGGCTCATGCTGTGCGGTGTTTCATAAAATGCCAGATACTTGCTGCATCTTTTCTTACACATTTCATTCCTTTCGCTCTCCCTCTTCCCCTCCTTCCCTCTTGCTTTCCCCTTCTCCTACTTTCCCCGTCCATCATTTTCTCATGCATCTCCCCTATAGCTTCTATACTCTTTCTTCTTTTTATTTCTCTCCTGTCTCCACTTCCCATTTCCTCTGTTCCCTTTCTTTTGGGAAACAGTATTCTGATCCGTTACTCCCAGTGAAGTCTATAAAGAATGTAAAGCATTGTCAGTGAGGATTTACAAGTTCAATAGGGTGTTTTCCAGCAGCCAGAAGGAGGAATTGTAGAAATGATCAAAACATGAGCAGCGTTGTGAACTTGCCTTAACAGTGATGCATTACTGTATGAATACCAGCATCCGGAGTCTGTGGGTGAATGCCTGGCTTTTGTACAACGGGGCTGATGGGCTCCATGAAGTGACCCAGCATTATTCTCACACCATGATTGTGTGGTAAACCTCAAGCTGTCAGATTTCTACCAAATGACATATGGAAATGCCAGACCTGTATGCACCATTTCTCGTGAGGTAGCTCTGGAAGTTGTCACTTTTGGAAAGACCAATTTGTAAAACCACTGGAACAGGTTAAACGTTTCCCGATTCAGTGCTTTCTGAGAAATTCGCCTATTTTACCATCTAATAGTGGCAGACACCCATGGAAAATTCAGAGATTAGCTCACCCATCTTAAAGATTTTGATTGAAACCCTGTTAAAACAGGGTAGCAGTTCTGGGGAAGATGGAATCAACACACTCCCTGCGCCCCCACCACCCCTGGTCTCCTGCTGCATCACTGAATGAATGCAGCTGTAAATCAGGGATAGATTTAAAGCATGGAGCTCAGAAAGCTTTGAACTGTAAAGGGAACAGGTGAATTGGGGATGGAGACTAGCAGCCAAAGTTCCACCAAACCAGTGGGAGGTGACCAAGTTTCCCTCTAATATCACATGGCATGTACTCAAAAACACCTCAAAACCAGAAGCACATACCAAGTATAAACTGAAGGAGCTCTAAGAGAAAGCCTCTCCTTCTGCACTGGGGAGCAGGAAAAGGGATTCTTGAGGGTCAGAGAGTTGAGAAACATTCTGTTTTTTCTTATGTTTTTCTTCTCTTCTACCCTAGCCTCCCAGCAATATTGTTACAGAAGCAGGTGATGGCAGCAGTGTCCAGGCAGGTGCCTGAAACTCTGAGGGAGGGAGCCCTTTCTGTGGTCAGAAGCACATGACCACAAGAGCACTGGGAAAAAATCCCCATTTTTCTCTCTGTGTCCTGCTGCTGCATTGCCCCGTATGCAGGGAGAGTTATGGAAAGTCTGCAGCAGAGCAGGGAAAATAAAGCCCAAGGTTTCTGGCTAGAGGACCAGGAAGGAAGACCCAAGGAATCTAGAAGATGATAGGAAAACCATAGAGAGTAGAGTGATCAAGAGAGCAGTCCTCCTTTCCGCGCTGCCCAGACCGGGGTCCATAGGGCGTTGTTCTTGATTCCCGTGGTAACTTAAAGGGAAACTTTCACAATGTCCGGAGCCCTCGATGTCTTGCAAATGAAAGAGGAGGATGTCCTCAAGTTCCTTGCAGCAGGAACCCACCTTGGTGGCACCAATCTTGACTTCCAAAGGGAACAGTACATCTACAAAAGGAAAAGTGATGGCATCTACGTCATAAATCTGCAGAGAACCTGGGAGAAACTTCTGTTGGTGGCTCGTGCCATTGTTGCCATTGAAAACCCAGCTGATGTCAGTGTCATATCCTCCAGGAACACTGGCCAGTGAGCTGTGCTTTGCTGCTGCTACTGGAGCCACTCCTATTGCTGGCCGCTTCACTCCTGGAACCTTCACTAACCAGATCCAGGCAGCCTTCCGGGAGCCAAGACTTCTGGTGGTTATTGATCCCAGGGCTGACCACCAGCCTCTCACAGAGGCCTCTTATGTTAACCTGCCTGCCATTGCTCTGTGTAACACAGACTCACCTCTGCGTTATGTGGACATTGCCATCCTGTGCAACAACAAGGGAGCTCTCTCAGTGGGTCTGATGTGGTGGATGCTCGCCCAGGAAGTTCTGCGCATGCGTGGCACCATCTCCTGTGAACACCCATGGGAAGTCATGCCTGACCTCTCCTTCTACAGAGATCCTGAAGAGAGTGAAAAGGAAGAGCAGGCCACAGCTGAGAAGGCTGTGACCAAGGAGGAGTTTCAGGGTGAATGGACTGCGCCAGCTCCTGAGTTCACTGCCACTCAACCTGAGGTGGCAAATTGGTCCGAAGGTGTGCAGGTGCCTTCTGTGCCCATCCAGCAATTCCCTACTGAAGATTGGAGTGCTCAGCCTACCACTGAAGATTGGTCTGCAGTTCCCACTGTGCAGGCCACCGAATGGGTAGGAACAACCACTGAGTTGTCTTAAGTTCTTCCATGAACTCTTAAGTTTCTAAAAATAGAAGTGGGTTGAATATAAAATAAACAGTTTCTAAATTGAAAAAAAAAAAAAAAGAGAGCAGTCCTGAGCTCATCTCCTGTTTGTGGACTTGCGGCTCAAAACCTAAAGAGCATACCACAGACTTTGAGAACTAAGTGCCGAGTGGAACACCACTCAGGTCCCAGACTGGCCCCTGGGTGGTGGACACTGGGTGGTGCCTGATAGGAATAGTGTTAAAAAAATATTTGAAAACTGAGCTAACATTGGAACCAACATCAGAAGGCAGTCAGAACTTGCAGGCGGAGCTGGCTTCAGTTGATTTGCCTGCTGAAAGCAAACAATCAAGACTCTTCAGAGAATTTCAGGAAGACCCAGACTCTCATTACAAAACTTTTTAAATGTACAGAAAGCAATCCAAAACAACTTGTCTTAGAAAAACCAGGAAAATCTAAAAGGGAAAATAGAATCAAAATAGGCTAACCACAAAAAGATGCAGATGTTGTCATTTTCAGATAAACACTTTAAAGCAACTATTACAAACCTGTTCTAAGATGGAAGAGCAAGCACGATTGAAACACATGAAAAGAGAAGTCTCTGCAAAGAAACAGAAGGTATAAGGAAGAACAAAATGGAGTTCCTGTCATGGTGCTGTGGAAACAAATCCAACTAGGAACCATGAGGTTGCGGGTTCGATCCCTGGCCTCACTCAGTGGGTTAAGGATCTGGCATTGCCGTGAACTGTGGTGTAGGTCACAGATGCAGGTCTCAGATCTGGTATTGCTGTGGCTGTGGTGTAGGCCAGTGGCTACAACTCAGATCAGACCCCTAGCCTGGGAACCTCCATATGCCACGGGTTGTGGCCCTAAAAAGGACAAAAAAAAAAAAAAGAAGAAGAACAAAATGGAAATACATATAGAACTGAAAAATACAATAAATTCATTGAATGGTTTAAGTAGCAGAATAGAGATGTGAAAAGGCATCAGTGGATTTGAAGATAAAACAATAGAAATTATCCAATCTGAAAAACAAAATAAAATTTTTAAAAAATGAACAACGCCTCATGGACCTGGGAAACAATATATCTAGCATTTATGTCTTTGAAGTTCCAGAAGAATAAGACTCTAAGACAGGAGTGCATTGTAATATATATTTAGCACACATGTTGGCAGAGTGAGAGTTAGACCCAGGCAACCTATCTTCTGACACCGCGCTCATAACTATCCACTATTTTCTCTTGATCCCAGAAGGCTCTCACCTGTCATTTAAGTGCATGGAGAGATCCTGGCAAAATAACCCTCATCAAGAAAGGAATGCTGATCATCAGTGCAGACCACACAGAGCCATTAATTATGATGACTCTGCAGTTCCATCTTGAAAATCTGAGGATGGGAATGAAAGGAAATTCAAAAAAAAACAAAAAAAAACAACAAAAAAAACGACATAGGAAAAGTTTTATAAAGTACTCCCTGTGATTACCCAAAGACCTGACCCTTCATCAGCCATTTCATTGATTGAAGTTTTCATGCTTCTTGCGCTTTTTTCTTCACAGAGCATTCTTGTCTGTTGTTATTTTTTAAATATGATCTTAAGTTTCTGGGTTATGAGAAATCTTACTTCTAGTGTAAAAAGTGATGAGGATGGGTGTTTCTAAATGATAAGAAATGTGTGTGTTTCGTTTTCTCCCCCAGCTAACGTGCTTTAGCTGCTCTGAATTACCACCCCTTTATATCCAGTTAGCAGTGCTCAGAAGGGTGCAGTACTTCAGCTGCCTGATGAGGTCCAGCATAGAAAACCATGATGCCAGACTTCTCCAGGAAAATAAATGGTCTGCTGGGAAGTGACTGACCATGCAGCCTTAAACTGAGATTCAAGTTGGAACCTCACCAGTGGGGAACAGAAAAATAAACAGTCAATTTAGACAAAGTGGGGCATCTTACAGATGCAGACAAAAGGGAATGTACAAAACAAGAGCTTCCATTGATCCGTGCCTAGAAACTGGGAATGGAAGGGATGCAGAGAGAGAATCCTGGACCGTGGAAGGAATGTCCAAACTGTAGAGTGCAACACGAAATCACCAAGAAACTTGGCTTCACTCAGACTGAATTCTTGAGAAGAATGTTGGGGAGCTACCAGAACATGATTGTATGTTAATCACCTCTGAGAGTTCTTGCTTGCCTGTCATTGCCAGATTTTATTGATGAATTGTTTTACCTTTTAAAAATCTGTGTCTCCCCTCCTTCCCCATACATTTAAATTCTTCTTTCTGAATAGTAGTTAGCAGAGTTACAGTAAATCCAATAATCTCATGCTTTCATTCCTGTGATTTTATAGAAAACTCATTGTATTTAGCACTTTTAAAGTATAGCCTTTATATTTGTTTTTCAAAAATTCAGTGACAACCACTTTCCATTTCTGAGATAATAGTGGGTTTCCATGATATAGTCTGTTAGTAATTTCTTGGCAGTTTTATGCATCTAATTCTGTTGTTTTCCTTCCCCTTTCCTTCTTCTGCATATTTCCATTAGCCGAGAATATTTAGACAAAAGAGAGGAGCAAAGACAAGCAAGAGAAGAAAGGTTTGTATATCTCTTCTTTCTATTGTAACCAAATGGCATGGGACTTTACACTCTTAACCAAGCATGCAGAGGAGACTGTGTTAATTAAAATATAGTAGCTTCACCTAAGACCTCAGGCCTTGGGTACCTGGAATTTTGCAGAATAGAGTGTCCGGATTATCTAAAATTTTCCGAGAATGTACTGATTTATTTTGTAATGTGAGATTAAAAACTCCAAAACTCTAATCTAAATGAGCACATTAATTTAGCATATTGAGCATTTTAAATGCTCAACGCCACTGCTACTGAGCCTGGGTTAGACGTCCTTTCTGTGTTTCTCTGAATCACCTGGTCAGCACCAGTCCTTCAACAAATATGTGAGCACACACACTATACCAGGTGCTGGCTGGGGTGCCAAACCGGCCAGAGACTCTTACTGGAGGTGCCTGGTCACTTACCTGTCTCCCTACTGACGTGTACTCAGTTCCTGGATGGCAGGAACAACAACCTGATTTTCCTTGGGGTCCCAGTGCCTGCCCATAGGACTTGTGCATGGCAGGCACTAAGGAAGATGTATCAAATGAGCAAAGGAAACAACAGCTTTATTTAAAATATTTAAGCTCTAAACCAGTTTGTTCATTTCAATGTCAGCATACTTTTGGTCCTATTAAAACATGCCAAGTTAATGAATGCAGTGTCTGGGAAACTTAGATAAGCAGAGAAAATTGTTTTTGGAAGTAGACCAGCAAAATGCAACTTTACCCCCATACTGTACAGCCTGCAGTTCTTCCTTCCACCACCAGATGGGGCTGCTGCATGGAGAGATGGAAAGGCTGAGGTCATAGCAGAACCAGTTGGGAACCTAACAATCTCTGAACTATGCCAATAAAAAGTGGAATTGTGCTAATTTTTTTCTAGACACCATCAGCTAAATAGATCAGGACAGTCTGAGGCAGGGAAGAGTGGAGACTGCCTGTGTTCAATTTAAAAATTAGATGCTTAGGTCAGCCTCATAAACAAAATTATGGCATTACTTTAACTCCAGTGTTCTATTAGATTATGGCCATCCTGATAACCAGTTGTGGCCAGCAGATTTAGAGTGAAAGATGCTGGCGAAGAAACAAAGAAACTTCTATTTCTCTCATTTAGTACCTGTTTTTGACATAAGGGGACATGACACATACCCAGGCTTACCAAATCAAATTTTATTTTTTAGCTTTCCCTCCAGATTCTGTACTTTTTGTGAGCTTTTTAACAACTTGACTATCATATTATGTCTGCACAGGCAAGGCTTCAAATATCCTGAAAAGGGATCAGGTGCTCTATCAAGGTCTGATCTGATTCAAACTGACTTCCATTTTTTCTTAAATCACTAAAGGCTACCTTTTTCTGGATATTATTGACATGTCTTTTCCCTAAAGCAGAGCATCACTTATGCCTGGAAAGGAATTTTCTACTCCTCTTCTCCCTTCTTGTTCTGCCCTCCATCCTTGCCCCCACACCACCCATCTGCCTGGGCCTTCTTAGCTGGTGCAGGAGTGGGTGCTCTACGTCTCCCGGTAGAATTCATTCCTTATGATACCAGAAAGATGATACTAGAATCCCAGTTCTTGTTCACAAGCAGTCGAAGAATGAACTCCATGAACACACAGGCAGCAAGCAAGCAAAGTCTTTGTTAAAGAAAAGCAAATAGCTCCCAGTGCTGCAGGGAGGTGGGGGAGGGGAAGAGCCCCCTTCTTTATTGTCCTATACGGGTTTTTATTCCTTAAAGATTGGGGGGGTACCAACGTGAGGTCCAGAAAGATGAGGTTTTCTCCCCTTGGCCTTGCCCAGTTACCTATATCAGTCTTTGTCCAATAGAGGTTTTAGGGTTGGAAATGTCCCGGAAGTTTTATGGTTTCTTTGTCTTTTTCCTTAGATTAAGTCACTATTCCTCTCATTCCTTTTCTTTCAGTTGAGGAGTGGGCTAGAGATTCACATTTCCTACAGTAAACGAAGCCTGTGGGGAATGTGATTTGCTACAATAAAACAAGGTCTGTGGAGGTGTTACTCCCTCGAGCCCTTAAGCCACAAAGGTTAATCAATATCCATGTTAAAGAATGTATCAGAGCCCCTGTTCCTACACTGACTACCTGAGTTAATATGCTGCTTCACTTACAGCCCACCTCTCTGTTTATACAGAGGTTTGGGGCGGGGTACAGCCAAGTATTTTCCTTTGGTTAGGAACAGCCACTTTTCCTGGTTGGTTTGCTGCTGGTAAAGGTGGGAAGGAAGGTGATAGACCTTCATCCTTTTGGGGAAGTGGTTGGGAAGTTCCTGGTAAGCCAGGAAAAGCTAAGATTTCCAAGTAGAATGGAATTTGGAAATAGATGGGAAAACTCATGTGGATCAGAGGTGGAAAGAGACATGGAAGAGGATTCTATCTGCTCACTCTTCAGGATATAGCCAGATGTGCTTTTGGGGTCCCATGACCCTTAATACAGTGACTCAGAAAAGACAGCCAGAGGCACAGCAGAGGATTTTTGAGGTTTGTATCATCTAGTGTAACGAGGTGAATGTCATCTTGCTATTTTGAGGTGTAATGGCCATCCACACACATTTAATTTTTATGTTTTTATTTTTCATTATTTATTTTATTTTATTGTGGCCTCCCCACAGCCTATGGAGCTCACCGGCTGGGAGTCAGATCTGAGCCACAGACACAAACTAAGCTGCAGGTGCAGCAGTGCCAGATCTTTAACCCACTGTGCCAGGCCAGGGATCAAGCCCACATCCCAGCACTCCCAAGATGCTGCTGATCCCACTGCGCCACAGGAGGATCTCCTAATTTTTATCATTAAAATTTTACCTCACATCGTCTTTTTCCAGAATTTCAGGCAAACCATTGTCTTGATAATGGTGCAGGTCCAGAGTTTGTTAGGTCTATTTCTTTTTAAAAGAAAAAAGTATTGTAAGAAAGTCTCTTTCTGATCTTGTTGACAGAAAAATCATGAATCGTCTTTTTTTAGGAGTTGTGAGGAGTGAGAGACAGGCTGGGAACCTATCGGGGTGGGGGCTCACAGTGGAGAGAGTCTGAGAGAGATTGTGGGACATGGAGGGGAGGTACTTTATGGAAAGCAGAGATTATGGGGACAGAGTGTAGAGGGAGGTTGGGACTGGAATAGGATTTGAGAATTTATGCATGAAAGTGATGGTAAAGCAGTAAAAGAGTTAGCACGGTCCGAAGACAGGGTAGAATTTAGACGGAGCCAGGTTTTGGTTTGATGTAAGAGAGAATTTCCAAGTAGGAGGGTGACAGGAAGAGGCATCAGTAAGTAGGTGTGGTTGAAAATCAAGCAGGGTTTCTGTCAGACCTTATGAAAAGCCTCGTATGTTTCTTGATGGCAGTACCAGCCCCACCACCAGCAACCCTGGTAGGTATTGATCCTCATCCCAAAGTTTGCTTCTGTCTCTCCCACTGAGCACCATGAAGATGGGGTTTTCTAGTGTTTTATTAAATCTCTAGTGCCTCCTGCAGTTCTTAGCACATGGCAGGCACTCAACAGAATGTTCAGTAAATAATGGAAAGACAGATGAATAAAGATACGGGCAGAGATAGGATAACGAGAATGTTCCAGAAAGGGTAGAAAAAGTGAAAAGTCTTTGGGAAAAGGCTGGGGTCTGTGGATAGAAAACCCAGTGCTTTGTACCCAGGAGGCTATGTCAGAGTGTGAGGATTAGGCAGCTGGAGGTGTGATAGTCATCAGATGGACTGGTGGGCTCCTAGGGTCAAGTAGAGTCCCTCTCAAAGGGAAGGGGAAGATATAGGTCCAGCTTCCTCCCCAGCTTCTGCCAGAAGGGGGTAGAGCTGGAGAAGTTGTTGTGCTGTGGTGCTCTCAATGCCTGGTGACCTGGCTCTCCCCGTGCACCCCTGCCCAGCTGCCCTCGCCACTGTGGCCCATCTCAGAGGAATGCTAAAAGATTTAGGGGGTCTTGACCCCTGGGTGTCCTCACTCCTGCCATTTTTCCAAGATTTTGTTTTCTTTTCTTTTCTTTTTCTTTTTTTTTTCTTTTTTTTGTCTTTTTAGGGCTGCACCTGCGGCATATAGAGATTCCCAGGCTAGGGGTCGAATCGGAGCTATAGCTGCCAGCCTACACCACAGCCACAGCAACGTGGGATCCGAGCCATGTCTGAAACCCGCACCACAGCTCATGGCAATTTTCAGATTTTAGCTGTGGACTTATTATTTTAGCTGTAGGATTTATTGTTTTAACCATTTTATAATTTAATAATTTTATAATTTAATAGTATTAAGTATATTTACAAATTTGTGAAGTGGGTCTCCACAACCGCTTATCTGTAGAACTGAACATTGCTACCCATTAAACAAGTCCCCTGCCATTTTTGTCTACCATATAAACCTCCTCAGAAAGATTCAAATAAAACCCTCGCCTCTGACCTATCCCCCCCACCCCCATCTCACAGATCCTCCAGGGTGACATCCGTGAGACCGAGGGCTGCACAGGAATAGTCTTTGAGTCACATATACCCAGACTCTGAATGAGCCACCTCAGGGGTCCCCCAGAAAAGGGGGTGAACCTTTTGGCTGCCAGCTCTAACCTGCCAGCCTGGCTGCCCACAGGGAGGGGAATGGAGAGGCCAGGGCAGGGCTGGACTGGCTGAAATGAAGGTTATTGCTGAGTTGTCCTCCTGGCCTGAAGCCTTTCATGCCAGGCTCCTTTACCCCTCTCTTCTGACCTTGTCAGCATGCTGCTTCCCTCCTCCAGCATCCTGACCTCCTGGACTTGTGCCGGTCCCCTCATATGCACGTCATTCTTTCTTGCCCCCTGTCCTGTCGCAGGGAGGCTTGGACTCCATGTGGCCATACCTGTGCTCACAAAGTCCTCCCGGACTCTGCATGCCTGGCCTTGACAAACACACGCGCTTGGAGTTCCCACTGTGCACAGTGGGATCAGTGGCATCTCTACAATGCCAGGATGCAGGTTCTGATGCAGTGGGTTAAAGGATCTGGCATTGCCGCAACTGCGCCTTGGATCTGATCCCTGGCCCGGGAGCTCTATAAGCCACGGGGCAGCAAAAAAAAAAAAAAAAAAAAAAAAGGGCTCTGACTCTTGCCCTCAAGACCACCTTCCACAATTCCTGTCACTTCTACCACCAGGTGGTTTTTCCCTGTTGGTCTGAATTGAGTTCAGAATTATCTTCCTTTTCGTACCTCTCCTACTTTTTGAGAGGTGATGTGGTTGGCAGGGAAAGTCCAGAGTTTCTAAAGCTCTCTTCCTGGGTCTGACTCCATCCTGTAGCCATGAGGCAGACATTTGTAAATGCAGAACCATCCCACGTCTTTTATCAGAGATTCACCATGAAAGTAGGTCCCCTCCCCAAGACAGTAGCTTTGCCCCTGGTGCCCTGGGCTGCAGGTCGACCTATGCAGGTGGGTGGCTGCCCTGCTGGTCTCTCACTGCACCCTTCACCCGCTTCCAGGAAAAGAACAAAGGATGCTAATCTTCCTGTTCTCAAAAGTTCTATTATCCACTTGTTGAAAACAGACACACACGTGAAAAGATGACTAAATATGCCAGGCAGTAAATGTAAAATGCCATCTGAGTTGAGTGGACTACATATCCGACATGCGTTCAGAGGCACGGCTAAGATCACTTCCAGCTGTGGTGGTCAAGGCAGGCCTCCCATGGGGGATGCGCCTGCTAGCCAGTCCTGAAGGGCAGACTGGCAGTGAGAAGGGTGAGGACTGCAGACGTGGGGAGCCACGCCCCCTAAAGGGTGGATGGAGAAATGCATGCTTTTGAAAGGTTTTACGTGTGTGCTTTGCTTTTCTTATCTGGCTGAATTAGGAGAGCCATGTGCAGTGTCTGGGTGGGAGCTACAGTGCGCCAGTGCTGGGGGCTTGCCCAAGGAACAAAACTGAGGTAGTGAATCAGGGTGGATGTGAGCGAGGGTCTTGGCTAAGGCGTTTCAAGGTTTCGTGGTGGGTAGGAGCATCGGAAACCTGCTACAGCTGAGTTCATAAATTTATTCCTGAACAAACAATGGTGGGTAAAATTAGCAGACATCTGGAAGAGGCACATATTTCAAAGTTATTTTGGTCTGATCTATAAAGCACACTATGAGGAATATGATTGGTAGCTGGTCTTAATAAACAGTGGGTTCTGCCTGCCCGAAATGCAAAACAGATGTATCTTTGTTCTTTGAAACTGACTTTGATGAATAAACTATATGTGACGTCAGGTCCAAGCTATTGGATGTCTGGGTCCTGCTCAGAAATATTTTAGAATATAAAAAAACTTTCCATGGTCGACACCGAGAGAACAAAGTGAATTCCAGTCTCATTGCTGTTCGCATTGAAGCAGGTTCAGAAATCCAGAGGCCTTCCTCCAACAACCTTTTGGTATTTGGGGGCATTGTTTCTGTCTGCCGCACCAGGGCATCCTCCCATTTCACAGCTGTGAGCTCTGAGGGCGTGTGGTTTTCAGCTGTCACTGCTGGGGCTTTGCTGATGGTCATTATTGCTGTCGTGCTGGTTTGTACCAATGTTTCCTAAAAGAGCTAAATAGGATTCTGCAGCAGTGATCTAGTATCTGGAGACTGTGATGTTGCCACTTCCCCCAATTTGTTTGCTTATGAATGATGCAGGATTTTTAATCATTAGCATCTTGGCTTTGCTGGGCGTTTTTGGCAGGCAGGCCCTCCAGCCAGCCCTGCGCTGTGCTCTGTGCATCAGGAAACCAGCTCACTCTGCAGGTGTTTCATCCATAAACAAGCATCAGCCACGGGCTCCTCTTTCTTTTTACGGAAACCCTTTGGAATTTAACTTTCAGATACAAATACTTGGAGCAGTTGGCAGCTGAGGCGCATGAGAAGGAACTGAGAAGCCGGAGTGCGAGCCGGGGCAGAGCTGACCTCTCCTTGGACCTGACCTCACCGGCAGCCCCTGCCTCCTCCGCCCCCCTGAGCCATAGCCCTCGGTCTCTAGACTCCCAGGAGGCTCTCACGGTATCATCCGCCTCCCCAGGAACACCTCAGCCTCCCCAAGGTGAGTGCAGGGAGAGGAGAGGGAAACTGATGGGTTAATTAACCTCAGACAGGCTTCTCCTGGGCAACAGTGACTGTTCCTATGTGCAAACTCATACTGAGAAGCAATTAATGGGAAGCTTCAGGGGGTGACCGCAATCTGAGCTGCCAGGGGTCTACAGAGCCACTTATTAATGCCAAATTATTTATAAAGATTGTCGGTGGACGATCATTGAAAAAGGACAATGCCAAAAATAAGGCTGACTTTGATATTTAATCTGAATTCACAGGGCTGTAATTTATGAGTCTCATGTGCATGCTATTTATTGGCTCTGCCCCATAAAGTGACCCCTTTTCAGAGTTCTTACCATAGGAACTGTCAGTCTGGTTTAAGTGAAACTGATAGAGAAGAAAATTAATCAAAGCATGCAGAGAAAAATGTGGATGTAGTGAAAATAGAAGTTGAATATTGAAGAAGAAAAAAATAGAGAATTGGAAAGCCTGGCACGTGGTATGGATGTGGGTGTAGACGCTTGTGTGCTGGCAGGCAGACTTTCCCTGGAGAAAATTTCCCTGTCATCCTAGCATCATTGGGGGTCCGTTTTCTTTCACATTATCCGAGAGGATGGCTCGGGTGCTGGCACCTAGCACTGTGTGTTGAGTAACCCTGCAGCCAGCACTGCTTGGTCTCATTGCGTGTTATGACTTGCAGCTTGATGGAGACTCAGCCAACTGAAGACAACAGAGACACTCAACTTCTAACTCTAGGAAGGTTGACTAAATATGGCGTAAAGTCTAATTTAAACAAGGCAGGACTCCATGACCTCAGCAGAACTGGATGTAACGGGAACAGTCTCATCTGTGCAGTGCTTTGCTGGCTCTCCAAGCCCCAGGGCTCAATCTTCAGGAGCAGGCTGGTTCCACCCCAGTCTCTCATCACATCCAGTTACTCCTGGTCCCTGAGCCATGGAAGAGCGTCCCCGGGCAGATGGTTCAGTCATAGATGAGTAATGTCGGTCTTAAAATATTAAGACTCTGAGAATCAGGAAAACAGACCGCTCTGTAACAGCTCTGTGCTTTCCAAACTCTGCCTGATATCGCTGTTCTATCTAACTGTGGTATTTCCAGAGGCAATAGAACAAATATTCCCCTGCAAAGCTGTGGCATAGCTCTTAATCTTGGGACTTTTAAGTCGAAGAGTTCTGTCTTCAGCACTTTGCAGAATGGTTGTCCAAACTCTGAAGTACAGAATGGCCTTGAGCTGAAAAGGAATTGTCAGTATCTATAAATATTGTTTGACCTCAAGGTTTTTAATCTACTTGATGTGTGCAGCAAAAAGATAGTTCCTCAAGTGTTTTGTCCAGTTACAGTCAAATTTGAGGCCATTCTATCCAATTAAAAAACAGTATTTTAAACTTCAATAAGAACACAGCAAATATTTTGTATTTATGTAACCTGCGTTTGGGGAAAATAAAGTCATTTTAGTATGCTTTCAGAAAGACAAATAGCAGAATTCCCATTGTGGCTCATCTGGTTCAGGACCTCACATTGTCTTTGTGGGGATGCTGGTTCGATCACTGGCCTTGCTCAGCCAGTGGGTTAAGGATCTGGCGTTGCCGCAAGGGGTAGTGTAGATCACAGATGTGGCTCGGATAGTGTGTTGCTGCTGCCATGGCTGTGATGTAGTCCTCAGCTGCAACTCTGATTCAACCCCTAGCCTAGGAATTTCCATATGTTGCAGGTGTGGCCATTAAAAAGAGAGAGAGAGAGACAAATAGCAAAAGTCATTTTCCTCCATGGAGAAGGGATTATTAGAGACTAAGGAAAAGTTTGCAGTCACACCATAAGTGATGGTCTGCATCAGAAACAGGGATATTGGGCTTGAATTTAGATATAACTACAAATTGATGAAATAACTCTGATGCTTGCTTTTCCCTTGAGGGAAGGGGAGAAGCAGTGGCTCTTTTAGAATCTGGGGGTACAGTCCATCATTTGTTAAGTCACTATCATCCAAATCAGTTGGAACCAGTCAGGTACTCGAACATCCTTGTCCTGAAACATAGCTGAATTATACAACTGGCAATTATAAAGAGAGAAGAAGAAATGCTATAAGAGGACACTTTCAAAGAGACCTGCTGAAGCTTGCTTCTGATTTGGAGCTTTTGCCCTTGAGACAGAAACACAAAGGAGGTATGACAGAAAGATTTTTCTCAGCCTGGTTTGTCATCACTCTTGGAAGCATTCTGCTAGGCTCCCACTTAATAGTCTAATCCTTTGAGCAGGTCTCATTTTTAAATGCTCCATGTAAATTTTTGGTGATTCCTAACATTTGGAAGAGTCCAACAGCTGGAGGAAGAATAAAAAAATATAATCACACATCCAGACGTTTGTCCTGCACCAAACACCTGACAAGGGGTCCAAATGTGCCAGGGGTTGACTTGCTTTTTCATTCTTTATCCTTGTGGCATCATATGCTAATAATTCATTTCACATTTTTGTCGTGTTCAGCGCCTTCCTTCCAACACTATAATACCTTGTGGCATATCTGAGTAAGTAGGAGAGATGCTATTATTCATATTTTACTGAGGTTCAAATAGATGGAAGATGGTTTTCAGAGTTGTTGGTATTGCACTGAGAATAAAACCACTGTTTTGACTCCCAGCACAGCCGTTTATCAAGGCATCATGGTACCAGCGTATTTGAGGTGATGTTCCCATGAATGCCACACCATCCACTTGTGACCCTTTCCGACGGATCTGTAAAAACCGTGGCCTACATTTCAGAATTATATTTACAAAAAAGGGAAAACCAAGCATTTGTTCCTGAATTATGTATACCTCAGGATTAAAGGTCGTTTTTATGAGTTCTTTTATTAAAACTCCTTACTTGGATTCTGGAGAACTCTTTGATAGCAGAAGATAGGAAAACATGAAAGACCTCTTTACTTTTTCTCTTACAAAATATATTTATGAAGAGGGAAGGTCTAACAGGAAATTATCGGTTGCACTAGGTGCCATCTCATGAGATCTTTCAACCAAAAATATTCCCAGCCAAATCCGCTCTAACTTTTGTGTAAATTATGCCCCTACCCACACCTTGAAGGCAGTGTGTGTTTGAATTATTTTTCCACCTGGCCTTCCTGTGCCTCACAGCAGATGTTTATCCCAAAGGTACCTAAACTTAGTGGCAATGGTCTGAATATTTTTTCCCTGTGTGAAACTGTCTGGCCCAAGTGATGAGCAGATGTATACGTGTGTTCTCATTTGCACTGTGCTCTCATTAATGCACCAAATTGAAGTAAACACGGAAGGACCTCTTGCTTCATCCATGGTTTTAACTCAATTTTCCTCATATTCACTGAGCCCTGGTGGCATACATCAGAACATCTATCTAATAAGTTTATTTCCTATTATTTGAGCCTGGAAGCAAAGGAGTTATTCTCAGTCGTTGAGAAAAACGTTCATGTTTTGGACAAATAAGTGATTCCCCCTATGTAGAGGAAAAGGTTCAATGTTCTTTTTGGGATAGAGTTCTTCTATGTGACTCTTGAGGAAGTTACTCTGAGGATTAAAAAAATAATAATGATAACCAGAGTTCCCGTTGTGGTGCGATGGAAACAAATCTGACTAGTAACCATGAGGTCGTAGGTTTGATCCCTGGCCTCGCTCAGTGGGTTAAGGATCGGTGTTGCCGTGGGCTGTGGTGTAGGTCGCAGATGCAGCTCAGATCCTGCATTGCTGTGGCTGTAGAGTAGGCCGGCAGCTGTAGCTCCGATTGGACCCCTGGCCTGGGAACCTCCCTGTGCCGCGGGTGTGGCCCTAAAAAGCAAATAACAGTAATAATAATAACTCCTTATGTACCCATAGTGAAGCAAGGTAACGCATTATGCCAGAGGGTGTCTGGATCTATGTAACCTATCTCATGGAAATAAAGTGGAGAAAACCACCCATCTCAAACCAGGTGTTGAGGGTGGTTCCTGCAGGGCATCCCAGAGTTGAACTGCCTTCTTTAGAGGCTAGAACTGTGTTGTTTCCAGGCTCCCTGGCTCCTATACCTGAAGCTAAATGGAGAGAAGTGACTATTTCCTAATAGAAGAAAGCTGCTCTCAAGAGTTTACAAGGTGTTTTCACTCACTAATGTGGCCCTGAAAGCATAGATAATGGCTAGCCAATTCTTCTTATTTTCCCTGCATCCTCTATACTTTGCACACTGAAATAACACATTAGAGATGCATTGGAAAATGTTAACACACTGTATTAATTTTATGTCAAGGAAAAATATATTCAACAGTGATTTTTTTTCTACCTGTAATTGTTTCTTAGATATTTCCAAGTGTCTCATAGTTTGGCCCTGGAGATATAAAATATGACTTATATGGCCATGGCCTGTTCACTCACCTGCAGGCATTTACAGAAATTATGGACGCGGTCTACTGATGTTTTTGTGCAGAGCCAAGCATTTAATAAAGATCTCCGGCCAAGAATGAATGTAGCTATAAAGGAAAACAGAAAAGACCTAGCACAGAAGGCTTCATAGGAATAGTTAGCATTGATTGAGTGCTTACTTTATGCCAGGTGCTATTCTGCACATTTTTGGTGTATCAACTCAAAAAAAATTACACAAGGTAAAGTACTGGTAAACATGATAATTCCACTAGCCTCCTGATCTTCCTACCTGGAAACACATGAATAGTCATTCTTCATCATTTTCATTCATCATCATGGCTGTCACCATTGTTACCAGTCATTGATGGAGCATCTTTGTCACCGTTGTTGTGTAACATGTTTTCGCTCTCCTTCAGATATAGAGACACTCTCTTAGGTTACCCAGCTCACATGGCAGAAATCATAACTACCTGGCATCTGATTTCCAACTGGCACAGTAGCAGTGGAATATTATCAGTCATCAGCCTAATGCATGCTGGTTCCCTTGCATAAAGCTTTTGGACACCTCGAGTCCAGGGCTTCATGAATTGGCAGGAAACTAGATTCCTTGTGGTTCAGGGACTCAGGGCTGCCCCACACCTCCCCTGACTGCTGCCCCTTAATGCCATTTGCTCAGTTAGACAGAATCTCTCAGGAACTCAACCCAAGGCTGCTACACCTGCTGTGGAACTTGGGGGAGAGCTTTTTGCAAATCATTGGATGTTTCTGCCTGGCTATTTCTCTACCTCTGAAAGTAGCAAAAGGCAAAACTTTCCATGTTTCCTCTTACAGAGTGTGTCAGTGGCCTGCAGTGTGTTTTCTTGCACCATGTTTGAAAACATTAAGTAATCTTGAGTGTTTTTGAAGTAGACAAAGTATAAATCTTAAGTACACTGAAGTAAATATAAGGCACAGAATGACATTGGGAAAGCTCTTAAAGAAGGATATTATGTGATCAACGAGGTAATTTCATAGATGGCAGTCAGGCCTTAAAGTAGGTGCAGGGTCTGAGACTTCATCCTACTTGTAAGCTTATAAGTTAGCCTGCCATGATCTCATGGATGTTGGCAGAAGACACGAAACTCCTGGGTCAGAAATGAAGGACTTTATTACTCATAGCAATTGTAGTAGCCAAAACATCAATGTTCGTGCCATTTTTCCAAGTCCCTGTGAATTGGCCAAGTAATACCTGCACACATGCCAAGTGGAATCCTGAGTTTAAGAACCCCAAATCTTACACTGGGCAGTAAGCATGTTGTCCCTTGGCCCCAGACGGAGACATGATCTTTATCACAGTGGGCAATAAACCAAACAGTGGTTTGCTCCAGAGAGAGACTCTGTCTCTGTCTTCTAAAGCTATTTGCTATGTGTACATCCTTAGAAAGATGGTCCAGAACAAAGGCCTCTGCTTGCAAGAGCCAGGGAATGTCAAAGACTCATAAGAATTATTTCTAAGCATTGAGTTATAATGGTTCTTAACCAACCTCTGCAATCACATTTGCATCCTAAAATCTGTTTAAGGTAAACAAAAAATTCCAGTTTCCAACAGTCAGTAGCTTGTTTGGGCTGATTTGACCAAAAGCTAGAGCGTCAGGAGCTACAAAACCCAGTCTGGAGCAGGCACTGTCCGCATCTGGGGGTGCTACGAGGGAATCTGGAAAGACATCAGTGCCCTTCATTCCAGGTGGAAAGCCTTGGGACAGTCTGAAGGCCTCCACGGGTAGTGAGAGTGAACATTCTTTAGTCAGTGTGGTACTTTGAATTTCCAGAGTCAGTGACTCAGAAATAGCAGAGAAGAGTAACTCGCAGGTTTCTTGTGGCATCCTTATCTGTGCTCAGGACCTATTCTACTCCTCCACCCCAACTCTTTTTCCCTCCAGCATCCCTGACTCCCCCACACCCCTGCCTTTCCCCCACCCACCCCAATAAGGGATTTGGTCAAAGTGATGCAGCACCTGCTGTGTGGCAAGATAATCAGACTTTGGTTTTCTAGTCTCTAAAAGTATGCGTTTTCAAGAGACTGCCTGGGTTCAGTGAATCTTTAGAGCCTTCCAAAGCTGGAATATCTTCTGGGGAAGCTACCTTCACCAGATACACTGGGAAGGTCCAGTCACTTTTTGTGGATTTTCTAGATGCAGCTGCTCTGGATCCCTGTGTACCCTCTAGGTAATCTCCTGACTCAACGTGTAATTGGGCTTTCATGTCTTCTGCCATCATTGTTTTCTCTCATTTTGTCTCGGCCCTTCTCATTTTGTTTCCGTCGTCTTCCTGACTCTTCTTTTAGATGCCCCCTAAGTGTTAGATTTTTTGCTGTACTCCTTCCCCAGCAACCCTCTCTTTTCATGCCATAACCTCTGGCTGAACCTGTGTACCCCCCCATCTGTAATTTTTAACTACCTACCAACTGAAAACTGCCAGGTCTGCATCTCTAGCCCTGGCCTTCTCGAGCTCAAGAAACATGTACCCAGCCTCTGAAGACATCACCGTCTGAATGCTTCTTAGACACTTTTAACTTAACAGGTGCCAGTCACTTTTGACCTAACTTTAGATGGGACATGTCACTCATCTCTCACCTATTAAATCCCTCCCACCAAACCTGCTTAAACCTCCTAGTCCTCATCTGGTTAAGACCATTTCTTTTGGCCTAGGAATTTAAGTTGGAAGCAGGCATGGACCCGTGACTCTTCCCTCAATGCCCACCCATACATCTATCAATCACTGCATGTTATGTTCTCTTTCCTCTCAAATCAGCCCCCTTCCCTGTGTCCCCGTTGCTAGTGCCTTCATCCCGATCTTAACCGTATCTGCTCTGGACCACTTCAGAAGCTTCTACTACTATATCTCACCTCCTCCAGGTTCTTCTTACAGCCCAACCCCCTCCCCATATCACGGCTATGCCTTGTTTTAAATCCTCTAGTGGCTCTTCATCAACTACAACATGAAGTTAAGGCCTTGCTCAGAACTCAGGAGTCTTGGCTCCCAGTCCTTATGACCAGTCTTGTCGTAGGGACTGGGAATCACCTCCACATAGTGTGGTCCGTCAGGACCAAACTGCTTCCCGTAGCTGAAAGATACCCTTTTCTCTCAGCTGTGCCTCTGTGCTTGAGTGCCATCCCATGGGGTGCCCGCTGGACTTTTACCCATCTAGTTGACGCATCTTCCCTAAAGCCTCTTTGAGTTCTCTTTTGTGTTTCCCTTCCATCTTGTGTGTACCTGGGATACAGGGCTTGTCTCACTGTGTGTGCAATAAATGGTCCTCTCTCCTCTGTGTGCCCCTCAGAGAACGGCCCATGCCTCTACTCACCTTTGTTATCTCCCAGTGCTTGGGGAAGAATAAGCATTCAGTGAATGTCTTATGAGCTAATGAGTGAAAAAAGAAAGTAGGTACCTTAATTTACAGAGACAGCTGTTTCCCCAGTACCCAGATATTTATTGCACAGGCCATGGTGGAGGGCGTGTCTTTGACTTTTCTAGTCCACTCTATAAAGACCAGCCTAGTGCAGAAAGGGAACTTCTGCAGAAAGTTGACATAATATATGTGGACTATTTATCTCTTAGGATCTAAAGCTAAAAGAAAGAAAAGATCCAGAGGATGATTCTTGACAAATTAATAATTAAGATATTTACTCAACTACCTTTTAAAATACCCCTTACTTTAGGTGAATTTTTCTTCATTTCTTTGTGAAAGAATTTGCTGACAAGTGCAAATAAACTAAATGTTCGACTAAGGGGAAAGCCACATCCATTAGTTACAACTAGATGTTAGGAAGGAAGGCTGAACTTTTAAGGATGAGATTTTCAAAGTGGGATTTCTAAGTCTACCCCAGTTGCAGGCCAGCTGGCCCTGCTTAGGCTTGGTCAGACTCTACTGGCAGGGAGAGCTAATATTTTCTTTAGATAAGAATTATGTTGATCTTATAATATCTCATGGCTATGTGACCTAAGAGCTCACTCTAACTTAAAAAAAAAATTCTTGGCCACACCCACTGCGTATGGAAATTCCTAGGCCTGGAATTGAGCCCGCACCACAGGAGCGACCCAAGCCGCTTCAGTGACAATGCTAGATCCTTAACCGGCTGTGCCACAAGAGAACTCCTAACCTGAAAAAATATTCTAAGAAAGATATTTTTTCACATCTGATTTCCCAGTGCCTAGCACAGTGCCTGGCATGTGGGAGGTCTCAATAAATATTTATGAGATGGATGAGTCTGGGTACTAATCATATTAGAACATCTAATTAGAAGCAGCTACATCCTGCTAAGCCAGACTTAGCCAAAAATCTCAAGTTTGATCAATATGTTTGCTAGCTGTTTTATTCTGTTATTTGTAGAGATACACTACATCCATTTTAAGGTAGTACATCTCTTCTAAAAGAGTTTTTTGGTTTTTGGTTTTTTTGTTTTTTTGGTGCCGCACCCAAGGCATATGGAGACTTTTTTGGGCTAGGGGTCTAATTGGAGCTATAGCCACCGGCCTACACCACAGCCACAGCAATGCCAGATCTGAGCTGCATCTACAACCTACACCATAGCTCATGGTACCGCTGGATCCTTAACCCACTGAGCAAGGCCAGGTATTGAACCTGCATCCTCATGGATGCTAGTCAGATTCATTTCCACTGAGCCATGACAGGAACTCTGCACTTTTTGTTTTGATGTCACTGATGTTTCTATCTGGGACTTGACAAGAGCTAAGGGTGCTGTTGAAGTGCCCTGCCAGTTGGGAATTAGACGTGTCTTCATCCTTCACAAAAGACTCACCTTCCTATTTGCTTTTGTAAGGAAAGAGGCACATAAATAACCCAGGAGCTTCTCCAGCCCTACTGGACCTGGGAGGACAAACGAATACTGGAAGCTGCCGTGTTTAACATGGAACCAAGATAAGACCCAGCTATCTGGCCTTAGAAGAAGAATTCAAACAAGCTCCAGGGAAATCTTCATAACCAGGGCTTGATGTTTGGGGTCATATGGTTTGAGTTTAAGATATCGATACGGCAATAAATGATATAGTAATCTTAAATTGCTCTTCATTTTCTGTTTCTAGTGTGAAATAGAATCTATATATTAATCAATATTAGAATAATTGGACTAGAAATTGGCTTCTTCTCATGACATTACAGTGGAATTATATCCTTTACATGTTTAACCACATAAATTTAATCAGAAGCATAATCTGAGGGGCAAAAAAAGGGAATGGAAATTAGTATTTAAATAGTGCTTGTGGAGTTCCCGTCATGGTGCAGTGGAAACGAATCCAACTAGGAACCATGAGGTTGCGTGTTCAGCACTTGGTCTCGCTTAGAGGGTTGGGGATCCAGTGTTGCCATGAGCTGTGGTGTAGGTCACAGACACGACTCAAATCTGGCACTGCTGTGGCTCTGGTATAGGCCAGCAGCAACAGCTCCTATTGGACCCCTAGCCTGGGAACCTCCATGTGCCATGGGTGCAGCCCTGAAGACAAAAGACAAAAATAAATAAATAAACAAATAAATAAATAAATAAACAGTGCTTGTAATTTCTGCCTATGATACAACTCAGGTGTATGACCCCAGGTGAGCACACTCTGAGGGCCAAGGATCTGTTTTTTTCTTGAGCCATTCCTCCTGTCCTTTGAACTAAATGTGATTTTGAAGTTTAAGGATATGTATTTGGAGATAACATGGCCCATGACTGTAAGCCCAAGACTTCTTACAGCCTTCCACAGAAGCTCAATGAAACCTGGATTGTCAGAATTCTGAGGCTAGGTGTGGGATCTATAAGGTGGCATCTTATAGAAGGAATTCCACAGGTAATTTGGATCATATGTGGTTTTCATCGTAAGAGGTGGCTTAAGCCTGAATCCATTTAGAAAATATAGCTTTAATTTTGAGGACAAAGCTGGGCTTAATTTTAAAGGCATGCAGAGTCATTAGACAGATGAATCAGCGTCTTGCAGGTAATATATGTCTCTTAAGGAAGCTGAAATAGGCTGAGTTTGTGCCCAACCTAATGATACTATTCCTGCAGAGCAGCGATTTTCAACCAGGAGTGACCTCTCTTCCCACGGGACTTTGGTAGCATCTGGAGACATTTTGGGTTATCACAATTGGGAATGAAGTACTGTTGGTCCCTAGAGGGTAAAAGCCAGGAGTGCTGCTGCATAGCCTGTAATGCACATGATAATAGGATCCAGTGCCCCCCACATTAAAGAATTATCTGACCCAAAACTTCCAGAGTACTGAGTCTGAGGGATCCTGCTCCAGAGCAAATCTGAGTGAACAGCTTAGCAAGATTGGCCCAACACCAAAGGCAGAATCTAAAGAATTTCCAGAGTGGTGAGCTTTTGCTCTTGGGACCTTTCTCACATTTATGTGATTAAACCGCAAGTTGAAAGTCGATGGCATTCATTAATAGCTCTGAACCGGGGAGGTCCTTGGAATCTGCCGAGTTTGGAGCAACTATTATAGAACTGGCTGGCCCAGCCCTCGGTTTCATAAGACCTGCCCAAAAAGCCAAGTCCTGGCAAAGTCATCGAAACACCATCACAGACTGAAATCAATTGAAGCCACCCAAAGACTTATTAAAGTTCAAATCTTTCTACCAGAAGTTTATCTCTTCAAAGAAAAATCACATGACAGGAGATTCCAACTGGGCACTCTGGACTCAGCTGTCAGGGATATTGATGAAAGCAGTGTGCCCACTGTGTGTTTTGTTTTGTTTTGTTTCAGAAATGGCCGTATCCTTGTCCTTTGTAGCTTAAATCACCCACCGCACAGTGTAACATCGGGATTGACAGCCCAGCCTTTTCAGTCAGGCAGATCCAAGGTCAAATCTCAGCTCTAATGGTCATCAAAGTTCTGCTAGAAGTAGAGGGCCCATGCTTGGGGGTGCCTGAAGGCAGGCCAGGAGAGGGACTGAGGACCATGAGAGGTCAGGGAAACACTCAGAGACTAGCTGCAGTGGGAAAAGGCCAGTACTGTTTCTGCACTCCCCCTGCCCAGCCCTGGAAAAGCTTAGTGAAGAGCTAGGACTTGATAAGAGCTGTAACCTTGGGAGGGGGCCCTTGGCACAGAAATGCTGGCCTGACACCCTGTGCTAAACTGTGCTTCCCCCACCCCCACCCCCACCCCAGCCCCGTGAAGGGAGCAAGAACATAAGCACTCCAGCCTCTCCCACCTTTGCAGATACCTGCTGGGGGCCAATGCATCTGAGAGTGAGTGGGAGGGACATGCTGTCTGTAGAGGTCGGCCTCCCTGGGTAGAGAGCAGGACCTGTTCTCACGGGTCTAGAAAAGCAGGTTGAGAGTGTCTAGCATGCCATGTAGCCCTGGACAGGTTACTTTATCTCTCTGAACATCTTTCCTCATTTCTCACATGGGGACATTAATCTTCATATTGTTGGTGTGAGAACTAAATGGGGTGACATGCCTCTGGTTTTCAGGATGGCATGGGTGTGTCAGAGGTACTCAATAGATGGTGACTTTTATTTTACTTGACCTAAGGCCGAGCAGGGCCTGATGTCTAGTGAGATTTTGTGGATCACATGAGGAGTTGGTGCTGGGGTTTGAGGGGACAGATAACTAGCTAGTATGGTTGATGTCTGCCCTGACTGACTTGGAACAGGGGCTGAGCTGGCGGAAATCCTCAAGGCCTGCTCTTGCCTTTTCTCTCCCAGTTTTGTGATCTGCATGAGGGTGTTCCAGTCATTGGACTGGGCACGCTTTTCTATTCTCTCAACAAACTTTCTTAGTTTTCCTTCTTTCTCTGTGGTTCTCACACTGATGGGTTCCCATCCTGGCTCCCGTAATGTCTATTTGCTTTGGACAGGAATCCCCTTTAGGAGTTCTCACCCTGGCGAAGTGTCTTAAGAATGTGACTGCACAGTCTTGGGAGGCATGGGTTCGATCCCTGGCACAGCACAGTGGGTTAAAGGATCCGGCATTGGTGTAGTTGTGGTAGGTCACAGCTGTGGCTCAGATTGAGTCCCTGGCCCAGGAACTTCCATATGCTACAGGTGTGGCCATGGAAAAAAAAAAAAAAAGGGTCCCCTTTAGTGGCTGTGTTCAGGTTCTGGGTCCTTCCTCCAGAATGACAAAAACCAGTTTCCTTATTACTGCTTTTTTTTTTTTTTGTCTTTTTAGGGCCACATAGGTGGCATATGGAAGTTCCCAGGCTAGGAGTTCTATTGGAGCTACATCTGCTGGCCTATATGACAGCCACAGTCACGGCCATGCCGGATCCGAGCCATGTCTGTGACCTACACCACAGCTCATGGCAACACCAGATCTTTAACCCACAGAGTGAGGCCATGGATGGAACCTGAGTCCTCATGGATACTAGTATGGTTCATTGCCACTGAGCCACAAAGGGAACTCCCATCCTTATTACTTTTGAATATACTATGGACCTCTTCCTGTTGGATCATCCACATCCCATACATTATCTTTCTTTGATATAGCTCAATTTTGTTTTTTGTTTTTTTCTTTCTCCTCTCTTATACTTCCCCACCTCCAACCTTAAAATTTAAAGTCCTCGGAATCAGGTCAGTGCAGGTTCTGGCCAAACACATTTTTCTGGCCTTTGCTAAGTGTGTTCTGGCAGTGCCAAGATCTCATCAATCTGTACTCTCAGGATGTGGTCCAGGAAGACGGAGGCCAGCTCTGGACGCCTTTTCCATTGCCAGGCGTTTCTTGCCATGTCCTCATTTCATATCCCAGCTTGCACCTATGACGGGGAGAAGGGCTGCTGGGTACCTGGGCCTGGGCCTTTGCTGTTCCTGCCCGGCCTCAGCATTCCAAAGCCAGGAGGTGACCCTCCCTCACGGAGAGGTCTGAGTTTTGAGGGTTTAGAAGACAGTTCAAGTGCAGTGCCTCAAAGGGATGCTCACACTCTACCTCCTCCGGGAGGCCCTGGCATGGAAAACTTCTTCCCACTGTCCAGCGTCTCTGTCACCAGCCCGTGTGTTCTTCCAGGGATGCTGTTTATTCGCTTTTCTCCTTCTCTTGAGCCCTGCTGACTGGCGTTCACTTCCTTCCCCTCAGTCTCTTTATCTGCAGGCTTTACTTCCTGAATGTTCACCATACACTCGAAGCTCTAGGCCACCTCAACTGTCCCCGGGGGGAGTGTGTTTTGCCTGTGATGTAGGCATAGTCAGGGTCCTCTCAGACCAGGTGAAATGTGGCCTGTCCCTCCCTGAAGCAGCCGTCACTGCCCTTAGTGGGGAGATCCAGGTCCTTAATTCACTGTTCAAGGCCTGTGGCCCCAACCCCTGACTCCGGCCAGTTTTCACTCCTCCTGCACGCGCTGGGCTCCTGGTCTCTGCATGTGCCCTTCCCTTTGCCCAGAGCATTCTCATGTACACTTTCCCCTCCTTAACTCCTTTTTACTGCTTAAATATCATCTTGGTACAGACACATAGGTGCCTTTGCAGGCATAACCAAAACCGCTTGTGGATCCTCCCAGGGCACCAGGCTTTTGCTCTTAGAATATCCATCCCCTTTATCAGTTTTTGTGATTGTGTCTGGTGGGAGCTGAGGGACTAGGATTTCCCTGGGTCCATTGGTGGTAGGATTTGCTTGCCTTTGCCAGGTAGAGACCATGGGTGACAGATAGGTTCTCTTTAACTCCTCTGTCACCTCCATGACAATGAGAGCTGGGTCCATCTCATGTGTCAATGTGCCTCTCCCCAAGGATGCCGTTGCTAAGTGTCAATGAGCAGTGGCGAGCCGTTTTCATCCATCAGTACTGATGAGTTATCTTAGCTCCCTTGAGGACTCTTCCCGTGGACTCACATGGTCCTTCTGTGTCCTGGGAACTCACCGAGAGTAGGTGATACTTTTCCCAGGTCTGCCCAGACAGCGGCTGGTGTGGCTTGGGCCAGCCACTCAAAAGGAACGCTTGTGGGGGCGGGGAGGGGCTGTTGGTGACTGAGGTCCTGAGGAAAGGGGAAGGGAAAGGGGAGCAGAAGTGTTCTGGAATTCAGTGTGTAGTCTCAGGGGCTTCTTAGGTGTCCGTGACAACTTGGTGAACAGGTACTGGTCCAGGACCACACTGCTGAGCAGAAGGCAGAGTCTTGGCTCCCAGGGAACTTTCACCTTTGTTGTTCCTGCATCTGATTAATACACCTGGAGGAGGGCTCAGCCGTGGGTCCCTTCCAAGGACTTCCCATCCCCTGTTACCCAGTGCCCTCGCTTGGGTGCCTGGCCACATACCACTGTGACCCCCATGGATGGGATTTTATGTCCTGTGTCACCAGCCAAGCACTGAGCCTTCTGAAAGCAGAGGGGTGTATCACATCCTTGGCCCCTGTGTCGCCTGGTGTGTTCATCTGGTGTCGGGAATGCACAGCCATGTGTGTTGGCTCTCTGTGTCACCACCACACTCTATCTTGGGTGGTTTGGCCTGACTTGAATGTGTGTGAATATTACTTAATTCATTCATTGTTGGAATGGCTTCACCCTTCATAGATTTGCAGTGAGGTCCTGTGAACCCTGAGCCTGCCTGCTGATCAGGTGGTAGCTGTGGAGGTGACATCCTTTCCAGCAGGTAAAGAGAGAGAGAGAAACCACCCCAGCAGTCAGATCCCACCTATAAATGTCTGGCTCCAGGAAGTAAGGGCCAAGTTGAAGGGCACTGTTCATTCCCAAGTGTGGGTGGCTTTCTAGAGCTTGAACGTCCATTCCCTCACAGGTCCCTGCAGCCCCCAGCTACTCGGAGGCCAGAGTCGCTGGGTAAATGGAAGGAAATACAAGAGCATAGTGCATGTAGGCTGGAATCACACAGCCATCAAATTGTGGATCCTTCCTGCCTTGTCTCCTGGTCTCCTGGGGATGGGAAGTAGACACAGGCTTATGGTAACCAACTGTACCCGTCTCCCTGTCAATGATAAAGCCACATGGAGGCACCCTTGCCAGTTTTCACCATATGCTCACCAATTAAAACTTAAACGCATGCCACATGCTAGGCTGTTGGAAACACATTGTCGTTTTGATGTGGCTATTCTGAAGGAAATGTGTACAAGAACATATGCTTTCTGTCAACCAACTGATGACACTGCTGTTGCTGAAACGATGTGTTTGCAGCGCTGCTGTAATGCATGGGGCTACATGTCTCTTTGCTAAATACCCTATCATCAAATGAAAAAGAAATTACCACGCAAAATCCTGCAACAGCAAATGGAATTTTTCTCAAAGCGACGTTCACTCTTTTCCCTGTCCCCAGCCCAGTTTCTGCTTTTAAGGAAAAATGCCTGACACTCCCATTCTTGGGCACATAGGTTCACAGTCCTGTGCCCTTTGATTTCCTCCTGTGACTGCCAGCCAGGGTGTCTCAACCTGGAGACCTTGCTCCCCTGTCACCAGTTCCCAAACCACCCCTTTTGGGGACACCTAGCAGGGACACCCAGCAGACAGCAGAGGGCCTTTGCTGTCCCACCTGCTCTTCCTCCAGTCTCCCCTGGAAGCAGGTTCCTGTACTGCTCGTGAGGCCCCAGCAGAAGATGTACGTGTCATCAAGCTGGCAAAGGGAGAGTCCCAGTCCTCTATACCCATTTCCTACCTGAAGGGCACTGGGGGGATTCCCATGGAGGAGAATTTCTTCCCTGCGGTGGTGGGAAGTTACGCAGGACATAAGCAGAGGCTGGCATTTCCTCTTCTCCCCTGCCTCCCTCCCTCCCCACTTCTCTGACTCACTCTCTTAGGAAGGCAGCCTGAGAGTGGATGAGGCTGGGGGTTCTGGACCCAGTGAGTCCTGGACCCAGTGAGTCCTGGCAGAATGACTTCTTACTGGGACACAGAGGGCACCCGGGCCTCCTGCCCACTGAGGTCTGAGCTTTGCTCTTCCATAGCAATGCCACTGTCTGGTCTACTGGGGAGCTTGCTCTCGGTACCCCATGGCCACCCATGTGAGCTGGCAGGACGCTTCCAGAGAGAGAGATCCCCCCAAGTCTGCCTGTTTTTATGGGGTCTGGGCAGGGTCCTTAATAGTTTCTGCCATGGGCAGCTCCTGCCTGAATCTCTGTATTTCTTTGAGAGCAGTGTGTGCCTAGGGCTGAAGCACTCAGACTTAGGGTCGAGGGTTGGGAGAAGGCGCTGCCAGGATGCTAGCAATGTGTCTCTCCCAGCCCCTGAGGGCCAGAACCTCAAGAGCGACTTGTCCTCCTCTGGCCTTAACAGCTGACTTTTTTTTTTTTTTGTAGTATTTCTAATCATTTTTGTACCCATAGCTCACAGCTGCGAGAGTTGTTTGGCAAAAACATGCATAAAGCAGACTGTGCCCTTTCCTTGCTCCCTAGGGAGTGACACCCATGGAGCAGAGCCTGAGCAGCAAATATCCTGTCCTTTCTTTCTTTTGTGTGTGTGTGTGTGTGTGTGTGTGTGTGTGTGTGGCACCTGCAGCATATTGAAGTTCCCAGGCTAGGGATCCAATTGGAGGTGCAATTCCCAGCTACACCACAGCCACAGCAACCCCAGATCTGAGCCACATCCGTGACTTATACCACGGCTCACAGCAAGGCTGGATCCTTAACCCACTGAGCGAGGCCAGAGGTCGAACCTGCACTGTATTGGGTTCGTAACCCACTGAGCCACAGCGGGAACTCCACAAATCTCCAGCTTTGGTAGGTTTACAAAGAGTTCTGTGTCTATTTGAGGGATTTTTCTAAATAACTTTCAAACTTTATGGACTAACTTCACATTATAAGCAAACATAGTTCAAGCAAAGGGTGACAAGCCTCACTAGTTTAGTCACTGATAAAACACTGGGCTGCTCTTTGCTTATCTGCTTCATTCATACAGATTTCTTTTTCCTCTTTCCCTGAAGAGGCAAAAGGATCATGTATTAGTTTACTGTTGCTGCGTAACAAGTTACCTCAAACAGCTATTTAGAACAGCACTGTGTTTATCATCTCATGGTTTCCGTAGGTCAGAAGTGCAGCATGGCTAACTGGATTCTGGACAGAGGAGGGGGAGAAGGGAGGTGGTTATCACAAGGCCACAGTCAAGGTTGTGACTGGGTGGGCTCTTATCAGGAGACCCTGGGAAGAATCCACCTCCAGGTTCATTCGGGTTGATGGCAGAAGTCAGCTTCTTGTGCTTGCAGGACCGAGGTCCCTCTCTGTTCCTTGGCTGAACACCTGTGGAGTCATTCTCAGCTTCTAGAGGCCACACACTGCTTGTCACATGGGCCCCTCTGTCTTTACAGCCAGCACAGATATATCAGATACTTCTTGTGTTTCTAATCTCTCTGACATCCTTTTCTGGTGCTGATCAGAAAACATTGTTTTACTCTACTGTATAAGATAGATGATTTAATAAGAACCTACTGTGTAACACAGGAAAATCTACTCAAAGGCTTGTGATAGCCTATAAGGGGAAGAGAATGGATTTATGTGTATGAGCGAATCACTTTGCTGTACACCTGAAACTAATACAACATTGCAAACTAACCATACTCCAATAAAATTAAATTTAAAAAAAGAAAAAGAAAACACTTGCTGTTTTAGACGAGGCCCACCTGGGTAATCTCCGTATCTTAAGGTCCAGTGGTTGGAAATGTGAATACCAGTTGCACAGCCCCTTCCCAGCAGTGTCTCAATCTGTGTTTGATTGAACAACCAGGGGACAGGAATCTTGGCCAGTTTAGAATTCTGCCTGCATGTGAGAGCACAGAGAAATCAGCCTCATGTCTGTTCTCACCCTTGCTCAGTGCTTCCAAGGAAGTCCTGTTGTGATGAAAGTCTCCACTCTTGTCTCCATCAGTGAGCACCGGGGATCCTGAGCCCCACCCAGGGGCAGAACCGGAAGCAGAGGCAGAGGTAGGGCACGTGACCCATGAGGCCAGGGGGGAAGTAGCCCCCGCCCGCACGGGAGCGGAGAGCGAGGTGGAGCAGGCCCTGGAGCGGGACCGGGAAGAGCAAGCCTCCCTGAGCGAGAAGGAGAGGCAGAATGAAGCGGTGAACGAGAGGGACAACTGCTCAGCCTCCAGCATCTCATCCTCCAGCAGCACGTTGGAGAGGGAGGACAAGGAGGACAAGCTCTCCCGGGACAGGGGTACCGGTAAGGAAGCCCCTTTTCTTAGTGAACACGTTGCAGGGGACCTGGGGTGGGGGACCTGACTCACTGGCCTCTGAGCTGACCTGCAGGCTCAGCTCACTCACCAGACTGTCCCCCGGTGTGTGGCTAGAGGTGGAGAATGGGGCCACACTCAGCCAGCCAGCAGCTTCTAGCCCCACAGAAGGGGCCCCCCATATTCTGCTGTGTGGCTGCACCATCAATTCTACAGGTGAGAAAAGGTCCTGATAATAAGGGCGACAAGGGACTTTTCATGAGGAATAAGCCCCAGAAGACAAATTCCCCATTTCCTTCTAAAGAACTGTTAATAGTTAGTGGGCTTTTTTTTTTATGATTTAAATTTGGAGATGTGTCATGTTGTTATCTGCTCCCTTGAAAGAGTTTTTTCAGTGAAGTGTGTTAAATTATTATGACTGAACATTTCAGACCAGAACAAATTTTGTTAAAATGAGTGATTTGAGGAGTTCCTATTTTGGCTCAGAAGGTTAAGGCCCAGACGTTGTCTCTGTGAGGATGTGGGTTCAATCCCCAGCTTAGCTCAGTGGATTAAGGATCTGGTGGTTGCTGCAAGCTCCGGCATAGGTCGCCGATGTGCCTCAGATCTGGTGTTGCTGTGGCTGTGACATAGGCTATAGCTGTGGCTCCAATTAGACCCCCTAGCCTGGGAACTTCATATGTCACAGTTGCGGCTGTAAAAAGAAAACAAACAAAAAAAACAAAGTAAATCATATGAGTACTTCCAAAAGGTGGCCATTCACAGTGTGCTGAGATCAATTTGATGTGCACGACCAGAATGTCATAATTTAGATAGTTTTCTACAGTTCACTCAGGATTGTTCTTCTCTTTGATATAAACTCATGCTTTTTCTTGCAGAATTATGCCTTTATGCTGTTTTACGCGACATTCATTCCGTTTCACCTGTTTCATGGTGACGTTATGATTAGGGACCAAATGGAATCTTAGTCCTCCCTAGGAGCTCTGGGAGGGTGCCACAGAGGACTTCAGAACTTGTAAACGATTCAGATAATCATTTGAATTATGATTCAGTGGGCCATCATGGAGTTGGTTTTCCTACCCATGACTTGGGTGCTGTCAGGGTAGCAGGAAGCCTTCTCTCTTGACGAACACCCCTCACCAGTGGAGGCAAGTTTTATGGGCCAGCCTTTATTAAGCTTCATAGTGACGCAGAGTCACGTTGCCTACATCTTAAGCCCAAGGGGCAGCATGAAAACCCCACAAAGACCTGCAAATTGGTGGCATGAGCCATGCATGGCTTATTAGTTCACACATTAAGGATACATTGTATCTGAAGCCCAGACAAATGAAAGAAGACTGAATAAATAAATGAATGAGTGAAGCCACAATGTCTCTAAGGCAACTTGTCAGGCAGTGGATTAGTCTAAACGATTAATATTTGAATTTTCACAGTTGTATTATTGGATTTTGTTCTATCGATCTCTGCCTGGTCACTGTGATACAGTAAAAAAGGGCATGAAAGACCTCGTTTACATCCTAGGAATTTTTGTTTGTTTGTTTGTTTTAGGGCAGTACCTGCAGCATATGGAGGTTCCCAGGCTAGGGCTCAAATCAGAGCTGAAGGCACTGGCCTACACCACAGCAACAGCAACTCGGGATCCAAGCTTCATCTGTGACTTACACCACAGCTAACGGCAACGTGGGTTCCTTAAACCACTGAGCGAGGCCAGGAATTAGACTCGTGTCCTCATGGATATAAGTTGGGTTCGTTAACTGCTGAGCCATGACGGGAACTTCACATCTTGGAAATTATTGCCCTGAAAATCATGTGTCTGTTTGGCTGAAGATATGTATGAAAAGGATTACATATATTGATACTTAATTTCTTTCAAAGTCACGTTAGAGTTAGACTCTCAGATTTTACTTGTTATTCACATTTAATGTAATTATGGGCATAGTACATGGTAAGGCTGCTTGATTAGTTTGGCCTTAACTCCTGGTTTATTTATTATGAATAGCTTTAAAAACTATTCATCATAACTAGACTTAGCAGGCCTAAAACATATCAACAAGTTAGATTAGGAAAAATAAGCCAGGGAGCAGAACTTTCTTGGATCAGATGGCCCAATATTCTTCCAAATAAGGACAACTTTCCAAAAATGGAAACTCTGCTCCCAGTGAAGAACCATCAACTTCCTACCAAAAGCTGGAGGTGTCCAATAATTAGAGCTTTGCAGTGACTTTTGCCTTTAGTCTGGTGCTGTTAAGAGATGTGACCATGTTTATTTGTTGTAGCTTATTAGTTCCTAAAAAATTCCACTGCTCACAGGAAGCAGCTCTAGAGTCAGAAAAGCTTTGTCATCATATTCTGCACTTCTCAGAATGTTCTGTTACATCACAAAGGCAATCAAAATGACTCCCAGGCATTCTTGTCGTGATTCAGTGGTAGCAAACCCAACTAGTATCCATGAGGATGCAGGTTTGATCCCTGGCCTCGCACAGTGGGTTAAGGATCCAGCGTTGCCATGAGCTGTGGTATAGGTCGCAGATCAGGCTCAGATCCCATTTTGCTGTGGCTGTGGTGCATGCTGGCAGCTCCAATTCAACCCCTAGCCTGGGAACTTCCATATGCTGCAGGTGCAGCCCTAATAAGAAGAAAAAAAAAAGTGATTCCCAGTCTTATTTCTAACAGTTATACCTATTCCTCAAAAATGAATTTGTAGGACCTGAAAGAGACTCAACTCATTTCAAATGTGTGGTTTTATTTTTTGTTTGTTTTGTGTGTTCCACTCATGGGCATTAGTGTGAAGGGCCTCGTCATAGCATTCATCGCACTTTGTTGTAGTTACTCTCTCTATATATACAACTGCCCTTTGTCTCTACTTGCACATAAGCATTGTGAGGATGAGGATGTCTGTCTGGTTCATTGTGAGTCCTCATGTCCTGGCTGGGTGCCCAGGAGATAGTAGGGGCTCACAAAACCACTGGTGAATAAATGAATGAAAAGGTGTCTGGCTAAGGTGGAAAAGCCTTGTTGCTCCCAGGTCTTCCCTCTTACCACTGAAATATCAACACCTTGAACATTATAGGATGACCAATTAGAGGAGGACTCTGAAAGGAGGAAAGAAGGAGGCAGACAGCCTAGGAAGCTTTGGACTTGAATGACATGGAATTGAAGCTTCACGCAAAATCTCTTAGTCAAAGGATTGGGCAAAGAATTGCCTAACTGAACCGAAAATCTTTGGGGCTATTAATGAATGTTCTATTCTAGACAAGCTCTAATGGAGAATTTGTCTCTATTCTAGACAAGCTCACTGTCCCACCTCATCCTCCAAACAAGTGGCTTCACTGACACCAAAGAGGAGGTATCCTTCTCTACACCCTCATCCCACGGAAACAGGAGTGACAGTGGTGTCCCTTCCCCCTCAACCCTGTGTTGTCAGCAGGACTCAGAAGGGAACCAATCTTTCTCTCCCCTGCCCAGTAGAAGTAGGTAGTACTCGACTTGCCCTATGAGACAGCGTCATAGGCTATCCCCTACAGGGGAGAAAAAGTAGATCCCAGTTTCCCCAACAGGGGGCTGTCTGTGGGGTCCTGTGGAGATCTGAGCCTTCACCACCACTCAGTAGGAAGGAGGCTTAAAGAGGAGTGGGGAGAGGACTAATAGCAATCTCTTATCCCCATGACCACCCTCCTTCTCCCTGACGACAGGGTGCACCCAGCAGGTAGCTGAGTCTCCGTCCTTAGCCAGCATAAACCAGGTAGAATGATGTGGTTGGAAGTGAGACTATACTACCTTCTGCTCCCCCCAACCCAGAATCCGTGGGGACTGGTGAGAAGCTGCGGCTTTACCTCACTTGGAGGCAGTGAGCCAATGTGAGTCAGCGTTCGTTCCACTTTCGCTGGGAAGACGGCTGTGGGGGTCCAGGGGGTGTCGCACCTCCACCCACCCATCAAGGAGTGTGAGCCAGCCCTCTTCCTGGGTGGTGATAGTAAGATCCGGCAGGGAGCCAAACATCTCCTGGCACCAAGACCTGCAAGCTGCCCCTGAAAAGGGTGACAACCTCCTTAAAGAGAAGATTAAATAAGACCCAACAAGCCTATCAAATAAGATGCAACATGTCCAGGATGCCATCAAAAATCACTCATCATGTCAAGAAGTGGGCAGTCACATCTTGAATAGGAAAAGACAGTCAAGAGATGCCAACTCTGAGATGAGCCAGAGGCTGGGATCTTCTGTCAAAGATTTTAAAGCAGTCATCATAATAACGCTCCAGTGAACAGTGACCAGCCCTGAGGAAATGTATGAAAAGAATATCTTGGCAAAGAAATATGAGATATTTTAAAAGAACCAAAGGGAAATTATGGAACTGGAAAATACAACTGAAATAAGATACTTGACATGCTTTGTAGTTGATTGGCAATAACAGAGGAAATAAACAATATACTTGAAAACAGATCAGAAAAAGGAGTTCCCCTCGTGGCTCAGCAGTAATGAACCCGATTAGTAGCCATGAGGACGTGGGTTCGATCCCTGGCCTCACTTAGCAAGTTAAGGATCCAGCATTGCCGTGAGCTGTGGGGTAGGTCGCAGACGTGGCTCGGATCTGGCATTGCTGTGGCTGTGGTGTAGGCCAGCGGCTACAGCTCTGATTTAGCCTCTGACCTGGGAACTTCCATATGCTGTGGGTGTGGCCCTGAAAAAAAAAAAAAAAAAAAAGATCAGAAGACATTACCAAATCTGAATAGCAGAGGAAAAGTATATTGAAAAACTGAACAGGGACCCACGGGACTCTAGCAACAGAACTAACATTCATTTCATCAGAGTCTGAGGAGGAGAGAGAGAGAGGGCAGTGCTGAGAAAAATATTAGAAGAAATAATGGCTGAAAATTTCCCAAGTTTGGCAAAAAGCATAAACCTACAGGCTGAAGAAGCTGCACAAATCCTAAGAAGAATAATGCAAAGAAATCTGCACTGAGACAAATGATAATCAAACTTCTGAAAACTAAAAACTGAAAAGAAAAAAAAATCCTGGGAGACAGTAGGAAAAAAACGACATGGTATAGAGAAACACCAGTTCAAATGACGGCACATTTCTCACCTGAACCACGCAAGTCATCAGGAAGAGTCATAGCATTTATAAAGTGCTAAAAAGTAGAACTGTCAGCCGTGAATTATAAATACAGCAAAAGTAGCCTTTAAGAGTGAAGGGGAGATAATGACATCCTCAGTTGAAGACAAACTAAGAGACTGTGTCACTAGCTGACCTAGCCTTAAAGCAGAGCTAAGGAAAGTTCTTTGAATAGACAGGAAAATATGACACAAGAAGGCTTAGGATTCCAGAAAGAAAGAACAAAAGAATGGGTAAAAATAGGGGTAATTTTTTTTTTAATTATCTATTTCCTCATGCATTTCTTTTTGTTTTTTGGCTGTGCCCTCAGCATACAGAAGTTCCTGGGCCGGGGATTGAATCTGCGCCATAACAGTGACCTGAGTCACAGCAGTGACAGCACTGGATCCTTAACCCCCTAGGCCACCAGGAAACTCCTCCTCATGTGTTTTTTAAATCATATCTCATGATGGAAGAAAAAAATTTTATTTAATATGTAATGTTCATTGTATGTCACAGCAAATGGAGGTTCCCCGGCTAGGGGTCTAATTGCAGCTGTAGCTACCAGCCTACGCCAGAGCCACGGCAACGCGGGATCTGAGCCAAGTCTGCGACCTACACCACAGCTCACGGCAACGCCGGAGCATTAACCCACTGAGCAAGGGCAGAGACCGAACCCACAACCTCATGGTTCCTAGTTGGATTCATTAACCACTGCGCCACGACGGGATCTCCAAGACAATTATATTTTTTTAAGGTAGGATAGTCAAGGGATCTAAATGGAAATCAGGTTTCTCCCCTTCAAAGGAGTCAAACATCAATACTAATAGACAAAGTTAATGTGTATATTGTAAACCCAGAGCAACCGCTAAGAACATTGATGGAAGCAGGGTATTCAAAAACACCATAAAGAAATTGCATTGAAGTTCTAAAAAATGTTCAAGTTACCCACCCAAGACCAAGAAAGAAGAAACTGAAACAAAAAAACCAAAACATGTAAAATGGCAGACTTAAGCCCGAAGATATTAATAATTTATTTTTTAAGAATTATTTTAAATTAAAAGATAGAGGTTTTCAGAGTGGATTAAAAACACAACCCAACTACAGTGCTGTCTATTCAAAACTCATTTAAAAGATAATGGTATAGGCAGATGGAAAATTAAAAGTTGGGAAAAGATATCATGGCAGCATTAATCAGAGAAAAGGAGGAATGGCTATACGAATTTCAGATAAGGTAGACTTCAGACCAAAGGAAATGAATAGGGACAGAGAAGCACCCTACGTAACAATTTAAAAAAAAAAGAAAAAAGAAAAAACTAAATGAATGAAGAAAATAAACGAGAAATCCAGCATTTAAAATATTACCTGATTATGCTGTTTTCCCAGATGCCAAGATAAGAAATTGCCAACATTTTCCAATAAATGGAGAGAGTGAGGCAGTCTGTTGAGAGAGATTCAGGCACTTTATCAGCCACAGCCTCCTGGCATCAAAGCAGTCTCCCTATTTACAGGACTGTCTGACCAGCTGGAGAGATTTTTTTCCATTGTGTCCTCAAATGCCACCTTCCTCTCTTTGATGATGGTTATTGCCTGTGTGTGTGTGTGTGTGTGTGTGTGTGTGTGTGTGTGACCTGCAAGAGGGCTCAAGCGCTTCTTGTTATGGTGCTGGTTGCTTGGTGAGCTTCGGCCACTGTTGACCAGAGCCTAGAAACCAGGACACCGGAAAGAAACAGAGAACCAGGAGCCCTTTGTGCTTGCCCAGGAAATACCTCTTTGAAGATGAAGACACAGCATCAGGGAGAGACCAGGGTCCTCCTCCAGCAGTTTGGCTGGGCTCTTGGTCTTTGATAGAAGGGAAGTTCCTGATGCTCATGGCCAAGGCCTAGGTCTCCTGCTCCCTCCTCAAAGAAGTACCCACGGAGGCCCTGGATATCTGCCAGAACTCACATCCTGAAATGCCCACCACCCAGCCTTGCTGGCCCTTAGGAAGCAAACTTAGAGGAAAGACATTCCTGACCAGCCATTCATTCATTCATTTATTCAGTCTAGATGCTGGGGATACACCAGGGAATAAAACAAACCCAAATCCCTGCTCTTGTAGAGTTTATACTCCAGTGAAGAACACAGTTTATCAAGTAGATAAGATGCTATTTGAGCAAGCCCTAAAGGAAGTTGAGAAGTAAATTGCATGATTAACTGGGTTTGTCACAGGAGGGGCAAAGCCCCTGAGGCTGGATCACACCTGGTGAGTTCTAGGAATGGCAGGGAGCTGCTGTAGCTGAAGAGGGTGACGTCTGTGTATCTGGGGTGGCAGTGATGAAAGTGGTGGTGGTAGAGGAAAGAAAATTAAGGTGGGATCGAGCATGACTTGTGAACATTGCCAGGTCTTTGGCTTTTTGTCTCAGTGAAATGTGGTGCCTTTAGAAGACTGAGCAGAAAGATATGATTAGACATTTGAACCCATCATGTGGCTCTGAAGGATCCATCGGTACTTGTTTGGGGAAGGGGCAGTCAAGAACTGACTGTAGGTACTTCCATTGTGACTCAATGGGTTAAGAACCCGATTAGCATCCTTGAGGATGCGGGTTAGATTCCTGGCCTGACTCAGTGGTTTAAAGGATCTAGTGTTTCTATGAGCTGTGGTGTAGGTTACAGACATTGTAGGTTACACAGGTTAGATAGTGTAGGTTACACAGTGTTGGCTGTGGCTGTGGCCAACAGCTGCAGCTCCGATTTGACCCCTAGCCTGAAAACTTCCATATGTTCCAGGTGAGGCCCTAAAAAAACAAACAAACAAAAAAAAAAACCCTCAAAACCTGGCTGTAGCAGTGGGGCTGGAGTGGAAGCTGAGACCAGCCAGGGCCTCTCTGCAATACTGTTGGCAAGAAACCATACTGCTTTGGACCAGGTTTGTGGTAGTTGTTTTGATAAGAGGAGTGGTTGGAATCTGTAACACGAAGGATGCCCTGCTGTGCTGGATGTGTGGGATAAAAGAACAGCAGGCATCAAGGATGACTCTGAGGTTTTTGGAATTGGCAGCAAGATCGATGAGGTTGACACATCTGAGGCAGGAAATGACTGCCAGAGAAGCAAGATCGGTGAGTGGATAGGAGTGAGGGCAGAAGGTGGTATTTAAAGCCTTGAGCCTGGATGAGATGATTATTAAGACAGTGAGCAGAGATGGAGAGAAGAGGTCCACGGACACATAAAAGTTAAAGATAAGGAGGAGCCAACACAGGAGACTGACAAGGAGAAGTCAGAAAAAAGGAAGCAAACCAGGTGAGTGCCATGTCTTAGAAGCCAAGTGAAGGATGTACGTCAGGATGAGGTAGAGACAGCTGGGTCTAGTGCAACAGGAAAGTCATTCGTTACCAGGGAAGGAGCATCTTTGAAAGGAAGCAAAAACTTCATTACATTGAGTTCAAGAGAGAATAAAGAAATTGAAGACAGCAAAACAACTCTTAGAACAGCTCTCTTTCTTTCTCTCTCTCTCTCTCTCTCTCTCTCTTTCTTTCTTGTCTTTTTAGGGCCACACCCATGGCATATGGATGTTCCCAGGCTAGGGGTCAAGTTGGAGCTACAGCTGCCAGCCTCCACCACAGCCACAGAAATGTGGGATCTGAGCCACATCTGCAACCTACACCACAGCCCATGGCAACACTAGATCCTTAACCCACTGATCGAGGCCAGGGATTGAACCTGAGTCCTCATAGTTACCAGTCAGATTCATTACCACTGAGCCACAAGGGGAACTCCGTGAAGCAGCTTTACTTTAAAAGAAAGGAGAAATTTTGAATTATACCTGGATGAATACAGGGAATCATATGAGGTTTTTTTTTGGGGGGTAGTGAAATTATACTGTGTTCATTTGCCAGTAGAAAGGCCTAGTGTGAAGGTTACGAGAGACATAAGACAGAGAATTGCTGGAGTGGTTTCCAGATGCACAAGTGGAAGGACATCTACTAAGAGAGGTAGCTTATCATTGGTCACAAGACAGAGGTCATGGTCAGGGTTAAGGTCCAGGTGGGAGGATGGAGGCAGAATGGGGATGCTGGAAGAGTTCCTTTGATTTTATCTATTAAGTTGTTGAACTAGGAGGCAAGGCCATGCCTGCAGAGGATGAGATAGGTAGAGGAAGCAAGGAGAGAAAGGAGATGAAAAGTCACCTAGAAGTCACATGGGACTGCTGGGCAGCATTAAGGGTCCCCTGATGGTCATGAACTTAAAGTATGACCAATGGCACAGTTTGTGCATTTCCCCAGGCACTTTGACTTCACTGGTGCAGAAGTGGAGTAGTGGGAGAAAGGAGGTCACTCTACATCTTTCCAACACCTGCTGTGGGTGAGGGAGCAGGTCCTTTCCTTCCTGTGTGTAGTTAGGGCAGAAGCCCCTTAGTTACCCTGGGTGGGTCTGACCATCATGGATAGGAAAAGTGGGGGAAATTTTTCCCATGAGCCTAGACCAGAGCCACAAGCACTGTCATACCTGTGTGAGCCTTGGGTCCTAGAGTGGGTCATGGCACTTTGATATGGCACCTCTTTCTGCTCAAGAACATCTTGTCAGCTATGACCATGCATTCCGTGTCATCCTGAATCCCTCTATGTGTAATGCCCACATATTACCTGCTTGGTTTTCCCGTGGTGTGGAAGCCCGTGCCACATCCTCATTTTTTGCTTCCTGTGTCCTTTCAGGTTTGTGGTCCGCAGGGGTTCAGGATGCCAGTGTAAATGAGCAGTGTGGCGACATCCTCACCAGCAAACGGTTCATGCTGGACATGCTGTATGCCCATAACAGAAAGCCCGTGGATGATGAGGAGAAGGGAGAGGGCGAGACCCGGAGGACCGAGCAGGGGGCGGAGGCAGTAGCCACCCTGGCCAGCAGGATATCCACCCTGCAGGCCAACTCTCTGGCCCAGGATGAGAGCATCAAGAGGGTGGACGTTGGCTGTCTGGACAATCGGGGCAGCGTGAAAGCCTTTGCTGAGAAGTTCAACAGTGGGGATCTAGGGCGAGGGTCCCCCTCCCCGGACACTGAGCTCCATGACAAGGTTGCAGAGAAGACGTCGGCACAGCCCAAGACGGAATCGGACTACATCTGGGACCAGCTCATGGCCAACCCAAGGGAACTTAGAATCCAAGACATGGATTTCACTGACCTGGGGGAGGAGGATGACGTCGATGTCCTGGATGTAGACCTGGGTCACACGGAGGCCCCAGGGCCGCCTCCCCCACCCCCTCCCACCTTTTTGGGTCTGCCACCCCCGCCCCCTCCACCCCTGCTGGACAGTGTGCCTCCCCCTCCAGTTCCCGGTAATTTATTGGCTCCTCCTCCAGTATTCAATGCTCCTCAGGGCTTAGGGTGGCCCCAGGTACCCAGGGGTCAGCCAGCATTCACCAAGAAAAAGAAGACCATCCGTCTGTTCTGGAATGAAGTGCGGCCTTTTGAGTGGCCGTGTAAGAACAATGGCCGCTGCAGAGAATTCCTGTGGTCAAAACTGGAACCTATCAAGGTGGACACATCCAAGCTGGAGCACCTGTTTGAGTCTAAATCAAAGGAATTGTCCGTCTCTAAGGTACCGCTAGCATCCAGCATGATTCTTGCAAAAGAGTTACTTTTAGCTGTTGGGTAGAATGAAGAGATTTGTTGCATATAAAATCCTCTCCTCTTTGCTCTTGCTCTTTGCTAAAAAAGGCATTTGGTATAAAAATCTGACCTTGAACACGGTGCTCTCTGGGCTCCCAGCTGAGTGTGTAAGCTAAGTGAGCAAGGGATCCTTCATAGCTAATGCAGACAGCAGCTTACTAACACCATTAGGCAAGTAGCTCTTAAAGAACCCAATAACCTGGAGGAAAAACCAGAAAGTTTATTCGGGGAATGTTAGCAAGGGCTGACAGCAGATGTTGATGTTAACTAGAGGAGCACAGACTCGGTAATTTATCAGCCATGCCGATTGCATCCAGGGGATGTCTTTATTCAGTCTTATCTTCGTTGAGTATGGTTGATAGTAATAGCAATAGTTTGAACCTCCGCTGTAACCACACAGTGCTTTTCACAAAGGCAGTAATCTATGTGCCACTTCTTTAGATAACCCCCTAGCTGAGTCAGCCTGCTGCGGGCGATCTAGATGTTTCCAACTAGCCATATAGTTAGCATCTTGTAAACATTACACACATATCTGGATTTCTTATTTTTCATAAATGTTTGAGGACCCTGGAGGCATTGTGGTACTTTTAACAGAGCTGTTCTGCCCACCTTTATAAGTGGAAAGCTCTACATGAAGTTATTGGGCATCAGAGGTAAAGTCCTGGTTTATGAACCCAGATGAAGAGGCTGTATGATGCTGGATCACAGACTTTATTTCTAACATTTCACTGCATTAATAATGTCCCCTTTACGTATCTTAAAGCATTGTTTCAAAAAAAAAAAAACTCTTGTGATTCTGGGTATATTATCAGGGTTTTTTTGGTTTGTTTGTTTGTCTTTTTTTGCCTTTTCTAGGGCTGCTCCCACAGCATATGGAGGTTCCCAGGCTAGGGGTCGAATCGGAGCTGTAGCCGCCAGCCTACGCCAGAGCCACAGCAATGCAGCCGTGTTTGCAACCTACACCACAGCTCACAGCAACGCCTGATCCTTAACCCACTGAGCAAGGCCAGGGACCAAATCCACAACCTCATGGTTCCTAGTCGGATTCATTAACCACTGCGCCACGACAGGAACTCCTGTTTGTCTTTTTTTGTCTTTTCTTCAGCCGCTCCCGTGGCATATGGAGGTTCCCAGGCTAGGGGTCTAATCGGAGCTCTAGCCACTGGCCTATGCCATAGCCACAGCAATGCAGGATTCAAGCTGTGTCTTCGACCCACATCACAGCTCACGGCCACGCTGGATCCTTAACCCACTGTGCAAGGCCAGGGAACGAACCCACAACCTTGTTGTTCCTAGTCAGATTCGTTAAGCACCGTGCCACAACGGGAACTCCTATATTATCATTTTAAAACAGGTTTAAGACCCTCTTCTCTGGAACTAGGGGTATGAGCAAACATTTTGTAAAGCATATTTAGACTAAACGGGCAAGAACTGATTATCATGAATTAATTCCAGCTCCATGGGTTGCTCCATTAAGCATTATTCTGGGTAAGTTTACAGCTGCCTGAGGGAGTTCCTGTTGTGGCATGGAGGAAATGAACCTGACTAGTATCCATGAGGACATGGGTTCGATCCCTGGCCTTACTCAGTGGGTCAAGGATCTGGCATTGCTGTGGCTGTGGTGTAGGCTGGCAGCTATAGCTCCGATTGGACCCCCTAGCCTGGGAACTGCCATATGCTGCGGGTTCAGCCCTTAAAAATAAAGGTAAAGCTTTCTGATTTGAGGTCCCTGACCTGCCAGTTGGGCACCGATTTTGAATCCAAAAGTATGTGCAGCATCCTTGGGACAGGAATGCCCTTCAGACAAGGCGCCAAGCAAGGGAGTAATGCTGAAAGGCTAGGTAAGGAGCTGTAACGAGTCCACTCTGTGTTAAAACCTGTTCCAGGGGGTCAGGAACTCCCTGACATTCTTCCTGAGTTGGCCTTTACCCTTGCGTTGATTTCTGAGGAGTCCCAGCAAGGATGTGAATCCGAACAATTTCCAGACCCACCTCCCCACCCCCCATGTCAGAATTAATGTTTTCTCCTGTTTACAGATCAAACTGCTAGGATCCAATACAGAAAGTCATGCCCCATCAGTCCTCTCCTCCAGCTGAAAGAAGACCCCCCCTACCCATCCCCTCTAGAAAATGACACCTAGGGGACTAATGTGGGGGATCTACTCTCGGTGTCTCTGTGTCCTGACTTTCCCTGGCCTGGTCACATGAGGTGATGAGCCAGCCAGATGCCCCCTTCAATTCTTAGTCAGGCATGGGAGAAGACTGGCCTGGGGGATGAAAATAGCAGTCTTTGTGGCCCTGGAGCTGCCCAGGATGTGACCTGGCTCCCACCACCCTCCAACCCGCTGATCTAGGTGCCCGTCTTCTTCATCCTTCTTGCACGGGCCCCTCTGGCTGCCTGAACCCTCTGGGCTTCCCCTGGTTGCACCCCAGCCTTGGAGGTTGCTGGGGGGAAGCTGGCTGACTTGGGGTGGGAAGACTAAAAGATAGTAACATTCTGGCATTAAAGGTACTTCAGAATTCGTTTTTACAAAGGAAATGAAAAGGTTGAAAGCTTCCTTGAGCAAATACCCAGCATGGACGTTCACCACCCTCTCTTCTCTTGGTCCCACTGTGGTGGTAAGAGTCAGCTTGGGACCCTCTCATTAATCCCAAGTTCCATTCTTGCATGAAGTAGGTAGCAACTTCTTAACATCCTTTATTGCCTAATAAAAGGACAAATGTTTGCCTGGTTTTTATAAAGTGAGAGCCTAAGAGGAATGCAATGTATTGAAAAATGTATCCAACTGATTCCAGAATGTTCTAGAGTGGGAAGCAGGAGCCCACGTTGGGAGGATAGGAAATGTAAGCAGGGGCTAACTTACAGCTGTTGCAAAAGGTGAGAATGCAAGTTGGAGAGCTGACTGTTAGCATATGTTACCAATACGGATAGATACTTCTACTCCTTGATTGATTTTCATACAACTCAGCAGTAAACAGCCACTTCTGAATTCTGGCTCATGAGATGTTTTTCATTAAACACAGTAGAGCACATTAAAAAAAAAAAATAGACTTCACAAGGCAGCACAGAGCAAAGGGAATCCGTTTCAGTTTCCACGAGAAGACTTAGACCAGACCAGAGCTACAGGGCATGGCGATGACCATCCCCATCCAAGTCACCGCCAGAGATTCATGCGGCAGATCCAAGACCCGGGTGGCCACTTAGGGGGAAGTCATGAGAGCAGAAAAGCGTGCTTTTGGGTTTTCTTTCCGAGTAGTTTTTGGAACTGATTTCCTTTTTTTTTTTCTTCCTTTTTTTTCTCTCAGCAGGAAATATACATAGCTTTTTAGTAAGATGACTTTAATTATGTTTTGTGGAGAGAGAAAGAAACCCTGTGCTAAATTTCCTCATGTTGTGTTCCTGCTGCTGGTCTGAGATGTGGAGAATGGCATAGGAGATCGTTAAAATGATCCCAGAGGAGGGGGCCCCTGGGAGCGAGGAGGTACCCTCCATGGACTTGACGTCACTCTGGGGAGCTCCGGGAAGTGGCCTTCCACCCCTGTGTGCCTAAAATAGGGCAGCCAAGTTCATCCAGCTCCCAAAGGGCAGCTCTTATATCCAAGGTCCCAGAGAAATGAGGGCAGGTGTGGCATGGAAGAGGGGACCAGAAGCAAGAAGGGGACCTGGTTTTCCCTTTGGGGACCCACTGCTGTCTTACTCACCTGGGTTCATTATCCTTATTATGGGGAGGGGTGCTGCAGTTGGATTTGGAGAAATTCATTCATCTTTATTTACCGTGAAGTTTTGAAACATTTCAGAAACTATTAGCAGTGACTTTTTAAGAAAATCTAGAAATGATGGTTTATTCCACCTGGGATAAGCCCCAGCCTGAGTTATTTTGAAAAGCTCCCCAAGGACTCATTTAAAGCTGTGAACTGTTGATTTAAAGTGAAAAATGAGGCACCAAGGAGCGGAAAGCATGGCCCCCACCCCCTCTTTCTGTCTTGGCTCCTCTGTCCCTGCTCTGTTTTATTCTCCTAAGAAGAAAGTCTTCCTACCCTATAATCAAGTTTATGTCGAAAGGGAATATGTTATTTTATTTAACAGCACCCTTGGCAAACCTGAATTCTACCTCGAAATTCCAAACACAACTTTGGGCCTTAACTGGGGTGAGCACAATCCTGGTGTATCCAGGACAGTCCTGATGTATGCCTGAGGTCTCAGCATAATTAATGATTAAGGGCACTCTCTTTCCCTCTTAAAATTTCCTGGTTAGGGTACTAGATAAAATACATTTACATTAGACATGTAACTATTTGGGAAGTTCCTCTTGTGGCTCAGCGGATTAGGAACCCGATTAGTATCCATGAGGTTGCAGGTTTGATCCCTGGCCTCACTCAGTGGCTTAAGGATCTGGCATTGCTGTGAGCTGTGGTGTAGGTTTCAGACATGGCTTGGATCTTGCATGGTTGTGGCTGTGGTGGAGGCTGGCAGCTGCAGCTCTGCTTCAACCCCTAGCCTGGGAACTTACATGTGCCACGGATGTGACTCCCCGCCCCCAAAAAAAAGAAAAAAAAAGCAGAAATGTAACTATTTTACAGTTGGCCTCTGCTCTAAAAGACTCCAAGGGCTATTATGGGAGATTAACATTTTTTTTCCTAAACTTTTCAATAAGCAAGCCAGTTCTGGCCAGTGCTTCAGAAAACTATATTCCTAACGCAAGGTTTTTCCGGCCTTTATTTAGATTTTAGTTGGCTTTTATGTTGTTGTTCCATCTTTTGCCTTAATGCTTTCCCTCATGTATCACCATCTCCCTTGTCACAGGACTGCAAGGTTCCATAGTGGTCACATCTTTATGAAATCTTTACCGTGGCATCACCGTCATTGTCACTTTCTCAACGGACAGTTTTGAAAGTATCCTGTGGCGCCACTCATTTGGGAGTTAGCAGGGAGTGAGGAGGAATGATTTACCATTTCTAGAACTGGTGCCTCACTGAGCCAGCCCCCAGGTCTGTGACAGTGAGGCTGACAAGTGTTTGGAGAGGTCCGTCGCCTTTCATGGAAATGCTCTCAAACTTAGCAGTATTCTCCAAGACTCTGAGTTCCCAGACTAAATCATGTCCTTAGCCCAGTTTCTATTTTTAATCACAGCACCCTCTGGGATGACAAGTTCCGTGTGCTGAATATCCACTTTTTAAAAAACAACATCCTTTATGTCTAGTAAAATGACTCTTCAGAAATTCAAAAGGGTGATCCTTCGTGGCAGCATTACGGAAAACTTCTAAAAGTCACGCTCTGTCCACCTGCCTGGACTGCAGGCCTCCACAGGCTTTGCTCAGGCTCCTCTCCTTACCCTGCTCATTTCCTCCTCTCCCCTCTCTTTGCTTTTTTTTGGTTTTTGTTTGTTTGTTTGTTTGTTTTAGGGCTGCACCCTCAGCATATGAAGGTTCTTAGGCTAGGAGTCGAATCGGAGCTATAGCTGCCAGCCTATGCCACAGCTGCAGCAATGCCAGATTGAGCCGCATCTGCGACCTACATCACAGCTCACGGCAATGCTGGATCTCGAGACCAGGGATCAAACCCGAATCCTCATGGATACTATTCAGGTTTGTTAACCACGATGGGAACTCTGACCTTGGTCCATTTTATCATGGCATGCCAGGGTAGAAGCCCCAGGACTGTTGTGAAGAGAATTTTTTTTTTTCTTTTTCATTTTTGGCCACCCCCTGGGGGAGTTCCTGGGCCAGGGATCAGATCCGAATCACAGTTGCAACCTAAGCCACAGCTGGCATTGCCAGATCCTTTAACGCACTGTGCTGGGCTGGAGATTGAACTTGCATCCTGGTGCTGCAGAGATACCACCGACCTCATTGTGCCACAGCGGAAACTCCAAAAGTTTTCTGATTTATTTCCAAGGACCACACCCATGATCTGCTTGCATGGTGCTAGCGGTGACAGAATGTGGGCTGTGTCTTCAGGAGTCCTCTATACCCAACCCTAGGCTCACAAAGCTCATTAACCCCTGAGTGTGAAGGACGGTTTCTCAGTAACTCGCAGCTCAGCTTCCAGTACTGAGATGACTTTGACAATGGGCACGTCAGGCTCATTTTAACATCGGTGAAAACTTCCTGCATTGTCAGCAGCAGTGGGACTTTACCCCATATCACTCCTGAAAATGGCAGGACCAGATCTTGCTGTATCTTGAGATGGGGGTGGGGAACCCCTATTTTTTGTGTCCTAAGAAATGTTCTCTTACTGCCTTTTGTTTCTTATTGTATACTCCTCTTCTTGGAAAAACACCTTTCTCCTCACCCAACAATCCCATCTCAAGTCTTTAGACCTTTTGAAAGTCTAAATCAGTGACTCTGGCTGTACAGAGATCTTTAGAACTTCTGTGACCCTGTGCCCACTTAGACCAGGGAGATCAGGATATCTGAGGATGGGACCCAGGCATCCTTGTTTTTCAGAGGGCCCCTGGGGATTCTGTTATTCACCCCAAATTGTAAAGCACTGGTCTAAACAAACTGTGTTTTCTGGTTTTCCTTCAGAAATTATCAGTAGATTGATCAGACATGTTTCTTCCTTGGATAAATGATACTGAGTTTCTCCCAGTTAGAGGAGACTTAGATGTAATGGTTGCCCATTCAGCCATGGAGGCAGCCACAATGCCTGGCAAAGAAGGAGATTCCTCTTCTTTTTCTAGCACTCCCCTTTTCATTAGTCCTGGAGTCCAGTCTCCTAGGCTCAGAGGGGATTTAGCATGTGGAAATCACCGTGATATTCTCCTCCTTAAAAACAGAAACCCAGATGTGCGTTGCCATCTCCTTTGCAAAGAGATCTTCAGTACCGTCCCAGGCCATGCTCACTTTCCAGATCTACTTCCAACTTTGGGGTTTCTTGTGCCTGGGGGTCTGCGCAGACTCTCGTGAGCACCCGTGAGCTCTTCTCAGTCATTTAGGAAGCCCTGGGCAAGTTGTCCATGTACTGGGAAGCAATTCTGCAGGCTAAATTGGGTATCAAGTCCCTGAACTGTCCCCTGGGACTGTCACTATTCAGGGTGGGGACACTGCTTTAATCTGACATTCCTATTTATGTCGGCACCTTTGATCAGTAAACGTGGTAGAAGCATCAGTTATGAAAAATTAGGCAAAATACACATTGGTATATCATATATTTTTAAAATACAATGTCAGTAGATTAAAAATGATAGGAATTCCTGTTGTGGCTCAGCGTGTTGAGAACCCAGCTAGTATCCATGAGGATCTGGGTTCAATCCCTGGCCTCGTTTAGTGGGTTAAGGTTCTGGCTTTGCTGCAAGCTGCAGCTCTGATTCAACCCCTAGCCCAGGAACTTCCATATGTCTTAGGTGTGGCCATTTAAAAAAAAAATGATAAAGAGGGTTATTGGTGATGAAAAGAGCTAAGAACTGATTCTTGGAAAGCCTTATTTTCTTGGCATTGTCCTAAGTACTTTACAGGTATCAATACTAGTAATACACTTCTAGTAGTCCTAGCAGACACTTCTGCCTGACGTCTGATTTACATCCTTCATCTCATTTCATCCTCACAACAACCCTTCAAGATAGGTCCCAAAGACCCTGCCCTTGCTCAGTGGGTTAACGATCCGGCGTTGCCGTGAGCTGTGGTGTAGGTTGCAGACGCAGCTCGGATCCCGCGTTGCTGTGGCTCTGGCGCAGGCCGGTGGCTGCAGCTCCGATTAGACCCCTAGCCTGGGAACCTCCATATGCCGAGGGAGCGGTCCAAGAAATAGCAACAACAACAACAACAAAAAAAGATAGGTCCCAAAGAGGTTCCGTGACTTGCCAGGGTCGCCAGGCTGTGAGTGTGTCAGATCCCTGCTGACCCACTGGGATGACTTGCTGCTCTGGATATTTTCAGTTACCCTGCAAGGCTCCTGGGTCTGTTCATGTGATCCCTGATTCCATTTTATTCTGCATACTTTCACGTTCAAGCTCTGAATACTTTGTCGTGCTCATCCCCAGTGGATTTTTAAATCTTGCCATTAAAAAAAAAAAAAAAAGATTCTGTCCTCTCAGTGATCTGCATGCTTTGCTACTTGCAATTTTAAATTTTTTGGTCTGAACTCTTCCTCTGTGTGACCATGAGCAAGTCGGTCAACCTCTCTGAGCCTATTTTTGCCTATGGGTTTTTTAAAAAGAGAGAAACCAGGCCTGCTCCTGTGTGCCTGACATCCTGCAGCTGTCGAGTAGACCCAGGGCAGCAGTGGGGAATGTGCTTGTGTGGTAACAGGACTACCTTTTTTTTTTTTTTTTCTTTTTAGAGCTGCGCCCAAGGCATATGGGGGTTCCCAGGCTAGGGGTCTAATAGAAGCTGCTGTTGTTGGCGTGCGCCACAGCCACAGCAACACCAGATCTGAGCCATGTCTGCGACCTACACCACAGCTCACAGCAATGCTGGATCCTTAACACACTGAGTGAGGCCAGGGATCAAACCTCAGGGTTGCTAGATGGATTCGTTAGGAATGAGACACAATAAGAACTCCCTTTTTTTTTTTTTATGCTATTGGTTTTCTTTCTTTTGTCTCACATGATTTTCCTGAGGTTCCAGTGTAAGATTTAAAATTTGCCTGTAGGCTTAATGACTGTTGTTTAGCATTGAAATTTTTCCTTCCACCTTTCCCTAACTGCTGCTTGAATATTCACCCTTCTCTTTTCCAAAACTGAATGATTATGAGTCAGAGTGGTGGTCTTTTCTTTGAGATGTTGAATGAGATCAGGTTGTGGTCATTCTTATGTGGCAGTTGTCACTCACCCCAGTAACCATTCAGAATCAAGTATGTCTCTTTACTTGCAGATTATAAAACACTTGTTCTTGGAGGCAATCATTTGTTCTGTCCCCAAATCTGACTTAGATGTCTCCTCCCTGCCAGGCGTGTGGTCATCAGTCTCTGCCTCAGGATTGGTATTGCTCCACTGTCCCCTGAGTGGACCTAAGTATCGGGTTTCACTATTCCAGAAAATATTCCTATTGTATGTGATTCTCCGCCCCTTGGAGTGGCTGATTTGCAGGGCCCTACCTCTCAGAGCTGGTTGATTTTAGAAGCTCGATACCCACCCAGGAAACTGACCACCAGGAGAATTGAGAGCTGCAGGAAGAGTCACAGCCCTTACCCCAAAGTCTTGGCAGTTAGCAATGACTGCTTTTTTTTCCCTCCTTTTTTAGGGTCGCACCTGCAGCATATGGAAGTTCCCAGGCTAGGGGTCAAATCAGAGCTGCAGCTACCAGCCTGCACCACAGCCACAGCAATGCAGGATCCGAGCTGCATCTGCGACCTACACCACAGCTTATGGCAATGCCGGATCCTTAACCCACTGATCAAGTCTAGGGATCAAACCCCACTTCTCATGGATACTAGTGGGTTCTTAACCCATTGAGCCACAATGGGAACTCCCAGGAATCCATTGCTTAAATTGAGTACCTCCCATATGCTTCTCAGAAATTCTGTGACTCTTGAGGCCTCGGGTGCTGCCTGTTCGAAGCCTCCTTCTGGAGGGGCCTTACTTCTGCTTCCTGAAATAGATTCTCAGCCCTCTTGGACGGCTTGGGAGAAAGGAGCTGAATTGCCTTGGTGATCTCTTTCCAGCCCCTCCATTCTAAGAGGTCTCTTCTCTCCTTGACAGTGTCCTTTTCCATCTTTTCCATAGAGGGTAATCTCTCTCTCTCTCTCTCTCTCTCTCTCTCTCTCTCTCTCTCTCTCTCTCTCTCTCCCTCCCTCCCTCCTCTCCCTCTCCCTCTCCCTCTCCCTCTCCCTCTCCCTCTCTCCCTCACCATTTTGGCTGTTGTATTGTCTCCCATCTCCCTGCAGTCTTCTTGGCCAAGTCAAAACAAACAAAAGCCCTGCATTCCATCCAAGCCTGAAGCATTTCTCTAGAGACAGTATTTCTGGAAAGGCAACTATTGGCATGTTGGAGGCTCCCTGATAGTTGTAGCTCTGAAGGAGGTGCTGGGTGTCATCGCCTGGTTCTGCTCACAAGTTCAGCTCACTAGGCTTTCTGGAAGCAAACAGGAGCCTGAGAGTTCCCGTAATGGCTCAGTGGTAATGAACCTGACTAGTATCCATGAGGATGCGGGTTCAGTCCCTGGCCTTAGTGGGTTAAGTATCTGGCGTTGCCATGGGCTGTGGTGTGGGTTGCAGACACAGCTCAGATTCTGCATTGCTGTGGCTGTGGTGTAGGCCAATGGCTATAGTTCCTGTTTGAACCCTAGCCTAGGAACTTTCATATGCCACAAGTGTGGCCTTAAAAAAAAAAAAAAAAAAAGGAGAATGTTCTCTTCCCAGTGTGCCCCCTGCCCCTTAAAGAATATTCCTATCCACGAATATGATGTGGCTCTGATGTGTCTCATTATTGGCCCTGTTGTTGATGTTTCAGGAGGTTTGGGGGCTGTGTTTCCTTGTTTATGTGTTGTTTTTCGGGATGTGTCTGGTCTCCTATAAAACTTAAAACAGCTTTCTGATCTCGGGCCCAAAAGCATCTCCTCCTGTCATCTTCCTAACCCTTGTTATCAAGCGTCTCTTTTACCTTGAACACTTCTGGACATACTTGAGAAAGTTGCATGTTCAGAGACATCTCCACCCTGGTTTCCCTGATCCTAACTCACTTCCACTCTTCTGCTGCCACAACTCTGTCACTCCAAAGACAGTTGCTCCCACTTTTCGCTTCCAGCCAACCTCTAGTCCAGCATCCTGTGCCTGGAGCCTAACCCACAAGAGCCTCCATCAGCATCCTTTCCTTTCTGAGAGTTCTTGAGACCTGGCAGAGGTTTGGTGGATTTTGACCTTTTTATCAGAGAGTTGATGCAGAAA